>NW_026778236.1:0-732500 GCF_025265405.1 Mesoplodon densirostris | reverse complement strand
ACTTTTTGAAATATATGAAATATATGAAAAAGAATAACTTACTAGTAAAGGCAAATGTATATAGTAAATTCAGTGGATCAACAATTCAAAAATTAGTATCAAGGTTAAAAGACAAAAGTTGTACAATCAGCTATAATCAAAATAAGCAGTTAAAAGTTACATAAAATAAAAAGATGCAAAATATGACATCAAAAACATATAATGTGGGGGTGACGAGGGGGAGGAAAAATGAGTTCTTTTAAAATGCTTTCAGAGGTGCAAGAGGGAAGAGATATGGGAACATATGTATACGTATAACTGATTCACTTTGTTATAAAGCAGAAACTAACACAGAATTGTAAAGCAATTAAACTCCAATAAAGATGTTTAAAAAAATAAAAAACAAAACAAAACAAAAAAACACTTACTTAAGAGCTGATGTGTGCCAGGCATTCTCTTAACTCTTAGGAACACAAACATACTCAAGAAATGGTTCTGTCTTCACCTTACTTAATACTATACCAGCCTGCACTAACCAACACTGGCATTCTCAAACCTGTGTACACCATTATAAAAAAAAAAAGAAAAAAAAACAGTATATACTAAAATGTTCTTTGCAGCTCTATTTACAATAGCCAGGACATGGAAGCAACCTAAGTGTTCATCAACAGATGAATGGATAAAGAAGATGTGGCACATATATAGAATGGGATATTACTCAGCCATAAAAGAAATGAAATTGATACATTTGTAGTGAGGTGGAAAGACATAGAGTCTGTCATACAGAGTGAAGTAAATCAGAAAGAGAAAATCAAATACCATATGCTAACACATATATATGGAATCTAAGAAAACGAAAAAAAAGAAAAGAGGGCTTCCCTGGTGGCGCAGTGGTTGAGAGTCCACCTGTCGATGCAGGGGACAGGGGTTCGTGCCCTGGTCTAGGAAGATCCCACATGTGGCAGAGTGGTTAGGCCCGTGAGCCATGCCCCCTGAGCCTGCACATCTGGAGCCTGTGCTCCGCAACAAGAGAGGGTGCAGAAGTGAGAACCCTGCGTACAGGAAAAAAAAAAAAAAAAAAGGAAAAGGTAATGAAGAAACTTGGCATAAGAAGGGAATAAAGATACAGACCTACTAGAGAATGGACTTTAGTATATGGGGAGGAAGAACAGTAAGCTGTGACAAAGTGAGAGAGTGTCATGCACATGTATACACTACCAAATGTAAAATAGCTAGCTAGTGGGAAGCAGCTGCATAGCACAAGAAGATCAGCTCGTGGTTTTTGACCACGTAGAGGGGTGGGATACATAGGGTGGGAGGGAGGAAGATGCAAGAGGGTAGTGATATAGGAACATATGTATATGTATAACTGAAACATTTTGTTACAAAGCAGAAACTAACACACCATTGTAAAGCAATTATACTCCAATAAAAATGATTTTTTTAAAAACCTCCTTTATTTAGGAAAGGAAATACTTAATAAAGTCCAGGAAGCCCAGAGAGTCCAATACAGGATAAATCCAAGGAAAAACATGCCAAATTACATATTAATCACACTATCAAAAATTAAATACAAACAAATTATTAAAAGCAGCAAGTGAAAAACAACAAATAACACCCAAGGTAATCCCCAAAAGGTTAACAGCCTATCTTTCAGCAGATACTCTGCAAGCCAGAAGGGAGTGGCAGGACATATTTAAAGTGATGAAAGAGAAAAACCTAAAACCAAGATTACTCTATCCAACAAGGATCTCGTTCAAATTTCATGGAGAAATTAAAAGCTTTACAGACAAGCAAAAGCTAATAGAATCCAGCACCACAAAACCAGCTTTACAATAAATGCTAAAGGAAAGTGTCTAGGCAAGAAACAAAAGGGAACGAAAAGACCTACAATAACTATCACAGAACAATTGACAAATTCATAATAGGAACAAACATATCGATAATTACCTTAAATATACATGTATTAAATGCTTCAACCAAAAGAGATAGACTGGCTTAATAGATACAGAACACAAGACCCATATATAAGCTGTCTCAAAGAGACCTACCACAGACCTAGGGAGACATACAGACTGAAAGTGAGGGGATGGAAAAAGATACTCCATGCAAATGGAAATCAACAGAAAGCTGTAGTAGCAATTCGCATATCAGACAAAATGGACTTCAAAACAAAGATTATTACAAGAGACAAAGAAGGATACTACATAATGATCAAGGGATCAATTCCAAGAAGATATAATAATTGTAAATATTCATGCACCCAACATGGAAGGACATCAATACATAAGGCAAACACTAACAGTCATTAAAGGAGAAAACGATAGTAACACAATCATAGTATGGGACTTTAAAACCCTGCTTTCACCACTGGACAGATCATCCAGAATGAAATAAATAAGGAAATGTAAGCTCTAAATGACACATTCAACAAGATCGACTTAAGTGATAATTATAGGACATTCCATCCAAAAACCACAAAATAAACATTCCTCTCAAGTGATCATCAAATATTCTCCAGGATAGTTCATATCTTGGATAACAAATCAAGCCTTGGTAAGTTTAAGAAAACTGAAATTGTATCAAGTATCTTTTCCAAAAAAAACCCCAAAACACTATGAAACTAGATATCCATAAAAGGAAAAAAAATTGTAGAAAACACAAACACATGGAGGTGAAACAATACACTACTTAATAACCAATAGATCACTGAAGAAATCAAAAACTACCTAGAAACAAATGACAATGAAAACATTATGACCAAAACCTATGGGATACGGCAAAATCAGTTCTAAGAGGGAACTTTATAGCAAAAAAAAATCTTACCTTATGAAACAAGAAACATCTGAAATAAATAACCTAACCTTACAACTAAAGCAAGTAGAGAAAGAAGAAAAACAAACCAAAAAAACCCCTCAAATTTAGGAGAATAAAAGAAATCATAAAGACCAGATCAGAATTAAATGAAAAACAAATGAAGGAAATGGGGGGAAAGATCAAGAAAATTAAAAGCTGGTTCTTTGAGTAGATAAACAAAATTGAAAGCCATACTCATCAAGAAAAAAATGGAGAATGCTTAAATCAATAGAATTAGAAATGAAAAAGAAGTAAGAACTAACACTGCAGAAATACAAAGGATCATGAGATATTACTACAAGCAACTATATGCCAAGAAAAGTGGCAACCTGGAAGAAATGGACAAATTCTTAGAAAAGCACAATCTTCCATGACTGAACCAGGAAGAGATAGAAAATATGAACACAGCAATAAAAAGCACTGAAATTGAAACAGTGATTAAAAATCTTCCAACAAATAAAAGCCCGTGACAAGACGTCTTCACAGGGGAATTCAATCAAGCATTTAGAGAGGAGTTAAAACTTATCTTTCTAAAACCCTGCCAAAATATAGCAGAGGGTGGAAGACTCCCAAACTCATTCTACAAGGTTACCACCACCCTGATACCAAAACCAGACAAAGATGTCACAAAGAAAGAAAACTACAGGCCAATATCACTGATGAACATAGATGCAAATATCCTCAACAAAATACTAGCAAGCCGAATCCAAAAGCACATTAAAAGGATCTTACACGATGATCAAGTGGGGTTTATCCCAAGAATGCAAGTATTCTTCAATATATGGAAATCAATCAATGTGATTTACCATAGTAAAAAATTGAAGGAGAAAAACAATATGATCCTCCCAATAGATGCAGAAAAACTTTTGGACAAAATTCAACACCAATTTACGATAAAGACCCTCCACATAATAGGCATAGAGGGAACTTTCCTCAACATATTAAGGTCATATATTATAAACCTACAGCCAACATCATCCTCAATGGAGAAGAACTGAAAGCATTTTCACTAAGATCAGGAACAAGACAACATTGCCACTCTCACCATTATTATTCAATATAGTTTTGGAAGTTTTAGCCCCAGAAATCAGAGAAGATAAAGAACTAAAAGGAATCCAAATCAGAAAAGAAGAAGTGTTCACTGTTTGCCGATGGCATGATACTATACCTACAGAATCATAAAGATGCTACCAGAAAACTACTAGAGATAAGCAATGATTTTCATAAGGTAGAAAGATAAAAAATTAATGTACAGAAATCTCTAGCATTCCTATAAACTAATGATGAAAAATCTGAAAGTGAATTTAAGAAAGCACATTCATTTACCAATGCAATCAAAAGAATAAAATATCTAGGAATAAACCTACCTAAGGAGACAAAAGACCTGTATGCAGATAATTATAAGACAGTGATAAAAGTAATTAAAGACGATGCAAATAGATGGAGAGTATACAATCTTCATGGATTGGAAGAATCAACATTGTGAAAATGACTATACTACCCAGAGCAATCAACAGATGCAATGTATTCCCTATCAAACTACCACTGGCATTTTTCACAGAACTAGAGCAAAAATTTCACAATTTGTATGGAAACACAAAAGACCTTGAATTAGCAAAGCAATGTTGAGAAAGAAAAACGGAGATGGATGAATCAGGCTCCCTGACTTCAGACTACACTATGAAGCTACAGTAATCAAGACAATATGCTACTGGCACTAAAGCAGAAATATAGATCAATGGAACAGCATAGAAAGCCCAGAGATAAACCTACACACATATGCTCATCTTATCTTTGATAAATGAGGCAAGAATATACAGGGCAGAAGAGAGCACTTCAATAAGTGGTGCTGGGAAAACTGAATAGCTACATGGAAAAGAATGAAATTAGCACAGTCCCTAACACCATACACAAAAATAAACTCAAAATGGATTAAAGACCTAAGTGTAAGACCAGACACTTTCAAACTCTTAGAGGAAAACATAGGCAGAATACTCTATGACATAAATCACAGCAAGATCCTCTTGGACCCATCTCCTAGAAAAACGGAAATAAACCCAAAAATAAACAAATGGAACCTAAAGAAACATAAAGGATTTTGCACAGCAAAGAAAACCATAAACAAGATGTAAGACAACACTCAGAATTTAAGAAAATATTTGCAAATGAAATAACTGAAAAATGATTAATCTCTAAAATTTACAAGCAACACATGCAGCTCAATATCAATAAAACAAACAACCCTATCCAATAATGGCAGAAGACCTAAATACACATTTCTCTAAAGAATAAATACAGATTGCCAACAAACACATGAAAGAATGCTCAACATCTATTTTTCATTCAAGAAATGCAAAACAAAACTGCAATAAGATATCATCTCACACCAGTCAGAATGGACATGATCTAAAATTTACAAACAATAAATGCTGTAGAGGATGTGGAGAAAAGGGAACCCTCTTTCACTTTTGGTGTGAATGTACATTGATACAGCAACTATGGAAAAAAGTATGGAGGTTCCTTAAAAAACTAAAAATAGAACTACCATACAACCCAGCAATCCCACTACTGGGCATATACCCTAAGAAAATCATAATTCAAAAAGTCATGTACCACAATATTCATTGCAGCTCCATTTACAATAGCCAGGACATGGAAGCAACCTAAGTGTCCATCAACAAATGAGTGGATAAAAAAGATGTGGCACATATACACAATGGAATATTACTCAGCCATAAAAAGAAACGAAATTGAGTTATTTGTAGTGAGGTGGATGGATCTAGATTCTGTGATACAGAGTTAAGTAAGTGAGAAAGAGATAGACAAATACCATATGCATATGGTATATATATATATATATATATACACACACACACACACACACACACACACACATAAAGAGAGAGAGAGAGAGAGAGAATCTAAAAAAGATATTAAATTGGTCATGAAGAACCTAGGGGCAAGACAGGAATAAAGACACAGACCAATTATAGAACGGACTTCAGGATACAGGGAGGTCGACGGTTAAGCTGGGACAAAGGAAGAGAGTGGCATGGACATATATATACCAAATGTAAAATAGATAGCTAGTGGAAAGCAGCCACATAGCCTAGGGAGATTAGTGTGGTGCTATGTGACCACCTAGAGGAGTGAGAACAGGAGGGTGGGAGGGAGGGAGAACCAAGAGGGAAGAGATATGGGAACATATGTATATGTATAACTGGTTCACTTTGTTATAAAGCAGAAACTAACACACCACCCTAAAGCTATTATATTCTAATAAAGATGTTTAAAAATTAAATTAAAAGAAATAAAGATATTATTTTGCTTACCAAAAAAAAAAAGAGGAAAAAACGATGATCCAAAACCTGTGGGATGAAGCAGAAACACTTTTAATAGGGAAGTTTATAGCACTAAAATCCTACATCAAGAAACAAGAAAAGTCTCAAATAAACAACCTAAACTTACACCTAAAGCAATTAGAGAAGGAAGAACAAAACAAAACAAAACAAAAAAAGTTAGCAGGAGGAAATAAATCATAACAATCAGGTAAGAAATAAATGAAAAAGAAATGAAGGAAACATAGCAAAGATTAATAAGACTAAAAGGTGGTTCTTTGAGAAGATAAATAAATTGACAAACCATTAGCCACATTCATGAAGAAAAAAAGGGAGAATTCTCAAATCAACAGAATTAGAGATGAAAAACAAGAAAAAATTGACATTGCTGAAATATATAGGGTCATGAGAGGTTATTACAAGAAACTATATGCCAATAAAATGCACAACCTGGAAGTAATGGACAAATTCTTAGGAAAGCAAAACCTTCTGAGACTAAACCAGGAAGAAATAGAAAAGAAAAACAGACCAATCAAAAGTACTGAAATTGAAACTGTGTATAAAAAAACTTCCCAAAAACAAAAGTGCAGGGCCAGATGGCTTCACAGGCGAATTCTTCCAAATATATAGGGAAGAGCTAACACCTATTCTTCAAAACTCTTCCAAAATATAGCAGAGGGATGAACACTCCCAAACTCATTATATGATGCTACCATCACTCTGATGTCAAAACTAGACAATAATTACACAAAAAGAGAAAATTACAGGCCAATAGCATTGATGAACATAGATTCAAATATACTCTACAAATGACTAGCAAAGAGAATCCAACCACATATTAAAGGATCATACACAATGATCAAGTAGGCTTTATCCCAAGAATACAAGGATTCTTCAATATACACAAGTCATTCAATGTGATACACCATATTGACAAATTGAAGGTTAAAAAGCATATGATAATCTCAATAGATGCAGAAAAAACTTTTGACAAAATTCAATATACATTTATGATAAAAACTCTCAAGAAAGTAGACATAGAGTGAACCTCAACATACTAAAGGCCATATATGATAAACCCAGATCTGACATCTTCTCAATGGTGAAAAACCAAATCTGTTTCCTCTAATATCAGGAACAAGACAAGGTTGCCCACTCTCACCACTATTATTCAACATAGTTTGAAAGTTTTAGCCACAGCAATCAGATAAGAAAATGAATTAAATCAATCCAAATCAGAAAGGAAGAAGTAAACTGTCAATGTTTGCAGATGGCATGATACTATAGAGAATCCTAAAGACACTATGAAAAATCTACTAGAGCTAATCAATGATTTTGGTAAAGTAGCAGGATTAAAAATTAATACCCAGATATCTCTTGCATTCCTATACACTAATGATGAAAAATCTGAAAGAGAATTTAAGGAAACACTCCCATTACCACTGCAACAAAAATAATAAAATGCCTTGGAATAAACCTATCTAAGGAGACAAAAGACCAGTATGCAGAAAATTATAAGACACTCATGAAAGAAATTAAGATGATACAAACAGATGGAGACATATACCATGTTCTTGCACTGGAAAGATCCACATTGTGAAAATGACTATACTACCAAAACCAATCTACAGATTCAATGCAGTACCTATCAAACAACCAACTGAATTTTTCACAGGACTAGAACAAACAAATTTCACAATTTTTATGTAAACACAAAAGACCCTGCATAGCCAAAGCAATCTTGAGCAAGGAAAACAGAGCTGGAGGAAGCAGGTTCCTGACTTCAGACTATATTATTGAGCTACAGTAATCAAGACAGTATGTTACTGGCACAAAAAAAAGAAATATAGATCAATGGAACACAAGAGAAGGAAAAGACATACAATAACGAACCCAAAACAATCAAGAAAGTGGTAATAGAAACCTACATATTGATAATTACCTTAAATGTAAATGGATTAAATGCTCCAACAAAAAGACATAGACTAGCTGAATGGATACAGAAAGAAGACCGTTATATATACTCTCTACAAGAGACCCACCGCAGACCTAGGAACACATACAGACTGAAAGTGAGGAGATGGAAAAAGATATTCCATGCAAATGGAAATTAAAAAAAAGCTCTAGTAGAAAATCTTATATCCAACAAAATAGACTTAGCAAATAGTTTTGGGAAAACTATATAAGTTTAGGCAGAACAATGAAATTGGGCCTCTGCCTAAAACTTCTTACAAGAATTAACTCAAAATGTATCAAAGACTTAAACATAAGACCCAGTACCATAAAACTCCTGAAAGAAAACAGAGAGGTTCCTTGGCATTGGGCTTGGCAATGATTTTCTGGATAATGACATCAAAAGCACAAAACAACAATAGCAAACATCAACAAATGGTTCTACATCAAATTTGAAAGATTCTGCATAGTAATAATAATAATAATAATAAATAATAATAAAATGAAAAGGGAATCTACGAGTGGGAGCAAATTTTTGCAAATATAATGGATAAGGGATTAATATCCAAAATATAAAAAGAGCTCATACATCTCAATAACAAAAAAATGATTTAAAAATTGGCAGAGAAACTAAATAGACATTTTTCCAAAAAGGGCATCCAAATGACTACATAAAAATGTACATAAAAAGATGTCCAACATTACTAATCATTAGGGAAATACAAATCAAAACCACAATTAGACATTACCTCACACATGTTAGAATGACTACCATCAAGAAAACAAGAGATAGGGCTTCCCTGGTGACACAGTGGTTGGGAGTCCACCAGCCGATGCAGGGGACACGGGTTCGTGCCCCGGTCAGGGAAGATCCCACATGCCGCGGAGTGGCTGGGCCCGTGAGCCATGGCCGCTGAACCTGCACGTCCGGAACCTGTGCTCCACAATGGGAGAGGCCACAACAGTGAAAGGCCCACATACCACAAAAAAAAAAAAAGAAAGAAAAGAAAAAAGAAAACAAGAGATAAATTTTGGCAAAGATGTAGAGGTAAGGAAACCCTCCTAAACTGTTGGTGGGGATATAAGTTGGTGCAGTCACAATGGAAACTAGTAAGGAGGTTCCTCAGAAAATAAAAAGTAGGTTTACTATATGATCCAATTCTGCATATATACACAAAGGAACTGAAAACAAGATCTCAAAAGAGATGCACTCCTTTCTTTACTGAAGCACGATTTACAACAGCCAAGATATGGAAAGAACCTAAGTGTCTGTCAATGGATGAATGGATAAGAAAGACATCGTATGTACATATGCAATGAAATATTATTCAGCCATGAAAATGACATCTTGCCATATGAGACAACATGGATGGACCTTGAGTATTATGTTATATGAGATAAATCAGTCAGTGAAAGACAAGTACTCTATGGTATTACTTACCTGTGGAATCTGAAAACACCAAACTTATAAAAACAGCAAGTTAAGATACTGGTTACCAGGGACTTAAGAGGAGGTGAATTAGAACAGATATTGTTGAAAGGCACAAACCTGAAACGAGTACTAAATAAGCCTGAAAGATCTAACGCACAGTATTGGGAATAGAGACAATACTGTATTATTACAATTAGACTTGCTAAGTAGTGAGTCCAGCTGCTAAAAAGAATAGATAATTATGTAATGTGATAGACTTGCTAATTATTGCTATTATGGCAATCATATTACTATATAAATATATCAGATTAACAGGTTGTACACCTTAAATTTACATACTGTTAAATGGCAGTAAAAAAGTCAATCATTGTCCTATATACCAGCAATGGAAGAGTGGAATTTGAAATTTAAGACAAAATTCAATTTACATTTATCTTCCCGAAAATGAAATACTAAGGTTTAATCTAACAAAATATGACAAGATGTATATAAAAACTACAAATTCTGATGAAATAAATCAATGAAGAACTAAATAAATGGAAAGATATTACACATCCACTGATAGGAGGACCAAATTGGTCAAGATATCAGTTCTTCTCAGTTTGATCTATAGAGTCAAAGCAATGCCAAGCAATACCTAAGCAAGTTACTTTGTGGGTATTGACAACACATGTTTTTTTTAAATATATATAAATTTATTTATTTGTTTATTTATTTATTTATCTTTGGCTGCATTTGGTCTTCATTGTTGTGTGTGGGCTTTTCTCTAGTTGCTGTGAGCTGGGACTACACTTTGTTGTGGTGCATGGGCTTCTCTTTGTGACAGTGTCTCTTGTTGAGAAGCACAGGCTCTAGGCACGCAGGCTTCAGTAATTGTGGCTCACAGGCTCTAGAGTGCATGCTCAGTAGTTGTGGTGCATGGGCTTAGTTTCTCCATGGCACGTGGAATCTTCCCAGACAAGGGCTCGAAGCTGTGTCCCCTGCAATGGCAGGTGGATTCTTAACCACTGCACCACCAGGGAAGTCCTGACAAAGTGTTTTAAAGTTTATGTGGAGGGCCACAAGATCCAGAATAGTCAACACAATAATAAAGGAGAACAAAGGTGCAGAACTAACACTGTCTGATTCAATGTCACGGTAATCAAATAGTGTGGTACTGGTGAAAAATAGATAAATAATATAAGATAGCCCAGAAATAGACCCACATAAATACAGACAGCTGATCTCTGACAAAGGAGAAAAGGTAATAAGATGGAGCAATCATATGAAGAAATGGTGTTAGAACAACTGGACATCCATGAGAAAAAAAAAAGAATCCTTACAACCTACATAATGGATCACAGATTTAAATAGTAAATGCAAGATAACATAAGAAAAAAAATAGATGATACTGGGTTCAGTGATTGTTTTTTGTTTGTTTTTGTGGTATGCAGGCCTCTCACTGTTGTGGCCTTTCCCATTGCAGAGCACAGGCTCCGGACACGCAGGCTCAGCAGCCATGGCTCACGGGTCTAGCTGCTCCGTGGCATGTGGGATCTTCCCGGACCAGGGCACAAACTCGTGTCCCCTGCATCAGCAGGCAGACTCTCAACCGCTGCACCACCAGGGAAGCCCAGATTCAGTGATTTTTAACAAAATATAACACTGATGGCATAAGCCATGAAAGAAATATTGATAAGCTGGAGTTCATTACTTTTTTTTTTTAATGCCCTGTGAAAGACACTTTAAAATGAGAAGTCTAGCCTTGGACTAGGATAAAATATTTTCTAAACATTGATAAAGGACTGTCATCCAAAACATAGAAAGAACTCTTAAAACTCAACAATAAGAAAACAACCTGAGTTAAAGGTGGGAACGGAACTGCTAGCTCATATAAGAAGATATTCAGGTGGAAATAGTATAACAAAAGATGTTCAACATCATGTCACAGGTGAGGGCACATTAAAACAATGAGATACCACTATACATCTACTAGAAAACCAAAACCAAAATACTGAAAACACCTAATGCTGACAAAAATGTAGAGCAACAGGAACTCTCATTCATTGCTAGTGGGAATGAAAATTGTACAAATACTTGGAAGACAGTCTGACAGTTTCTTACAAAACTTAACATACTTTTTCCATACAATTCAGCAGTTATTCCTATGGTTTTTACCCAAATAAGCTAAAAACTTATGTCCATACAAAAACCTACACAGGGATATTTCTAGCAGTTTTATTCATATTTACCAAAACTAGGAAGCAACCAAGATGTACTTCAGTAGGCAAACTGATAAATAAACTGTGGTACATCCAGATAACAGAATATTATTCAGGGTTAAAAAGAGATGAGCTATCAAACCTTACAAAGACATGGAGAAAATCTAAATGCATATTACTAAGTAAAAGAAGCCAACCTGAAAATGCTACATGATGTGTGATTCCAACTATATGACCTTCTGGAAAAGACAAAAAACTATACAGACATAAAAGGACTGTCAAGTGATTAAGGGTGAGAGTGAGATAAATTGGTAGCAGAAAGAGGATTTTTGGACAAAGTATTCTGTATGGTATTCTAATAAAAGATACATGTCATTATAAATTTGTAAACACATTATGTACAAAAACATGAGTGGTTTATAATGTAAACAATGGACTCTGGGTGATTATTATATACCGATATAGATTCCTCAATGTACCAGTCTGGAAGATGATAATGAGAGAAACTGTGGTGACTGGAAGCAGGAATTACAGGAGAAATCTATATATTTTCTATTTTGTATAAGCCTAAAACTTCTCTATAAAATAAGCTCAATTTTAAAAAATCTAACTAGTTCGGAAAAAACGGAGGGAAAGAGGAGAAAAGAAAGGAGAAAATGTTTTGAAAGAAGGAAGGGAAGATTCAAAATGGAAGAATGGAAAGAAAAATACCCACAGAAGAAAATAATCTACAAATTATGTATTTATACCTAGTATGCAACATGTATAAAGAGTTCTGACCACTCAGCAACAAAATGAATAACCCAATTAAAAAAGCAGAAAATGATTTCAATAGACATTTCCCAAAAAAGATACACAAATAGCCAGTAAGCACATGAGAAGACTGTCAACATCATTAGTCATTAGGGAAAGGCAAGTGAACACCACAATAAGCTACTAATTCACACTAACTATGGTGACTAAAACAAACAAACAAACAAACAAAACCAGAAAGTAACAAATGTTGGCCAAAAATGGGGATATTAGAACCCTCATAGTTTTTGGTGGTCATGCCAAATCCTGTGCAAAATAGAATTGTGGTTCCTCTAAACTTTAAACATAAAGTTACCATATGACTCAGAAATTCAACAATTAAGTATATACTCAGTAGAATTGAAAACATATATCTATACAAACTTTTTACACAAATAGTTCATAGAAGCACTAGTCACAATAGTCAAGATGTGAAAACAACCCAAAGGTTGGTACTAGCCATGCAAAGACTGTATTAAGCTATAAAACAAACTGTGCTGATTTTGCTAAATGTAGATAATTTAAATTCATGCTACTTGAAAGAAGTCAGACACAAAAGGTCACATATCATATGACTTTATTTATATGAAATATCCAGGATATGAAAATCCATATAGAAGAAAACAAACCAGTGGTGTCAGGAGAGAGGACAAGGGGCATAACAGAAATGACTGCTTAATGAGCACAGCATTTCTTTTAGAAGGGATAAAAATGTTTTGAATCTAGCCACATATAGTAGTTATACAACACTCTGAATATTCTAAGCCATATTAAGTGGTATACTTTTAAATCGTTATAACAGTGAATTTTTATGTGATGTTTTCCTCTATAAAAATTATTGTTTTTATTCAGTTTTCATGAAAAAGTTGTTTGTAAAAGTCTGATAAAGACACAGCTCTCTTACAGACAAAACTTATGAAACTCTGATTCCAAAGTTATATTAGAAGGGGCCATAGATCAGACAATAGAAAAAGAATCAATAAAACATAAAGAAGAATAGGAAAAAGGGGGAAAAAAAGAAATGGAGCAAAGAATAGGTAAATGTTAACTGCATCAAGGGGATCAGGTCTCAGAAAAAGTCAGGAACTAGGACTACAGAATGTGGTCAATGGATAGGGGTCAGGAAGTAGGTGTTGGGAGGTGGAATCAGATATATAAAACAGGGAGAGAAATAAAGAA
The DNA here is from genome assembly GCF_025265405.1 of Mesoplodon densirostris. Lineage (NCBI taxonomy): Eukaryota > Metazoa > Chordata > Mammalia > Artiodactyla > Ziphiidae > Mesoplodon > Mesoplodon densirostris. Next base: position 718,770 of record NW_026778236.1, on the reverse strand, counting down.
AAAAGAGCTTTTTTTTCAAAGATAAACAAAATTGACAAATCTTTAGCTACATTAGCTAAGACAGAAGACTAAAATTAATAAAATCAGAAATGAAAATTAGTACACTACTACTAAAATAAAATGGTTTATAACAGAGCAATGAACAATTGTATATTAACATATTGGTTAACTTAGATGAAATAAACCTATTCATTGAAACACACAACCAGAGGAGGAAGATGGCGGAAGAGTAAGACGCGGAGATCACCTTCCTCCCCACAGATACATCAGAAATTCATCTACACGTGGAACAACTCCTACAGAACACCTACTGAACGCTGACAGAAGACCTCAGACCCCCCAAAAGGCAAGAAACTCCCCACATACCTGGGTAGGGCAAAGGAAAAAAAGAATAAACAGAGACAATAGGATAGGGACGGGACCTGCACCAGTGGGAGGGAGCCGTGAAGGAGGGAAGGTTTCTACACACTACAAGCCCCTTCGCGGGCGGAGACTGCAGGTGGCGGAGGGGGAAAGCTTCAGAGTAGCGGAGGAGAGCACGGCAACAGGGGTGCGGAGGGCAAAGCGGAGAGATTCTGGCACAGAGGACCGGTGCCCTTAGGCACACACCAGCCCGAGAGGCTTGTCTGCTCGGCCGCCGTGGCAGGCGGGGCTGGGAGCTTAGGCTCGGGTATCGGCTTTCAGTCGGAGCGCAGGGAGAGGACTGGGGCTGGCGGCAGGAAGAGAGCCTGAAGGGGTTAGTGCACCACGGCTAGCCCGGAGGGAGTCCGGGGAAAGGGTCTGGAGCTGCTGAAGAGGCAAGAGACTTTTTTCCCTTTTGTTTACTGGTGCGCGAGGAGAGGGCATTAAGAGGGCTGCTTGGGGAAGCGCCAGAGACAGGTGCAAGACGCGGGTAAGGCGCGGACCTCGGAGACGGGCGTGGGCCGCAGCCGCCGCGGCCCGCCGCCGCCGTGGGGCCTGTGTGCGAGCGCGGGTCACTGTCCGCCCCGCCTTCCGGGGGGCCTGTGCACCCCGCCACTGCCGGGGTCCCGAGACCCGGGGACGGCTTTCCCGGGAAAGCGCACGGAGCGCCACGGGCTGCTGCAACGTCACGCCGGCCTCTGCCGCCGCAGGCCTGCCCCACACTGCGCGCCCCTCCCTCCCCTCTGCCTGAGTGAGCCAGAGGCCTCGAATCAGCGGCTCCTTTAAACCCGTCCTGTCTGAGCGAAGAACGGACGCCCTCCGGCGACCTACGCGCAGAGGCGGGGCCGGGTCCAAGGCTGAGACCCGGGAGCTGTGAGAACAGAGACAGGGAAATCTCTCTGTGCAGCCTCGGAGGCAGCGGATTAAAGCTCCACGGTCCATTTGATGTGCCCTGCGTCTGTGGAGTGCATGAATGGACAGCGAATCATCTCAAATTGAGGAACTGGACTTTGAGGACAAGATTTAAGACTTTCCCCCCTTTTCCTCTTTTTACAACGAATTATTCCAAATTAAGGAGGTGGACTTAGAGAGCAAGATTACAGACTTCTCGCCCTTTTCCTCTTTTTACAACGAATTATCCCAAATTGAGGAGGTGGACGTGGAGAGCAAGATTTTTGATTTTTCCCCTGCTCTCTTTTTGTGAATGTGTATGTGTGATCTTCTGTGTAAGATTCTCTATGTATAGCTTTGCTTCCACCATATGTCCCAGGGTTCTATCGGTCCGTTTTTTTTTTTTCAATAATTACATTCTAATTTTAATAACGCTACTATATTTCATACTTTATTCTATTTTACTTTACCTGCTCTTTCTTTTTTTCCTACCTTCCCTTCCTCCCTCCCTCCCTCCGCTCCTCCTTTCCTTCTTTCTTTTTCTTTCCTCCCTCCCTCCCTCCCATCCTTCTTCTTTCCACTTTCTTTTTCTTTCCTTCCTCCCTCCCTCCCTCCTGTCTTTCTTTCTTTCTTTCCTTCCTCCCTCCCTCCCTCCTTTCTTTCCATCCTCCATCCCTCCCTCCCTCCTTTCTTTCTTCCTTCCTTCCTTCCTTCCTTTCTTCCCTTCTTCCTTTCTTTCACTCTTTCTTTCTTCTACTAATTCTTTCTTTCTACTTTTTCTCCCTGTTATTCTGAGCCGGGTGGATGAAAGGCTCTTGGTGCTGCAGCCAGGAGCCAGTGCTGTGCCTCTGAAGTGGGAGAGCCAACTTCAGGAAGCGGGTCCACAAGAGACCTCCCAGCTCCACATAATATCAAGCAGCGAAAATCTCCCAGAGATCTCCATCCCAACACCAGCACCCAGCTTCAGTCAACGTCCAGCAAGCTACAGTGCTCATCACCCTATGCCAAGCAACTAGCAAGGCAGGAACACAACCCCACCCATTAGCAGAGAGGCTACCTAAAAACATAATAAGGCCATAGGCACCCCAAAACACACCACCAGACGTGGACCTGTCCACCAGAAAGACAAGATCGAGCCTCAACCACCAGAACACAGGCATTAGTCCCCCCCACCAGGAAGCCTACACAACCTACTGAAACAACCTTAGCCACGGGGGTCAGACACCAAAAACAACGGGAACTACGAATCTGCAGCCTGCAAAAAGGAGACCCCAAACACAGTAACATAAGCAAAATGAGAAGGCAGAAAAACACACAGCAGGTGAAGGAGCAAGATAAAAACCTGCCAGACCTAACAAATAAAGAGGTAATAGGCAGTCTACCTGAAAAAGAATTCAGAATAATGATAGTAAAGCTGATCCAAGATTCTATTTCCAAGATCCATAATCTTGGAAATAGAATAGACAAAATGCAAGAAACAGTTAACAAGGACCTAGAAGAACTAAAGATGAATCAAGCATTGATTAAAAACACAATAAATGAAATGAAAAATACTCTAGATGGGATCAATAGCAGAATAACTGAGGCAGAAGAACGGATAAGTGAGGTGGAAGATAAAATAGTGGAAATAACTGATGAAGAGCAAAATAAAGAAAAAAGAATGAAAAGAACAGAGGACAGTCTCAGAGACTTCTGGGACAACATTAAACACACCAACATTCGAATTATAGGGGTTCCAGAAGAAGAAGCGAAAAAGAAAGGGACTGAGAAAATATTTGAAGAGATTATAGTTGAAAACTTCCCCAATATGGGAAAGGAAATAGTTAATCAAGTCCAGGTGGCACAGAGAGTCCCATACAGAATAAATCCAAGGAGAAATACACCAAGACACATATTAATCAAACTGTCAAAAATTAAACACAAAGAAATCATATTAAAAGCAGCAAGGGAAAAACAACAAATAACACACAAGGGAATCCCCATCAGGTTAACAGCTGATCTCTCAGCAGAAACTCTACAAGCCAGAAGGGAGTGGCAGGACATAATTAAAGTGATGAAGGAGAGAAAACTGCAACCAAGATTACTCTACCCAGCAAGGATCTCATTTAGATTTGATGGAGAAATTAAAACGTTTACAGACAAGCAAAAGCTGAGAGAGTTCAGCACCACCAAACCAGCTTTACAACAAATGCTAAAGGAAGTTCTCTAGGCAAGAGACACAACAGAAGGAATATACCTATAATAACGAACCCAAAGCAATTAAGGAAATGGGAATAGGAACATACATATCAATAATTACCTTAAATGTAAATGGACTAAATGCTCCCACCAAAAGACACAGAGTGGCTGAATGGATACAAAAACAAGACCCATATATATGCTGTCTACAAGAGACCCACTTCAGACCTAGAGACACATACAGACTGAAAGTAAGGGGATGGAAAAAGATATTCCATGCAAATGGAAACCAAAAGAAAGCTGGAGTAGCAATTCTTATATCAGACAAAATAGACTTTAAAGTAAAGACTATTAGAAGAGACAAAGAAGGACACTACATAACGATAAAGGGATCATTCCAAGAAGAAGATATGACAATTGTAAATATTGATGCACCCAACATAGGAGCACCTCAATACATAAGGCAAATACTAACAGCCATAAAAGGGGAAATCGACAGTAACACAATCATAGTAGGGGACTTTAACACCCCACTTTCACTAATGGACAGATCATCCAAAATGAAAATAAATAAGGAAACACAAGCTTTAAATGATACATTAAACAAGATGGACTTAGTTGATATTTATAGGACATTCCATCCAAAAACAACAGAATACACATTTTTCTCAAGTGCTCATGGAACATTCTCCAGGATAGATCATATCTTGGGTCACAAATCAAATCGTGGTAAATTTAAGAAAATTGAAATTATATCAAGTATCTTTTCGGACCACAATGCTATGAGACTAGACATCAATTACAGAAAAAGATCTGTAAAAAATACAAACACATGGAGGCTAAACAATACACTACTCAATAACGAAGTGATCACTGAAGAAATGAAAGAGGAAATTAAAAAATACCTAGAAACAAATGACAATGGAGACACGACGACCCAAAACCTATGGGACGCAGCAAAAGCAGTTCTAAGGGGGAAGTTTATAGCAATACAATCCCACCTTAAGAAACAGGAAACATTTCGAGTAAACAACCTGACCCTGCACCTAAAGCAATTAGAGAAAGAAGAACAAGAAACCCCCAAAGCTAGCAGAAGGAAAGAAATCATAAAGATCAGATCAGAAATAAATGAAAAAGAAATGAAGGAAACGATAGCAAAGATCAACCAAACTAAAAGCTGGTTCTTTGAGAAGATAAACAAAATTGACAAACCATTAGCCAGACTCATCAAGAAAAGAAGGGAGAAGACTCAAATCAATAGAATTAGAAATGAAAAAGGAGAAGTAACAACTGACACTGCAGAAATACAAAAGATCATGAGAGATTACAACAAGCAACTCTATGCCAATAAAATGGACAACCTGGAAGAAATGGACAAATACTTAGAAATGCACAACCTGCCAAGACTGACTCAGGAAGAAATAGAAAATATGAATAGACCAATCACAAGCACTGAAATTGAAACTGTGATTAAAAATCTTCCATCAAACAAAAGCCCAGGACCAGATGGCTTCACAGGCGAATTCTATCCAACATTTAGAGAAGAGCTAACACCCATCCTTCTCAAACTCTTCCAAACAATATCAGAGGAAGGAACACTCCCAAACTCATTCTACGAGGCCACCATCACCTTGATACCAAAACCAGGCAAGGATGTCACAAAGAAAGAAAACTACAGGCCAAGATCACTGATGAACATAGATGCAAAACTCCTCAATAAAATACTAGCAAACAGAATCCAACAGCACATTAAAAGGATCATACACCATGATCAAGTGGGGTTTATTCCAGGAATGCAAGGATTCTTCAATATATGCAAATCAATCCATGTGATACACCATATTAACAAGTTGAAGGAGAAAAACCATATGATCATCTCAATAGATGCAGAGAAAGCTTTCGACAAAGTTCAACACCCATTTATGATAAAAACCCTGCAGAAAGTAGGCATAGAGGGATCTTTCCTCAACATAATAAAGGCCATATATGACAAACCCACAGCCAACATTGTCCTCAATGGTGAAAAACTGAAACCATTTCCACTAATATCAGGAACAAGACAAGGCTGCCCACTCTCACCACTCTTATTCAACATAGTTTTGGAAGTTTTAGCCACAGCAATTAGAGAAGAAAAGGAAATAAAAGGAATCCAAATTGGAAAAGAAGAAGTAAAGCTGTCACTGTTTGCAGATGACATGATACTATACATAGAGAATCCTAAAGATGTTACCGAAAAACTACTAGAGCTAATCAATGAATTTGGTAAAGTAGCAGGATACAAAATTAATGCACAGAAATCTCTGGCATTCCTGTACACTAATGATGAAAAATCTGAAAATGAAATCAAGAAAACACTCCCATTTACCATTGCAAGAAAAAGAATAAAATATCTAGGAATAAACCTACCTAAGGAGACAAAAGACCTGTATGCAGAAAATTATAAGACACTGATGAAAGAAATTAAAGATGATACAAATAGATGGAGAGATACACCATGCTCCTGGGTTGGAAGAATCAATATTGTGAAATGACTCTACTACCCAAAGCAATCTACAGATTCAATGCAATCCCTATCCAACTACCACTGGCATTTTTCACAGAACTAGAACAAAAAATTTCAAAATTTGTTTGGAAAAACAAAACACCCCGAATAGCCAAAGCAATCTTGAGAACGAAAAACGGAGCTGGAGGAATCAGGCTCCCTGACTTCAGACTATACTACAAAGCTACAGTAATTAAGACAGTGTGGTACTGGCATAAAAACAGAAAGATAGATCAGTGGATCAGGATAGAAAGCCCAGAGATAAACCCACGCACATATGGCCAACTTATCTTTGATAAAGGAGGCAGGAATGTACAGTGGAGAAAGGACAGCCTCTTCAATAAGGGGTACTGGGAAAACTGGACAGGGACATGTAAAAGTATGAGATTAGATCATTCCCTAACACCATACACAAAAATAAGCTCAAAATGGATTAAAGACTTAAATGTAAGGCCAGAAACTATCAAACTCTTAGAGGAAAACATAGGTAGAACACTCTATGACATAAATCACAGCAAGATCCTTTTGGACCCACCTCCTAGAGAAATGGAAATAAAAACAAAGATAAACAAATGGGACCGAATGAAACTTCAAAGCTTTTGCACAGCAAAGGAAACCATAAACAAGACCAAAAGACAACCCTCAGAATGGGAGAAAATATTTGCAAATGAAGCAACTGACAAAGGGTTAATCTCCAAAATTTATAAACAGCTCATGCAGCTCAATAGCAAAAAAACAAACAACCCAATCCAAAAATGGGCAGAAGACTTCAATAGGAATTTCTCCAAAGACGATATACAGATTGCCAACAAACACATGTAAGAATGCTCAACATCATTAATCATTAGAGAAATGCAAATCAAAACTACAATGAGATATCATCTCACACCAGTCAGAATGGCCATCATCAAGAAATCTAGAAATAATAAATGCTGGAGAGGGTGTGGAGAAAAGGGAACACTCCTGCACTGCTGGTGGGAATGTGAATTGGTACAGCCACTATGGAGAACAGTATGGAGGTTCCTTAAAAAACTAAAAACAGAACTACCATAGGACCCAGCAATCCCACTACTAGGCATATACCCTGAGAAAACCATAATTCAAAAAGAGACATGTACCAAAATGTTCATTGCAGCTCTATTCACCATAGCCCAGAGCTGGAAACAACCTAAGTGTCCATCATCGGATGAATGGATAAAGAAGATGTGGCACATATATACAATGGAATATTACTCAGCCATAAAAAGAAACGAAACTGAGCTATTTGTAATGAGGTGGATAGACCTAGAGTCTGTCATACAGAGTGAAGTAAGTCAGAACGAGAAAGACAAATACCATATGCTAACACATATATACGGAATTTTTTTTTTAAATGTCATGAAGAACCTAGGGGTAAAACGGGAATAAGGACACAGACCTACTTGAGAATGGACTTGAGGATATGGGGAGGGGGAAGGGTAAGCTGTGACAAAGGGAAAGAGAGGCATGGACATATATACACTACCAAACGTAAGGTAGATAGATAGTGGGAAGCAGCCGCAGAGCACAGGGAGTTCAGCTCGGTGCTTTGTGACCGCCTGGAGGGGTGGGATGGGGAGGGTGGGAGGGAGGGAGATGCATGAGGGAAGGGATGTGGGAACAGATGTATATGTATGACTGATTCACTTTGTTAGAAAGCAGAAACTAATAAAAAAAAAAAAACACAACCAAACTTGAATCATGAAGAATAGAAAATCTGACCAGACAGTTAAATACTAAAAGATTTGAATCAGTAAATCAAAAATGTCCCAACAAAGAAAAGCCCAGGACCTGATAGCTTTACTTATAAAAAATGCCAACATTTGATGAATAAGCACCAACTCTTCTCAAACTCCTCTTAAAACAGAAGAGGAAGCAATGCTTCCTAACTCAATCTGAGGCCAGCCTTTATTACTAGAATATCAAAACCAGAGATAAATTACAAGAAAACTATAGAAAATAGGCCATTTGAATACTAATGCAAAAATTTTTCAATAAAATACTAGCAAACTAAATTAAATAGCATATAAAAATAATTATATACTACCACTAAGTGGGACTTATTCCTGGAATACTAGGATGGGTTAAAAGAAAATCATTTGATGTAATGTCAACAGAAAGTAGGCAGAAAAGGAGATAATCTCAATTGATGTAGAAAAAAACACTGGACAAAATTCTACATCATTTCATGATAAAAGTACTTAAAAAGCAAGAAAAATGAAACTACCTCCACACAATAAACACCATATATGACAAACAGCTAACATCATATTCAATGATAAAAAACTAGAAAGTGCAGCCTTTTCAACACACGGCTCTGGGAAAAACAGATAACCATATGTTAAAGAGTTAAGATTAACTCTTACTTAATACCATATAAAAAGAATCTCAAAACGGATTATAGACCTAAAAATAACAAGCAAAAACTATAAAACCCTTAAAGAAACCATAAAGAAAAAACTTGATGACACTAGATTTGGCAATGATTTCTTGGATATGACATAAAAGGCACAGGTAAAAAGAAAAAATTCACAGACTGGATTAGATCAAAATTTTAAACTTTTGTATTTCAAAAAATACTATCAACTGAACAAAAAGATAATTAAAAGAATACAAGGAAATATATTCAAATCACATATCTGATAAGAGATTAATATTCAAAATGTATAGAGAACTACAACTCAACAAAACAAAGCACACAACACGGGACTTGAATACACTTTTCCCCCCAAAAAGATAAACAAATGCCAATAAGTAGATGGAAAGATGCACACAACACATATTAAGTGCTTCACACCCATTAGGATTGTTAATATAAAAAGCAGAAAATAAGTATTAGTGAGATGTGAAGAAGTTGGAACCCATATGTATTGCTGGTGGAAGTGTAAAATGATGCAAACATATGGAATAGAGTAGAGCAAGTTCATTCAAAAATAAAAGATAGAATTACCATATGATCCTCTTCTAGGTACATAACCAAACAATTGAACTCATAGGCTTGAAAAAGTATTTGTATATCTATGTTCCTGCCAGTATTTTTGCTAGTCAAAAGATAAAAATAACCCTAATGTCCATTCATGGGTGAATATATACAGTAAATATTATATATACAGTTAAAGTGGAATATTATTCCCTTAAGAAAGCATGAAATTTTGATATATGCTACAACATGAATGAACTTTGAAGGCATGTTAATTGAAATAAACCATTCACAAAAAGACAAATATTGTATAATTCCACTTATAAACTGTGTGTAACATTAAAAAACGTATAGAGACACAAAGCAGAACAGTGGTTCTTAGGGACTGGGTCAAGGTGAAAATAAGGATACAGAGTGAATGGGTAGAGTGGATAGTGGTGAACGTTTCACAACGTTTAATGGGTACAGAGTGAATAGTGATGAATGCTTCACAACAATGTGAAAGTGTATGATATATTCACTGTCAGTGAACATTACACCTAAAAATGGTTAATGATAAATTTTGCTATCTTTTACCACAATTTATAAAAGGAATAATTCACACAATTTAAACCACAATAAAACCGGCATGACTCTTGCTAAATGAAATAGCTGTCAACCACAAAATTGAGATGTATGAACAATTAGAGACTTTAAAGTAGTTATCATAGATATACCCTTCCAGGTTAAGGAAAACAACACACTAGATGTAGGGAAACACCAATTTGAACAACTTCAAATTTTTCATCAAAAACCCATGCAGTGAAAAGACAGTGAAATAACTCTTTAGAGTGTGGGGGAGAAAGCAGTAAATGTAGTTTTCTTATACTAGACATAATTCTGAGATCAAGATAAATGAAGACAATTCATTAGTACAATCTTTCCATAGGAACAAAGGACAGGAAACAGAAAATAGTTAAAAGTAAAAGAAAAGATTTATTTTTCCTCTTAAGTCCCTTAAAATACAAATTACTGCTTAAAGAAGAACTATAATATTTTCTTCCTGGTTCTCAATATATGCAGATGTAATGCATATGAAAGCTACAACAGAAAGGTTAGTAATAGTAAATTAATACGAGAGTAAAGTTTTTCTTTATTATGATGTAGTGGTTCAAAATAAACTCTAACTTGCAGATGAAAGGTTAAGTTTGTGTACTGTAATCCCCAGAGCAACACAAGGTAGGGGGAGAACAATAGAGACACGTCAGCAGAGAGAGAAAAGAAGAGAGAAAAAGACAGAAACAGACAGCAATTGGAGGTAGGAGCAGAGATGAAAAGAGAGAGGGTATGAAAAGGGAAACAGGATTAATTGAGAAATACACTATAGGCAAGTTAAAATGGAATGTTAAAAAATTCAGATAATTCGAGGATAGTCTACAATGAGAAATACTGGAATATATAAAGGCAACTAACAGAAACCAATAACAAAATGGTATACTTAAACCATTATCAATAATAATGATAAGTACTAATAATCTTTTTTTCCTCAAATGTTCATTTTTATTGTACTCACAATCTTCTTCATTCTCTCTCTCTCTCTCTCTCTCTATCTCTCTCTCTCGCCTTCTCGCTCTCTCGCTCTCTCTCTCTCTTGTGTGCACATACATGCATCTCAGCACGCTTGCACATCCCCAACCACATCCCCAATACACAGACCTCTGAATTCTTTAAGAGTAAGTTTCAGATACAATACTTCTTTCCTGCTATGTACTTCAGTGTGTATTTCCTAAAACCAAGAACATCTTATATAACCACAGTACAATTTTCAAAATTAATACTGATATAACACTATTATTTATTATACAGCCCTTTTGCAGATTTCACTAATTGCCCAGTAATGTCAATTATAGCAAAAAAAAATTAAGATCAAGCATCATATTCAATTGTCGTATCTCTTTACTTTCCTTCAACATGGAAGTCCTGAGACATTCTTTGTATTTACGAAGCAGATATTTTTGAAAGGTAAAGGACACGGATTTTGTAGAGTGTCCTTCAAATTAGGGTTTGTCAGATGTTTTCTCATGATTAGGTTCTAGTTTTGCACTTTGGTAGGAATATCACAGAAATGAGGCTGTGTTCCTCTCAATGCACCACTTTAGGAGGAATATGCCGTTTATTTGTCCCATTATTGTTGAAGTTAAAATTGATTATTTAGCAAAAGTGATATCTGTCATATTTCTCCACTGTAACATTATGATATTATCTCACTGTGGCATTATTATATTAATTGTTAATATAGTACATTATATTATATTATGATAATTATTACCATTACTTAATACATGCTTTATGGAAACATACTTTGAGATTATGTAGCCATCTTAAAACTCCTCAAATATTTAACACCAGTTCTAGCATTTATTGATGACTACTGCCCAAATTAATTAGAATAAATATCTTTCATTTAACATGTTTCTTTTTTTAAAACATCTTTATTGGAGTATAATTTCTTTACAACGTTGTGTTAGTTTCTGCTGTATAAGGAAGTGAATCAGCTATACTTATACATATATCCCCATATCCCCTCCTTCTGGCATCTCCCTCCCACACTCCCTATGCTACCCATCTAGGTGATAACAAAGCACCGAGCTGATCTACCTGTGCTATGCTGCTGCTTCCCACTAGCTATCTATTTTACAGTTGGTAGTGTATATATGTCAATGCCACTCTCACACTTCGTCCCAGCTTACACTTCCCCCTCCCCATGCCTTAAGTCCATTCTCTACATCTGCTTCTTTACTCTTGTCCTGCTCTTATGTTCATCATAACCTTTTTTCTTTTTTTTTTTAGATTCCATATATATGCATCAACATATGGTATTTGTTTTTCCCTTTCTGGCTTACTTCACTCTGTGTGACAAACTCTAGGTCCATCCAGCTCACTATAAATAACTCAATTTTGTTCCTTTATAAGGCTGAGTAATATTCCATTATATATATATGCCACATCTTTCTTATCCATTCATCTGTCAATGGACACTTACATTGCTTCCATGCCTTTGCTAGTGGAAATACAGCTGCAGTGAACATTGTGGTACATGACTCTTTTTGAATTATGACATTCTCAGGGTATATGCCCAGCAGTGGGATGCTGGGTCGTATGGTGGTTCTATTTTTAGTTTTCTAAGGAACCTCCATACTGCTCTCCATAGTGGCTGTATCCATTTACATTCCCACCAACAGTGCAAGAGGCTTCCCTATTCTCCACACTCTCTACAGCATTTATATTTGGTTGCCCTTTTCATGATGGCCATTGTGACTGGTGTGAGGTGACTCCTCCTTGTAGGTTGTAGTTTTGATTTGCATTTCCCTAAAGATGACTAATGTTGAGCATCCTTTCATGTGTTTGCTGGCAATCCTTATATCTTCTTTGGAGAAATGTCTATTTAGGTCTCCTGCTCATATTTGGATTGGGTTATTTGATTTTTGGTATTGAGCTGCATTAGATGCTTGTATATTTTGGAGATTAATCCTTTGTGAATTGCTTCATTTGTAAATATATTCTCCCATTCTGAGGGTTGTCTTTTCATCTTGTTTATGGATTCCTTTGCTGTGCAAAATCTTTTAAGTTTCATTAGGTCCCATTTCTTTATTTTTCTTTTGATTTCCATTTCTCTAGGAGGTGGGTTAAAAAGGATTTTATTGTGATTTATGCCATAGAGTGTTCTGCCTATGTTTTTCTCTAAGAGTTAAGTGGTGTCTGGCCTTTTATTTAGGTCTTTAATCCATTTTGAGTTTATTTTTGTGTATGGTGTTAGGGAGTTTTCTAGTTTCATTCTTTTACATGTAGCTGTCTAATTTTCCCAGCACCACTTATTGAAGAGGCAGTCTTTTCTCCCTTGTATATTATTGCATCCTTTATCACAGATAAGATGACTTTATGTGCCTGGGTTTATCTCTGGGCTTTCTATCCTCTTCCATTGATCTATATTTCGATTTTTCTGCCAATACCTTACATTCTTGACTACTGTAGCTTTGGAGTATAGTCTGTAGTCAGGGAGGCTGATTCCTCCAGTTCCATTTTTCTTTCTCAAGTATGATTTAGTTATTCGAGGTCTTTTGTGCTTCCATACAAATTGTGAAATATTTCGTTTTAGTTCCCTGAAATATTACATTGGTAGTTTTAAAGGGATTGCATTGAATTGGCAGGTTGCTTTGGGTAGTTTAGTTATTTTCACAATGTTGATTTTCCAATCCAAGGAAATGGTACACCTCTCCATCTGTTTGTATCATCCTTGATTTCTTTTATTAATGTCTTATACTTTTTGGCATAAAGGTCTTTTGTCATCTTAGGTAGGTTTTTCCTACAGATTTTATTCTTTACGTTGCAGTGGTAATTGGGAGTGTTTCCTTAATTTCTCTTTCAGATTTTTCATCGTTAGTATATAGGAATGCCAGAGATTTCTTTGCATTAATTTTGTATCCTACGACCTTACCAAATTCATTGATTAGCTCTAGTAGTTTTTGGTAGAAGCTTTAGGATTCTCTATGTATACTATCATGTCATCTGCAAACAGTGACAGCTTTACTTCTTCTTTTCCAATTTGGATTCCTTTTATTTCTTTTTCTTCTCTACAGTGTCTAAAACTTCCAAAACTATAATAATAATAATGGTGAGAGTGGGTAACATTGTCTTGTTCCTGATCTTATTGGAAATGGTTTCAGATTTTCACCATTGAGAATGATGTTGGCTGTGGGTTAGTCATATATGCACTTTATTATGTAGTGGTTGGTTCTCTCTATGCCTACTTTCTGGAAGGTTGTTATCACAAATGGGTATTAAAAGATGTCAAAAGTTTTTTCTGCATCTTTTGAGATTACTATATGGTTTTTATCCTTCAATTTGTTAATATGGTGTATCATATTGATTGATTTGCGTATGTTGATGAATCCTTTCATTGCTGTGATAAACCCCACTTGATCATGGTGTATGATCCTTTTAATGTGCTGTTGAATTCTGTTTGCTAGTATTTTGTTGAGGATTTTCGCTTCTATGATCATCAATTATATTAGCCTATGGTTTTCATTTTTTTGTGATATCCTTGTATGGTTTTGGTATCAGGGTGATGGTGGCCTTGTGGGATGAATTGGGGAGTGTTCCTCCCTCTGCTATATTTTGGAAGAGTTTAATAAGGATAGGTTTTAGCTCTTCTCTAATTTTTTGATAGAATTGGCATTTGAAGCCATGTGGTCCAGGACTTTTGTTTTTTGGAATATTTTTTTTATCACACTCTCAATTTCAGTGCTTCTGAGTGGTCTGTTTATATTTTCTATTTCTTCCTTGTTCAGTCTCGGAAGTTCATGTTTTTCAAAGAAGTTGTCCATTTCTTGAATGTTGTCCATTTTCTTGGCAAATAGTTGCTTGTAGTAATCTCTCATGATACTTTGTATTTCTGCAGAGTCAGTCATTACTTCTCCTTTTCATTTCTAATTCTGTTGAATTGAATCATGTCCTGTTTTTACTTGATCAGTCTGGCCACTTATTTATCAATTTTTTTCATCTTCTCAAAGAACCAGCTTTTAGTTTTATTTTTCTTATCTATTATTTCCTTCATTTCTTTTTCATTTATATCTTTTTTTACATCTTTATGGTAGTATAATTGCTTTACAATGGTGTGTTAGTTTCTGTTTTATAACAAAGTGAATCAGTTATACATATACATATGTTCCCACATCTCTTCCCTCTTGTGTCTACCTCCTTCCCACCCTCCCTATGCCACCCATCCAGGTGGTCACAAAGCACTGAGCTGATCTCCCTCTGCTATGTAGTTGCTTCCTAATAGCTATCTATTTTATGTTTGGTAGTGTATATAAGTCCATGCCACTCTCTCACTTTGTCACAGCTTACACTCCCCCCACCCATATCCTCAAGTCCATTCTCTACTAAGTCTGTGTCTTTATTCCCTTTTCACCAATAGGTGTTTAATGCCATTTTTTTCTTAGATTCCATATATATATGTGTTTCCATATTGTATTTGTCATTCTCTTTATGACTTACTTCACTGTGTATGACACACTCTGGGTCAATCCACCTCACTACAAATAAATCAATTTAGTTTTTTTTCTTATGGCTGAGTAATATTCCATTGTATATATGTGCCACATCTTCTTTATCCATTCATCCGATGATGGACACTTAGGTTGTTTCCATCTCCTGGATATTGTAAATAGAGCTGCAATGAATATTTTGGTGCAAGACCCTTTTTGAATTATTGTTTCTCAGGGTATATGACCAGTAGTGGTATTGCTGGGTCATATGGTAGTTCTGTTTTTAGTTTTTAAGGAACCTCCATACAGTTCTCCATAGTGGCTGTACCAATTCACATTCCCACCAGCAGTGCAGGAGTGTTCCCTTTTCTCCACACCCTCTCTAGCATTTATTGTTTCTAGAATTTTTGATGATGTTCATTCTGACCTGTGTGACATGATATCTCATGGTAGTTTTGACTTGCATTTATCTAATGATTAATGATGTTGAGTATTTTTTCATGTGTTTGTTGGCAATCAGTATATCTTCTTTGGAGAAATGTCTATTTAGGCCATCTGACCACTTTTTCTATTGGGCTGTTTGCTTTTATGTTATTGACCTGCATGAGCTGCTTATAAATTTTGAAGATTAATCCTTTGTCACTTGCTTCATTTGCAATTATTTTCTCCCATTCTAAGGGTTGTCTTTTGGTCTTCATTATGGTTTCCTTTGCTGTGCAAAAGTTTCATAGTTTCATTTGGTCCCATTTGCTGATTTTCGTTTTTATTTCCATTTCTCTACAAGGAGGGTAAAAAGGATCTTGCTGTGACGTATGTCATAAAGTGTTCTACCTATGTTTTCCTCTAAGAGGTTGATAGTTTCTAGCCTTACATTTAGGTCTTTAATGCATTTTGAGTTTATTTTTGTGTATGCTGTTAGCAAGTGTTCTAATCTCATAGTTTTACATATATCTGTCCAGTTTTCCCAGCACCACTTATCGAAGAGGCTGACCTTTCTCCATTGTACATTCCTGTCTCCTTTATCAAAGATAAGGTGACCATATGTGCGTGGGTTTATCTCTGGGCTTTCTATCCTGTTCCATTGATCTTTCTATTTTTGTGCCAGTACCATACTGTCTTGATGACTATAGCTTTGTAGTATAGTCTGAAGTCAGGGAGCCTGATTCCTCCAGCTCCATTTTTCGTTCTCAAGGTTGCTTTGGCTTTTCGGGGTCTTTTGTGTTTCCATACAAATTGTGAAAGTTTTTGTTCTATTTCTGTGAAAAATGTCAGTGATATTTTCATAGGGACTGCATTGGATCTGCAGATTGCTTTGGGTAATAGAGTCATTTTCACCATGTTGATTCTTCCAATCCAAGAACATGGTATATCTCTCCATCTATTTGTATCATCTTTAATTTCCTTCATCAGTGTCTTATAATTTTCTGCACAGAGGACTTTTTTTCCTTAGGTAGGTTTATTCCTAGGTATTTTATTCTTTTTGTTACAATTGTAAATGGGAGTGTTTTCTTGATTTCACTTTCATATTTTTCATCATTAGTTTATAGTTATGCCAGAGATTTCTGTGCATTAATTTTGTATCTTGCTACTTTACCAAACTCACTGATTAACTCTAGTAGTTTTCTGGTAGCATCTTTAGGATTCTATATGTAGAGTATCATGTCATCTGCAAAATGTGACAGCTTTACTTCTTTTCTGATTTAGATTCCTTTCATTACCTTTTCTTCACTCATTCCTGTGGCTAAAATTTCCAAAACTATGTTGAATAAGAGTGGTGAGAGTGGCAACCTTGTCTTGTTCCTGATCTTAGTGGAAATGGTTTCAAATTTTCTCCATTGAGGATGATGTTGGCTGTGGGTTTGTAATATATGGCCTTTATTGTGTTGAGGAAAGTCCCCTCTATGCCTACTTTCTGCAGGGTTTTTATCAAAAATGGGTGCTGAAATTTGTCAAAAGCTTTCTCTGCATCTATTGAGATGATCATATGGTTTTTCTCCTTCAATTTTTTAATATGGTGTATCACATGGATTGATTTGTGTATATTGAAGAATCCTTGAGTTCCTGGAATAAACCCCACTTGATCATGGTGTATGATCCTTTTAATGTGCTGTTGGATTCTGTTTGCTAGTATTTTGTTGAGGAGTTCTGCATCTATATTCATCAGTGATATTGGCCTGTTGTTTTCTTTCTTTGTGACATCCTTGTCTGGTTTTATTATCAGGATGATGATGGTCTCGTAGAATGAGTTTGGGTGTGTTCCTCCCTCTGTTATATTTTGGAAGACATTGAGAAGAGTAGGTGTTAAGTCTTCTCTAAATGTTTGATAGAGTTCGCCTGTGAAGCCATCTGGTCCTGGGCTTTTGTTTGTTGGAAGATTTTTAATCACAGTTTCGATTCCAGGGCTTGTGACTGGACTGTTCATATTTTCTATTTCTTCCTGATTCAGTCTTGGCAGGTTGTGCATTTCTAAGAATTTGTCCATTTCTTCCAGGTTGTCCATTTTATTGGCATAGAGTTGCTTGTAGTAATCTCTCATGATCTTTTGTAATTCTGCAGTGTCAGTCAGTTGTTACTTCTCCTTTTTCATTTCTAATACTATTGATTTGAGTCTTCTCCCTTTTTTTCTTGATGAATCTGGCTAATGGTTTAGCAATTTTGTTTATCTTCTCAAAGAATCAGCTTTTACTTTTATTTATCTTTGCTCTTGTTTCCTTCATATCTTTATCAGTTATTACTCATCTGATCACTTTGATTTCTTTCATCCTGCAAACTTTGGGGGGTTTTTGTTCTTCTTTATCTTACTGTTTTAGGTGCAAGGTTAGGTTGTTTATTTGATATGCTTCCTGTTTCCTAAGGTAGGATTATATTGCTGTAAACTTCCCTCTTAGAATTCCTTTTGCTGTATCCCATCGGTTTTGGGTCATTGTGTCTCCACTGTCATTTGTTGCTAGGTATTTTTTGATTTTCTCTTTTATTCCTTCAGTGACAACTTCGTTATTAAGTAGTGTATTGTTTAGCCTCCATGTGTTTGTATTTTTTATAGATCTTTTCCTGTAATTGATATCTAGTCTCATAGTGTTGTGGTCGGAAAAGATACTTGAAACAGTTTCAATATTCTTAAATTTACGAAGGCTTGATTTGTGACCCAAGATATGATCTATCCTGGAGATCATTCCATGTGCATTTGAGAAAAATATGTATTTTGTTGTTTTTGGATGGAATGTCCTATAAATATCAATTATGTCCATCTGTTTTAATGTATCATTTAAAGCTTGTGTTCCCTTATTTATTTAAATTTTGGATGATCTGTCCATTGGTGAAAGTGGGGTGTAAAAGTCCCCTAATATGAATGTGTTATTGTAGATTTCCCCTTTTATGGCTGTTAGTATTTGCCTTATGTATTGAGGTGCTCCCATGTTGGGTGCATAAATATTTACAATTGTCATATCTTCTTCTTGGATTGATCCTTTGATCATTATGTAGTGTCCTTCTTTGTCTCTTGTAATAGACTTTATTTTAAAGTCTATTTTTTCTGATATGAGAATTGTTACTCCAGCTTTCTTTTGGTTTCCATTTTCATGCAATATATATTTCCATCCCCTCACTTTCAGTCTGTATGTGTCCCTAGGTCTGAAATTGGTCTCTTTTAGACAGCATATATATTGGTTTTGATTTTGTGTCCATTCAGCTAGGCAGTGTCTTTTGGTGGGAGCTTTTAATCCATTTACGTTTAAGGTAATTATCAATATGTATGTTCCCCTTCTCATTTCTTAATTGTTTTTCGGTTTCTTGTTGTAGATCTTTTCCTTCTGTTGTGTTTCTTACCTAGAGAAGTTCCTTTAGCATTTCTTGTAAAGCTGGTTTGGTGGTGCTGAACTCTCTCAGCTTTTGCTTGTCTGTAAAATTTTTAACTTCTCCATCAAATCTGAATGAGATCCTTGCTGGTTAGAGCAATCTGGGTTGTATATTTTCCTCCTTCATCACTTAAGAAATGTCATGCCACTCCCTTCTGGCTTGCAGAATTTCTGCTGAAAGATCCACTGTTAACCTTATGCAGGTTCCTTTGTGTGTGTGTGTGTGTGTGTGTGTGTGTGTTTGTGTGTTTTATCCCTTGCTGCTTTTACTATGTTTTCTTTGTATTTAATTTTTGATAGTTTTATTAATATGTGTCTTGGCGTGTTTCTCCTTGGATATAACCTGCATGGAACTCTCTGTGCTTCCTGGATTTGATTCACTTTTTCCTTTCCAATATTACAGAAATTTTGAGCTATAATTTCTTCAAATATTTGCTCAATCCCTTTCTCTTTCACTTCTTCTTCTGGGACCCCTATAATTCGAATGTTGGTCCATTTAATGTTGTCCAAGAGGTCTCTGAGACTGTCTGCAGTTCTTCTCATTCTTTTCTCTTTATTCTCCTCTGCAGTAGTTATTTCCACTATTTTATTTCCAGGTCACTTATCCATTTTTCTGCCTCAGTTATTCTGCTAGTGATCCCTTCTAGATTATTTTTAATTTTATTTATTTTGTTGTTCATAATTGCTTCTTTCTTCTTTAGTTGTTCTAGGTCCTTGTTAAATGTTTCTTGCATTTTCTCTATTATATTTCACATATTTTGGATCATCTTTACTATCATTATTCTGAATTCTTTTTTTCAGGTAGACTGCCTATTTCCTCTTCCTTTGTTAGATCTGGTGGGTTTTTACCTTGCTCCTTCATCTTCTGTGTGTTTTTCTGTCTTCTCCTTTTGTTTATCTTACTGTGTGTGGGGTCTCCTTTTTGCAGGCTGCAAGTCCGTAGTTCGTGTTGTTTTGGTGTCTGTCTCCAGTGGCTAAAGTTCGTTCAGTGGGTTTTGTAGGCTTCCTGGTAGAGGGGAGTAGTGCCTGTGTTCTGGTGGATGCGGTTAGATGTTGTCTTTCTAGTTCACAGGTCCACGTCTTATGGTGTGTTTTAGGGTGTCTGTGGCCTTATTATGATTTTTGGTAGCCTCTCTGCTAATGGGTGTTGTTCTGCTCCTGTCTTGCTAGTTGTTTGGCACAGAGTGTCCAGCAGTGTAGCCTGCTTGTCTTTGAGTGAAGATGGGTCTTGGCATTGAGATGGAGACCTCTGGGAGATTTTCACCATTTTATATTACATGGAGCTGGGAGGTCTCTTGTGGTCCAGTGTCCTGAAGTTGGCTCCCCCACCTCAGAGGCACAGCACCGACTCCTGGCTGGAGCACCAAGAGTGTTTCATCCTCATGGCTCAGAATAAAAAAGAGAAAAAGAAGGAAGGAAGGAAGGATGGAAGGAAGGAAGGAATAAGAAAGAAAGAAAGAAAGAAAGAAAGAAAGAAAGAAAGAAAGAAGATAAAATAAAATAAAATAAGGGAAAAAATTTTTAAGTAAAAAAAATGTATGAACATAACAATAGGACAAATGGTGAAAGCAACACTATACAGACAAAATCACACACAGAAGCATACACATACACACTCACAAAAAGAGGAAAAGGGGAAAAAATAAGATATCATGCTCTCAAAGTCCACCTCCTCAATTTTGGATGACTCATTGTCTATTCAGGTATTCCAACGATGCAGGGTACATCAAGTTGATTGTGGAGATTAAGTTCACTGCTCCTGAGGCTGCTGGGAGAGACTTCCCTTTCTCTTTATTTTTATTATTTTTTTAATTTTTGTTTTTATTTTTGACCCTGGTGTGAAATACATTTTTTTCTTTTTTTTAATTAAGGGTACTTTATTTATTTATTTATTTATTTATTTATTTATTTATTTATTTTTGGCTGTGTTGGGTTTTTATTTCTGTGTGAGGGCTTTATCTAGTTGTGGCAAGCAGGGGCCACTCTTCATTGCGGTGCACAGTCCTCTCACTATCACGGCCTCTCTTGTTGTGGAGCACAGGCTCCAGACGTGCAGGCTCAGTAGTTGTGGCTCATGGGCCTAGTTGCTCCACGTGGCATGTGGGATCTTCCCAGAGCAGGGCTCGAACCCGTGTCCCCTGCATTAGCAGGCCAATTCTCAACCACTGCACCACCAGGGAAGCCCCCCTTTCTCTTCTTTGTTCGCATAGCTCCTGTGTTTCAGCTTTGGATTTGGCCCTGCCTCTGCTTGTAGGTCGCCTGAAGGTGTCTCTTCTTCACTCAGACAGGACGGGGTTAAAGGAGCCGCTGACTTGGGGGCTCTGCCTCACTCAGGCCAGGGGGAGGGAGGGGTACGGAGTGCGGGCCGAGCCTGCGGCGGCAGAGGCTGGCGTGACGTTGCAGCTGCCTGAGGCGTGCAATGAGTTCTCCTGGGGAAGTTGTCCCTGGATCACGGGACCCTGGCAGTGGCGGGCGGCACAGCCTCCCGGGAGGGGAGGTGTGGGGAGTGACCTGTGCTTGTACACAGGATTCTAGGTGGTGGAAGGAGCAGCCTTATTGTCTCACGCCCGTCTCTGGGGTCGTGCTGATAGCCACGGCTCACGCCATTCTCTGGAGCTCCTTTAAGCAGAACTCTTAATCCCCTCTCCTCACGCACCAGGAAACAAGGAGGGAAGAAAATGTCTCTTGCATTTCGGGAAGCTCCAGACTTTTCCCTGGACTCCCTCCCAGCCAGCCGTGGTGCACTAAACCCTTCAGGTTGTGTTCACGCCGCCAACCCGTCCTCTACCTGCGCTCCGACCAAATCCCGAGCCTCAGCCCCCTGCCCCCGCCTGCCCTGGCAGCTGAGCAAACCAGCCTATCAGGCTGGTGAGTGCCAGTTGGCACCAATCCTGTGCAGGAATCTCTCCACTTTGCCCTCTGCACCCCTGCTGCTCTGCTCTGCTTTGTGGTTGCGAAGCTTCCTCCCTCTGCCGCCAGTAGTCTCTGCACACGAAGGGGCTCCTAGTGTGTGAAAGCCTTCCCTCCTTCACAGCTCCCTCCCACAGGTGCAGGTCCCATCCCTACTCTTTTGTCCTTTTTCTTTTTTTCTTTTGCCCTACCCAGGTACATGCAGAGTTTCTTGCCTTTTGAGAGGTCTGAGGCCTTCTGCCAGCATTCAGTAGGTGTTCAGTAGGAGTTGTTCCACGTGTATATGTATTTCTGACATATCTGTGGGGAGAAAGGTGATCTCCGCATCTTACTCTTCTGCCATCTTCCTCAACTCCCCCTCTATTTCTTTTTAAATAGAGAGGACAAAGGAAAAATAGCAAACAAATGATTTACCAGAAGAGGTGGATTTAATCTTTTCTCATAAGCTTGGATGTGAGGCAAATTCCATGCTGTTGCGGAGGGGCTGAGCCTTTTGTACTATCACCTGAACCTACAGAGCTAAAGAAAGGCTGGTCTTTCCCACAGACAACAGGGTACGAGCCTTTGACAAACAAGGATATGACAGACTTGGATTAATAACTCTTTATTAAGGATTCCAACTCCAAAGAGTAGAAAGCAGCAACAAAAACAACAAAAAGTCCTCAGAAGAACTTAAGGCTCAGCTTTTGCCACAACTATAAGAGAAACGGAAATAGATTGACTTGACTGAGAATGAGGTAGATGGGTGTAGAGGGATCAGCGAATGGTGTATCGTACATAGGGGACCTCCACATCGTTGCCGCTCTCGTCGTTGCAGCACTGCTCAAGCACCAGTGCTTGAATGTGGTGTCCCAGCTCTTGCTTTGATACTCGTCTCACTATTGCTGTTATCCTGGGTTGAGGAAAAAGAGGGTCTGTGAAGAAGAAAGAGAGGAAAGGACTTACAGAGACAAAGTTAGGAGAACAGTGAAGATGAGTTGCATAGCTAGCTGATGCTTCCCACCCCAGGCAGGACCTGTTTCTGTTTGCACACTGACCCAACTTAAGCCTGAGTTGATCTTTGATCTTACTTGCTGTCATGAAAAAGGAGCATGGATACACCCTGGAACAGCATGGTGATCTCTAACTTGTGCTCTGGCTGAAGAGGGTGGAAAGGAGGAGGGGCAACAAGGTCACTGGGATGGACAGTACCAGTAACCTGGGCAACCACCACCACAAGTGCAGCGAGTGAAAGGGCCTTACCTTCAAGTAGTCAAGGAACTGCTTGAGGGGCATCTCTTCACCATTAGGCTGCAGCCCCTGTACCTCAAAGTGATCCCACAATGTCCACTGCTGGTTATAGTACTCTGGGACAAAGCACAGAGTAAAGCACAAAGAGTAAAACGGGAGCAAGCCCAGATCATATGCTCCTCTTTATTTCACAAACATGCCAGTTCCATTCCTACTTTGCACAGGTTCAAACAATGAACAAAGGATACACAAAATTAAACAAAGCCTCTCACCTGGTATGATGAAAACCAGAGCCAGTTCTACGGAGATAAGATACACACAACCTCTACGCACACACACACACACACACACACACACACATAGCATCACTCACTGATGGGCAACACCAAAGGTTTCTATAAAAGCAAGCCCTTACCTGATGACGGTGTGGGACAAGGGGCTCAGAGAAGCTGAAAAAGGGCAGGGCCAAGTTGATGAAGCTGTTCTTATAGGACTCAAGCTGTTGGTGTCCCTGCACTACCTTGTACAGCTCCAGACATGCAAGGCCAACTATAGCTGCTGTGGTTGTGGCAATGGCTGGAATGATCTTCCCTGCAAACAACTTGCTCTGTAACGCAGAAGGTGATGAGCAGACGCAGTTGTTAGAGACGTTCAAGGTCTACAGAAGAGGTCAAACATGGCGGACTCAAACTTGGAAAAGGGTGCAAGGTTAGTTCTAGACTACTGTTACCTTATGCTGGTCAGCAGGGGGGAATGTTATAGTTCTCCGCCCAGAGATTGGATGCAGCCACAATGAAATCCATATGAAAGTTGCTGTCATCATCCTCTTGTGAGTGGAGACAGAGGAAGAACAGGAGAGACAGAGTTATAGGAAAAAAAGGTTTCCTGAATACTGGGACCTGAGGTATATTCACCTAAATTACCTGCCAGACAAGCCAAATACTAGCCCAGACCACAAAAGATAATTGGGCCATCTGATGCATGGGAAACGGGTTTGTGCCCCGGTCTGGGAAGATCCCACATACCGCAGAGCGTCTGGGCCCATGAGCCATGCCCACTGAGCCTGAGCATCCGGAGCCTGTGCTCTGCAAAGGGAGAGCTCACAACAGTGAGAAATCCATGTGCCGCAAAAAAAAAAAAAAAAATTAACAAAATTACAGGCAGGCCTGTAATCCCCACAAAAGCTTAGGATGGCTCAGCCCATTCTCCTACACTGTTGAAGGTCCCCATCACAGCACCTTCTCAAAGTTGATGGGGTACATCTTGAACCCAGGGAGGCTCTCTGGGCTGGGCAGCATGGCCTCGAGCTCCTGCAGGCGTTTATCAGCTGCAGAAAGGGAGGTAGTACATGTTAGGCCTTAGATATATGTGAGATCCCAGGCCAGTGTCTGAGGTGCAAGCAGGAGTCCAGGGTAGGGCAGAGATGTTCAGGCAGATAGAGGATTTGAAAAGGAGAGACATCATGGGAAAGAGAAAAGAATGGGGAAAGATAGGGCAGAAAACACCTCAGAAAAGAAAAAGGCAGACAGGTGTGTGGGACATGGAGATATATCTAGAGACACTGAGGTAAACAGGTAAAGCCACTAAGAAAGAATATAGACAGCAGCACTAATCATAAAACAGGTGAAAGCACAGAAGTTGTTAACTGATGAATGAGTGGATAGAAAAACTGATCTATCAATCCAATGAAATATTAAGCCTTAAAATCCATTCAATGAAATATTAAGCATTCCAAAATGGAAGTCTACTATATTTAAAGTTGGTTAAGATGGTAAATCTTTTGTGTTTCTTACCACAACTTAAAAAAAAAGGAGGTCAATGAGAACATACTGAAAGAGAAAGACAGAAAGAGAGAAGGGGAGACATGAAGGAAGATATAAGGGAAAACAGGAGACAGAGGGATAAAAGATACAGAAAGGGGCATAGGGAAAATGCACAGACAGCAAAGAAGAGAGTAATATTACATGGGATAGACCTCAGAAAATTTGAAGAGGGAGACCAAGGAGAATAAATGTGAAGATTAAGAGAATGTTCAGAGAATGAGAAAGTACAAAATACCTGAAAGGGAGATATGTAGGGAGATAAAGAAAATATACAAAGAGAAACATGAGAGAGTAGTTGTCTGGGAAGGAAAATGCGGGAGATATATGAGGAGGGGAGAGATATACAGATGAAGAAATTGAAGGATATATACAAAGAAGATAAAATGTAGAGGAAGACTTACAGGGCATGAGACAGGATACGGGAGAGGTGGGAAATTTGAGTTGGGGGGTAGTTATAGATGGAGAGATGAGGAGGGCTATCTAGAGGGAGAGAAGAGGAGGGCTATCTAGAGAGGGAGATGAGGAAAGATATATGGAGGTTAAAAATAGGTTAGGCCAGGGCCCTGGGAGAAGATGGTGGAAGAGTAAGATGCGGAGATCACCTTCCTCCCCACAGATACACCAGAAATTCATCTACCTGTGGAACAACTCCTACGGAACACCTACTGAACGCTGGCAGAAGACCTCAGACACCCCCAAAGGCAAGAAGCTCCCCACGTACCTGGGTAGGGCAAAAGAAAAAAGAATAAACAGAAAAAAGGATAGGGACGGGACCTGCACCAGTGGGAGGAAGCCGTGAAGGAGGAAAGGTTTCCACACAGTAGGAAGGCCATCCGCAGGTGGAGACTGTGGGTGGCAGAGGGGGAAAGCTTCGGAGTAGCAGAAAAGAGCACAGCCACAGGGCAGCAGAGGGCAAAGTGGAGAGGTTCCTGCAGAGAGGATCAGTGCCAACCGGCACCCACCACCCTGAGAGGCTTGTCTGCTCACCCGCCGGGGCGGGCAGGGCTGGGAGCTGAGGCTCGGGCTTCGGTCGGAGCACAGGGAGAGGACGGGGGTTGGCGGCGTGAACACAGCCTGAAGGGGTTAGTGTGCCACGGCTGGGCGGGAGGGAGTCCAGGAAGAAGTCTGGACCTGCCGAAGAGGCAAGAGACTTTTTCTTCCATCTTTGTTTCCTGTTGTGCAAGGAAAGGGGATTAAGAACGCTGCTTAAAGGAGCTCCAGAGATGGGCGCGACCCGCGGCTAAAAGCGTGGACCCCTGAGACGGGTGTGGGACGCTGGGGCTGCTGCGGCCGCCACCAAGAGGCCTGTGTGCGAGCGCAGGTCACTGTCCACACCTCCCCTCCGGGAGCCTGTGCAACCTGCTACTGCCAGGGTCCCAGGATCCAGGGACAACTTCTCCGGGAGAATGCATGGCTCAGGCTGCTACAACGTCACGCCGGCCTCTGCCGCCGCAGGATCGCCCCGCACTCCGTATCCCTCCCTCCCCCCGGCCTGGGTGAGCCAGAGTCCCCGAAGCAGCTGCTCCTTTAACTCCATCCTGTCTGAGTGAAGAACAGACGCCCTCTGGTGGCTAAATCCAAAGCTCAGACCCGGGAGCTGTGAGAATAAAGAAGAGAAAGGAAAATCTCTCCCAGCAGTCTCAGAAGCAGCGGATTAAAGCTCCACAATGAACTTGATGTACCCTGCATCTGTGGAATACATGAATAGACAACGAATCATCCCAAATTGAGGAGGTGGATTTTGAGAACAAGATTTATGATTTTTTCCCCTTTTCCTCTTTTTACAACGAATTAACCCAAATTGAGGAGGTGGACTTTCAGGGCAAGATTTACGATTTTTCCCCTTTTCCTCTTTTTGTGAATGTGTATGTGTATACTTCTGTGTGAGATTTTGTCTGTATAGCTTTGCTTGCACCATTTGTACCAGGGTCCTATCTGTCTGTTTTTTCTTTAATTTTTTAAATAACTTTTTTATTTTAATAACGCTATTATATTTTATCATACTGTATTCTATTTTACTTTATCTTCTTTCTCTTTTCCTACCTTCTCTATTTCCTCCCTCCCTTCTTTCTTTCCTCACTTCCTTCCTTCCTTCCTCCCCTCCCTCCCTCCCTCTCTCTCTTTCTTTTTCTTCCTTTCTTTCTTTCTCTCTTTCTTTCTTCTGCTAATTCTTTCTTTCTACTTTTTCTCCCTTTTATTCTGAGCTGCAGGATGAAAGGCTCTTGGTGCTGCAGCCAGGAATCAGTGCTGTGCCTCTGAGGTGGGAGAGCCAAATTCAGGACACTGGTCCACAAGAGACCTCCCAGCTCCACATAATATCAAATGGCAAAAATCTGCCAGAGATCTCCATCTCAACACCAGCACCCAGCTTCAGTCAACAACCAGCAAGCTACAGTGCTGGTCACCCTATGCCAAGCAACTAGCAACACAGGAACAAAACCCCACCCATTAGCAGAGAGGCTGCCAAAAAACATAATAAGGCAACAGACACCCCAAAACACACCACCAGACATGGACCTGTGCACCAGAAAGACAAGATCGAGCCTCATCCACCAGAAAAAAGGCACCAGTCCCCTGCAACAGGAAGCCTACACAACCCATTGAAACAACATTAGCCACTGGGGACAGACACCAAAAACAACAGGAACTACGAACCTGCAGCCTGCAAAAAGGAGACCCCAAACACAGCAAGATAAGCAAAATAAGAAGACGGAAAACAACAGCAGGTGAAGCAGCAAGATAAAAGCCCAGAAAACTTAACAAATGAAGAGGAAATAGGCAGTCTACCTGAAAAAGATTTCAGAATAATGATAGTAAAGATCATCCAGGGCCTCCCTGGTGGCGCAGTGGTTGAGGGTCCGCCTGCCGATGCAGGGGATACGGGTTCGTGCCCCGGTCTGGGAGGATCCCATATGCCACGGAGCGGCTGGACCCGTGAGCCATGGCCGCTGGGCCTGCGCATCCGGAGCCTGTGCTCCGCAACGGGAGAGGCCACGGCAGTGAGAGGCCCGCATACAGCAAAAAATAAAAAAATAAAAAATAAAAAAAAAAAGATCATCCAAAATCTTGGAAATAGAATAGACAAAATGCAAGAAACAGTTAACAAGGACCTAGAAGAACTAAAGATGAATCAAGCATCAATTAGAAACACAATAAATGAAATTAAAATTACTCTAGATGGGATCAATAGCAGAATAACTGAGGCAGAAGAATGGATAAGTGACGTGGAAGATAAAATAGTGGAAATAACTGCTGCAGAGCAGAATAAAGAAAAAAGAATGAAAAGAACAGAGGACAGTCTCAGAGACTTCTGGGACAACATGAAATGCACCAACATTCGAATTATAGGGGATCCAGAAGAAGAAGAGAAAAAGAAAGGGACTGAGAAAATATCTGAAGAGATTATAGTTGAAAACTTCCCCAATATGGGAAAGGAAATAGTTAATCAAGTCCAGGAGGCACAGAGAGTCCCATACAGAATAAATCCAAGGAGAAATATGCCAAGACACATATTAATCAAACTGTCAAAAATTAAACACAAAGAAAACATATTAAAAGCAGCAAGGGAAAAACAACAAATAACACACAAGGGAATCCCCATCAGGTTAACAGCTGATCTTTCAGCAGAAACTCTACAAGCCAGAAGGGAGTGGCAGGACATACTTAAAGTGATGAAGGAGAAAAACCTGGAACCAAGATTACTCTACCCAGCAAGGATCTCATTTAGATTTGATGGAGAAATTAAAACGTTTACAGACAAGCAAAAGCTGAGAGAGTTCAGCACCACCAAACCAGCTTTGCAACAAATGCTAAAGGAAGTGCTCTAGGCAAGAAACACAACAGAAAGAAAATACTTACAATAACAAACCCAAAACAATTAAGAAAATGGGAATAGGAACATACATATTGATAATTACCTTAAATGTAAATGGACTAAATGCTCCCACCAAAAGAAACAGATTGGCTGATACAAAAACAAGACCCATATATATGCTGTCTACAAGAGACCCACTTCAGACCTAGAGACACATACAGATTGAAAGTAAGGGGATGGAAAAAGATACTCCATGCAAATGGAAATCAAAAGAAAGCCGGAGTAGCAATTCTCATATCAGACAAAATAGACTTTAAAATAAAGACTATTAGAAGAGACAAAGAAGGACACTACATAATGATCAAGGGATTGATCCAAGAAGAAGACATAACAATTGTAAATATTGATGCACCCAACATAGGAGCACCTCAATACATAAGGCAAATACTAACAGCCATAAAAGGGGAAATTGAGAGTAACACACTCATAGTAGGGGACGTCAACACCCCACTTTCACAAATGGACAGATCATCCAAAATGAAAAAAAATAAAGAAACACAAGCTTTAAATGATACATTAAACAAGATGGACTTAATTGATATTTGTAGGACATTCCATCCAAAAACAACAGAACACCCATTTTTCTCAAGTGCTCATGGAACATTCTCCAGGATAGATCATAGCTTGGATCACAAATGAAGCCTTCATAAATTTAAGAAAATTGAAATTGTATCAAGTATCTTTTCCGACCACAATGCTATGAGACTAGATGTCAATTACAGGAAAAGATCTGTAAAAAATACAAACACATGGAGGCTAAACAATTCACTACTTAATAACGAAGTGATCACTGAAGAAATCAAAGAGAAAATCAAAAAATACCTAGAAACAAATGACAATGGAGATATGACGACCCAAAACCTATGGGATACAGCAAAAGCAGTTCTAAGGGGGAAGTTTATAGCAATACAATCCCACCTTAAGAAACAAGAAACATCTCGAGGGAACAACCTGACCCTGCACCTAAAGCAATTAGAGAAAGAAGAACAAAACAAACCCACAGTGAGCAGAAGGAAAGAAATCATAAAGATCAGATCAGAAATAAATGAAAAAGAAATGAAGGAAATGATAGCAAAGATCAATAAAACTAAAAGCTGGTTCTTTAAGAAGATAAACAAAATTGATAAACCATTAGCCAGACTCATCAAGAAAAAAAGGGAGAAGACTCAAATCAATAGAATTAGAAATGAAAAAGGAGAAGTAACAACTGACACTGCAGAAATACAAAAGATCATGAGAGATTACTACAAGCAACTCTATGCCAATAAAATGGACAACCTGGAAGAAATGGACAAATTCTTAGAAATGCACAACCTGCCAAGACTGAATCAGGAAGAAATAGAAAATATGAATAGACCAATCACAAGCACTGAAATTGAAACTGTGATTAAAAATCTTCCAACAAACAAAGGCCCAGGACCAGATGGCTTCACAGACGAATTCTGTCAAATATTTAGAGAAGAGCTAACACCTATCCTTCTCAAACTCTTCCAAAATACAGCAGAGGGAGGAACACTCCCAAACTCATTCTATGAGGCCACCATCTCCTTGATACCAAAACCAGGCAAAGATGTCACAAAGAAAGAAAACTACAGGCCAATATCACTGATGAACATAGATGCAAAACTCCTCAACAAAATACTAGCAAACAGAATCCAACAGCACATTAAAAGGATCATACACCATGATCAAGTGGGGTTTATTCCAGGAATGCAAGGATTCTTCAATATAAGCAAATCAATCAACGTGATACACCATATATACAAATTGAAGGAGAAAAACCATATGATCATCTCAATAGATGCAGAGAAAGTTTTCGACAAAATTCAACACCCATTTATGATAAAAACCCTGTAGAAAGTAGGCATAGAGGGAACTTTCCTCAACATAATAAAGGCCATATATGACAAACCCACAGCCAACATCGTCCTCAGTGGTGAAAAACTGAAACCATTTCCACTAAGATCAAGAACAAGACAAGGCTGCCCACTCTCACCACTCTTAGTCAACATAGTTTTGGAAATTTTAGCCACAGCAATCAGAGAAGAAAAGGAAATAAAAGGAATCCAAATTGGAAAAGAAGAAGTAAAGCTGTCACTATTTGCAGATGACATGATACTATACATAGAGAATCCTAAAGATGCTAACAGAAAACTACTAGAGCTAATCAATGAATTTGGTAAAGTAGCAGGATACAAAATTAATGCACAGAAATCTCTGGCATTCCTATACACTAATGATAAAAAATCTGAAAGTGAAATCAAGAAAACACTCCCATTTACCACTGCAACAAAAAGAATAAAATATCTAGGAATAAACCTACCTAAGGAGAAAAAAGACCTGTATGCAGAAAATTATAAGACACTGATGAAAGAAATTAAAGATGATACAAATAGATGGAGAGATATATCCGGTACCTGGATTGGAAGAATCAATATTGTGAAAATGACTCTACTACCCAAAGCAATCTACAGATTCGATGCCATCCCTATCAAACTACCACTGGCATTTTTCACAGAACTAGAACAAAAAATTTCAAAATTTGTTTGGAAAAACAAAAGACCCTGAACAGCCAAAGCAATCTTGAGAACGAACAATAGAGCTGGAGGAATCAGGCTCCCTGACTTCAGACTATACTACAAAGCTACAGTAATCAAGACAGTGTGGTACTGGTACAAAAACAGAAAGATAGATCAATGGAACAGGATAGAAAGCCCAGAGATAAACCCATGCACATATGGTCACCTTATCTTGGATAAAGGAGGCAGGAATGTACAATGGAGAAAGGACAGCCTCTTCGGTAAGTGGTGCTGGGAAAACTGGACAGGAACATGCAAAAGTATGAGATTAGATCACTCCCTAACACCATACACAAAAATAAGTTCAAAATGGATTAAAGACCTAAATGTAAGGCTAGAAACTATCAAACTCTTAGAGGAAAACGTAGGCAGAACACTCTATGACATGAATCACAGCAAGATCCTTTTGGACCCACCTCCTAGAGAAATGGAAATAAAAACAAAAATAAACAAATGGGACCGAATGAAACTTCAAAGCTTTTGCACAGTAAAGGAAACCATAAACAAGACCAAAAGACAACCCTCTGAATGGGAGAGAATATTTGCAAATGAAGCAACTGACAAAGGATTAATCTCCAAAATTTATAAGCAGCTCATGCAGCTCAATAGCAAAAAAACAAACAATCCAATCCAAAAATGGGCAGAAGGCCTAAATAGACATTTCTCCAAAGAAGATATACAGATTGCCAACAAACACATGAAAGAATGTTCAACATCATTAATCATTAGAGAAATGCAAATCAAAACTACAATGAGATATCATCTCACACCAGTCAGAATACCATCATCAAGAAATCTAGAAACAATAAATGCTGGAGAGGGTGTGGAGAAAAGGGAACACTCTTGCACTGCTGGTGGGAATGTGAATTGGTACAGCCACTATGGAGAACAGTATGGAGGTTTCTTAAAAAACTAAAAATAGAACTACCATATGACCCAGCAATCCCACTACTAGGCATATACCCTGAGAAAACCATAATTCAAAAAGAGACATGTACCAAAATGTTCATTGCAGCTCTATTCACAATAGCCTGGAGATGGAAACAACCTAAGTGTCCATTTTCAGAT
This sequence comes from Mesoplodon densirostris, assembly GCF_025265405.1. NCBI lineage: Eukaryota > Metazoa > Chordata > Mammalia > Artiodactyla > Ziphiidae > Mesoplodon > Mesoplodon densirostris. The sequence goes on along the minus strand of NW_026778236.1, from coordinate 686,455 downwards.
GAATGGATAAAGAAGATGTGGCACATATATATAATGGAATATTACTCAGCCATAAAAAGTAACGAAATTGAGCTATTTGTAATGAGGTGAACAGACCTAGAGTCTGTCATACAGAGTGAAGTAAATCAGAAAGAGAAAGACAAATACCGTATGCTAACACATATATATGGAATTTTTTTAAATGTCATGAAGAACCTAGGAGTAAAACAGGAATGAAGACACAGACCTACTTGAGAATGGACTTTGAGGATATGGGGAGGCAGAAGGGTAAGCTGTGACAAAGGGAAAGAGAGGCATGGACATATATACACTACCAAACGTAAGGTAGATAGCTAGTGGGAAGCAGCCACATAGCACAGGGAGATCAGCTCGGTGCTTTGTGACCGCTTGGAGTAGTGGGATAAGGAGGGTGGGAGGGAAGGAGACGCAAGAGGGAAGGGATATGGGAACAGATGTATATGTGTAACTGATTCACTTTGTTATAAAGCAGAAACTAAAAAAAAAAGGAATGTTGTAATGTTTTCCCTAATGTAAGAGCCTGGGGGAAGTAAATCTGTCTTCTAGGATTTCCTCCCCAGAATTCAGAAATTTAGGCGTTGTTTTAGCTCTTCTACACTCTCTCCACCCAATCCTGCCTTCCTGTTGGTGATCGGACCTCCCTATTGGCTATCTCATATCTTTCAACTGCCTGCTTTTTGACATCATTCTCCTACCAAACCTACTACCACTTGGTAGAGTCTTGGGGTTTCTGTAGAGTTGTCTGTAAATAAATTTGGATCATCACAAGTGACCAGTGACCAGTAACCAGTGACCTTTGTACTGGACACATGTGCCGTTCAGCTGCAGCCACTCAGACATCCTCTGGTTTTGTCTCCTCATCCCTTGTATGTGTTGATGTTTCCTCTTCTTCTCTGAGCATGTCAGATCTTGATCAATCCAAAGGTCCCAACGTGATCAAAGCCAAAGACACCAGAGCCATTAAGGTGAATCAGGTGCAGGAAAAGCCAAGTGTCATAAAGGTTCCCTCTGATCAACCCAGGAAGAACAAACATAAAGCCTCTGAGCCTATCAGTGGTGCTCCCAAGGCCAAAATCCAGCCAAAGAATCCGGAGTGCCTGTTAGGGGGAGAAGTGGTTCTCTGCAATGCTGCAGTCAGTGACAGGGCTCCTGTGAACACGGCCAAGCATTCTAAAGGCAAACCTCAGAAAGCTGCATCCAGAAAGATCAGCAAAACTAAGAGCCACGGGCAGGAAAAGACCACAAGGACCAGAGGAAGAAAGAAGGCTGAAGACAATAAGCAGTCAGGGAACAAAGTCAAGGCAGAAGAGAAGCCAACAATTCCCAAGACAAAGCGAAAGAAACACCAAATGGAGCTTACCCAAGAGAGCTTTAAAAAAACCTCGAACCTCCCTAGGCATGCGCATGCTGGAGTCTGTGAAGGTTTTTCATGCACTGGGGGAGAAGAATGATAAGAAAACTGGGCTCTCTTCCTGTCAGGTCTTGGGAAATTCAAGCAACCCTAAGGACCCCCAGCCACCCCCAGCTATCCAGCCATGGTGGCATACCCCACATGAGGGTAAGAGCCCTGAGAAAACTCAAGTCAAAACCCAGAAACCAGACAGCAGTGCTGAAAGAGTGTCCATCTCCATCCCAGTATGAGCTGCCTCCTCCTGGGAAGGTCAAGTTGATACCTCTGCCTTTTTCTGCCTGGGACAAGCCTCAAGCCGACCTGCTCCTTGGAGGCCACAGTCTCTGGCCTCACATCAGCCTGCTGTGGCAGACCATGCCCAGCCTGCTTCTACTAACTCAGCTCAACCTGCTGCAGCCAGTTCATCCCAGCCAGCTCCTGCCTCTTTGCCAGGTCCTGCCAAACCAGCTCAGACAACTGTGACCAACCCAACCCAATCAGGTTGGACTGACCATACCCAGCCTAGTGTTCCTCAGTCTGCTGCTCCTAGGCCTGCACACTACAAAACTTCATCTTGTGCTTCTCTCCAGTGGGAGCCTGTTCCCCCTGCTGTAACTAAGCACCAGTCCCCACCCAAGCTCCAAACCCCATTTCTACTCCAAGACTTCAGCAAGCAACGAATTCCATGCAGGGAACCCAATGTTCCTGTGTCCGTCATGTCAAAGCCCATCGAACAAGAGCAGAGGCCAGAGCGGGAGGCCATGAAGAGGTGGGCTCAACAAGATCGTGAGAATGCTGCCAAATACACCTCTTTGGGGAAACTGCAATTTTTCATTGAGAGGGAAAATGAAATGGAAATTGCTGACTACTGCAGATATTTAAACTAAGAGCTGCTAGGATTGTTGGTGCCACCTTGGGTACCAGCTGCTCTTCCATATATAGATAAAATACGTATAAATTTCTCTATTTATTTTGATATATTTTAAAACAATAAAACAATAAATAAATGTAATAGAATTAATAGATGAGTAATAAACCCTTTGAATTTTGAAAAAAAAAATAGGTTAGGCCTTCCCTGGTGGTGCAGTTGTTGAGAATATGCCTGCCAGGGCAGGGGACACGGGTTCGAGCCCTGGTCTGGGAAGATCCCACATGCCGCACAGCAACTAGGCCCATGAGCCACAACTACAGAGCCTGCGTGTCTGGAGCCTGTGCTCCGCAACAAGAGAGGCCGCAACAGTGAGAGGCCCGTGCACCACGATGAAGAGTGGCCCCCGCTCGCCACAACTAGAGAAAGCCCTCGCACAGAAACAAAGACCCAACACAGCAAAAATAAATAAATAAATAAATAAATAAACATAGGGTAAAGAGGCATACCAAAGGAAGGTGGGGAGGTGGATGAGGAGATCTATAATGAAATGAAACAGGGAAGAAATCAAGGCAGAGAGACTACTGGTAAAGATCATATCCATTTGTCCCTGCATATGGACACAAAAAGAAACAGAGGAAAGAACAAAACAAAGCAAACATACACACAGAAAAGAGGTGGAACACTGGTGCACCTGAGGGAGAAACAGTGGGAAGAACAACGTAGTAGCACATCAGAGAATTTGCCTCAACTAACCAACCTTATTTTAAATTGGAAGAAGCAAGGACCAAAGGACAGTGTGGATAAATCTCAGGCCTGAGATCTCAGAGCAGAGCCAGTGGCAAAACACAAGTACATGGGAGGCTTGCATAGGTAGGTGATAAATAGGATGCTAGCTCTAGGCCAACTAGTTAAACACCCTCACCAACACACGAAGTGGTCTGCAGCTCCTGGTCAGAAACATGGATCTTGACTCCAGACTTCAGGGTGAACTCAGGAACCTGCACAGACTGAATGAGTATGGTCACAGCAGCTCGGTCCTGAGAGCCCCTCAGCCCATAGGTCTGGGCAAACAGGTTGGCAGCAGCTATCATGTAGTCCAGATGCAGGGGCCAAGAGAAGGCAATGTATGGAGGGGTAAGCATATCAGTACTCACCTAAGGAGCCGTAGCCTCCTTCCCATCCACGTACCCACATTTGAAGGAGGAGACTTACATTGCTGACATCAAAGATGAGCGGGTGTGGACAGTGTTTAGGCCCAGACCAGAAAGGGGCTCCTGAGCTTGTAAGCTAAGAAAACAGAAAGATTGGGGGGAGTGGGACATGAGAGGAGAGGTCTTTCTGATAATTGTGACTCCTCATTTTCAAGCCCGGAAGTCCCAACTTAGTATATGGCTGGGCACTCACTTTGTGCCAGACACAGAGCTATTTATGAAACTTTTATAGATTGCCAGGCAGGTACTAACATACTTAATTTATTAACTTAATAAATATCAATTAGCCCTCATAAAACTCTCATGAAATTAGGTCACTATTATTCCTACTTCCTACATGAGGATACTGAGGCACAGAGAGAAAATACATGATTAGTCCCAATATCAAATGCAGTTGAGACTTGAACCCACCTAGGTCCTGTGCTCTTAACACCAAAATTTCTCTTCTACAATATCTATAGCCCTGACTGGGAATCTGGAATGACTCATGTCATATCTGAGGGAAACAGGTACCAAGTATCTTGCCTGAGAGAACAGGGATGGGCAGGCAGAGGAGAGAGGTCAGGAGGAACAGGTCTTTGACTTCAAAAATCACTCGCTTAATCATTTAATGAGATCTCTGGGACTTGGTGGTCTTGCCACAAATGAATTAACTGCAATGAACCATGTCAAAAGTGTGTAGCAAACTGCTTCCAGTAAGCCTATTCTGACAAATGGACCCCACAAGAGTGTAATACCTGGTTCGGAGGAAAGTTGTGCAGCAGCTGTCTGATGTTGTTGGAGTACTGAGTGTGCCAGTGCTAGTAAGCCCACGTCACACAGTCAGCCCAGGTATGTGGCTGCTGAAGCACCAGGCTGCGCTGCACAGTCTCCAGCACCTCCAGGGGTTCAGTACCTGCCAGGTGCAGTGTTTGCTCCACAAACATTGAATCCCTATCAAGAATTAGAGGGGACACAAACTCAAAATTACACAGTGATCCCAGAGTGAGCTTAACACCATGAAAAGTCAGTGCTGACTCCCAAAGGTATAAGGCCCAAGGAATCATTAGTTTATTTGAAAAGTAGGCCAGGTCCTAAGTGTTACACTGGTTACAGAATGCTTTGACTGACAGGCAGGGGACACGGTGAGCGAGGATTTGGACAGAATTACTCACATTAGGTACTGGTTGACGTTGTCTGCTGGCTGCTTGAAGAGACCTTCAAACTCATCCTGAGCCCACTGCAGACAGAGCAAATCAACACTATGTGGGTTATGGGAAACAAATAAGTTTATGTAGACCTTAGGAACACCATCAGGAAATGCAGCAAATAGGAAGAGCATGGCTGTTATGGGAGAACAGAGGAAGGAAGCCCTCCCAATGTGGCTCCTCAAACTTGTCAAGCCCTCACCACTTCAATGTAAAATCCAATGATCTTAATCTGGGAAGAGGTTAACACACAAGTTTACATTCATGCAGAATTTATTAAGATGTACACCTTACCTTAGGTATGTGAGGCCTCAATAAAAGAAAAAGTTCACACCAAGAATAAAACATGAACGATATCTATGCAGGTTCTGGGGACTGGGCAGAAAGTAAGATAGAGGTTTGACCCCTGTGAATTCAGAGGTCGATAAATAGTCACTGGTGAAGTGATCTGGAGCATCCTGATGCTCAAAATCCAGGTTCAAAGGCCAGCTCTGCCACAGTCTTGTGACCATCAGGTATATCTTTACTTGTTTTTTCTCATTTTAAAGACATACACTGTAACAGTAAAACTACACCTCATGGAGTTAATATGAAATAAGCAAACATGTACACATTTAAAGCTTAGTTTGAAAGTCACAAGGACATATTAAGTGTAAATGCTTTACAGAAGTCCTGTGAGAGTTACTACCATCATTCCAATTTTACAGATAAGGAATCTGAAGCATGAAGATGTTAAGTCCAAGGGCACATAGTATATTTGTTTTAAAAGCCTTTTTATTGGCCCTTCTGCATGCTGGGTAGAGAGAAACACAGTAATAGAACCATAACCTAGTAGAGGTTTTATGTATATAGAAATGAACATGCACACAAAAACACATCTCTTTCTCTCTCCATCTCTCTGTATCTAAACACACACACACACACACACACACACACAGACACACACACACACACCCCAACATGGGATGTAAGGACAGGGAGAAAGACACATACTGAACTGAGTCCACAAGTATAAACTCATCCATTCTGGAAGGAAAAGTGATTGAACTGTTACTGCTCATTTTCTTCCTGTTCCCATACTCTCTAAACATAGCCTCAAAGACTGCATTAAGAATCATTTTGATAAAAGGATGGTTATTTGTGGTTTGAAAGGGGACTGTAATTAGGGCCAAGTTCTGAGGGCCAGTTAATGGGGTGCTTTTTTTTTTTTTTTTTTTGCGGTATGCGGGCCTCTCACTGTTGTGGCCTCCCCCGTTGCGGAGCACAGGCTCCGGACGCGCAGGCTCCGGACGCGCAGGCTCAGCGGCCATGGCTCACGGGCCCAGCCGCTCCGCGGCATATGGGATCCTCCCAGACCGGGGCACGAACCCGTATCCCCTGAATCGGCAGGCGGACTCTCAACCACTTGCGCCACCAGGGAGGCCCTAATGGGGTGCTTTTACTTTGTCAACCTACATGATAGGTATGCTGTTTTGTATGTATGTGTACTATATAAACACAAATATGCTGACAAGCTATTAAACATATATTGGGAAACAATCAAAAAAGTAGTCCTAAATATGGACTTAATATTAGCAAAATAGTATCCTGTACACAAAGAAACACATCCTCACCTTTTAGATATACACTTCTTACATAAAGTATTTCACATGGTATAAATAATACTTCCCTGTATGTTTCCAAAATAAAAATTTCAAGTTAAAAAAAAATCATTTTGAAAAGCTTAGGTTGCTAGGTTTAAAGTGAGTGAAGGAGAGTTAAAGAGAGGGCAGATATTACATACACTGAGGCTTCATCATCTGAATAAAAAGAGTTTGGCAAATGAGACACTGTCCAGGTACCTATCTGTTCCACCTCTTTCTCCCTGCAAGGCTGATCACCTGCAAAGTGTGCTCGACGGCATTCAGGAAGTTCTTCAGTGTGTAGATGGGGATGGACTTCTCAGGAGGGTCCTGGCTGGAGCTGTATGACTCTGTGAGGAAGGGGATACTACTTCCACATTACCCTTGGTACCCAGTGTGCCTGACTCCAGAAGAGGCTTACGGTAGAACACACAGCAGCAGTCCATATACGTGCCTGTGAGAAAGGTGCAGCAGGTGAGGGTGGGGGAAAATAATATCAGGATAGGACACGGTGACACACACTCCCTAAAACACACACATTACTCTCGCCTTGTCCTCACCCACCCGCATAACTCACGGGCATCCACACTGTCCGAGGCACTGCCAACACCATCCAGCTTTTGGAAGAAGATATCATCATACACATGCTCTGTATGAGGGCCCACACAGTTCTGATGGCTCATCACCCGGATATGTGGATTTATCTGGCTCACAGCTGCAGCAGCTGTATCAGACTTCAATTTCTGGATAGGGATGGAGAAACAGAACTGTCATTCATATAATCACCCAACAAAACTTTACAGAGCTGTTCTGAAAATTGATTTACGCAATGATGCACAAGACCTAGGCTCTGAGGTCAGGAGGCTCTGTGGTCTATGATAAATGCCACACAGCTTGGGCTGGGACAAATGAGGAATGGGGTGAATAAAAAAGGAAAACAGTGATACAATAGGAGCCAATGGGTTTAGTATCTGTTCTTTTGTCTACCGAACATCCATTGTTTTTACTTACTAGCACCCAGAGTTGGAGTGCATTCACCCAAAGAAAACCAAGGTCCTCTGAACTTACAAAAACAAAAAGGATCCTCTGAAAGTACAAGTCAGATCACATTCCTCTCCTCATAGCCCTCTATTGATTCCCACTTTCACTAAGGGTAAAATGAGCTGCTCCCTATTACTTTTACAACCTTCTCTCTTACTGTGGGCTGTCTCTGTCTCTATTCCTTAAACACAGCAGGCATATTCCAACCTCAGGGTTTTGCTCATACTGTTAACTTCACCTGGCATACTCTTCCCTGAGATTTCTTCCTGTTCTCATATATCATCTTTAATTCTCTGTGGATATACCACCTTTCCAATGAGGATTTCCTTTAGCACACTGAAAACCACCCTCTCATGGCATTTCCAGTTCTATATCTTGTTTTTCATTCTTGCCCCTACACAGTATTTTTCACCTTGTTATGTTCTAACCACATACTGTGCTATTGTATTTATTATTTGCTGTAGCAGTTGTCCAAACTAATGATGTTAAAACGAAGTTTGTGGGGGTTTTTTTATGTGAGGCACAGCTATCAAGATTTCCTACATTAGACATTTAAACTCAGAAAATTTTTAAATATTATTACTCCGTTTAAAATTGGAGGGGCTTCCCTGGTGGTGCAGTGGTTGAGAATCTGCCTGCTAATGCAGGGGACATGGGTTCGAGCCCTGGTCTGGGAAGATCCCACATGCCATGGAGCAACTAGGCCAGAGCCACAACTACTGAGCCTCCGCGTCTGGAGCCTGTGCTCTGCAACAAGAGAGGCTGCGGTAGTGAGAGGCCCGCGCACCGCGATGAAGCATGGTTCCCACTTACCACAACTAGAGAAAGCCCTCACACAGAAAGGAAGACCCAACAAAGCCAAAAATAAATAAATAAATAAATAAATTAATAAAATTGGAATAATTCCATTATATAGTACAAATATTATGAAAAACACTCCAATACAAATCTTTAATGATAGGAGTCAATCTGTATTTACAGTTTTGCAAATTTTAGTTATATAATATCTTAGAAGATAGCTGAATTTTCATTATCTACTGCCTGTAATGTATTACATGTTTTGCTTGAAAGATGTAAGGGACATCCAGCCTTACCAAAAAATATTTCAATAACATTTTCAGATGATTGTTGATATATTTTTTTAAATACATCAAAACTTGACATGTGATAGTAAAGTTTAGTTGCAAGGTAAAATACTGATCCACAGCAATATCCACTGTCATTCTCTGTATTTTGAATGGTTCTTTAGTTAATGCACAACTCTGTATCATCATGAATTGGTCTGGTCGTTTGGAAAATACTGTGTATTTGGGTTACGGACAGCCTCCTAGAGCAGAGTGGAAAATTACCCTTTCACCTGATAAAATGAGGATAAAAAGGACATAATGTCTTAGTATTCTTTAAACAGTTGTGATCTTTTGGACTTGAGGAAAGAGTGCTGCCAACCTCCACTGCATCTGAGAATCTCTCATTTACTATATCTTCTCACTAGAGAAAAGCAGAAACCTTTCATTTGCTATCTTATATATTCTAACTAGTTAAGTAGTACCTAGTATTTGCATGATAAAATGAAAGGAAAGATAAACACTGGGCAGGCAAAAATAATACTGAGCTTTACAGAAGACTCCCTAGATAGATCCCTCTATAACCTAGCTTCCATAGTCCCACATTAGCCATAACCAAAAACCAAAGGAAAAAAAATGGTTGGGGACAGGTGTAAACTCACAAATGAAAGATGTAATAAGTTTTCAATAAATATCTGCTGGAAGAAAGACTGAGTGGTAGAGAAAAAGAAATAAGGGAAGAACTGAAGGAAAGAGAGAAACAAAAAAGTCCTAAGGCGGGCTTCCCTGGTGGCACAGTGGTTGAGAGTCCACCTGCCGATTCAGGGGACATGGGCTCGTGCCCCATTCCAGGAAGATCCCACATGCTGCGGAGCGGCTGGGCCCATGAGCCATGGCCGCTGGGCCTGTGCGTCCGGAGCCTGTGCTCTGCAACGGGAGAGGCCACAACAGTGAGAGGCCTGCGTACAAAAAAAAAAAAAAAAAAAAAGTCCTAAGGCAATAAGACAGATAACAAGAAAAAGACAGGAGAAAAGTGAGAAACAAAGCTCAACCACTTACCATGTCCAGTCCACTCACCTTGATATCCCAAGGCCGGAACAGAAACTGTCGATTCACATTGGATTTTTCTACAGTGTCCATGTCTGTAATGGTGATTGCCCACATCCCTACAGCCTAGCCCAATCATGGCAAAGTTCTTGAGCAGCTCATAGCCAATGGCCCCTGCACCCATCTGGGAGGTGGCCAAGAAGAGAGACAGAAGATGGTTAGGGTCACTGGGGTAACAAAGGCACTTATCAGTTCTCACTCCCCCTGGAGATGGCAAGAGAGGGTAAGAGGATCTACTACTGCATATTTAAGTCCCAGTGCCATAAAAATCCATGGTCCTCTAAGGAAAGAGGCACAAGACCAGGAAATAAAGGACCTGGTATGAAGAAAATGGAAGAGGGATGAGATGAGGGTACAAGCAAACACCATCCCTTGTAAGCCAAGAGGAGACTCCAGAAGAGGTGGCCAGAGGCTAGGGGACCTAAAGGTAGCTTTTGACCACAAGGTTCTCTCACCAAGAAGTATCTCTGCTTGCCCAGCTTCTCTTGCAGGCCGGAGCCAAATACAGCCACCTGCCCATCTTAACGGTTCTGGCACTGAGTCATGTGAAGGGAAGAGAGGGTTAGGGAAAAGGCACCTTAAAAAGATCCATAATAATGCCTTCTCCATGGGCCCCAATCACATACTGGAAGGCACGTGTCCTCTGTAAAGGCCTCTTGGTCCTCACGGAGACATTCAACGGCATCAAAGTACAGCCACTGCATAACAGGCATAACTTTCCAGAGCAGGCCTGAGGAGGGGGTAAGAAAGAGGAAATGATCACTGGTTAATCAGAGTTGCACAGCAAGCAGCAGGGCCAGGAAGGAACCTGGCCCACTCCCAGCACTGTCCATCTCCACTCATATTGACCTTCATAACCTCCTGGGCAGCCACGTCCCCAGTGAAGGAATTGATGGGTGCCAGATCCCCAGCAGCCACATAAACCAGCTTCCGGATGAGGGCTTCATCCAGACTGTTTTGCTGCACTGCTGGCAGAGCTTCAGCATTCACAGCCTGTGCTATGGTCACCAGTTCCGTTGCATCCTCCTGGAAGGAGAAAAAGAACAATCACACCACTGTGGGGAGAGGGAGAGGTAGAAAAACTAAATAGATGAAGAGGCATAGAGCAGCTTTGGCTCAAGGACCTGGCTGGCTTGCCCACCCATCTACCTCATTGTGGGGCCAAGGAGGCTGGCCATGCTGGGCACAGAACTGGTGCAGGGCCTGGAAGCCAATGGGTAGTTGAGGAGGGCGAGAATACTTGGCAAAATCTGTTATCACAAAGTCCGGCTCTGACAGTGAAGTGGGCAAGGATTTCTGTGGAGAGCAAGATATCAGAACAAAAAAGGAAAAAACGTAGAGATGCCTGGAACCCTACAGCACACCCTCCTGCTCATACTCACAAAGCTTATCTTCTTAGTTACTTTGACCTGACTGACAACGCCTCCACAGATGTAGTCAGAGAAATTGGAGGTATCACAGATACTAAAGGTGTAGGGACCTGGGGGATGAAAAGAATGAAGGTTTATATGTCAATTCATTCCCTCACAAGATCAACAGCACTATCAAAACAGGAACGGGAAAACCTCCCACCTCCTTTCTCCCCCAACCCCCTCCCCCATACAGTGGGAGTTTGGAGTTAACAGATGTAAGCTATTATATATAGAATGGATAAAAAATTATATATAGAATGGATAAAAAAGGTCCTACTATAGAGCACATGGAACTCTATTCAGTATCCTGAGATAAACCATCATGGAATAGAATATGAAAAATAATGTGTATATAGATAACTGAGTCACTTTGTTGTAAATCAAAAAGTAACACAACATTAAACATTAAATCAACTATCCTTCAATTAAAAAAATAAAAATAAGGTATCGTACACCATAAAAAACAAACAAACACAATGCTGATTTCTTCAGACAGCACAGGTACCCTATGTCTAAATGCCACTCTAGAGAAAAAGAAGTAAGCCCTGAAAGGATCCAATGGCAACTACATAATTTCTCTAGAACAAACTCAAAAATATTAAAGGAACACAAAACGCAACTCCAAAAAGCTAACATTCACAATTACCTTCCATCCATCAAAAATTAGCAGAACATGGATCTGTGGCTTTAGTCTTCAAAAATTTGTAAAGTTTTGGCCATTATTTCTTCAAAAACTCTTTTGGCCCCCTCCTTTGTTGGGAATTTCTTTGACATGTGAAATATATTTACAATAGTTGTTTTAATGTTCTTGACCAGTGATTTTACATAACAGATGTGATTAACAAATTAACACACAAGAAAAAATTAGGAGATTTAACAAAGTAGAAGAAACTATCCAAAATACAACAAAGACGGGGAGAAAAAGACAAACAAGTCAAGTGCCTTAATATACATGTAATTGGAGTTCTGGAAAGAGATAATGGGGTGGCAGTGAGCTGCGAAAGTAACATTTTCAAAAAAAATAAGGCCAGAAATTTTCCCAATTTGATAAAACTATAAAACCATAGTTAATATAAATTTAATAAACTGCAAAAGAGACACGGAGAAAACTATACTAATGTATATCATAATCCCATTAAGATCAGTGATAGTGAAAATAAACACATTAAATACAGAGAAACAAGAATAAGAATAGCAGACTTCCTGTGGAAAATAAGGCAGGAAAGACAACAGAGCAATATCTTTAAAGCAATGAATTCTAAAATGCTACACTCTGTAAAGACATCTTTCAAAAACACAGGCAAAATGAAATTTCAAGCATGAAAAAGCTGAAAGAATCATCACCAGCAGACCCCATTCCACAACATATGTCAAAGGCTTTCTTCGGCAGAAGAAAAATTGCATCAGATGCAAATCTGGAGCCACAGAAAAGTATACTGGAAATGGTGATTATGTGGGTAAAAATAAACTTTCTTAAATCTTTTCAACAATATAATTGTGAAGTCAAAAATAATGTATTGAGAAGTTTATAACATACATAAAATATATGACGACAGCAAATGGTGAACCAGAAAGTGGAAATATTTTGTTGTAAGTTTCTCTTTAATATGTGTGGTGATGAAGTATTACTTAGAGATTGTTATACTATACATTCTAAAACAGTTTAAAAAAGAAAGAAACAGAGTCAATGGGCCAAAAAATAATAATGGAATCAAATCCTAGTGGTATAAACCTTTTCTGCCTGTAGCTCAGTTCATATGTCTTTATTAAAGCTACCTGGACCCATCTCTTCTAAGTCCCAAGTCAGATTTCAGAGAGGCATCTCCTCTTGGACTTTGGTACAAGTCAAGACTACAGATATGTGTCACCTCTTGGGCTGTGGGTCAGCCCACACCACAGGGACAATTCTCTCTTTGATCTGGGCAACAATTTCTTGCTCCCCAGTCTTGGCATACCCAGGACTTTGATCTCTAGGGGATAGATGCCATTGAGTTCATTAATGCCCTGAACTTCTGTGATCTCAAACCCGTGTCGGGCACATCCAGGCAGCTTACAACACCAGGGTTGTCCTGGATGGAAGAGAAGTAAAGAAAGCCTCAGAGGTAGGATCAGGGTACCAGGAGCATAAAGGAGGACTATGGCTACCCACATGCCTTCCAGAACCCCTGTGGCCAATCTCCTTACCTTGGTAACCAGAGAAATCATAGCACTGAGAGGCTGTTCCCCATTGGAATCCGTCAGGATCATCTCCTCTCCAAAGTCACAGAACAACTGCCTGTAAAAGGAGACACGAGGACTGGTGCCTGAGACCCTTAGAAATAGTGAACACTTCCTAGGAAAGCTTAGCCATCACTGCCGGCAGTCAGTGCTCATGCCAACTGGGGAGAGGTGAACATGGAGAATGGAAAATCTGGTGGGCTGAGAGTAGCATTACGCCACTGGGAGCCAGGGGGTCTTAGCCTGGGCTTGGGAGGAGTTGGGGATAAAGGAAGAAGCAGGCACTCAACCAAACAGACCCCGAGTGTCTGCCACGACCAGCTTGATTCCATGGCTGTGACAAAACACACCCACCCACAGCTGGCCCTCCAAAGGAGAGCTGGTGAGGAACACAACCTGTAACAAGAAGGAAGCTCATGCAAAGGGACTGGCATTGGGGTGAAGGGAAATAAGAAAATAAAGGAGAAAGGCAGGCCAGGGGTTGGCAGAATGGCAGGACTAAAGCTTACTGGTTCAGACCTTTTCTGCAAATATTTACAAAGTATGTGTGTCATACTCAGTGAGGGTAAAACTCAATGAAGAGAAATATGAAACCCCAGACTATGACAAGAAAAGTAAAGCAGTATTAGGAGGACAGAATTTGAAGACCAACTAATTCACTTATTTGAAAAACACCCATTCCTGCCTGCCTACAACCCTGCATGTCCTGGGAGTCAAACAATGAGTCACAGTCTGTTCCCAGTTAAAGTTTGGGTTTATCCCCAAATCCTGCACTCATTTGCTTCAATTCTCAAATAAAACAAAATGGAACAAAGCAAAGCCTGCTCAGCGAAGATTTGTAGGGAATCTTTGAATTCCCTTCCTTATTCACCAGGATAGGTTCCTACTGCTGCATCAGGAGTTCCAGTGCCCATGTTCTCTGGGAAACCCCAGGGCACGCACCCACAGGGCTGGTCCATTAAATAAATCTGAGCAAACCAACCAGGAAAAGGATCTGAGAGTGAAAGTCAGGAGGCAGGGTGATGCTGCAAAGTACCTGGAAACCACTAAGGAAGTCATCAACAGGGGCCCCAGTGTAGGTGGTGATGGGCACATAGCTGTTGAGTTCAGCAAGGTAGGGCTGTGATGCCTCAGCCTGGTTCTTACCGATGTCCTCCTCCCTTAGGTAGAACTACAACAAGGTACAAGAAGGAAAGAAGTGAAGTGAATGCAGAGACCAGGGGGTTTGGTGATTGGGCAAGGGGAAGGGATCCAGGAAGAGGTACCTGGGATGAGAAGTCAGCCCACTGGGCAGTGCCCTGGTCATGAAGGGTGACTGCTTTGACCCCACCAAGGATGATATTCTTCGCAATCTCCACCCCTAGGCCCCGAAGGCCCGACACTAGCACACTGGATGTCTGGAGATGCTTCATAGCCTCACGGCCCAGGACATACCTGCCAGATTTGAAGGAGACTCTGGGTCATGGCTTGGCCCACCCAACTCTATACTCTCTTTGCCCCCCTCCTGCTTTACATTCCCAGGCTCAGCCATAGTCACCACTGCCGGGAGTAAAGACCCTCACCTATGTCTGGTGCACTGCCTGTTTTTGGCATTCCCTAGGAATGGAGGGGAAAAGAGTTTCATCGAGACAGCAAAAAAACGCTTAAATAAGAGGTACTTTCCCACCAACCACAATACCATCCCACATCCAAGATTTAGGGAAAGGACACTCACGTTGGTTGGAAGGGCAATCAGCACATGGTTTTGGATCAGGCCCAGACATACAACGTTTCTTCGATAGTGGCATAGTGCACATCTTTAGAAAAAGGGTCAGAGGTGAGCCAGATACGGGGAGGCTTTTCTCTTTTGTTGATGGTAACTCTGGTGGAGAGAAGGACTTAAGTACTAGCATCCTCATTTCAAGAACGGAAACATGAAGACATGCTAGGTACTAGAGCTACTCTGAGAGGGAGGAAAGAGGAGGCTGAGCTCAGACAGTTGATTTTCCCCAGGAATGAAGGATAAAAGTTTCAGGAAGATAACAGACTGAAAGAGTGAGTGAGCAGACACTGGCTAGATTGTGAAGTCCGGCTGGGCTTCTGTGACCACTGATGCAGAGCACCATGCAGGCTGAACAGATGCTGAGAAGGGGATCTAGTAGGAAGGAAGCATGCTGGGGGAGGGGTTGTATAATAATGATATAGGGGCCTATGAGGCTGAAAGCAGAAGATGAGGGCTTGTGAATGAAGATATTGGCCACTTGAAAGGCCCTAGGGGAGACTATAAGGCACGATGTGGAGTACAGGATCTTAAAAGAAGGGAGGACAACCTGTTTACTTTTGAATGCACAGGTAGAGCCCTGGGCAAGACTGGGAAGGTGAGTCTCTGATAGGGGTGGTTAGAACCAAAATCTGAAAGGGTCTATCAAATACTGGTGCAGGGAAGGGGGACTGGGAAAGGATGTCTGCCAGATTATGTATCTGAAGAATTCCTACCTGGTATCTGGTCCCCCGGGAGCTTCTGAGAGAAGATACTTGGGATTATCTGGAAAGAATTCTGAGACGATGAAAAGGGGGTATTTTCTAAGAGCAGATATTGGGTTAGTAGTAAAGCATTTTAGTAAAGGACAATGTCGGATTCGGAGGTGTTTTTGATGGAAAATGCTAAAATGGAGTTTGGGAAGGTCGACGACTAAGTAGAAATGCTAGGTGTAGGGACACTTCTTGAAGATGCCATAGAACGGAAGGTCTTTAACGGCAGGTAATAAAGGTCTTTCAAGGGAAATGCTAAAAAATATTAAGTAGAAATGCTGCGTACAGAGTGATCTCTGACAGATGAGACTACCAGGGTGAGACGTGAGCAAGAGGTCTCTGAGAACGAGTCAGGGTCTGTGGTATTCCATAGTGTTGTACTTTTTTAAGCTCTGAATGGTGATTAGGAGGAGGAAAAAGGGGAGGGAAGGGTGAGTAAAGATGTTAGAGAAAGGTCTCTTTTAGGGAAATGAGAGCGAAACAGACCTTGTCAGGGCTCCGGTTCCTCTTGGAAGCTGTGGGGATGGTAATTTGGGTTTACGGTCTTCTATGTAATACACTGACTGGGAATATTGAATCTGGTGCTGTAACGTGCTAGATCTGTGAGGGAATAAGGTTTTTGGCTAGATATGTTGCACGCGAGACTCTAAAGGTTAGGAACTGGGCCTCTGGAGCCCTGAGGTCAGATTCCAGAACACAGGCAAGAAAGAGTAACATCAACCCAGCCCCAGCATCCGCCCCTATGCCGCCTCTTCAGCCCAGTTAACCACCTCCAAGACCCTCCCAAAAACCCTGCCCAGGGAGAGGTGCCGAGAAAGGCCGTTTGGTACAAATGCCCGTTCCCACGGGGGTTCTGCCGCCAACTCCATGTGTATCTGAAGACAAGCCGGGCTGCCGCCCTCTTTTTACTCCTCCTCCCCCGCCGTCTGGCTGGAGGAGAGTTGCAGCCGCCTCAGCCTTACCCAATTCCACTGACCACGCCTCCTTTACCTCAACCGCTGACCCGGAAGCCCAAACAAAACGTTTGGTCCTACTCGCCGTCGCACCCGTAGTGAATCACTGGTGACGTCAGCAGCCCCTGTGGGACTCATTACGTGTGCTGACGGCAGAAGGAAGACAGCCCCACCTAGTGGCTGCATTCAGTAAAATGGGTATAAACTGAAACACGCAGTTACCTCACTGAATCACTCTGAGGGAAGACAGCAAGCTAGAGAAGTCAAGACTTTTGGTCTCGAATTATACAAGACACTAGGTGTTAACGGACTTTCTGTGTGGAAGTCCGTGCCGAAAGAGACTTGCAACAGAGGCATATGAAAGCAAACGGGTGCTAAAATTTCCCGGAACTGCTTATGATTCTTTTTAACAGCACATAGTATAAGCATGTAAAATTTCTACTCTGCCACCTGAGTGCTCTGATTTCCATTACTCACTCTTGAACTTAATAAGTGAGTAGGGACCAATGCCTCACTGTCCTCTTCTATACAACTGTGATAACATCAGCCACCTGATAAGGTCAACATGTTATGAAATTGGAAACATTATGTACAGGGAAATAAGATAAAATGAATAATCACTATGGTGTAAAAAGTTTACAGCAATGCTGTCTATGCACTAAACACTGTTAAGTTTAAATATTAACGTAATATTTATATATGAATACATGTTTTTCCTATTAATATTAAATTGATTATGGGTGAAGATATACCCAGGCACCAGAGAAACTTCCATTTGGGGACATTATTTCATAATGAGGCCTTGAAACACCCTTCCAAAGTGACCCTGAAACCATAATGCTAATGTTACCAGTGCCCATGAAATAAGAAAAACACAATACCAAGTCATCATAGGCACCACCATTTAACAAACCTCGTGATACACAATAAGCACCCAATGCATTTCTATTGAATAATAATAAGATATGACATTAACTGATTGCTAATATACAGTACACCTGTGTCTTTGACATTTTGCCACTGGCATGCTCAGAAAAACATCTGGTAGAGTACACTGTTAAAAGAACTGGTCCCATGCTTTTATTTCTGGAAATTTTGATTATGAATCCAACCTCTTTGTTACAGGTCTATTCAGATTTTCTAGTTTTTTAAACTCAGTTTTATTCACTCTGTTTTTCCACTAACTTGACTATTTCATATAGTCAAAAGTAATGTCCAAACGAATTCCTAACAATTCTCTTTATTTCTGTATGGTTTCATAGCCATTTTATTTTATTCATTCAGGTTTCAGTAATTGAGTCATCTCTCTCTCTCTCTTCATTTTTGCAGTCAACCTAAGGTTTTTCAATTTTAATAATCTTATCACAGAACCAACTTTTGGTTTTGGTTGATTTTCTTTATGCTTTTTCTATGTATATTATTTTATTTATTTTTATACTAACCTTTATTATTTTCCTCTTTCACTTTGCTTTGCGGTTAGACTTTTTTTTCCAGTTTCTGAACTCTTTCTTCCCTTTTATATAGGCCTGCATATGTGTGTGTTTGTGTATATATATATATATATATATATATATATACATATATATAATGTATATACATATATGTATATATATATATGTATATATATATATATATATACATATATATATATACATATATATATATATTCCTCTGGGTTCTGCTTTTGCCGAATCCCATGTCTTGGTATGTTGTGTTTTCATTTTCATTCACTTCAGAGTATTTTCTAATATCCCTTGGACACTGTTTGACTCATTGATTACTTAGGAATGTGTTGTTTAATTTCCACATATTTACAAGTTTTCACAATTTCCTCCTATTATTGATTTCCCATTATTCATTCCTTTGTGGTCAGAGAACATATTTGGTGTGATTTAAATTATTGACACTTGTTTTATGGCCTAACGTGAAGTCTATCCTGGAGGACATTCCTAGTTCAATTGAAAGGAGATTGTATTCTTCTGTTCTTGGGAGGAATGTTCTGTACATGTCTGTTAAGTCCACTCGGTTTATGTCATAGTGTTGTTTAGGTCTTCTCTTCCCTTGGTGATCTTATGTTCTGTCATTTATTTGGATATACTGTTGAATCTATTTATTCCTCTCTCAAATTTTGTCAGTTTTTGATTCAGGTATCTGGAACTTTTTAGTTAGGAGAGTATATGTTTATAATTCTTATGTATTTCAACAGATTTACCCTTTTGTCAATAATATATTATTAACCTAATATAATAATATAGTAATATATACTGTCTTTTGTCTCATAATTTTTTTATTTAAAATCTGTTTTGTCTGCCATTAGTATAGTCACTATAGCTCTTTTTTGATTATTGTTGACAAGAAACTTATCTTTGCAACTTTTTACTTAAAATCTCTTTGTTTCACTCTAAGATTTGTCTCTTTGACAACATGTAGTTCATCATGTTTTTAAAGAATCCATACTGCAATCTGCTTTTTAATTGGACATCTTCTAGTGTACCATTTTTATGGTTATTTGTTATTTCTTTTACTATATACATTTTAGAGTCATTTTATTAGCGGTTGCTCTGGATTTAGGTTGTTATAAATTAAACTGACAGTTTCTAACAACCTAGTTCAGATTAATACCAAGTTAATTTCAAAATATGAATTTTTGCTTTTATCTAGTTTATCCCCCTTTTTCTTGTGTTGTTCTTATAATAAATTACATCTTTATCTACTTTATACATCAGCACCAATTAATTTTTTTTCCTATGGAGTTATGTTTTAAATCAGGTAAGAGGAAAAACGTAACTGCATTAGTTTACTATTGTTGCTGTAACACATTTCCAGAAATTCAGTGGTTTAAAACATTACAAATTGTTCTCTTACCATCCTAAATGTTACAAGTCCCAAATCCATTTTACTGGGCTAAATTCAACATGTTGGCAGGACTGGGTCCATCTAGATGCTCTGCTGGGATAATATATTTCCTTGGCCTTTTTTTGCGTAGTGGTTGCCAGTATTCCTAGGCTAGTAACCCCTTCTACTATCTTCAAATACATCACTTCATTATCTACTTCTATCATCACACTGGCTTCTCCTCTGACTCTGACAACTCCTGCATCCCTCTTATAAGAAACATTTTGATTAGATCCACCCAAGGTAATCCAAGACAATTTCCCATCTGAAGACTTTAATTTAATCATATATGCAAAGTTTTCTGCCTAAAAATACATACATGTCCTGGGGATTAAAATGTGGACATATTTGTGGACTATTTTTCAGACTAAAATCATACACAGAAAAAATTTGTTTAAAATCCTCTGTATTTACCTATATAATTACTTTTACTGATGTTCTTTCTTTCTCTGGATTTGAGTTAACATCAAAGTGTCTTTCATTTTAGTTTGGACTCCCTCCAGGTATTATCTCATCTTGTACGGCAGATAGTTAGCAATAAATCCTCTCCGTTTTTTTGTTTATCTGGAATTGTCCTAATTTTGTACTCATTTTCAAAAGATGGTCTTGCTGCATATAAAATTCTGGGTTGACAGTTTTTGTTTTTGTTTTCTTTTAACACTATGAATGTCATCCAAGTGTCTTCTGCCCTGCATGGTTTCTGATGAGAAATGTTTGTTTTTGGTCTAATTGAGAATCTCTTACATGCCATGGGTTGCTACACAGTGCTTTCACAATTCTCTCTTGGATTTTGGCTTTCAGTAGTTTGATTATGATATGTTTTGGTATGGATCTCTTTGAGTTTATCCTGCTTTGAGTTTGTTTAGCTGGTTGAATCTGATGTTTTGCATCAAATGATGATGTTTTGCATCAAATTTGGGATGTATCTTGACATTACTTCTTCAAACTTTCTTTCTGCTCCCATAATTATTTTGGCAACTCCCCAGGTTAAAGTTCATTTGCACTGGGTGAGCTCCAAATTATGGCAAATATAGACAGTCTTGCAAATGGAGTCTTCCAAGGAACATCTCAGTCACAACAGATAATGTCAAAGCCTTGGAGATGAGGTTCTGAAAGAATTCTCACTTTGTTCCTCTCCTTCTGGTGGCTACTGGGATGCAAAAGGAATGCATACTATTTCAAAGTGTACCATTATTAAGCTGGAAAAAAGGAGGGTGGGATTGTGACAATTTAAAGTCTCTAGAGCTTGCTGATCTTACCAAGATTCAGTCATTTTTAAACACGTAAATACTCCCCTAGTTCCTGTAAAATTTTGTCAATTTCCAGAGTTCTGAAAAAGTTGAGTCTGCATTGTAGGTTTGTAATGTAGAGAATTTTTGGAGGGCCTTACTCTATCATTTTCTGACATAACTCATGAGCTGTCCTTACTGAGGAAGAAACAAAGGTTTGTTTGTGTTTCAGCTCAAAGGTGACCCAAGAGAAGTGTTGGACCCTCACAGTAATTCTTTCCATGATTATCAGCTGTGTGGCCTGAAGACAGGCACCTCACTTCTCTGGGCCATCTATAAAATGAGGATAATAATTGTAACTTACACCAGTGGTAGAGTTTAAATGACTAAATATGAATAAAGGGCTTAAAAAAGAGCGTAACACACAGTAAGTACTACCTAAGTAATATTAGTAGTTGGAGTACTATTAAATTGCCTGGTGTATTATGACACCTGATAAAGACGTTCACCACACTGTAAAGATCATGTAAGTATTTGCTGTTCTTCTTATCATCACCTTCATACCACCAATGGATGCTGCAAAAAATTGCCTGTGTTCACACAGCTGGGAAAGAAGAATGCTGGATTTTTCATTTAGAACTTTGCAGGTAACTGACATATTGCACCAGAAGGCTTTTCCCTCCTCATATACAGAAGTATCTACTCCTTCATTAGATGCAAGGCTCAAAACTCTACAACCTGTTAGGGGAATCTATACATGTTTTATGCACATGAATGAGCAAAACCATACTCTTCATGATAAATGTACAAGTGTCCTAAATAAAGGCTCTCTAAATTGGGACTATACTCTCCCTCATGAATAACCAATTCATTTAGTTTTGTACGATAATATCTGTGTCCCTTCAGCACAACTGTCCTTTCTCCTTTCCTGACAAGAAGGGCCCCATATCTTCATGAATAGTGAGTAAAGCTATAGAAAATGATGTCCTAATGGTATCCTGTTTCTCAGCAAGATCCTAGTTGACTAGGCTCCAGTATCCCTTCTTAGCCTGAGTTGATGACTATCCTTACAAAAAAAGTGAGCCCAGATGCATCCGATCTTATTGACCCATGTCTCTAAATGCTTGAAGGACCCTATAATGGAACGTGGGTCACAAAGGCCATTTTGGCAAGCTCCCAACACTTGTACTAGGAGTCTTACTTAAACAATCTTCTTCAAATCCTGCCTTGATTAGAAATCTCAAATTTTACCCAAATCCACTTCCCTTTGGAGAACATTGCAAATACTGTGTGCTATCGAAACATGGACACCAAAGACCTCCCGCCAAATATTTCTAAGCCCTGTTGCAAAAGGGTATGCCCCCAAAGAGACTTCCAAATCCTTCCCCTCAGTCCCTAAACACCACCTCCTATAGGTCCCCTCCAAAATAGACATCCCTTAAATGGCGCCATGGTCCAGAGACCTAAAGGCATACCTCAGAGGATACCTGAAGTTTAGATCCCTTCTACAAATGATGTGTAGGCTTTTAGACACCCTGAACTCCTGTTGACTCCCTGAACTGAGCAGAAGGAGAACTTTCTGTTGGTGATAAGACAGAGCAGCTGAGCAGCAGCTAATGCTGTCACCCTCTAAAACATGAATTTGATTTCAAGTTCTAAACATGAAGCCAAAGAGGACCTCAGTGGCTGAATTGGCTCATAATGCCTGCCACCAAAAAGGGACCTCAACCTGGGTTCCCCTTCAGACCTACCCATTTTAACAAGCCGTGGTCCCTTCTGGGTATTACACTCCTCCTGAAGAATCTGACGGGAGATTTAAAGTGTTTTGGAAGAAAGGAGAGCCTAGGAGATGTGAAGAGGGAAACAGGCATAAAGGTTTGTCAATGCCATTGTATCACAGCAGTGCCTTTAATTTAAAAAATGTCCCTGTTTCATGTACCCATATTCTAAATGAAGTGGCAATCAAAACAAATAATTAAAACATAATTAAAATATAAATTTTTTTCATTACATGTTAAGTAGGAAAACCTATGTATACATTATTACAATATATAGCATACACTTTATTATACAATATAAATTTATTTATATGTATTTTTATTTACATGTATTTTTATATTTAAAAATTATGTATGTTCATATTTGTTATTTATGTATTAATGTTAATATATATTTAAGTTTTTGTGTGTGTATGCACAAACTAACCATGGAAAAAACAGAAAAATTATGAGTAATGTGAGGGAACAATTTGGAACTCTTAAAAAATGTAATTCTGTGGGAAGCCATTTCTGCTGGAGGAAAGAGATGGTACAAGACATAGTGATAGATAAGTAAAATTAGTGTCAGTAAAGGTGAATATTTTTAGAAATAATTTGAAGTGATTATTATTTTTTAAATCTTTACTCTCACTTAAAATCTAAGGTAGGTCATTTTACTATATATTGCCATTTTGTCCTCTATAGGAGTGCCATCGGTGTACATTCCTCTTTGTGACAGCCTTGTCAATAGTAAGCTTTGGTTTTTGCCAATTTGAGAAATGAAAATTACCATCTTAAAGTAGTGTTATTTTGCATTTTTCTTATTAAGAGTGAAGTTGGACATCTCCCTACATTTAAAGACCATGAATATTTTCCTTTTTTAAAAATACAAATCATGTTCTTTGTCCATTTTCTTTGTCCATTTGAATTGTGTATACTATTAGTGCCTTTTTTTACCAATACATTTTATAAACTAGCTCTTTTCAGTAATTTTTAAAAGAGAATACTCATAACATAGTTATGATGTGTTCTTTTATCCTTTTCAGATTTGATTATAAGCATCTACTAGAGTGTCAGGCTCTGTTTTAGGGAATGGTGTAATAGCACTAAACAAGATAGATAAAAATCTGTTTCCCATGGAACTTTCATTCTGAGGATCAAGAGAGACAATCAAGATGAACTTAAAAATATAAAGTTAAAATGAAGAAATAAATTAAGGAAAATCAAGGACAAGATATAAGGAATATGATAGAAAAGTGGTATGAATCTAAATATGAGAAGTTAGGAGAACTTCTCACTCATTGAAGAGAGAACATTTGGGCAAAGATATGGAGGAGATGGAGTGTTTTTAAATTTATTTATTTGTTTGTTTGTTTGTTTTGGGCTGCTTGAGTCTTCATTGCTGCACGCAGGCTTTCTCTAGTTTGCAGCAAGCAGGGGCTACTCTTCATTGCAGTGCGTGGGCTTCTCATTGTGGTGGCTTTTCTTGTTGCAGAGCACATGTTCCAGATGCACAGGCTTCAGTAGTTGTGGCAGTTGAGCTCAGTAGTTGTGGCTTTCGAACTCTAGCATGCAAGCTCAGTAGTTGTTGTGTACAGGCTTAGTTGCTCTGCAGCATGTGGGATCTTCCCAGACCAGGACTCGAACCCATGTCCCCTGCATTGGCCGGGGGATTCGTAACCACTTCACCACCATGGAAGTCTGGAAGAGAGGATTTATATATATACTTGGGGAAGAACATTAAAGATAAGGCAAATAATTTACAACAACCCCAAGGTTGTACTGTCCTGGGAACTACAATAGCCCTCATCAATAGTAAAGCCCACGTACAACCTGTGCAGCAACTACAATCGTGAACTCTCCAGGTATCAACCAGGATAAGCAGATACCAGCTTTGAGGCCAAAATACAAATTCTCCAGCAATCTGCCTAAGAAGCCTAAAGTAAATCAGCAGCATTTACTCCCAATAAACTAAACACAGTCTATGCAGAAACAAATCCAGAAGTCACACTATAATGTTATGTCAACTATCCAAGGGAGCCTAACCAAAGCCTCTGCAGAAATCTGCCCAAAGAGCCTAAAAAACCTCCAGATCAACCAGCTGAGCAAACCACATACTGTTCAGCATCAATCCAGGGAACCTAACCAAAACCTATGTATCAAGCAGCCTAGGAGGCCAAACTGCAATCTCTGAGTGAACCACAGAAGGTTGCTAACTACAGAGGCACCTGTAGAAAGTGGCACAGTGTACTGAAATTATTAAAGCTAACCAATCCTAAGCCTTCTTTCCCTGTCTCACCTATTTCTTAAAAGGAATTTCCATTCAATAAAAGATCTCCCCCTGTTTTCTCCTTACTCCTTCTGTCTCCTGATGAACCCTGCTATCTCTCTATGTGGCCCAACATGGCATGGTGTGCCCATCCTCCTGGTAACTATGAGAAGATGCTCTTTTCAACTGATTTCATCTCTTGACCTGTGGTCTCAACAATAATAAAACCCACATTAAAACATTTGGTGCAGCAAGCAAGGTGGTTTGGTTTCAGATTGAAATGATATGCCACTAGACTCTTTATCTTACCAACTAGTTCTGCCACACAGCAGTGGCAGCCTGGGAAGCATTGTGCTTCATGCAAATGTTGCTAATATTTAGATCAGGGAGCTGGCTGTCCCATTCCAGAGAGACACTGCTGTCTAGAGACAGGTAAACAGAATTTCTCATATCTCCTTTTTCCTTTAATCAGCCACAGAGAGAAAAACCTCAAAATTTTGGATTCAGGTGGCTAAAAGCCTAAAATAAATATTTTAAAAAGGGAAAAACAAACTATAGATACAAAACAACCCTAGATGCAACCCTAGAGAAAAAAAAAAAGGTAAATAGGTAAATTATATACTGACATGTATATATCTTATATAATAATATAAATGTACAATAAGTTACAAAAATTAACTAAAAGGAAGATCCATAATTTGACAAAAGTAGAAACCCAAATTTACATAACAAAATTTATATAGTAAAATATGTATATAATAAATTATATATAAATATATTAAAAATTTCTTATACACTAAAGTAATTTATATAAGAAAACAAAAGGGCACTTTTGCACCTCTGTAGCATAGATTCTAAATTAATAATGCTGTAACATTTGCTTAAATGAAAATTTGCTTAAAGTTTTAAGTCCATAATACTCCATGGACTTCATCAATACTGGGGCTCTAATGCTTAGACCCACAGGCCGTTGAACCAGGGTAATATAAGCTGTACGACCCAACTACCTCACTGGCTTGCTCATCACCAAATTAATAAGTAAGGAAATGGCTCATAGCTAATAAGCAAATCTAGAGGGTCTGCCTACAGACTTATGCAGGGCTCCAACAAACTCAGACTTACTATAATACTACAGAGAAAGAAATATGAGAGACATATCAACTCAAGTGGGCATCCACTTAACAATGATAATGTACTCCCTCTTCCCAGACAACATCACCTTTGCTCAGGAACTCATCATTGCAGATGACATCACCTCAGACAATATTCAATATCACCTCCAGCACAGGACCTTACCATTGAACATGATATCAACACTCCAAAAGTTCTTAATATGACAGTGGACTATCACAGGTCCAATTATAGTAAGCACTTCTTTTTATGTTTTGATATCTTGGGGTCTTTCTGACACTGGAAGGGATTGCCCTTCCCAAATTTAGCTACTGCCTAGAGATAGCAGAAAGCATGCCCAGGGCACATCTTCCAAATGCAAACCAACCAAATTGAAGCCCATATGCCAACCACCCACTTTATCTGGTTCTAAAACTCAGGCCACTATCCACCTGTCCTAATTACACCAGGGCTAAGTACCAGACAACTCTAGGAAATCACTATACTCCAGTCAATGCTAAGGCTGATTACACTGCCTTGTCTTACTCTTCATACAGAAAGCACAATAAAGGCTCTTCCATGCATTTTTACTTGCTCCTTCTGTCCCTTGACTGACACTGCTGCTTAACAGCATGGCCCCTCCCCATAACATGATATGGTTTCAGTACTTTGGAATTGTAATACATTATCTCCTCAGTGGCAGTTATTTCCTGAACTGTTTGCCAAACCACACCTGAATACTAAAACCTAGATGTAAAAAGCACATAGGAACTCTAATTGCAACTTCTGTAGCTTGTATCCATTGAGTAGGAACATAGTCAAGCTGAGAAGTTTAAGCAAGTCTCTATAGAAATCTACCTAAGAAAGCAAATCAAATGTATGGCAATCCTCGCAGGAAAAATAACACAGCTCTGCAGCAACTGACACAGGAAGCCAGCCACTACCTCTGAAGCAACTAGCCCAGAAAGCTTAACCACAATCACTTTGACCACCAACTTTGAAGGTTTAACCATAGCCTCTGCAGAAATTGACCCACAAAACTCTGCAGTGATCTTTAGGAAAGCGAACCACAAATTCTTCATCAGGTAGACAGGAGCCAAACCATATCCTCTGCAGCAACAGCTAGAGAGATAAACACAAGCTTTGCAGCAATTGGCCCAGGAAGTCTAAGACACAGTTTTGAAACAATCAGCCCAAGAAACAAACACAGCCTCTGTAGTGAAGAGAGAGGCAAACTAAACAACTTCTGCAGTAACTACGTAAGAAGGAAAATTTCAATCTTTGCAGAAATTGGACAAGGAAGTTAAATCACAACCTTTGCAGAAACTGGTCAACACAGTAATGAAAGATTGAAATCATAATGGAGTAATTACAGTTCTGACATAACAAGTGGTGTCGGGCAGCCATTGAGCATCTGTCCTCAGTTATGTCCCTGTACCACTAAGAAGTTGAACATTCTATGAACTGTATAACCCCAAGAACACCACCAGCCATATCTGGAATAACACATGCCAGTTGCAAGTATATGGTAACAAGGTTCCCCCTTGTAATTATGCAAACATTTCACACGCGCAGCAAATATTTGCTTAACAAACACCCTTACTTCTTGCTTTCTCTAGTTACAATACTTGACAAACAATTTATGTAACTTCTTGCCTCTATAACTTTCCTCCATTTTTTAGTGTGGCAGAATAGAATCAAAACGCTTCTTGAATCTGTATTTTTCGGGATGAAGTAGTACAAATCTTAAATAAAAGGCCGAGTTTTTTATTTTTATTTTTGTTTGTTTGTTTGTTTTGTCTCATCTCTGTTCTTGGAATTCTGGGTTAACAGAAGCCTCACTGCAATCTCTGGAGTAAATTGCCAGGAATAACCACAACTTCTGCAATA
Organism: Mesoplodon densirostris; assembly: GCF_025265405.1. Taxonomy (NCBI): domain Eukaryota; kingdom Metazoa; phylum Chordata; class Mammalia; order Artiodactyla; family Ziphiidae; genus Mesoplodon; species Mesoplodon densirostris. Next base: position 658,701 of record NW_026778236.1, on the reverse strand, counting down.
TCTTAGTGCAGAAATCTTTCAATAACCTAACTACAACAACCATATGGACAGAAAGTACAACAGAGGTTACCATGGGCTGGAAGTAGGTGGTAACTTGGTGTGCTTATTTAATGGGACAGGGTTTCTGTTTAGGATGTGAAAGATTTTTGGAGATGGACAGTGGTGATGGTTGCACAACATTGTCAATGTTCTTACTGCCACTTAAAAATGGCTAAATAATAATATCATTGTTAAGTATCACATGAAAAACAAAAAAAGAGAGAGAAAAGGAGAAAAAAAGGATTGAAACAGACAACTTTATCTTATGTATATTCTAACACAACTAAGGAAAAAATAAACCTCACTGAAGAGCATTCTGAGGAGACCAGAAAGTAAACATGTAAGAGTAACAACAAAATAAATGGAAAAGGAAAGCTCCCCCCACCAAAAAATGTGGGGAGATGAAAGAAATTAGTCCTACTACGTCTCAAGCCCAATCCAAAGCTTGTATAATTGAACACTTGGCTCTTACACATGAATAGACAAAAATAAAATGAAATAATATAAACCCTTTGCAGTGGCACAGAATTGAAAGCACAAATTCCACCCAAATACAAGTGAAATTTTTAAATATCTCAGTATAAAAAATGGACATTTTAATAATGATACTGGGATAACTCAATTACCATTTGAAAGCATAATAACAGAGCACATCACATGCACATTATAAATACATGACCCTTAACATTATTCATGATATAGGAAAAGGTCATGGAACTTCACTCATAATAAGAGAACTTCACTTAAAAAAACACACTGATGCATGATTTCTCATTTATCTGAGTGATAAATTGATAAGTGATAAAATGAAATTTAATCAGTATAAAAACTCCCAACAAACAAAAGGACAAGATGGCTTCAAGGTTAATTCTACCAAACATGTAAAGAAGACTTAATGCCTATCATTCTGGAAGTATTCCAAAAACTTGCAGAGCAGCAGACACTTCCAAATTCATTCTATGAGGTCAAGATCACCCTAATACTGAAGCCAGACAAAAATATCCCCAGAAAAGACAATTACTGATGAACACCGGGGCAAAATTTCTCAACAAAACATAATGAAGCTGAATCCAACAATATATTAAAAGGATTATACAGCATGAACAAGTAGGATTAAACCAAGGGATGCAAGGATGGTTCAATGTCTGCCAATCAAACAATGTAATACACCATATTAACAAATTAAAAAATAAAAACCACATGATCATCTCAATAGATGCAGAAAAGCTTTTCACAAAATTCAACATCCATTCAGGATAAAAAAAAAGAAACTCTTAACTAAGTGGCTACAGAAGGAACATCTCAACATAACATAGGCCATATATGACAGGTACACAGTTAACAAGATACTCAATGGTGAAATGTTGAAACCATTTCCTCTAAGATCAGGAGCAAGGCACCGGCAACAAATCTCACCTCTTTTATTCACAGTTTTGGAAGTCCTAGCCACAACAATCAGAGAAGAAAAAGAAATAAAAGGAATCCAAATAGAAAAGGGAGAACTAAACTCTCTCTGTTTGTAGATGACAATATCATATGTAGAAAATCCTAAAGACACTACAAAAAACCACAAGAATTCATCAATAAATTGGGTCAATTTGAAAACTACACAATTAATATAAATCTGTTGGATTTCTATACACTGACAACGAATTAACAGAAGGAGAAATTAAGAAAACAATCCAATTTACAACTGCATCAAAAAGAATAAAATGTCTTGCTGTCCATGAAAATTCAACTAACAATCAAGTTAAGAAGAAAAAAAGAATTTTATTTGTGACAAACTGAGGATTATATCCTGGGAGACTGACTCTCAGAAAGCTTTGAAATCTGTTCTTACTATTAGAACTTGAAGATGCAGTCTTTGAGACAAAGGATCCTACATCAAAATGTCATACTGATGTTTTACATAAAGTTCACCATGGATATATAGTCCAAGTAAGTAGGTACAAAGCAATCAGTAAGTCACAATGATGCCCTACAGAGTTGGGAAAGAACACTATTCTTTTAAGAAGTTACTTGTTGGTTTCAGAAAAAAAAAAGAAGATCTTTATGGTTGATCAGGTGCTCCCATCTTTGAGGAGGTCTGGTTAATTTAAAATGTTTATCAATATTGCATACTTAAAGAGGAGGGAAGAGACCCAACTGGCCAGAGAAAGAGAAGTTTAGGTTTAAGTTTTCTTGTCATGCCTTAAGGTATAAATTTTACTTCATCAGTTTTCCCCCTTTGATCATTAATTTTCAATAGAAAGCTTTAGGTAATCAAATATTGGGTCCCTGATGACTGGGTGGTTGTTTACCTGCCGTGGATCCACTATATTCCTTGATGCCAAGTCTTAATAGCTGGGCTCTTTCTTTGTTTTTAGGTGGTTAGGTTAGTAGAATGCTTGGCAAAGACTGATAGTAAATTCCAAGTTGTCCAATTGGACTTATGCTGGTTTTACCCTGTATGTGCATTGTGCATGCCCATCGTTTTATACAGAATTAAAATCAATAGTTTCATGTCATTTAGACACCATTATTTTAGTTGGAGTTTTGAACATACATCAAGAGGCAAAGGAGATATTATTGTATACAACATAGTATAGCCAGCAACAATAAAAATACAATAAGCAGATATTTCAGTTATGAACCTCAGAACTGAACCATTTACCCAAGATTTCCCCTGGACTAGTACATGTTTGATTTTTCATGTGAGTTGTTAGACGAGCTATATTAGAGGTCTCATCTGGTATGAAAGCACAACATTTTCTGAATTACAGCATAAGTTTCTCTGTGCAAAGCTGTTTTAAAAGTTGAGCCATTTGGTTTTGCAACATCACTTTCCCATCACAGAAACTTCAAAATTGAGTAAATTATTCAAATGTAGTAAACAATCATGGATGTATATGCTGACGGGGAAATATTTTATGACTACACATTTTATAAGGCAACTATGTTATCTAATACTATTTGGACTAAGGAATTTAGGGATGTCTGCTGTGCTACAATGCTTTTTGCAGCCACCAAAAGTGGCTGATATATAACTTCTTTTTGTCTGTTTTTAAACTTTTTTTAACATCTTTATTGGAGTATAATTGTTTTACAATGTTGTGTTATTTTCTGCTGTATAACAAAGTGAATCAGCTATACGTACACATATGGTGGTAGGATGAATTGGGGGATTGGGATTGAGATATATACACTAATATGTATAAAATGGATAACTAACAAAAAGACTGCTATATTAAAAAAATAGAATTCAGGGGGGTAGTGTAAAATAAGATGGATGGGAATCAGGAGGAGGATGGTAAGGAGGATATTCCAGTTGCCTTCTTGGAGTTTTAACATGGTTTATCATGAGGCAGCTGTATGATAAGGAAACAGGAGAAAAAGTAGAAAAATGGAAGGGGGAGACTAATGTGAAGGAAAGTAAGGTAGGAAGGATATATGCAATCAGTGAAGAAAGTTGATGCTTCTGACAAAAATGGATACAGAAAAAATGGGAAATAAAATCCCCTGGCAACTTCTTTTTTGTAGGTGAGGCTGTAGAATGTAAATGTTCTGTGGCTACAAATTCTGAAAGAAAACTAGCTTTGGGGAAGTGCCTTGGGAGTTTTGGTGGGGGAGTTTGATGGCAGTACTGGTGCAGGGAGTGGGAGTGGAAGAGGTGGAAGGGGAATTCCTAAGAAAATGTCACCTGACACAGTTTAATCTTCTTTGAGAATACTGCTTGGAGTTTCCATATTGGACCCCATCTTCTATGTTCTTTCCTTCTTTCTCCCTCATCAGCCCAGTTTGTATATGCACAATTATTCCACAAGACTCAGAAGGCTACACATCTTCTACTGTTTCCCAATAAAAGCCACCAAATGGGTCCTGCCCCCAAAATGTGGGCATATGAAAAGTTTAAAATCTCTACCGGAGCCGGCCAGTAGGGACCGGTAAAATAATGAGGGTCTCAGACACTGTCCCTTACTGATCCTCAATACTGGTCAAACCTCTGTCACCATAAGTCTCCCTCAAAACACTGTATAAAATACCTGAGGTTTTGGTTGCCCAGCCCACCCACACCAGGATTAAGCAGGTCAGGCCTGAATCTACACCCTTTCCTCCCTGAAAAGTTCAGAAACATAGATGGACTTAGAGAATATTATAATTAGTTAAGTAAGTCAGAGAAAGACAAACACTCTATGATATCAGTTATATGTGGTATCTTGAAAACAATACAAATGAATATATATACAAAACAGAAACAGACTCAGACATAGAAAACAAAAGGATGGTTACCAAAGGGTAGAGGAGGTGAGGGACAAATTAGGGGTATGGGATTAACATATATACACCGCTATGTATAAAACAGATAGTCAACAAAGACCTACTGTATAGCACAAGGAACTATATTCAATATCTTGTAATAACCTATAGTGGAAAGTAACCTCAAAATACATATTTAACTAAATCACTTTGATGTATAACTGAAACCAACATAATATTGTACATCAACAATTCTTCAATAAAAAAGAAAACAATCCTATTTTCAATAGCATAAAAAAAATACATAGACATCAACTTAACCAAGAAGGCAAAAGACTCTTTGCTAAAAACTACAAACCATTGCTGAAATAAATTAAGGAGAACAAACAGGCAAAAAGACATCTGTGTTTGTGAATTGGAATACTCAATATAGTTAAACTGTATGTATTACCCAAAGCAATCTGAAGATCTAATACAATAACTATCAAAATCTACGGGGCATGTTTCACAGAAATAGAAAAAATAATCCTAAAGTTCATATGGAACAACAAAGGACCCTGAAGAGCTAAAATAATCTTGAGAAAGAAGAACCCTTCAATGTCTCATACTTCCTGAGTCAAAACATATTACAAATCTACAGTAACCAAAACAGTCATAAGACTGGCAAAAAGACACATAGACCAATGAACAGTATAAAAAGTGCTGAAATTAACCCACATGTTTAATCAAACAATCTTCAGGAAGAGTTCCAACACTAGTCAATGAGGAGATTCTCTTCAAGATGAAACTGAGACCTAATCTTACACCATACATAAAAATAAAGGAAAAAATTAATTAGAGACTTAAATGTAAGATTTGAAACTGTTGAACTTCTACAAGAAAATATAGGGTAAAATCCGCTGGATATTGGCTTTGGCAACCATGTCTTGGATATGGGACCGAGAGCACAGGCAATAAAAACTAAAATAAACAAGTGGAACCTACATCAAACTAAAATAATTGGGGATTTGAGTTTCAAAATTTAAATTTGCAGGGAAGGAAGGAGAAAGAGACCAAGTTCATGCCAATGCACAATGGAATATTATAAAAAAGGAAATCCTACCTTATAGTAGGTTATGACAACATGGAAGACATTATGTTAAATATAACCCAGATTCAGACAAATACTTCATAAGTGCACCTACATAAATAATCCAGTGTAGTCAAACGCATAGGAACAGATAGAAGAATGGTGCTTGCCACGTGCTGGGTAGAGTCAAGAGGATAAAATGGGAAGTTGCTGTTTGGAGAATACACAGTTTCAGTCAAGCAAAATGAAAAAGTTCTAGAGATCTGCTGTACGACAGTGTGTACAGGGTTAACAATAATGAACTATACATTGAAAATTTGTTAAGAGGATACATTACGTGTTATTTTTTACCACAATACAATCGAATAAATTCTCCTTTTATATTATCTATTACAGTTGTCAACTGAAAAAACTTCACAATGTGAGAACTGTGAGTTAAGTTTGTTGGGGGCAAAATGAGGACTATAACCTGGGATGCAGAATCTCAGAAATCTCTGAGAAACAACTCTGGGGAGGTATGTGCGGAGACTGCATATTGGTGATTTTGGTGAAGTGAGGTATGTGCAACCAAGCACACATATCAGTGGAAGATTGCTGCTAGTCACAAGGAGCAGATGTCCCTGTTAATAATTTTAGTGCTTTTCTGGACATGAGGAGATGTAAGATCTGGCCTTATAAAGTCTTCTTCTGAAAACATCTAAGTATCTGAGAACCTGCTCTCCTAGTTTTTTCCCAGAGCACAGAGAGCCTCATTCGTGATCTCCAACCTGAACTCCTTTCAGGGGTGTTGAAGGTCAGAGACTGCAGTGGACAGTGATCTAATCCTTGTAGAAATAGATGGTCAATGATGACTTTTTGTCCACACATTTTACATTAAATATGTTATTTTGGGGGACTTCCCTGGCGGTCTAGTGGTAAAGAATCTGCCTTCCAATGCAGGGGACGTGAGTTCTATCCCTGGTCAGGGAACTAAGATCCCATAGGCCTCGGGGCAACTAAACCCGCATGCCGCAAACTACAGAGTCTCTGCGCTCTGGAGCCCACACACCACAACTAGAGAGGGAAAACCCACAGGCCACAACTAAAGAGAAGGCCACATGCCTCAACGAACATGCTGCATGCTGTATTTACGACCTGATGCAGCCAAAAATAAAGATAAATAAATCAAGTAAAAATTAAAAATAAATAGATAGTTACACTTTTTTTTCTCATTTTACAGATGATGAAACTATGACAGAGAGAAGTTGTGTCTTGCTCAAGCTCAAATAACTGGTGGTGGAACTGGACGTATTTGAACCTCTTATGTGTTGCATTAACAGCAGTGACTCTGAAGTCAAATAGCACTGACAGTTACTCATGTGTGTGACCTTGGGCAAATGCTTAATCTCATGGTGACTCTTTGTAAAATGAATGTTTTCTCCATCCTAGGAAATAAAATATTATGTCTGTTTTCTAAAATTAAATGAATCAAGATGCTCAAAACATTAGCTGACACTTAGTATTAAAGGCATTATTTTCATTGGTCCTCTATAGCACAATAAGATATTGTAAGGTTTCTAAATGTGAAAAGATTTAGTACATAATAGGGACCTCATCAATAAAAATTGTAGTTGAGTGGTCTGAATGTACAGAATGCTTACTCACTTATTCGATCATTCTGCAACTATGTATTGAGGGACTTTTGAATGCTCACAGTTCAGGGGCATAGGGATACAGTAATGTGGAAATCGGACAAAGCACTTGATGTCAGACCTCAACTGTTAAAGGAAGTAATATTTGAGCTGAAACCTTGAATGAGAAAAAGATGCCAGCCACAACTAAATTTGAGGAGAAGGCTTTCTGGGAAGAAGGAACAACAACCTTGGCTTCTCTCTTACATAGATGCCTCTCTGTTTCTCTCCCTGCCTTCTCTGTCTCAATTACATTCATTATGTGAGTCTAGAGAACCCCCTCTACCTCATTTCCCCCCAGATCTGAGTGGTCTCTAACTCAGAGTATATTATATTTCCACCCCCCTTTTCTCTGTTCTGTTTCTCTCAATTCAATATTAATTGAGTAGCTCTATGTACAAGACCTAGTGAACAAGAAATACATATTCCTTGGAACAGACATATGACCCCCTGCCCAAATCACTGAGCTCATACTGCTCCAGTGGGGCACTGACAAACTTCCAACTGTCAGAGTCTTCATCTCTGCCACAAGACTCCTCTCACACCATGGGAGGACTAAGTCTGGGTTTTAGTCCCACCCTGTTCATATCTAGCTCCTGGGTGTTAAGATCCCCTCTGTACCCACTCTCACTTCAGACCAGCATTGGATGTTGGTGGCCCACCCACCTGTTAGGCTAGAAGTGGCAGGAATTAACACCCCTGAAAGCAACCCTCAATCAATGACTAATGAGAGCTGATGGATAAAAATTCCTGGCCCCTGGTCCTCAGATGAGACAATTCAAGGTGTGTGCTTCCCACAGGCCCCAGAGCTCCCCAGTGGGGTTACAATCCATTTGCCCACTGATTTAAATGAACTGATAACATTCAAAGGCTGTCTGTTCTTTGTCTCACTTCCTCACTGTCCTACTGCTGCTTCCTAGAATTAGTTCCTAAATAAACAACTCAGTTTGTATTTTTGTCTCAAGTTCTGCTTCTGGGGACCCAAAGTAAGATAGTGACTACCCTCAAGTAGTTTACACGTGGTGGGTAACACCTAGGGTAAGAAAGCATATACACCAACAAATGAGTTAAGCTCTGCTATTTCACATTTTGTAGTGTATATATGTTGATGCTACTCCCACTTTGCCCCAGCTTGCCCATCCCCATGTCCTCAAGTCCTTTCTCTACATCTGTGTCTTTATTCCTCTCCTGCCACTAGGTTCATCAGTACCCTTTTTTTTTGATTCCATATATATACATTAGCATATGGTATTTGTTTTTCTCCTTCTGACTTAGTTCACTCTGTATGACAGATTCTAGGTCCATCCACCTCACCAAAAATAACTCAGTTTTGTTTCTTTTTATGGCTGAGTAATATTCCATTGTATATATGTGCCACATCTTCTTTATCCATTCATCTGTTGATGGACATTTAGGTTGGTTCCATGTCCTGGCTATTGTAAATAGAGCTGCAATGAACACCGTGGTTATTCTTTTTTGTACATTGTTATTAACTCACTGTCTCAGTAGGGGAACAAGAACCCATATATTCCTACCCTACCAGCTTGCTGATGTCACCATTCAGCACATAATATTGAGAGAAGATTATTTCATTAAATCGCTTACTATGCCTATTTTAGAACCAAAAATTTAATTAGATAATATCCAGGAAATAACTAAATGATCAGGAAATATCATTCAGAGGTACAGATTAGAAAACAATCTGCATACTAGAAATAGAATAGTTACTTCATACTTGGATCATAGTTATACCCCTTAAAATAAAATGGAAATAAATACTTCATAAAATAGTTATAACTAAAACAAAACAATAAAATATGTGAAAAGAGTGAATTTAATAAAATTAAAATATTAAATAAAGTTTTAGAGTTCAAGGCTAATAACTGCTATGAAAATGTTTTAAGAGTAAGAGATTGGTTAGCATGTATGTGTCTACTGTATCATTGGCTTAATCTGGAGTGGTGGGAGGAACGCTGTTAAACAACCTTACTTCTTTCCTTTCTAGAAAGCTACCTTTAGGAAAATGCAACTAAATTTGAGAAAAATATCAATAAAATAATATTTAAAGCAACTCCAACTTTATCTGAACACTACTGTAATAGATAAAGTATCTCAAATAAATTGAGCTTAAGTTATAAGTTTTATTGATATTGACTAATTTTGTAAGTAACTAAAAATAGTAGCAAATAAACTAAATGTATTTGCTTACCAGGTATACTGACAGTTATCTGGTACAGTAGATCAATATTTTTTTTCATGTTGATTTTGAATACAAACAAGATTTGGTAAATAAGGAAAAACACAACAGATATTTTTACCCTATTTTTCTCTGTTCATAGATGCTAATGCAACAGACAACAGTATTATACATTTCACTGGCACATTCTCCTTCAGAATGTAGAATTTCAAAAGTTCTTATAACAAGAATAATCATTGAGATAATTAGATTCTAGTTCAGTAGGTAGCAGTTATCTAGGAAACCTAGTGTTACAATTTTGTATAAAAAGGTATATAAAAAGTGTAAATTTTTAGACTTTAAGGTATCTATTTTGTGTAAGCTTCAATCAAATAAAGTGTGCTGTAGCTATCATATGTGATTATATAGTTTAATAAGGACATGAAAGTTCAATTTTATAAAACAGTGACTCTGGCTATTTATTTTCATTTTAAAAAATTACTGAATAACTGTCATCATAAGAAATTTACAAGCTAAAATATTAAAAAATTTTAACAAATATCTGGTATTTTCAGTCTACCTACAAATTAGTTTATAAAATGGATATTACATGTGGTACAAATATATGGTGAATTTTCACAAAAATATAGACTGAAAATGATAATTGCAAGGATAAATTTGAGATAGTTTTTCTTTTGTCTAAATCTCACAGAATTGACTATTGAAGCAAATATAATAGCAATGTATTATTTACACATAACATAGAAAAAGTAAAATGCATGACAATAGTACAAAGACTGAGGGGAAAACTAAATATACAATTTAAAATTTTTTATATAGTGTATGAAAAGATATAATATCTCCTGGAGGGATATTGTGATAAGTTAAAGATATATACTGCAAACCTCAAAGCAAGAGCTAGCATAATTAAACACAGAGTTACAGCTAATAAAAAAGCAAAAGAGAATAAATGGAATAAAACATACTAGCTTCATTTTAAAAGAAGAGAGATCATGAGAAAAATGGGAAAAATAACAAAAGGAGAAAACAGAAAATTACATGAATGAGCACACTAACTGTAAATGGTCTAAATGCCCTAATAAAAAGGCAGGGTTTGCTGGATTGGATTTTTTCTTAAATATTCAAAATATATATTGCCTTCAAGAAGCATACAATACATATAAAAACATGGATAATTAGTAAATATTAAGTAAAAGAAACAGGGGTTAATAATAAAGGTATAGAAGGCAAGGCATGTCCTCCTAGTCCTAGTCATTAAAGAGCTGGGTGGTTATATTAATATCAAAGTAGATTTCAGAGCAAAAAAAACTGAGAATAAAGGATGTCAATTACTACTAAAAGAGATCAACCAATGCTCCCAAATCAACTCTGGTAAGAAGTGCAATCTTCTGGATTAGATGGCTTCATCACATCTTTGGGTTACTTAACCTCATGAAGCTATGGTCTCCACACTCATAAAATTACTATGATATGAGAACCTACCTGAAAAAACCTGAGAAAATGGTGTAAATAAACAATACACCAATGGCATGTAGAAGTTTTTGGCACATAGTGACATCACCATTACCATCATCACCATCTAGTCATCTCTTTGTCAAACAGAATGAATGGGACTGACTGATTAATAGTATCTGGCAGTGGAATGATGGAGAAGGAATTGCCTTAACTGACACTGGGTATCTCATCGGTGAAGCTTGAAAGAATGTTCTTGGAAGAAGCATGTGGGGAGAAAAATAAAAAATAGGTGTGAACATCTTAGTTTTGAGATGTCTGCTGACAAAGAAAAGACAGAAATGTGAACCTTGTTCCTTTAAAATTTAATGATTGATGTTTGCATTACAGCAGAGTTATAAACTTTTACTCTGAAACATTTAGAAAATACAGATTGCAAAAAGAAGGAAGCTAAACATTGCCTAGTACCCTCCATCGATAAAAACAATAGTAATAAGAGGTCTCTCAACAATTTATAAAAATAAACAGGGTTTTCAAATAGTAAATGAAAGAAAGTTCTTTTTCTAAAATATAAAATTTCCAACTAATAGATGAGTATCAGAATTAACATATTAGCTTTTAGCAATTTTGATGAGATATAGGTCCAGAGCAGGATCATCAAAGTCTGCTAAAACTAGTGGGTGAGAAATTCTGAGGAGAAATAATAATTGTGAGCAACAATATTTGCCTCTTGGACTGATTATATAGATATGCCCAGATAAACAAAAGGATGGAGATAACTGCTTGCTAGCCAGCCTGATCTACAAGAAATACAAATGGAATGTATCTTTGCAATCAATAGATCAGAAAGATAACATCTGAACTAATCAATTATACTATCACAAAAGAGAGAAAATAATGTATTTTTTAAAGGGATGAGACTGAAAGTACACTGTAGCTACAAGTAGAGAAGAGAGAAGACAAATGAAACATCCACATCTACCTACAAAGTAGTATAAATATGGAAACATGGTAGTCATTTGCAGATGATGTAATTACTCACCCAAAGATATCATAAAAACTTTCTTTCCAAATAATGCAAGCTAAGGAAGCAAAAGAAGAATCTTACTTAAAATAACTTTTTAAAATGTCTATTAAATAACTAGTGACTAAGTGAATAAGAAAAACAGAAAAGGAAAAATAAACAGTATGGGAAGAGAGGAAGAGAGAAGAGAACAGAGAATAGTGGGTGGAGAGAGGGAGATATAGACACTATTAAAGTAGATGAAGAGCACAATGTAAGCCACAAGTAAATCATTATACAGAAGTCTTTCTAAGCTTCAGAGAAGAGAGAAATCAGTATGATGAGAAATGAAGAGACTTCCCTGGTGGCGCAGTGGTTAAGAATCTCCTGCCAATGCAGGGGACCTGGGTTTGAGCCCTGGTCCAGGAAGATCCCACATGCCATGGAGCAACTAAACCCATGTGCCATAACTACTGAGCCTCTGTGCCACAACTACTGAAGCTCATGTGCCTAGAGCCCATGCTCCGCAATAAGAGAAGCCAGCTCAATGAGAAGCCCACACACCACAATGAAGAGTAGTTCGTCACAACTAGGAAAAAAAAAAAAAAAAAAAGCCCGTGTGCAGCAACGAAGACCTAACGCAGCCTTAAATAAATAAATAAATAAATAATTTTATGAAAAAGAAGAAATGAAACACTTTCTCTCCCCAGCCATCCATAAATCAAAGTAATGTTAATGTAGATTATACCTTTCTGTCTACTCCAGCCATTCCACTATCCTCAGAACACATAAGTTAACCCCTAAAGTTTATTTTTGGAAAACATCTACATACGGAAGACCCTTGGAGGTTAGAGGTGGGTTATCAGTAGTCGAAAATTTACGGTGGAATACTAAAGAGAAATCGAGTCAGAGAGCAATAGACTTCAGATGTACATAGCAATAGTACTTGTTTACTCTTGATATAGCCCATGCCTTAGTACCTTTGAATCATTTAGAATATGGTTCATTTGCTGCTTTGATTGAGACTTAACTTGATGATTAACTCTGAAATTGGTAATAAATTAACACTTCACCTTTCTCCAACTCCACTGCTCAGCAGCCTTCTTACTTCTCTTGAAATCAGAATTGAGGTCTCAAGCTTCCAAAAAGCAATTCCTTAAGTCACCAGATTTATGCCAGACTCAACTACTGTAAAATATCTGGGTTTAGGCAGATAGAGAATGGGAGAGGTAGAAGTAGCTGACTCAAGAAAAGGTGTGGCTCTTGCAAGTTTACAGGAAAACAACCTTTGCTGCTCCATGTTTTTGGAACATGGTAAATGTGATTTTACTCTCAACCGGAAACTTCCTAGAACTTTTACTGAAATGAGGGGCTTTACTTATCTCCCTTAAGCACCACCATTCTGGTCTCCTATTTTCAGCTTGCTAACTTACCATCTCCCCTGTGGTTTCCCCTTCCCATCCACATTCTGTCTGAAGGCTAAAATTTACACATATTGGAGAAATATGATTAAAAACAACATCTCCATCCAATCTAGAAAACCTTCTCATAAAGAGAGAAGGGAAAGAAAACAGTTTTATTATGGAATGAGTACTTGACTAGACGGAATGTGATATGCATCACATGCTATCTGCTAGAGATTGCAAAGACAGGAAGAAATTTTACTCTTTATATAGTTAAGTAGATACAACATAGTACAGTCATGTTTTCAAGAAAAAACTGTTCATTTTCTCCTATCATTATGATGCAAGGTAAAGTTTGTAATTTGGAGCCAGGAGACAACTGAATTAGGCCATCTTCCCCTGAAGTCTGTAAAGCCTTCTCTCCTACATGATCCACCCATTTTAGCTCCCCAAAATTCTCAGCCACAATTTTGATGAGACATTTTTACATTTAAAGTAATTTCTGCTTTCTGTTCCTCCCATTAACTCCCTGTTTTCTGTACATGTACATGCCATTGTTTGCAGCCCTAAGTAATCACTAGTCCCCCACAAAAGCTGTGTGTGGAAAATTAAGAAAAGGGCCTGAAAAATTAAGGAAATTCCCTGAAAATTGAAAAAAAAATCTTTACAATTCTGCAAAAAATTTTTGAATGAAGTAACTGTCAAAATTCATGAACCTGTATCTCATGGGAGTATCTGTTTTATCTTCACAAAATGTTTAATGATGTGAAATTTTATTACTTACTGTAAAAACACAAATTTATGAATTAAAAACCATATTACACAAAGACATGCTCTTAATAATGGCACTCTTTCTAGGTTTGAAAAACTGCCCCTTAAAACATAATAAATATAAAAGTCATTACTAACTTTTTGTGCACATATTAAACACTTACCAAAGCCAGAGAAGTCAAATAGTCACAATATTATTATAATAATTCTTTCAGCCATGAACAAAGAGAAATTCTTACTGATAATGTAGTGTTGTTATTTTTCAAACAAAGAAGAAACTTTTTATTTAATACTAAGATTGTTTCACAGAAATCCTGTTTAATAATGATACCCCTATGTTGTCGGACAAAAGATTATTCCACATAATCTTTTAATAAAAATCCTTTGGCTCTTGCAGCAAAAGTAATTTTCCTTTTAGACACATATATAAATTTACTTTACTTATAACACTGTCTTTTTACTTGTTATCTCCCACTGTTTAGGATCTACTTAATGGTACACCTACTACTTTCTCTTAAAATCTTATACTTCATAAGTACTTATCAGACATTTACAGACATGCTAAATATAATCATGTTTATTACACTAATATGAAAATGTTTTGAATATTGTTTAATGCATAGACTACTTATATAGAATATACAGATAAATAACTTTATATTGTGAAATCAGTGACAACAGATCCAAACCAACTTTAAAAACTGAATTAAAAAACACAATATAAAAATAACCATTTTAAAGTATACAATTCAGTGACACATAGTATCTTCTGAATGTTGTGCAACCATCACCTCTGTAGTTCTCAAACATTTTCATCACCCTACAAAGAAAGCCCATACCCTTTAAATAGTACTCCCAATCACCCCTCTTCCAGGTCCTGGTAGTAATTAACCTGTTTTCTGTCTTCATGGCTATGCTTTTTTTGTATACAAGTTCTGTACAGATTTCAGTTCCAAACTGACAGAGCTATTTATCATTTGTTTTGCTTTACTCATTTTTTGCATTGTCCATTTACCAGGCCATATGCTATTGTAACCAAGCGGAACCTTATTATGGGGTCTTCCTGGAACAGACAATCCTCCCCCCACCCCTCAGTGTCCTCTGCCTGCCTCTTGTCTGTAGAAAACCTTCACCTCCTAGACCTTCCCAAAGTTCCAAAGAGCAAATTTAATGAGAGAAATGAGAAAAATATGAAAACAAAGGAAAACAGTGAAGCAAGACAGAAATAATTATAGCTTAGCCATTAAACAAAGTGAAGGACATTTAGTTCCTCCTCCAGGGCTATAGATAATATTCTGACCCATTACCTTTGAGCTGTTTTGCAGGTACTGAAACCTCCACAAGGTGGGAGAAGTTAACTTCATGCTGCCCACAAGCACGTAGACCACAGACCAGTTAGAACCAGAAGGTTGATTCTGCTGACTCCCAATTACCTCACCACCAGCCAATCAGAAGAACGTCCACGAGCTGATCACACACCATACATAGTAAAAGAAGCATAATTTAAAGGATTATCTCCAACCTAGCTGAAATAACCCTTATTGAGTATTCTTAAGTGCCTCATGCACAAAGAAACTAAAGGGAATTAACCCTTAAATTCATATTTCCCGGGCTTCCCTGGTGGCGCAGTGGTTGAGTCTGCCTGCCTACACAGGGGACACGGGTTTGTGCCCTGGTCTGGGAAGATCCCACATGCCGCGGAGCGGCTGGGCCCGTAAGCCATGGCCACTGAGCCTGTGCATCCGGAGACTGTGCTCCGCAACAGGAGAGGCCACAACAGTGAGAGGCCCGCGTACCTCCAAAAAAAAAAAAAAAAATCATATTTCCCACTTAAGAAGAGCCTTTGCATTGGACTGGTCAATAGAAAGGACTGCTGACTCCAAACAATATTCATACCATAAGAAGACAACAGCAATGGTAGGCAGCTGACCCAAGAAACTGGACCAGGCCTGTAAGACCCATCCTATGAATTCAATTGTACTGTACCAAATATTTGTCTCCCTATCAACTTTGAAAGTTATTGTTCTACTATAATTTTGTTGCCCTCAGTGTTTAAAATAGGAAAATAATTCTCTAATGGAGTTTTCACAGAGTATAACTGCTCATGATGTTTAACACTTCTTGCTTTAAATTTATTGCTGGAAGCACGGGTAAAATGCTTATGTGACAACTGGGTATGATTGATAAAACATATACCCTATAAAATGTTTCCCCATTAACATACTTCTGAACATGTTTGTGATATCTGATTACTTTTCCTCCATTGTGGATAACTAGGCCAATATGAAGGAGGCCTAGCACCAAGGAACATGATCTGGACCTGGGACAAGTAGCTGAAACAACCCAGCATCGACAGACAGATATTTTGATCATCAATGCTTTGTACTGAAAGATTTGCAATCAAAAGGGAGAAATGATGGAGGAAATGTTCACATATTGAGAAAATGTGACCCTGGCTTATACATGATTTAATATGAAATTTAAGCTAACTGAAATATCCTGTTTGTGGCCTATAAAACATGCATTGTGCATTGGCTTTAGCCATTAATGAAAGATACACTTAAAAATCAGAATGGAGCAAATGTCGTTCAAGCCTCCAAAATAGAGCTTGGTGGCCATTGTTGATGTGAGTTCAGACATGTTCCTATACTACTGAGAACTTAAGTTTTCTAAACTTTATCAAATGTAAGGACAATACCAGCCTTTCTCAAAACAGTATCTGTTAGCAGCTGCAAGCTGCAACCTTCTGGTCTCAAGGTCTCTTCATAACTGTGAAACCCATCTCCTACTTTAGAAATGGTATTGGTAAATGAGCCAGTTCCAAATAGAGACTCCCAGCCATAGGCACTAGATTATTCAGCCAGAATACTATTAGCTAATAAAATTGCTTTAAATTACATTTTGGCAAAAAATGAAAAGAGAGAGAAAGTACGGTCGCCAATAGCTCCTATTATGTATAATACCCCTGGAAAAATGAAAAACCCAAATATAGAATAATTTAAAAGCTTATTTGGTTACTGAATATATTTAAAGAGGAAACACTCCAAAACTTATTTTCTCTGGTTGCATCTAAAATTAGAGGACTCTTTTTGATCATTATCCTCATTGTAATATGTTGGCTAATTTTCAAATGTTTGTCCAAGTGCTATAACAAAACAATCAAAGAGAGAAGTAATGTTTTCATACTACAAAATATTGATGCTAAATTTGAAACTCAAGAGTATTTCCAGCTCTGTGTCCATTCCCAAATTAGGCAGGTCTATGTCCCATTTCATTAAGCAGTAGCCAAAGTGGTTGTTGCCCCAAACAGTTGGGGAAAAGTGAAACAGAAATGGAAACTAAAACTGAGTTATTCTGCCATTTTTATAATTAACCTCTCTATCCAAAACTTTATTCCCTTTCTTGTTCTCTACCTGTCCTTCAAGACTGAGGAGTATCAAAAAAAAGGGGTGGGGGGTAATTGTAACTGAGCAGGATCCTATGGAGGCTTCCTGGAACAGACATTCCCCACAATGTCCTCTGCTTGCCCTTCTCTGTAGAAAAACTTTACCCTCCTAGACCTTCCCCAAGTTCCAAAGAGCAAATTTAATCAGAGAAGTCAGAATATGCAGAAAGAGAGGAAAACAGTGAAGCAAAACAGAAATAATAATAGTTTAGCCATTAAACAAAGTGAAGGACATTTAGTTCCTCCTCCAGGGCTATAGATCATATTCTGAGTCATGCCCTTTGAGCTATTTTGCAGATACTGAAACCCCCACCAGGTGGGAGAAGTTAACTTCATGCTGCCCACAAGCATGTAGACCGCAGACTGGTTGGAACCAGAAGGTTGATGACGCTGACTCATGATGACCTCACCACCAACCAATCAGAAGAATGTCTATGAGCTGATCATGCAACCCACAACTACCCCCCACCCCACCCCATCTTTAAAAACCTTTCCCTGAAAGCCTGCAGGGAGTTCAGGCCTTTTGAGCACTAGCTGCCTGGACTCATTGCTTGGCACCTGCAATAAAGGCTACACTTTCCTTCACCACAACCAGGTGTAAGTAGATTGGCTTTATTGCACACATTGAGCAGACCAAAGTGTGGCTTGGTAACACTACTGGTGTCAAGAGTATGTGTGTAGAAGGGAGAGAAATCACTTTTATTTCAGAAACGAAGTGGATTTATTTATGTGATGTGTTTGTTTATTTAAAAGATTTTTTAGGAATGAGGTTTTGCAGATGTCTTTTTAAGTTACTGTTTAAGTAAGCAGCCCATATTTTATTTTAACTGGATAAATTTCACAGAGAAGTAAACACTGGCTGAATGTTACACTTTAATTGCTAGGGGACCAGTCATCTTGTGGTGTCACAGCTACTCAGGTTGAGAACCACTGTGATGGTCTAGACAATTTATCTCTGTAGGTCTGCCAAAGCAGCATGTGAACCTGCAGGGTTGAAAAACAAGGTGAGAAAAGTAGCTGAAGAAAATTTTATTTGAGATGGCACATATTTCTTCTGAAATTCAAGATGTGTCTCCTAAAAAAGTACCAACTGGTTCAGAAACCTCCATTAGATCTCCATTGTGTGATCACACATTCACTGAGGATTCAGTCATGAGATCTATGACTGAAGAAAATGAATTTCAGGCTCTGTCTGAAGGATCCTTGATTAAAAGACCACATTACATGTTTTATGTCTCCAAACCAGAGGAAGATAATGATTTTCTTTCTCTGATCTTTCCCAGAAAACTTTGGATGTATAAGAGTTTTGTAACAAAGGGCAGGTAGTCAGAATGTCAAAAAATTACAGTTAATTAAAGAAAACCAGACATCTCAGCTGAATGAATTTAGCACTTTTCCACGTATGAGAAGATACAAGAGTCTGGGCTCTCTGAAAGCATTCCTTTGATGTGCACCTTAGCTATCTAGGGTCAGAATCATGTTCTTTCCCATCTTGAGTTCCCTCTGGGTTCACCTTCAGGGACAGCTGCAGTGGCTGATGGCTTGATGGTCACAAAATCCTTTGTTTACTGATCTGGCAGGCAGCACCCTTACTTCACAGTGGCTCTTCTCTCTATGCCCCCAGGAAAACAGACTGTACTTAGAGACCATTCTTAATCCTGATCACAATACCACCATGGGCTTCTACCTCAACAAGACCTAAAGTGGTCCTGCTAGCAGTCTGCATGTATAAAGTTTGGCTTGCGAACTTCTTTAGTTTTGCTAAATAAACTAGAGCACCCATCACCCTTTGAACTGCTGTACATCCTCTGACCTGAAAGTCCATTCTCGTACACCAAACACAATGAGAATGAAAGGGACAGCACATTCTACAGAGAACGAGTACACAGGGACTCATCAGTTAAAATATCCTCCAGCTTTCAATTTCTGGTTATGGTGGGCAAGTTTTTTTTGGATCAACCTTGCTGCTTTTGAAAACAACTATAAGCCATGTATGAAAATATTTCTAATGAGGGAGGTCCCTGGTGGTCTAGTGCTTAGGAACCGACAGTTTCACATTTTCTGGGCCTATAGCCCCAGGTTCAGTCCCTGGTGGAGGAACTAAGATCCCACCAAATGGTGTGGCCAAAAAGAAAAAAAAAATTACTTACAAATCCTCCTAAAAGGACCTAAGGGGTGAGAAGACAGAAAGGAAGTTCCAGACTCAAAACCAGGAGCAAAAAGAACTCAGAGCAAGGTAATTAATTTTTCATTCTTTCATAAAGACTATCAGCTTTCTTTTTGATGACCTCCTAAAAAAAACAGGAATAGAAATCAAAGCCCAAAGTCTCAGGGTAAAGTTCAGTCTAATAGGAGACCCTGCTCACAATTAGCTAGGCCCCAAAGGCCCATAGCCTCACAAACAGCTGAGCTGGAAACAATCCCATCTTCCTAAGAACTTAAAAACAAATGAATTTCACACTGCCTGGTCAGCACAAGGAATCTCAAGCCTCGATCAAGTGGATCTCAGGCTGACAGACACCCCAGAGACTAGAGAGATCAAAATGCACATTATCTAAGAAGGAAGCCATTGTCCTAGGCCTCTTAATATTCTTACTAATTATATTTTGCATACACTGTCCAGCACAGATGGAACTAAGACAGCATGATAAAGAACCAGCACCCACAGAAGTCAGGCTCAAACAGACTTCAGAATTTAGAACTGCTCTGAAAGTATCTACAAGAATAAAAGACAATCTTGGCAAAGAGACCAAGCAGATTTTAAAAACAATCAAGAACTTTTAGGAATGAAAAATGCAGTAACTGAAATTAAAAACCAAATAGAATAGGTTTAAAGAATGTATTTACATTCAGTTGAAGAACAAATTAGAAAAATGGTGGGTGATGAGAAAAAGTTGCTCTAAACTCACCATGGAAAGACAAAAAGGTGAAAAACAGAAGTATGGATGAACCTGACTAATGTGAAAAGACCTAACACAGGTTAAATCCAAGTCCCAGAAAAGAGAGGAGAGAGGAAGGAAAACCTAATTTTCCGGAACATGGCCAGAAACCATTCAAGCTCCAAGAAGTTAAAGAGGAGAGGGGTGTGGTATTCTCAACACCTATTTTCCCAGAATAGGATAAAAAATTTTAAACTTTGGTGGTTTCAGTATGAACGCTATAATTTCTACAGTTACCTTTAAAATAGCAGTATCAGAAATGGCTAACATTTAAAATCATTGAGGAAACATAAATTAAATGTTGGAACATTACAAAATAATCAATGAAGGAAAGCTATGAAAGGGAAAGGGGGTGGGGGAAATAGCTGTACACAGAAGAGGCTGGACAAGCAGAAAGCACCATAAAAAGTGATATATATATATATGTATGCATACATATAAATATATATCTCAAACCTTAAATGGGCCACACAAAAAGCCAGCATCAAAAAATAAAATACAGGTCAGGTTTATCAGGTTTACCTATGATCTGCAGATATCAAACATCTGGAAAGAAACTAATATGCTGCATGAATACTAAACAAAACGATGCTAGAAGAGGTAAACTACCAGGGAGATACTGTGTTTTTAACTTGTGTGTTCTAACGAGCTTAAACTAGATACTGCAAAAACTGAGAAATATAAAAGGACATATACAGAATATCACATCCAACATTCCTGGACACTATATTTTTTTTTTTTTTTTTTTTTTTTTGCAGTACATGGCCCTCTCACTGCTGTGGCCTCTCCCATTGCGGGGCACAGGCTCCGGACACACAGGCCCAGCGGCCATGGCCCACAGCCCCAGCCGCTCTGCGGCATGTGGGATCTTCCTGGACCAGGGCACGAACCCATGTCCCCTGCATCGGCAGGCAGACTCCCAACCACTGCGCCACCAGGGAAGCCCCAAGGACACTATATTTAATTAAGCACCAAGACTGTCTCCACCATGCCAACCTTCTAATGGGTAAAGCATGAGTTTTGAACTTGTTTCTACTATCATGAAATAAATTAATGGAAATACAGTTGGATGAAAGAATGGCAGATCAGGATCAAGAACCCACTTCCTTAGATGAAACCTATTTTAAAATTTAAAATTTTATTTATTATTAAAATTAAATAAATTTAATTTATTAAATTAATAATAAATTTAATTGGATTTTTGTTGCTGCACACAGGCTTTCTCTAGTTGTGGCGAGTGGGGGCTACTCTTCATTGTGGTGTGCGGGCTTCTCATTGCAGTGGCTTCTCTTGTTGCGGAGCATGGGCTCTAGGCCCGCAGGCTTCAGTAGTTGTAGCACAGCAGCTCAGTAGTTATGACACATGGGCCCTAGAGCACACAGGCTTCAGTAATTGTAGCACATGTGCTTAGTTACTCCAGGGCATGTGGCATCTTCCCAGCCCAGGGATCGAACCCGTGTCCCCTGCATTGGCAGACAGATCCTTAACCACTATGATGTCAGGGAAGTCCTGAAACTTATTTTTTTTATTAGTTTCTGCTTTATAACAAAGTGAATCATTCATACATATACATCTGTTCCCACATCCCTTCCCTCATGCATCTCCCTCCCTCCCACCCTCCCCATCCCACCCCTTCAGGCGGTCACAGAGCACAGAGCTTATCTCCCTGTGCTCTGCGGCTGCTTCCCACTATCTATCTACCTTACGTTTGGTAGTGTATATATGTCCATGCCTCTCTTTCCCTTTGTCACAGCTTACCCTTCCCCCTCCCCATATCCTCAAGTCCATTCTCAAGTAGGTCTGTGTCTTTATTCCTGTTTTACCCCTAAGTTCTTAATGACATTTTTTAAAATTCCATATATATGTGTTAGCATACAGTATTTGTCTTTCTCTTTCTGACTTACTTCACTCTGTATGACAGACTCTAGGTCCATCCACCTCATTACAAATAGCTCAGTTTCGTTTCTTTTAATGGCTGAGTAATATTCCATTGTATATATGTGCCACATCTTCTTTATCCATTCATCCGATGTTGGACCCTTAGGTTGTTTCCATCTCTGGGCTATTGTGAATAGAGCTGCAATGAACATTTTGGTACATGTCTCTTTTTGAATTATGGTTTTCTCAGGGTATATGCCTAGTAGTGGGATTGCTGGGTCCTATGGTAGTTCTATTTGTAGTTTTTTAAGGAACCTCCATACTGTTCTCCATAGTGGCTGTACCAATTCACATTCCCACCAGCAGTGAAAGAGTGTTCCCTTTTCTCCACACCCTCTCCAGCATTTATTGTTTCTAAATTTCTTGATAATGGCCATTCTGACTGGTGTGAGATGATATCTCATTGTAGTTTTGATTTGCATTTCTCTAATGATTAATGATGTTGAGCATTCTTTCATGTGTTTGTTGGCAGTCTGTATATCTTCTTTGGAGAAATGCCCATTTAAATCTTCTGCCCATTTTTGGATTGGGTTGTTTGGTTTTTTTGCTATTGAGCTGCATGAGCTGTTTATAAATTTTGGAGATTAATCCTTTGGCAGTTGCTTCATTTGCAAATATTTTCTCCCATTCTGAGGGTTGTCTTTGGGTCTTGTTTATGGTTTCTTTTGCTGTGCAAAAGATGTGAAGTTTCATTAGGTCCAATTTGTTTATCTTTGTTTTTATTTCCACTTATCTAGGAGGTGGGTCCAAAAGAATCTTGCTGTGATTCATGTAATAGAGTGTTCTGCCTACGTTTTCCTCTAAGAGTTTGATAGTTTCTGGCCTTACATTTAGGTCTTTAATCCATTTTGAACTTATTTTTGTGTACGGTGTTAGGGAGTGACCTAATCTCATACTTTTACATGTCCTCGTCCAGTTTTCCCAGCACCACTTATTGAAGAGGCTGTCCTTTCTCCACTGTACATTCCTGCCTCCTTTATCCAAGATAAGTTGACCATATGTGCGTGGGTTTATCTCTGGGCTTTCTATCCTGTTCCATTGATCTATCTTTCTGTTTTTATACCAGTACTACACTGTCTTGATTACTGTAGCTTTGTAGTATAGTCCGAAGTCAGGGGGCCTGATTCCTCCAGCTCTGTGTTTCGTTCTCAAGATTGCTTTGACTATTCGGGGTCTTTTGTTTTTCCAAACAAAGTTTGAAATTTTTTGCTCTAGTTCTGTGAAAAATGCCAGTGGTAGTTTCATAGGGATTGCATTGAATCTGTAGATTGCTTTGGGTAATAGAGTCATTTTCACAATATTGATTCTTCCAATCCAGGAGCATGGTGTATATCTCCATCTATTTGTATCATCTTTAATTTCTTTCATCAGTGTCTTATAATTTTCTGCATACAGGTCTTTTTTCTCCTTAGGTAGGTTTATTCCTAGATATTTTATTCTTTTTGTTGTAAAGGTAAATGGGAGTGTTTTATTGATTTCATTTTCAGATTTTTCATCATTAGTGTACAGGAATGCCAGAGATTTCTGTGCATTAATTTTGTATCCTGATACTTTACCAAATTCATTCATTAGCTCTAGAAGTTTTCTGGTAGCATCTTTGGGATTCTCTATGTATAGTATCATGTCATCTGCAAACAGTGACAGCTTCACTTCTTCTTTTCCAATTGGGATTCCTTTTATTTCCTTTTCTTCTCTGATTGCTGTGGCTAAAACTTCCAAAACTATGTTGAATAAGAGTGGTGAGAGTGGGCAACCTTGTCTTGTTCCTGATCTTAGTGGAAATGGTTTCAGTTTTTCACCATTGAGGACTATGTTGGCTGTGGGTTTGTCATATATGGCCTTTATTATGTGGAGGAAAGTTCCCTCTATGCCTACTTTCTACAGGATTTTTATCATAAATGGGTGTTGAATTTTGTTGAAAACTTTCTCTGCGTCTATTGAGATGATCATATGGTTTTTCTCCTTCAATTTGTTAATATGGTGTATCACATGGATTGATTTGCGTATATTGAAGAATCCTTGCATTCCTGGAATAAACCCCACTTGATCATGGTGTATGATCCTTTTAATGTGCTGTTGGATTCTGTTTGCTAGTATTTTGTTGAGGAGTTTTGCATCTATGTTCATCAGTGATCTTGGCCTGTAGTTTTCTTTCTTTGTGACATCCTTGCCTGGTTTTGGTATCAAGGTGATGGTGGCCTCGTAGAATGAGTTTGGGAGTGTTCCTTCCTCTGATATTGTTTGGAAGAGTTTGAGAAGGATGGGTGTTAGCTCTTCTCTAAATGTTGGATAGAATTCGCCTGTGAAGCCATCTGGTCCTGGGCTTTTGTTTGATGGAAGATTTTTAATCACAGTTTCAATTTCAGTGCTTGTGATTGGTCTATTCATATTTTCTATTTCTTCCTGAGTCAGTCTTGGCAGGTTGTGCATTTCTAAGAATTTGTCCATTTCTTCCAGGTTGTCCATTTTATTGGCATAGAGTTGCCTGTAGTAATCTCTCATGATCTTTTGTATTTCTGCAGTGTCAGTTGTTACTTCTCCTTTTTCATTTCTAATTCTATTGATTTGAGTCTTCTCCCTTCTTTTCTTGATGAGTCTGGCTAATGGTTTGTCAATTTTGTTTATCTTCTCAAAGAACCAGCTTTTAGTTTGGTTGACCTTTGCTATCGTTTCCTTCATTTCTTTTTCATTTATTTCTGATCTGATCTTTATGATTTCTTTCCTTCTGCTAGCTTTGGGGGTTTCTTGTTCTTCTTTCTCTAATTGCTTTAGGTGCAGGGTCAGGTTGTTTGCTCGAGATATTTCCTGTTTCTTAAGGTGGGATTGTATTGCTATAAACTTCCCCCTTAGAACTGCTTTTGCTGCATCCCATAGGTTTTGGGTCGTCGTGTCTCCATTGTCATTTGTTTCTAGGTATTTTTTAATTTCCTCTTTCATATCTTCAGTGATCACTTCGTTATTGAGTAGTGTATTGTTTAGCCTCCATGTGTTTGTATTTTTTACAGATCTTTTCCTGTAATTGATGTCTAGTCTCATAGCATTGTGGTTGGAAAAGATACTTGATACAATTTCAATTTTCTTAAATTTACCAAGGCTTGATTTGTGATCCAAGATATGATCTATTCTGGAGAATGTTCCATGAGCACTTGAGAAAAATGTGTATTCTGTTGTTTTTGGATGGAATGTCCTATAAATATCAATTAAGTCCATTTTGTTTAATGTATCATTTAAAGCTTGTGTTTCCTTATGTATTTTCATTTTGGATGATCTGTCCATTGTTGAAAGTGGAGTGTTAAAGTCCCCTACTATGATTGTGTTACTGTCCACTTCCCCTTTTATGGCTGTTAGTATTTGCCTTATGTATTGAGGTGCTCCTATGTTGGGTGCATCAATATTTACAATTGTTATATCTTCCTCTTGGATCGATCCCTTGATCATTATGTAGTGTCCTTCTCTGTCTCTTCTAATAGTCTTTATTTTAAAGTCTATTTTGTCTGATATAAGAATTGCTACTCCAGCTTTCTTTTGGTTTCCATTTGCATGGAATATCTTTTTCCATCCCCTTACTTTCAATCTGTATGTGTCTCTAGGTCTGAAGTGGGTCTCTTGTAGACAGCATATATATGGGTCTTGTTTTTGTATCCATTCAGCCACTCTGTGTCTTTTGGTGGGAGCATTTAGTCCATTTACATTTAAGGTAATTATTGATATGTATGTTCCTATTCCCATTTCCTTAATTGTTTGGGGTTCGTTATTGTAGGTATTTTCCTTCTGTTGTGTTTCTTGCCTAGAGAAGTTCCTTTAGCATTCGTTGTAAAGCTGGTTTGGTGGTGCTGAACTCTCTCAGCTTTTGCTTGTCTGTAAACGTTTTAATTTCTCCATCAAATCTAAATGAGATCCTTGCTGGGTAGAGTAATCTTGGTTCCAGGTTTTTCTCCTTCATCACTTTAAGTATGTCCTGCCACTCCCTTCTGGCTTGTAGAGTTTCTGCTGAGAGGTCAGCTGTTAACCTGATGGGGATTCCCTTGTGTGTTATTTGTTTTTTGTCCCTTGCTGCTTTTAATATGTTTTCTTTGTGTTTAATTTTTGACAGTTTGATTAATATGTGTCTTGGCATATTTCTCCTTGGATTTATTCTGTATGGGACTCTCTGTGCCTCCTGGACTTGATTAACTATTTCCTTTCCCATATTAGGGAAGTTTTCAACTATAATCTCTTCAAATATTTTCTCAGTCCCTTTCTTTTTCTCTTCTTCTTCTGGAACCCCTATAATTCGAATGTTGGTGCGTTTAATGTTGTCCCAGAGGTCTCTGAGACTGTCCTCTGTTCTTTTCATTCTTTTTTCTTCATTTTGCTCTGTAGCAGTTATTTCCACTATTTTATCTTCCATGTCACTTATCCGATCTTCTGCCTCAGTTATTCTGCTATTGATCCCATCTAGAGTATTTTTCATTTCATTTATTGTGTTTTTAATCAATTCATCTTTAGTTCTTCTAGGTCCTTGTTAACTGTTTCTTGCATTTTGTCTATTCTATTTCCAAGATTTTGGATCTTGGAAATAGAATCTTCTATCATCTTTGCTATCATTATTCTGAATTCTTTTTCAGGTAGACTGCCTATTACCTCTTCATTTATTAGGTCTGGTAGGTTTTTATCTTGCTCCTTCACCTGCTGTGTGTTTTTCTGTCTTCTCATTTTGCTTATCTTACTGTGTTTGGGGTCTCCTTTTTGCGGGGTACAGGTTCGTAGTTCCCGTTGTTTTTGGTGTCTGTCCCCAGTGGCTAAGGTTGGTTCAGTGGGTTGTGTAGGCTTCCTGGTGGAGGGACTAGTGCCTGTGTTCTGGTGGATGAAGCTGGATCTTTTCTTTCTTGTGGGTAGGTCCACGTCTGGTGGTCTGTTTTGGGGTGTCTGTGGACTTTTTATGATTTTAGGCAGCCTCTCTGCTAATGGGTGGCATTGTGTTCCTGTCTTGCTAGTTGTTTGGCATAGGGTGACCAGCACTGTAGCTTGCTGGTCGTTGAGTGAAGCTGGGTGCTGGTGTTGAGATGGAGATCTCTGGGAGATTTTTGCCACTTGATATTATGTGGAGCTGGGAGGTCTCTTGTGGACCTGTGTCCTGAAGTTGGCTCTTCCACTTCAGAGGCACAGCACTGACTCCTGGCTGCAGCACCAAGAGCCTTTCATCTACCCAGCTCAGAATAAAAGGGAGAAAACGTAGAAAGAAAGAATTAGTAGAAGAAAGAAAGAGAGAGAGAAAGAAAGGAAGAAGGAAAGGAAGGAAGGAAGGAAGAAAGAAAGGAGGGAGGGAGGGAGCAAGGATGGAAAGAAAGAAAGAAAGAAAGGAGGGAGGCAGGGAGGAAGGAAAGAAAAAAATGAGTGAAAGGAGGAAGGGAGGGAGGAAGGAAGGAAAGAAAGAAGGACAGAAAGAAAGAAAGAAAGACAGGAGGGAGGGACGGAGGGAGGGAAAAAAAAGAGTGAAAGGAAGAAGGGAGGGAGGGAGGAACAAAGAAAAAGAAAGAGTGAAAGGAAGAAGGGAGGGAGGGAGGGAGGAAGGAAAGAAAGAGAGAAAGAAGGAAAGGAGGGGCGGAGAGAGGGAGGAAGGGAAGGTAGGAAAAAAATAAAGAGCAGGTAAAGTAAAATAGAATAAAGTATAAAATATAGTAGTGTTATTAAAATTAAAATGTAATTATTGGGAAAAAAACGGACAGATAGAACCCTGGGACATATGGTGGAAGCAAAGCTATACAGAGAAAATGTCACACAGAAGCATACACATACACATTCACAAAAAGAGAGCAGGGGGAAAAATCGAAAATCTTGCTCTCAAAGTCCACCTCCTCGATTTGGGATAATTAGTTGTAAAAAGAGGAAAAGGTGAAAAAGTCTTAAATCTTGTCCTCAAAGTCCACCTCCTCAATTTGGGATGATTTGCTGTCCATTCATGCACTCCACAGACACAGGGCACATCAAGTAGACCGTGGAGCTTTAATCCGCTGCCTCCGAGGCTGCACAGAGAGATTTCCCTGTCTCTTCTCTGCTCTCACAGCTCCAGGGTCTCAGCCTTGGACCTGGCCCCGCCTCTGCACGTAGGTCGCCGGAGGGCGTCCGTTCTTCGCTCAGACAGGACGGGTTTAAAGGAGCCGCTGATTCGGAGGCTCTGGCTCACTCAGGCCAGAGTGAGGGGCACGCAGTGCGGGGCGGGCCTGCGGTGGCAGAGGCCGGCGTGGCGTTGCACCAGCCCGAGGTGCTCCGTGCGCTTTCCCAGGGACACCGTCCCTCGGTCCCGGGACCCCAGCAGTGGTGGGCTGCACAGGCTCCCCGGAAGGCGGGGTGGACAGTGACCTACGCTCGCACACAGGCCCCGCGGCGGCGGCAGCAGCAGCCTCAGCGTCCCACGCCCGTCTCTGGGGTCCGCTCCTTTAGCCGCAGCTCGCGCCCGTCTCTGGAGCTTCTTAAAGCAGTGTTCTTAATGCCCTCTCCTCACGCACCAGGAAACAAAAGGGAAGAAAAAGTCTCTTGCCTCTTCGGCAGCTCCAGACCCTTTCCCCGGACTCCCTCCGGGCTAGCCGTGGTGCACTAACCCCCTTCAAGCTGTCTCCCTGCTGCCAGCCCCAGTCCTCTCCCTGTGCTCCGACTGAAACCCAATTTCCGAGCCTCAGCTCCCAGCCCCGCCCACCCCAGTGGCCGAGCAGACAAGCCTCTCGGGCTGGTGTGTGCCTGTGCGCACCGAACCTCTGTGCCGGAATCTCTCCGCTTTGCCCTCCACACCCCTTTTGCTGTGCTCTCCTCCGCTACTCCGTAGCTTCCCCCCTCCACCACCTGCAGTCTCCGCCCGTGAAGGGGCTTCTAGTGTGTGGAAACCTTTCCTCCTTCACGGCTCCCTCCCACTGGTGCAGGTCCCGTCCCTATCCTTTTGTCTCTGTTTATTCTTTTCTCTTTTGCCCTACCCAGGTATGTGGGGGAGTTTCTTGCCTTTTGCGGGGTCTGAGGTCTTCTGTCAGCGTTCAGTAGGTGTTCTGTAGGAGTTGTTCCATGTGTAGATGAATTTCTGATGTATCTGTGGGGAGGAAGGTGATCTCCGCGTCTTACTCTTCTGCCATCTTCCTCCGCTCCCCTATCCTTCTAGATTTTTGCCTGACATCCCCCATACATCTTGATGATCTTGGTCTTTTGGCCCATCTTTCTCTTCAAGGTGAAAATGTACTGGGCCAGCACCGTCCCCGCCACGGCGGCGCACACGCTGGCACTCACTACTGCGCCCACCCTCGCCACTGAGGATCAGTCCATGGACGGGACCTCCTGTGCCTCCTGAAACTTTTTTGATTATACTTTTCCAGACTGTTTTCTTCACTTCTGATCCAATCAAATTGGTCTTACATATTCAAAGGATGTGGATGAACGGGAAAACAAAAAGAGGAACGCAACCTCATACTGCAAACAGAAGTAAACAAACCTACCCAACAAACAAATCTACCCAACACTGTTAACCAAGCATAGAGAAAATGGTGAGTAGTAAAGAGACATCTAGTCTTTGCCTTCCTCATCCCCAAGAGGTGACCTCTTAGCTCTTAGAACCCAGCCTGATAACAGTGTTTCTGTTTACCTGGGGGCTTCCGGCTACACTTGACTGTCTAACAATGTGATATATGGTAGGGACTTGGAGCCACTGGGTATTAGCTCTACCACTCAAGGGACTAGAGGCTAGGATCAGCCACAGGGGTGGTCAGCCACATGGCTGACTCCCAATAAAAACTCTGGACATTAAGGCTTGGGTGGGTCTGTCTGGTTGACCATACTTCATGTCCGTTGTCACACATCACAGCCAGGAATACTTAGCAATATCCATGACTTCACTGGGAGAAGACAATTGGAGGGTTTGTGTGTGTAGCTTTCCTAGGCCCTGCCCTACTGCACCTCTTCCCTTGGCTGACTTTAATCGGTATCCTTTCCCTATGATAAATTGTAACCGTGAGTGTAACAGCCTTCAGTGGGTATTGCAAGTTGTTCTAAAGTGTTATTAAATCCGGGTGTGGTTTGGGGACCCCACCCACCCACAAACTTGCAAGTGGTATCAGATATCAGGGTGTGGTATTAAGGATGACAATCTAACACTGCCACTGCTAGTAATCTACCAATACCACGTTAGTAATACCAGGAATATAATTCCTGGGTCAAAAAGAACTACAAAAACACCTTTGTCTCCACTCAGTGGATTTCTTGTCCCTAGGAATACTGGCTTTGCAATTTTGATGTTATTTTATGTGTATTGTTTATAAAACTAAGTAACTTAATTAATACCAGGAGTTTCATCATAAGAGAAAGAGATACAGATATATGTAAAACAAAGTTAAGTTGGGGGGAAAATCTGTAAAGTTAAATTTTAATTGGAAATTTAATTTAATAAATAACATTTACTTTAATTGGAAATAGGAAATACAATTCAACTTCAAAAATTATTTTCAAAGATTTGCAAAAGTTGAGAAAATAGTAGTAATGAGTCCCCATGTATGCACCCTCAGCTTGATAAAGCTGGTATCTTGCCAGTCCCTAAATCAATCAGTACTGTGTCGTTCACCTTGATGAGACAACCTGGGTATTGAATGGTACAAGCATATGAGTTACCAAGTGCAGGATTCCCTTTGTACCCACAGTTAACTTCCTCACTTCGCGTACTATCTCACACAGCAAAGAAAACCAATATAAAAGGTAAAAGCAAAGTCAACTGAAACAATCACCTAATTATTATCCTATCTGCATGATCAGACCCCCCAGATGGCTGTCCGCTTGCTCTCTGTACATCCCCTGCTGGACCAGTGCCTGCTTCACCTACACCTTACTCACATGATTGACTTTCTCCTACTTACCTGCCCCTGCCCCAGCTAGTGATTGTTGTAGCTTTAGATCAGAACACCTTTACCAGGATAGCTTAACAAAGGGGCAGTGAGGGGTGTGCCCCTCTACTAGTTTCCCTGGTAACTAATGAGCCAACCTGGTGTCAATTACACCTATAACTGGTAACCTTCCCCCCTACCCCAGGAGTCCTGCCTGCTGTGAGCTGCACATGCTGGGGTGTTGCTCCAGGATTTTGCTTAGATGTGTAAGCACCCCCACTCCACCCCCAGCCATTAAACCACTGATGTCTATGTTGCTGACCCCAGGCTCTTTCTTTGGTCTTAAATCTGGGCAAGTGCAGGGTTTGCAGGCCTAGGGCTTGCAGGCCTCTGGCCTGCAGCCCAACAGTGAGACAAAGGAAATCTCACGGGGATGAAAGATTCAGGATATATAAAAATTTAAAAATAATAAAATAAGATAAAATAAAGTAAGGTCAATAGAACACTATGAAATTTTGATTTAAAATAAGAAATATGAATTTTGATTTCATCCAAGGTTCTTCCTAACACAGAAATCAGTGAAAAGGTGAAATCAATGTCTTTTTTTTATTCCTAACAAGCTTCTTTCAACCATGAGTTTATTTTAATGAGGAGACTTTTGGAAAACCCTAGATTACTATAGGATGGGAGCTGAAATATTTACAGACAAAATGATATTTTGTGTGGGATTTCCTTCAAAATATGAGAAGTGAATGAAAGTGTAAAAGAAACAAATTTGCCCATGACTGATCCATGCTGAAATTTGGTCAGAGGACCATAGGGATTTATTTTACTATTTTTATATATTTATAGTTCTCCAAAACTTAAAAGGAATTTTAAAACATATTTCCACTCTGTTTTAAGAACTCTAATTTTAAAAAATACTTTCAAACAATACAAATCAGAGGAAATGGTGACATAAGCAAAGAGAGGAATATTGATTATTACTTATTCCCACAATGGAAGAATAATTATTTAAGCAGTTTTCAACCAAAGTTTGACAATTCAGTGATCATAGGAAGAAAAAATTCTTTTACTTGTAGTTCTATTTTAAAAGAAGCTTAGTGGCGGCATTTTAACAGTTTCTTGAAAAGGGGTATCAGCATTTGCAATCTACCTCTGACTACCCCGAGCAGGACTGCCAATAAAATAGGGCAGTTTTCTTAATGACAAATGAAACATGTAAACATATTATGTCATACAGTTTCTGATGCTCCCATGATGTCAGGAATTAATTCTAGGGCCTACAATAGTGCCAGGTAAGTAGCAGGTGTTCAGTAAATATGTTTTATTAATAAAGTAATAAATACATGAAAAAACATACGAATGACTGAGTTCTAAATTTTAATTGAGGAAGATATAGTATTTTATATCACTTCATCATGGGGACACAACACTTAAGGATAAACAAAGATAAACATAAAGCAACAGGACTTAAGTTTTCGTTCATGTGGGATATGCTCTTGACAGTCTTAATTGATCAGAAGTTGCAAAATCAAGCCCACCATCTGCTCCACCAGAGCCTCTAACACAGACCATTTGTCCTTTCCAGCATGAACAATGAACACTCAAAAAGGGGTCCTCCACAGGCAGCACAGAACTTTTCTTCATTTGTCTTGATTTTACGTCCTTACTATGATCTTATAAAAGCAATCACATGCAGGGCAGAGCATGGAGAAGTAAAACAGAGAAGTGGCAAATGTAAGGGGCCAGTGCACTGCCATAGAAGCTGCATTTGGCTAAGATGGGATTTAAAACAACAAAAACCCCCCAGCTCTCTAGCAGGGAAACACTTCCAAATGGAAATCTGCTTGAGCTGGGGGTAGAGGGTGGAGAGGGGTATGTTAAGCAGTGTTATTCAAAAGCACTTGTTTGGGGCATTTCTATGCTGGCACAGCTGCTAAAAAGCAGCACAGAGAAAATGCATTCTGCAAGTCTCCCCACATGAATGGAGACTGTACCTCAGACATAAATAACTTGCCATTTGCATGCTCTAGAGTCCAGTGGTAAACAGTTGTTTGATTTTAAAGTTTCAAATAGCTCAGGGAAGTTAGAGAGGGCCTAACTGTCCTCACTTGCTTATCCATGCTGTCTGCTTGGCTGCTAATTCTAATAAGGAATGTTTTGTGAGTCTCTACTTCCACTGACAGTATATACACTAAGAAATTGATGAGGGAAAAAAAACAAAAGAAAGAAAGATTAGAAGCACAAACGCATAGCAACAGATGACAACTGTGAATAGCATGAAGTTTTCAGTCTTAGTACTACTTACAAACTCTATTGTCCATATTATGTGGAGTGTCAATGAAAGGCTTTCACAAAATAATTTTTAACTCAATTTAAAAGAAAGGCAGGTTATACTAGGGAAGAGGCTTCAGACTAATGAGGAGACCATGATTAACAGATATTTTCAACGGAAAAGAGGGAGAAGGAAGCCACAGGAAGAGTTGTATTTTCTTTCTTTCACATTTTGATTGATCTTGTTTACTCATCCAAAGCTTCATGAAGAAGACTGCATTTTAAATATAATAAGTATATATTAGGCAAAATATTTATATCACTTGGAAATTCAAAAGAATAGTTGTATCCTTTTATTGAATAAACATATTTTTCCTCATGAGCTAGTTCTACGACTTCTTAAGAAATGTTGGGAAGACTCCAGTATGGGGTGGGGGCCTTCTGATCGAAAGCACATGCTCTCCTGTGAGTGACTCGCCAGGTAGTTGTAGTTCCCACGGAAGCTGGCTTCCTCAAGAAAGCGCCTTCAAAGGTTATCGCGTCCACGTCGTGACTGCTCTATCCATCAGCGGATCCAGTGACTCAGTGAAAACGCACCTTCCTTCTTCTCTTTTCACTTTCCTGCAGTGCAGAGCAGCAGAGCAGAAGCTCCACCACCGCCTTCCTTGTCGGTCAGGATCAGACGGGGCGGACTGGAAAGGCAGGCGGGGCTGCTGAGGCCGGGTGAGGGTGGGCTGTGTGGCTGCCGGGTGCTCCGTGACCAGCCTCAGACCCGGGGTGGGCACGGAAAGGTGCACGGAAACCAGGGGCTATGGGTGCCCAGCCCGTGCGGGAGACCGAGCTCCACAACACGCACCCCACACTGACTTAGGACTGAGCCCCTAAGGTGGCATCTTAACAGAACATAAAGGGTGCGAAAGTGTACAATATACGTGATAAATGCACACAGGAGAAATGGGACGCGTGACGAGTTCAGCACATAGTGTTTGCATTTCCGATGTCAGACACAAAACCGGCCCCAAAGATCCATTCTACCACATGGCAAATACTGAAGAACTAAATTTCAGTCTTAAAATATACCTTAAAGTCAGTATTTTCCTTCAAGGAGGAAGAAAAGAACTATAAATAAATGACAATAGAGTGAATTTGCCTGAGTTTCTGTCTTCCACCCTTCAAGTCAAAGAAAACCACATGGAAACTGTCGAATCTTAACACAATAGCTATTCTTTTATAAAATAACCTGCTTGAGATGTTAATTTAACAACAAGGAAAAGCCAAGCCCTGTTCCTGTCACTATCAAAAAATACTTATTTATAGATTTTGAAAACAAAATGTGTATATTAATAACTTTGCACAAATATTTGAAAGACAATTTTAGCTAGACAACTTTAGAACTTCGTGGAAATAAAATAGGCAGATAAATACTTCATCAAACATCATCAGTCGGCAGCGGAGGTATGTTGGTCCTTGGTCTCTTGAAAATTGTTACCTTCTCCCTGGGTGGGCATGGAAAAAATTATGTTAGAAGGTGATATGCAGACACTGAAAGCTGGCAGGTAGCTCTCATATCAGTGATGGCTTTCCTTGTTCACAGAACAATCAGAATTTGAATTCCCATATGTTTGTACACAAATTTTCAAAATTTTAATAGAAGTTATGATACTCCTAGGAGGGCAGGGATTTATCTCCAGTGGCTGGAAGAGTGCCTGCTACATAGTAAGGGTTAATTGTTCTATCAACAAATGAATGCATTTTTAAAATATATCAATATATGAATTCTAAATCCAAACTGAAGGAAGTGGTTATAATATCTTGTGTTATTTTATGATAAGGTCATAAAAGTTACAGGTATAGAAAAAAACAAAGCTAAACGGCAGGCACAAAGTAGTATGGATAGAACTGTGTTAACTGCGGCTGTATAAAAGAACAAAACCATACAGAACTAATTTATGTCATTAGAATTCAACACAGTGTTTAAGGAAATTTGCAGGGTAATCTGGAAAAGCTGATGTTTTGATTTCTGTAATGTTCAGTTTATGAGAGTTCACTAAACTATATTCATAGAAAAGAACATTTTCCTATATATAGAGTATGCTTCAATCTAAATTTTAAAAAGCAAAGATAAACATACTGTACATATGTAAATTGCTGTTATTTATGATCATAAACATAAAAGATGTTACAAGCGCCAGTAAGTGAATTATGTTTATTAGATGAAATTAGTCATGAAAAAAATAACAGGTTAGGTAGTAACATGTAGTATTTTAATTCTTAATAAGCTGAATGCAAAATTAAACAAAAATGATCATAATTGGCCTTAATTAAAGCTACACAGAAAATAAATCAGGAGAAAAATCGCACAATGCTAACAGCAGTGGGGATTCCAGCTTTGTTCTCGACTTCCTTGTGGGTCTTTCTCAATACTTACTTTACTCTTTAGAATGACAAAGGTATGACAGTAAAAAGCAAGCTGGAGAGTGAGGCCTGGGCTTCTCCCCACCTGAACGCCTGCACCTGGATGGGCTCTTTGAGGTTCTGCCTGCGCAGCTGGCACACCCCTTTGGAGGCCTTCTTCAGCATCTTCTCAGCTGCCTGTTCTTGATGGAAGTCAGGTTTGGTCTGTCTCCTCTGGAACAGCAATGCAGGGTGAACCAGACAGGTTTGCTTCCAGTTTTTTGGGTTTTTTTTTACATCTTTATTGGAGTATATTTGCTTTACAATGGTGTGTTAGGTTTTTTTTTTATGTTGAATTTTTTTATTTTGCTGAAATGTACAAACAGAATATAACAGTCCACATTCTATGCTTTCTAAACATTTAACCACTGATGATTTCCGTAAGATGCTGTTGTTCTTCACAGTTCAGATGTTTGATCTTCTGTGAAAGCCCAACATGCCTTCCTTTCTACCCACCAGATTAGTCTTTTTCAGAAGTCTTGCCGTATGTTTTCTTTGTTTGCCTCTCCATGTTGCTACTTCATTTGAAAGAGTTCATTTTCTAATTGTACAATAGTCCTTTCAATCTCATAATTCTTACTGACCAGGGATACCCAAGTTGACTCCATTTCTCTTAATTTAGATCCAGCTGTGAGTTGCATGTTCTTTCGCTGCTTTCAAGTTTAAGTCCTGAATATGTTTCCTTAACTTCTGGAGCTCTTTCTGTGCATGTTCAATCATATGAACTAGATTTTCATTATACACTTTCCAGACATTGCATCCATGCTGTGACATTAGTTCCAGATTCTCAATTCGAACGACTTGATGCTCTAACTGGGCCATAGAGTTGTTTACGCATTCTTGCCACGCAGCAATGTCATTTTTCTGACCCGAGGAAGGGGCTGGAAGTTCATATCGTTTCATACTGAGCAATTCAATTGGTTGTCGAGCAGCCAATCTTTCAAATTCATTTCTCATTATGTCGGTTTCAAAAGTGGAATAATCCGGGGCTGTCAGGTAGCTCAGGTAGTTCTTGGTAGGTCGGTATCTGCGTGTTTCCTCCTCCACCAATGCCGCAGCCGCTTCCCGCACACCAGGCGCTTCATAACCTTGGTCAAAATACGGCAGCGCATCCACCACCACCTCTCCGGCCACCAAACCCGTACTGCCATTCTTAGGTTCGCTGGAGTTTTCCGAGTCTGCGCGGGCTCAGGTTCACTTGGTGTGTTAGTTTCTGCTTTAGAACAAAGTGAATCAGTTATACATATACATATGTTCCCATATCCCTTCCCTCTTGTGTCTCCCTCCCTCCCACCCTCCCTATCCCACCCATCCAGGTGGTCACAAAGCACTGAGCTGATCTCCCTGTGCCATGCGGCTGCTTCCCACTAGCTATCTATTTTACATTTGGTAGTGTATATATGTCCATGCCACTCTCTTTGTCACAGCTTACCCTTCCCCCTCCCCATATCCTCAAGTCCATTCTCTAGTTCATTCCCATCTTATCCCTAGGTTCTTCATGACACATATGTTAGCATACGAGAATTGCTTTTCTCTTTCTGACTTACTTCACTGTATGACAGACTCTAGGTCCATCCACCTCACTACAAATAACTCAATTTCGTTTCTTTTTATGGCTGAGTAATATTCCATTGTATATATGTGCCACATCTTCTTTATCCATTCATCCGATGATGGACACTTAGGTTGTTCCTATCTCCTGGTTACTGTAAATAGAGCTGCAATGAACATTCTGGTACATGACTGTTTTTGAATTATGGTTTTCTCAGGGTATATGACCAGTAGTGGGATTGCTGGGTCATATGGTAGTTCTATTTGTACTGAAGAGCGATAGAAGCCCCTGCCAGATCCGGGCACCAGGAGGTGAGAAAGGCTCGCCCGCCTGCCCCCTCCCCCCGTTGGCGGGCCGGGGCCTCACCTGCCTCTCGGCCTCCCGCAGCAGGCTCCGGAAGCGCTCATTGCGCAGCAGCCAGGCCAGGGGCTCGGCGTGGCCGCGGAGCTGGGCGTCCTCCAGGCGCTGGCGCAGCTCGCGCAGGGCGCACAGCTCCTCGTTCAGCTGCCGCTGCCACGTCCGCGTCGCCTGCAGGTCCAGGAACGTGCGCGCCGCCAGCGCCGCCAGGGAGGACCTGCAGGGCTGCGAGACCGCGGCCGTGAGCGCGCCCACCCCGCCCGCGCCCTGCCTGCAGCTTCTTCCCCGAGTGACCGACCCCACTGGAGGGAGACACCCTCAGCGTGGCCCGACGCCAACACAACACGGATGTGGGCGACACGGGTTCAAACCTCCACTCCGGTAACGAGCCAGTGACAGCAAACTGTCCGCTGTAATGACGACCTAGGCTTTGGCTAAGCGCAGAGAAACAGACCCTCTCACACGGGGCAGGAGGGCATCATCTTTCCCAAGTGCTACTTGACAATATAAGCAAGAGCCACAAAATGTTGTGTTTTCTTTGGGTCTGAAATTTCATTTGACTTGCATCTGAAAGGCACAGCAAAAGGTTTATGACAGAAAAAATACTAAATACCTAACAAGAGAAAAGTGATCAAATACATTATAAGGCCAGCAGAACACGCAGCTATTGTAAAAACATGAAAAATATACCGACACGGCAAAACCTTAATGACCTACTGCGTAACGGGAAAAAAGCACGTTATAAACCACGTTGAGGGCTTTCTGGTTAAACACACGCAAGCTGTCAAAAACGTTCCTCCCCAGGGAATTCTCTGGTAGTCCAAAGGTTAGGACTCCCCGCTTCCAATGCTGGGGTGCAAGTTCAATCCCTGGTCTGAGAACTACGACTGCAAGCCGCACAGCGAGGCCAAAACACAACAACAACAAAAAACATTCCTCCCCATATAAGCCTGAAGTAAGCAAGTCTCCTGTTTTCAAGAAAGTTCTAAGACGAGAATAGAATTTTGTACACGGAGCTGAGAGCAGTACTTCCCACCCCATGGCAAACAACGCTGGAGAAGGCAGTTAGTGCAACAAAATCACAAATCCACGAGCCTATCAGCGTTGTTGGGGGGACTGAATAACTGTATGCGTCTTACACACGCCTAACACTATTTTGCACATATACTGAAGTTAAATGCAAATGTAAGTGACTTAATAAACACAAACTCACTTAAAAGCTCTGCTGAATTCATGGTAGAGCTCACTGGTTCCCAACCAGGGGTGACTTGGGCCCTCAGGGGACATTTTTGGTTGTCACAACTGGGGGAGGGGGTGACACTGGCAACTAGTGGGTCAAGGCCAGGGATGTAGCACAACGGCCCACAGTGCACAGGACGGCCTCCAACAAAGACAGACCTAGGCCAAAATGCCAACAGCATGGCTGCTGAGAAATACTTTTGTTGCTGAGTTATGTATTTTCTTATCATTCTCAGTCAGCGGCTACTCTAAATACAACCACCACAAGGAGATCTGGCAATTTCTTTTTCTTTCAAAGAATTCTTGCCCAGCAAAGTCAGGGAACCACTACCTTACAAATTAAAAGTAGCAAAACTGTGTAAACTGGCGTGATGTGGAGAAAAAACTCAGTGTATATAAAGGAAAACTGTAGAACAGTCCTATGTAGGAGAATGCGCCACATTGAAAGACTCAAATTTTCTAAACTGTATATACTCCCTTGTCAAAAAAGAAAGAAGAATCTCTTATACAGAATGGCTGTTTATTATATTTTAAAATGTAAAGATCATGTATTATCTTAGATTATGACATTATCTTAGGAAATTAACAAATATTGGTAACATATTGACATTATATACACTTTTAAAAATTATATCTAAGTAAACAAGGAAATAAACATATTACCTTTCAATTAATCTTACCTAAAATATTACCTCTTCAGGTTTGTAGAAGTAACTCCCAGGGTATGTAGGGATGGCATATTAGTCTACGTGGCACATACCTGCTTATAGCGAAGGGTTCGTCTTTCCAAAGTGTTTCAGACAAAGGGAGACTTCCGGGACAGCGTTGAACTGTCGCTGTCACTACGATAAAGCTACACCAAAAAGACTGAGGTTCAGAAACACTTCCTCAAGAATTCAACATTCATTCTCTGTGTACTCTGAACTGGATTATTTTGTTTCTCGTGCAAGTACTCAAACAGATATGCCGCTTAAAGCTTTTACCAAGACTTTGGGTTTCGCTTACAAGAAAACCCTACAAAAGAGTTTCAGGCCAAACAAAGACAAACCAAATAAGCAGACCAACCCCCAGCCCCACCCCTCCTTCAGGTCCATCAACCGAACCAGCTGAGGTTTTCCAGGCTAATCGAGCAACACAATTTCAGTCCTGTCAATGCCAACTGCCTCTTGATATGGTGTGACGATCATGAAAACCCGCACTCACCTCAGCGCTTTTTACTTTTTATCAATCATTCTCATTTGCTGTGTTTCTAGCTTTCGCAAGAGCTTGGAAGAGTGGCGTTCCAGATAAGAGCCTCATTCCTGGCAGGAGGACAAGCGCACACCACTAACACCCACCCTGCCCATCAAGGGAAAAGGCCTGTCTTTAAAAAGAAAAATAAATAATGCCGACTTCATGGGAGCCAAGACATTACGTATTTCATTTGGTGGCAGGTTTTCATTTCAGGATCAACGTATATCTGTGTGAAAGCAAAGTCTTGGCCTTCACGGCCTTACTTGCCATAACAATGAACCCCAGATATCAGGGAATGTCACAGCACTGCACTTACGTGCCTCCCAGTCATCACAAACATATATAAAAACAGAGGCCTCTAGACGCATCGCCGGTCAGTGTGTGCCTTTGTGCAGGGCGCAAAGCACAGGGCAGGGGCTGGAGGCCTGTCTCTGGGGAGGTGAAGGGCTTCCTCCTTCACCACCCCATCCTCCTCAGCAAGCAGGCTGGAGGCTGCTCCGCAGGGGTTCGGCAGGAGTCTAGGATAAGGAAGGACGGCCCTCGATCAGGCACTCCAGCCGCATGATGAAGCATCAGGCCCCGCAGAGCTGCAGCCTGATGGGGCAGGAGTGCCCCGCCTGACCCTGGGCTGCCCGGGGCAGCACGACCGGGACACCTCACTGCGCGGGGAGAGGAGCTGAAGGCCTCACAAACGTGGCCACCCGGGGCCCAGCCCCTGTTGCTCCCTCCTGTGAGTAAAGGATTCCCTCCCCAAGGAAGGTGGGCTCCCTGTTCAGCTCCTGGGCAGTGACCTGTAAGTCCCTAGAACGTTCTAAGTGTCTCTGTTTACCTGGGAACCTTGGCCCGGCCACACAGTCTCTGCTGACAATGTGAGGGGGGCCACCAGCTTGACCCTGGAGGGGCTCAGATGAAGGTCGGCCACGCCAGCCACCAGCTGTGCCCCGTGACAACCCCCACAAAAGCCCTGGGCACCAAGCCTCGGGTGAGCGTCCCTGGTCGGCTGTGCCCCGGGCACGCTACCACTGCGCCGAGAGGTGAGAGCTGCCGCACAACTCCGCTGCGGGAGAAGGGCTGGAAGCTCCGCCCGGTCTCTCCGGAGCGCTGCCCGATGCCTCTTCCCCCTGCGCGTCGGCCTGCACCCCTTCCCTGCGGCGCACCATCACCGTGGATACGACGGTTTTTCTGAGTTCCGTGAGTCCTAGCCAGTTTCTGAGCCTGAGGGTGGGCCTGGCGACCCCTCAGTATCTCCCACGTGGGCCTGACGGTCTGCCTCTCTCATATGATCAAACTCTGGCTCCGCCCTAATGCAGCGGCTCCACGGTAGCCCCTTCAAGGGAAGATGCTTTCCCCAACGAGCCCCGTCAGAGGAGCGGGAGGGTCGAAGCTCTCCTCGAGCCAAATGGCGCCCCAGTGTGCTGCGCCGTGAGCACTAATCCTCAACAGCGCCTCGTCTCTGCTAGTCCGTGCTGTTACTGTCACACGGCCACGGCCGGCCGACCTCCAACCTGCTGTCCTGTCTCCACGGACCACAGCAGGTGGGGTCTCCCCCTCCACTTGTCTCAGAGTTCTCAACCCTGCGTGCAGGTGAGGGTCAGCCGGGAGCTCCAACCCTCTGCTGCCCAGCCCCGCCCGCGACCGATGAAGAATCCTTCCAGGTAGGTGGCAAAGGACTCCCGACCTACGCTGCAAACGTACTGGCTTCGTGCTCCGGGCGAGAAAGTCTGGGAACGGACAATGGTGCTGCTCCGCGTGAAGGGCGAGCCGCGGGCCCTGCGGCCGGGCCCTTCCTTCGGCAGACTCGCCACCTCTTCTGGGAAGAGATCTTCTGTGTTGGTTTCCTTATCAACCTAGATAGTAATTTATGGTTTACCACGACTCTTTCTAGAACACAAGCATTAAATTAGTGTAGTCACCAAACCACCTTGCCATTTCCACTGGAGGTCTAACTGGCATTTCACATTTAATGAGTCTAAACGTGAATTTCTGTACTCTACCAAAAGTTTTTCATCTGTTCATGCAAAAAAATCTCAGTGTCATCCTGGACTCCTGTCTTTCTCTCACACTCCATTATCTAGACCAAGAGAAACTGCGTTGGCTCAATTTTCAGAATTACAAGTATTTTGCACACGCATGAACCTAGAGCATATTAGGCTTAGTGAAATAAGTCACACAGAGAAAGACAAATGCTGTACGAATTCACTTATATGTGGAATCTAAAAAAACAAAATAACTGAACAAACATAACAAAACAAGCAGCAGAGTCATAAGTCCAGAGAACAAACAGGGGATTGTCAGAGGGGAGACAGGTGATGGGAGGGAAGAAATAGGTGAGGGAGATTAAGAGGTACAAACTTACAATCACAAAACAAATGAATCATAGGTATGCATATACAGGGTGGGGAACAGAGCCAATACCTGTGCACTGTCTTTGTGTCGTGACAGATGTTAACTCGACTTACTGTGGAGATCATTCTGACATGTATAGAAGTATGTTGTATAACAGGAACTAACAAAGTGTTGTAGGTCAGTTATATTTCAAAAACCAACAAGCTCACTGAAAACAGACAGGATCTGTGGTTACCAGAGGTAGGGACTGGGGGAGGCGGAATTCAATGAAGGCAGTCAAAAGGTACAAACTTCCAGTTACAAGATAAACAACTACTAAGCATGTTTGTACAGCATGATAAATATAATGAACACTGCTGTATGTTATATATGAAAGTTGTCAAGAGGGTAACTTCTAAGAGTTCTCATTACAGAAAAAAATTTTTTTCTACTTCTGTAATTTTGTATCTATGTGAGATGATGGATGGTCACTAAACTTACTCTGGTATCATTCTAACATGTATATGTAAGTCCAACCATTATGATATATACTTTAAACCTACACCGTGTTTATGTCAATTATATCTCAATAAAATGAAGAGAGAAAAAATTAGGCGTTTTTTGACCCCTTGTCACCAACCCTTCATCCAAGTCACCATAATCTCCTACTCAGCACGTTAGTGCTATACACTTCTCATTGCCCTGCCTGATTCCATGCCTACCCTTCTCTTGAATCTATTTCTAGTGCAATAATGGAGATCCCAGTAAAACTGAAATACAATCACGTCACCCCTGGGCTCAAAACTACTCCTCAATTTCCCACCCCTTTCAGAAAAAAACAAGAGTCCTGAGTGGACCCTACATAATTTGGCCCCTTCACTAACTCTGCTCTCAGCTGTGACAACTGCTTCTGCTCATCACCCCAGACCATGCTCCTTGCTATTCTCTCACCATATTAGGCCTTCCTCCTCAGTGCCTCAGTGCCTCAGTGCCTCATGCTCTTCCCCAGCTCCTGCTCTTCCTTCCTTAAGGTCTCTACTCAAAATTCACCTTCTCAGAGATGCCTTAAAATGACCACCATTCCTAAAAATCTACACC
This sequence comes from Mesoplodon densirostris, assembly GCF_025265405.1. Lineage (NCBI taxonomy): Eukaryota > Metazoa > Chordata > Mammalia > Artiodactyla > Ziphiidae > Mesoplodon > Mesoplodon densirostris. Next base: position 615,173 of record NW_026778236.1, on the reverse strand, counting down.
CTTATGATATTATTTGTTCGTTAGCCTCTCTGTTAAAATGCTTTCTTAAACAGGGTGATTTTGCGAAAATGGTGAACTAGGAAGCTCTAAGTCCTTGTTTCTTCATGGAAACATCAAAAAACACTCAACTATACCTCAAAACAAAACAAAACAATACACTGCTGAAATAGACTGACAGGAGCTCTGCAAACAATCGCAGTCTTTAGTAAGCAAATGAATGAAGAAAAATGATAAAATATTCAAAATGAAAAAATATTCAGGTGGTAGGAAATTTTACAGCATTTGTTTTTACTAGCCCTTGACCATGGTCTTTTAGCTTAGAGGAGACAGCAGCCTAGTTCCCAATTCCCTCCCTTAAACTAGAAAAAGTAGGGTAGACCTTACTTGTAACATTTTAACATGTTAGGGAGCTAAAGGTTTGGACTAGTTTTGCCTCACTTGAATCTCAGGTGCAGGAGAAGCAGCATGGCCCATCTTAGTCATAGAAAAGGAGCAGAAGCAGCAGGCGGTACTCCTGAAAGCTGCTGCTGGACTGACCTACTGGTATAAACATACAATAGACCACAAAAAGCCCTAGAATAAGCTGGGTACACACAATCTGGGAAATTGAACATTCAAAAATTGAGCTATTTTTATAGGGGAATTGAGAAAGCAGAAAGCAGGGTCAGTCAACACACGCTGAAGGAAAGACTCAACACACACTGAAGGAAAAAACTGGGGAGGTCATAAGCTTTCGCTTCAAGGTGATGTCGAGGCTCACAGTCTGCAAAATCTGGGAAAAGTGCACAATTTTCAACAACAACAAAAAAAAATCACAAGGCATAGAAAGAAACATGGAAAGATGGCCCATTCAAAGGAAGCAAATAAATCAACAGAAATCATCGCAAAGCAAGCACAGACAACAAATCTACAATGTCAAATAATTGTATTAGATATGTCCAAAGAGCAAAAGGAAAAAAAACATGGACAAAAAAATAAGGAAATCAGGAAACAATATAAGAATATAGTAATAATGATGATAATGAGTAAAAGATATAAATTACTTTTTAAAAAAGCAAAGCAGGAGGTGAAAAAATAAAATAAGTGAAGAAATTCACTGAAGAGGTAAAATGACATATTTAACTAGATGTAAAAACAAGAGGCAAACTGGAAGACAGGACAATTGAAAATAAGGAATCCAACAAACAAAGAAAAAAGATTGAAGGAAAGTGAACACAGCCCATAGGATCTATAGGACACTGTGTCAGTGGACCACTGTGGGATCCTTATAAGGAAAAAAGATAGAGTAGTAGAAAGATTTGTTTGAAGATATAGGAAGACTTTCCACATTTGACAAAATAGACATATAAATACAAAAAGTTTAACAACTACAAGTAGGATAAACTCAGGGTGACCCACAACAAGACACATTATTATCAAACTGAACAAAGATAATGATGTAGAACTGAAAGCAGCAAGAGAGAAATTCCTGGACACATTTAAGGAAACCACAGTAAGATGATAAGCAGAAGCGTGGAGGATACAGGCAATTAGAAAAGTTGTCTGAGGACGTTTCTTTCCTAGGACTGTGCTTGCTTTGATTCCTGTTACCAGTATATACAGCTGCCTTTAAATATCTTAATATAACTAAAGTCTCACCCTGGTTCTTTTCTGGACCATATTTTCTGTTATATTCATCTGCCTATAACCTCTTATTCCTGGCTGACAGCAGGACTGCAGACCCCCTGCAGCTCTAACATACTGTGGCACCAGCCCTGATATATGTGGCCTCAAAGCTGATATCCAAACTATACCATTAGTGATGTGAGTCTGGCAAGACAAGAACCAGCCCTTAGGGTAGTCCCCAGATAAGCCAGAACACTGTAAGCAGGTTCCACTCATTACCTTTGCCTGAGAGAAGAAACGAGAATTGGCATTTTCTTCCCAAACACGCTGTGCTACATTGGAAAGGGTCTGGGATAAAGGTGAGCAAAATGGCATGAAATTTCCTTCTGTTTTGAATGCAGCTTTTCTTGATTAGACATGTACTTGGTTCTTAACTCATTTCTAAAGTTCTTATAAACTACTTTGATCTGTATATTATATACTTGATGTTTCCATGGGGGAAGAGAGCCTAGAGTTTCCTCATCTGCCATCTTGCTGATTTCTCACTCTGAGGATTATTATCAGTGGCTCTGGTACATGACTGAAGTGAAGTTGGTAGCAATTCAAATTAGGTTGTTAAAACTTTAGGATCTTATATGTAATCCCCATGATAACCATACACACAAAAAAAACCTATTAGATATACATAAAGGGAAATGAGAAGGGGTACAAAACATGTCAAACAGCCAAAAAATCAACTAAATGTAAAAGAAAGAGGAAATGATGGGCAAAAATACCTGTAAGATACAGAGAAAACAAGTAACAAAACAGCAACAGAAAGCATCCTTGTAAGAAATTACTTTAAATGTAAAGAGACTAAACTCCCCAAAGACATGCACTGACAGAACGGATAACAAAAACCAACAACATATTGTTCAGGAGACCCATTTTTGATCTAAAGACACAGATAGCTTGAAAGTAAAAGAAAAAATATTCTGTGGAAATAGTAACCAGAAGAGAGAAGGGAGACTATACAAGCCAAAAACCATCACAAAATACAAAGATTGATATATATGTAAATTTAATATTGACATATTGATGCAAAGTCTATTGATAAAAATGTCAATTCCTCAGAAAAATTTAACAATTATAAATACATTTGAACCAAACATAAGAGCTCTATAATATGTGAAGTAAACATTGATATGAGGTTTGCTATGGATTTTCAATACATGGACTTTAATATGTTGAGGGATTTTATTTCTACTTAAGTACTTGAGTGTTTTGGCCATGATGGTGGTCAAATCATTTTTTCTTCATGTGTTACTTTGCCACAGCTGCACTTAAAAAGTACCACAGTGTCTGCTGTTACATTTTTGGGTAGATTGCCTATTTCCTCTTCATTTATTTGGTCTTGTAGGTTCTTACCCTGTTCCTTCATCTGTGACATATTTTTTTGCCATTTTTTTTTTTTTTTAATGAGTGGGATTGTGTTCCTGTCTTACTGGTTGTTTGGCCTGAGGCTTCCAACACTGGAGTTTGTAGGCTATTGGGTAGAGCTGTCTTGGTGCTGAGATGAGGAACTCCATGAGGCCTCACTCTGATGAATATTCCCTGGGGTCTGAGGTTCTCTGTTGGCGGGAATGTAAATTGATACAACCACTATGGAGAACAATATGTAAGTTCCTTAAAAAACTAAAAATAGAACAACATACGACCCAACAATCCCACTACTGGGCATATACTGTGAGAAAACCGTAATTCAAAAAGAGTCATGTACCACAATGTTCACTGCAGCTCTGTTTACAATAGCCAGGACACGGAAACCACCTAAGTGTCCATTGACAGATGAAAGGATAAAGACAGGTATGGCACATATATACAGTGGAATATTACTCAGCCATAAAAAGAAATGAAACTGAGTTACTTGTAGTGAGGTGGATGGACCTAGAGTCTGTCATACAAAGTAAAGTAAGTCAGAAAGAGGAAAACAAATACTGTATGCTAACACATATATATGGAATCTAAAAAAAAAAAAAAAGCCTCTGAAGAACCTAGGGGCAGGACAGGAATAAAGACACAGACGTAGAGAATGGACTTGAGGACACGGGGAGGGGGAAGGGTAAGCTGGGACGAAGTGAGAGAATGGCATGGACATATATACACTACCAAACGTAAAATAGATAGCTAGTGTGAAGCAGCCACATAGCACAGGGAGATCAGCTCGGTGCTTTGTGACCACCTGGGGGGGGATAGGGAGGGTGGGAGGGAGACGCAAGAGGGAGGAGATGTGGGGACATATGTATATGTAGAGCTGATTCACTTTGTTATACAGCAGAAGCTAACACAACAATGTAAAGCAATTATACTCCAATAAAGATCTATTTAAAAAATACCACAGACTAGGGAGATTAAACAACAGAAAAGTATTTTTTCACAGTTATGGAAGCTCAAGTCCTAGGTCAGGAGGGTTGTTAGCAGGGTTGATTTCTATTTTATTTAGGTCTGGTTTAATCATTATTTCCTTCCTTCTGCTAGTTCTCATTTATTTGCTCCTCTTTTCTAGTTTTTTAAGTTGTAAGGTTTTGGTTTGTTGATTTGAGATATTTCTTCCTTTTTAAGGTAAGAGCTTATAGCCATTAATTTCTCTCTTAGTACATAGGAGGAAAACTTGCCACAACGTGGCAATGATGTTCTAGATATGACACCAAAAGCACAGGCCACAGAAGTAAAAAGGGAACAATCAACAGACCTCAAAGACAGCCCACTGAATGGGAGAAAGTATACCCAAACCAGGTATCCAGTAAAGAATTAATATCCAAAGTATCTGAAGAACTCCTACAAGTCAAAAACAAACAAATCTGATTTTAAAACTGGCAAAGAACTTAAAGAAGATATACAAATAGCCATTAAGCTACATGAAAATATGATCACACTATGAATCCACAATGAATACTACTTTACATCCATTAGGATAATTATTGTGAAAGAAACAGAAAACAACAAGTTTTGGCAAAGACTGGGAGAAAATGGAACTTCAAGTGCACTGCTCACAGGAATGCAAAATTGTGCAGCTACTGTAGAAGAAAATATGATGGATTCTTTAAAAATTTACTGTTGAATTACCATATGATGAACCATTTCTATCTCTACGTATATACCCAAAATAAATGAAAGCAGGGACTGAAACAGGTATTTGTATAACAATTTTCTAGCAACATTATTCATGATAGCCAAAAGATGGATGCAACTCAAGTGTATATCGACAGATGAATGTATAAACAAAATGTGCTACATATGTACAGAGGAATATTGTTCAGCCTTAAAAAGAAAGGAAATTCTGATGCTACCAACATGGATGAACGCTGAAGACATATGCTAAGTGAAATAATTCAGACACAAAAGGATAAATATTGTATGACTGCATTTATATGAGGTAGCCAAACTAGGCAATCTCATAGAAACGGAAAGTACAACAGTGTTTACTAAGACCTGGTTTGGGAAGAACTGGGAGTTACTATTCAATGGGTACAGAGTTTCAGTTTGAGATGATGGAAAAGTTCTGGAAAGGTAATGGCAATGATTGTACAACATTATGAACGCACTTATTTAATGCCACTAAATTATACACCTGAAAGGGTTAAATAGGTAAATTTTATGTTATATATTTGCCACCATAAAAAACTTAATAAAGCTTTAAAAGCTCAAAAGAATCCGTATTATACTTTACTGATTTTTTTGGTCTATTGCATGCATGCTCTTGAAAGCAGGGCTGTTTCTTTCCTGTGCTGTTGCATGTGCAATCAGTGGTACATAACAGGTGTTCAATAAATACTTGAGGAAAGAATAAATATGGAGAGTAGGTACTGGTATCTATAAAAATTAAAGAAATCTATATATTGTCCCTGCTATCAATAAATGTATGATCCATTGAGCAGATCAGTTACACACATTAAATACCTAAAGAATTCCAAAGAAACATAAAAACAATATGCAACAGTGTAGTATTGACTGTGATATGTAAATACTCATGGAATTCAGGATGAATTACTATGGGAAAATCATCATGAAGAAAATCTGAGTAATGTGTGACATAAAAGGAAAAAGAATGCAGTCTGAAATGGCATACAGTGGGCACAAAGCAAATGTATAAATTCAGGAGAAAAGTTTAAAGTGGCACCAAAAAGACTAGGGGGTTAGGGGAAGCCATAAAAAGGCTATTAGATCTATTTAGCTAATAGCAGGTCTGAAAGTTAGGATAAAGTACCTAGGTTTGCACTGATGAGTCAGAAAAAAGATACAGCATCCTAAGCAAAGTGATGACCTAAGGAAAAGATGTTTAAGGGAATCAATCTGAGGCTGAAATGAAAAATAAACTAATGTGGGTGGAAAATAAAGGCAACTTATGCATAATGATCCGTTAAAGATATACTGAAGCCTATGGATCCTCTCCCCAAGAAAAAAATACATATACTTTGGCATATGATTATCAGGTTGAGGACCTCAGACCGAGGCTAAAGAATTGGCTGTGAACACAAAATGGCATGATTAAATCTTGGAGTTTACAATAAAGTAATGTAAAAAAACCCTTAAAATCAGACACTTTTACTAAGGATCCATTCACATAAATCAAATAGGACTAAAACTGACCGATATTTTGATTTTTAGATCTATAAACTGTTTTCTCTCTAGGGACATGGTATCCTAGGACTGCTTCAGGATTTTTAGCAAAGACTAAATTCACAACTTCATGTTTTCTTTTAAAACCATAAAACTAGCATCAAAATAAATGACAGTGTTGGATTATGATACAAAGGAGAGGAAAACAAAGCTGTGATTCCAAACTTGTAACAAAAAATTTACTTTTAAAAATTAAGGGGGATGATCTCCCCCCAAGACACTTATTAACTACAAGGGAAAACTATTAATTTTATTGTGGAGAAACGTTGACAGACATCATTTTAACAACATGAATAAAGCTGACTTCTTTAGCAGTATAGCAAATTCACAACATGTGTCTCCTGATAGTATACATATAACTCAATGCCACTTCTAGATATTTCTGCCAAAAACACAAACCTGAATCTAATGAGGAAGAATCAGACAAAGCCACATGGAGGGACATCCTACAAAATAATGGGCCTGAATTTGGCAAACATGTTAAGGTCATAAAAGACAAAAATGCTCCAGAATAATGAGGATAAAGGGACTTGAGAGATAAAAGCAAAGCATAAACCTTTACTGGAACCTTGATAAACATTTTTTTCTTTTTCTTTAAACCATATTTGTGTTTCAATTGGTTAAATTTAAATATATCTATAGATTTGATAATAGTACTAATTAGTTAATTTTCTGGTTTTGATTACTCATATGGTAATGAGGCAGAATCATTGTTTTTAGGAAACTACACTGAAGAATTTTACTAGAAAAGGGTATGATATCTATAATGTATTCTCAAACAAATCAGAAAAGAAATTATATCATGTTAAGTAAATGGAACACTTGATTGTTAACTGGATCCCAAATAAACAACAAAAGAAACAAATCAAAATGCAACTAAATAATAAACAAAGAGGACTTCAAAGGAAATACCTAACTCTTCAAAAATACTTATGAAGCTGTGGACTAAGGATGCCACCTGCCATATCAGTGAACAACAGCCATCAGCCACTACAGCTGCCCCCAATGCTCAGCCCTGAGAGAGAGCTCAAGATAAAAACAGGAAGCCCACCATCAAGCCCTCAGCCACTACAGCCGCCCCCAGTGGTGCACCCAGAGGGGACTCAGGATGGGAAAGAACATGATTCTGACCCTAGATAGCTAAGGTGCACATCAAAGGAATGCTTTCAGCGAGCCCAGACTCTTGTATCTTCCCATATGTAGAAAAGTGCTAAATTCATTCACTTGAGATGTCCGGTTTTCTATAATTAACTTGCAGGAGTGGTGGAGGCAAGTCCTTGTACTGTGCAACCATCCCTATACAGAAACCCACTCATTTCAATGAAAGCTTGCTCTGCTGGGAACACGAATAAGTTCTGAGCATTGTGGTGGTTTTACACTACCAGAGGGAAAACCCAAGACACGTAAAAGGAGCTAAAACGACTTTCGGGCAAAATCCCGGAGGATTTAGACTCACAAGCAGCACACTGGCCCACCCCACAATTTCACTAGAAAATTTTATCCCCAATAAATTCAACTTTAAAATGGGAAACAGACACCCTCAAACAGAGAAACATGGAGTGTCAGAAAGCCAGCCTCCACACTAACACCCTAGCCAGATTCATGTACAATATGTTTGGAGCTCACACTTACAAGGACCAACAGAATTAGGGAAATTACACTAAAAGATCTCAACCTTAAATGGCCAAATTGGGTCTGTTTTGACATTTGAAAACTGGGGGGGGGGGTGCATATGCAGGTAGAAAAAGATCAAACAGAAATGGAATGCTTGTTTCAATTGCTATTTAGAAGCTTCTAAAAGGGGAAATGATAAAGTAACTTCTTCGCAAAAAATCAACAAAAGGTTGCTCAAAATGATACTAGAATTTTTAAAAGCCACTAGCGTTGACCTTGTCTCTCACTCTGTTCCTTCTTTATATCCTCCTTTATCCGAACTGCCTAACCCAGACGCGCGCTCTCTCTCTTCCACCAGCCCATTCTCCTGCTGCTTCCCCTTCCCCAGGAAAGGAAGACATAAGATCAGAAGTATTCATAGCTCCCTTGAAGGAGAAACCTATTACAGGAAGAGGTGAACTGTACTCTGCGCTTACGTACACATCCTGGACCCGAGCAGAACTTAGTTTTAGCTAAGGACTTTCTCGAATCTAGTCAAGATCCATTGGGATTTGCTAAGGAATTTGAGCTAATCGTCCAAACCTATGAGCCCACGTTTTCAGATTTATATCAATTAATACAGCTATTAGTTTCTAAAAGTCAAACAAAGGAATAAGTAGAGAAAGCAGGATGGAGAGACCCCTTAACAAATTTTGATTTATACAGCCCACAGGCTCAAGGTGAATGCAAGGAGTTAGCTCATAAATTACTCAGAATTATCACAGAGCTTTTTCCAAAAACTGCTGACTGGTCAAAGATTCAGCAATGTAAACAAACACGAGATGAATCAATCCTGGATTACTATGAGAGGTTCAAGGAAACTTTTAAACAATATTCCAGCATGACACCTGAATCATTCTTTAACCACCAAGATGATTCTTTGCTTAACTCCATCTTTTTAGAAGGTCTGGATGAGGAATCGGCTACTCTAAACGACATGATTTAGGCATGTTAATCATTTAGACATGATTTGTCTGTATCACATACAAATGCCCTTGTCATGTTGGCTGACCAACTTTTCAAAAGTATTAAAAAGAAAAAGGTGCCTCTATAAAAATTATGAACATTCAGTTGCAACAATTAAATAATCAATGTCAGTCTGAAGTTAACCCAACCCTATTCAATCTGCGACTGGTAAATTCTGAAATTTGCTTTTACTGAAAACAACCGGGTCATTACTGGGGAAACTGCAAGAAAAGAAAAGAGGCTGAGTAATATTCCATTGTATATATGTGCCACATCTTCTACAATGGAATATTACTCAGCCATAAAAAGAAACGAAACTGAGCTATTTGTAATGAGGTGGATAGACCTAGAGTCTGTCATACAGAGTGAAGTAAGTCAGAAAGAGAAAGACAAATACCGTATGCTAACACATATATATGGAATATAAGAAAAAAAAATGTCATGAAGAACCTAGGGGTAAAACGGGAATAAAGACACAGACCTACTTGAGAATGGACTTGAGGATATGGGGAGGGGGAAGGGTAAGCTGTGACAAAGCGAAAGAGAGGCATGGACATATATACACTACCAAACGTAGGCTAGATAGACAGTGGGAAGCAGCCGCAGAGCACAGGGAGATCAGCTCGGTGCTTTGTGACTGCCTGGAGGGGAGGGATAGGGAGGGTGGGAGGGAGGGAGATGCATGAGGGAGGGGATGTGGGAACAGATGTATATGTATGACTGATTCACTTTGTTATAAAGCAGAAACTAATAAAAAAAAAAAAAAGAAAAGAAAAGAGGGACCTAGAAGGGAAACCAGATATAGACTGTAATTTCAAGTTAAACAAGAGGAAGCCTGATCTGAGGGAACATGGGGAGTCTTTCCCCTTCTCCTCTCGAACACCCTGGAAGAAATAGAAATTATTATATGAGGAGAAAATAATTAAAGCAGTAATAGATACAGGGGCTACCTTTTACATTTTGAATCCTATCAAAATTAAAGGCTCTCTCTCTCTAATACCTCGGTACAGATGGTAGGCGTTTCTAATGCAAATATTAAGACCCTTAAATCATTACCTTTAGAAATATAATTAGGAGAACTTAAACGAAGGCACTCCTTTTTCCTAGTAGAAAATACCCCTATGCACCTGATAGGTATAGATTTATTAGAAACTTATGATGCTCATATTTCTTTTACTGTTAAGGGAGAAATGGTTTTAGCCCTAAAAGATTGCTCAGATTTCTTCATCATATAAAGTTTGTGACTGAGAGTGATGCTGAACAAGAAAAACTGCCAGGCTTAGTACCTGAAGAATTGGGGTCACTTGATCCTATTGACATAGGGAAAATACATTCTGCAGCAGCCATTAAAATTACCACAGACCAAAATAAACCCCTGTCCAATATTAGTCAATACCTATCAAGGCGGGAAGCCACAGAAGAAACAGAACCTTTGATATCAGCTTGATTAAGAAAGGACTTATTGTGCCTTACACTAGTCGTTGTGACACTCCCATTCTGCCAGTTAAAAATCTAATGGCAAGAGTTGGAGTTTTGTACAAGATCTGAGATCTATCAGTGCTACTATCTTCCTTGCTATTCTGCAGTGCCAAATACCCATACCTTACTGTCCTATATCCCTAAAAGAGTGACTTCTTTACTGTGAAAGATTTCTGCAGTGCATTCTTTAGTATCCCTGTACATCCTGACGCCCAGTATCTTTTTGCCTTTGCTTGGAATGAACTATAATATACATGGACTATGATGCCACAGGGCTACACTGAAAGCCCCACTTACTTTCCCCAGATATTAAAAGTGTACTTACAGGGAAGACCTTCAAGACGGCGGAGGAGTAAGACGCGGAGATCATCTTCCTCCCCAGAGATACATCAAAAATACATCTATCTGTGGAATAGCTCCTACAGAACACCTACTGAACGCTGGCAGAAGACCTCAGACTTCCCAAACGGCAAGAAACACCCCACATACCTGGGTAGGGAAAAAGAAAAAAGAAAAAACAGAGACAAAAGGATAGGGGTGGGACCTGAACCTTGGTGAGGGAGCTGTGAAGGAGGAAAATATTCCATCCACACCCTAGGAAACCCCTTCACTGGCGGAGATGGGGTGGGCAGTGGGGTGAAGCTTCGGAGCCATGAAGGAGAGTGCAGTAATAGGGGTGCAGAGGGCAAAGCAGAGAGATTCCCGCACAGAGGATCGGTGCCGAGCAGCACTCACCAGCCCGAGAGGCTTGTCTGCTCACCCACGGGGGCCAGTGAGGGCTGGGAGCTGAGGCTCTGGCTTCAGAGGGCAGGTCCCAGGGAGAGGGCAGGGGTTGGCTGCGTGAACACAGCCTGCAGGGGGCTAGTGTGCCACAGCTAGCCGGGAGGGAGTCTGGGAAAAAGTCTGGACCTGCATTAAGAGGCAAGTGACCATTGTTTTGGGGTGTGCGAGGAGAGGGGATTCAGAGCACCGGCTAAACGAGCTCCAGAGACGGGCACGAGGCTCGGCTAATAGCGCAGACCCCAGGGACGGGCATGAGACGCTAAGGCTGCTGCGGCCGCCACCAAGAAGCCTGTGTACGAGCACAGGTCACTATCCTCCGGGAGCCTGTGCAGCCCGCCACTGGCAGGGTCCCGTGATCCAGGGACAACTTCCCCGGGAGAATGCATGGCGCGCCTCAGGCTGCTGCAACGTCACGCCGGCCTCTGCCGCCGCAGGCTCGCCCCGCATCCGTACCCCTCCCTCCCCGCACTGGCCTGAGGGAGCCAGAGCCCCCGAATCAGCTACTCCTTTAACCCCGTCCTGTCTGAGCGAAGAACAGACGCCAGAGGGCGACTACGTGCAGATGCAGGGCCAAAGCCGAACCCCAGGAGCTGTGCAAACAAAGAAGAGAAAGGGAAATCTCTCCCCGCAGCCTCAGGAGCAGAGGATTAAATCTCCAGTCAACTTGATGTACCTGCATCTGTGGAATAACTGAATAGGCAATGAATCATCCCAAATTGAGGCGGTGGACTTGGAGAGCAACTGTAGACTTGGGGTGTGCTTTCTGCACCTAATTTCTTTCTGGTTTTATGTTTATCTTAGTTTAGTACTTAGAGTTTATTATAATTGGTAGATTTATTTATTTGGTTGCTCTCTTCCTTTTTTTATATATAGATATATATTTTTTCCTTTTTCTCTTTTTGTGAGTGTGTACGTGTATGCTTCTTGGTGTGATTTTCTCTGTATAGCTTTACTTTTATCATTTGTCCTAGGGTTCTGTCTGTCTTTTAGTATCGGTTTTAGCACTTGCTATCATTGGTGGATGTGTTTTTTTGGTTTGGTTATGCTTTTCTTTCTTTCTTTTTTTTTAATTTATTTTTTTTTTGCGGTATGCGGGCCTCTCACTGTTGTGGCCTCCCCCGTTGCGGAGCACAGGCTCCGGACGCGCAGGCTCCGGACGCACAGGCTCCGCGGCCATGGCTCACGGGCCCAGCCGCTCCGCGGCATATGGGATCCTCCCAGACCGGGGCACGAACCCGTATCCCCTGCATCGGCAGGCGGACTCTCAACCACTTGCGCCACCAGGGAGGCCCTTCTTTCTTTCTTTTTTGATTTTTCTCTTTTTAATTACTTTATAATTTTTTCAATTTTTAATATTTTTTTAATTTTAATAACTTTCCCTCCCTCCCTCCCTCCCTCTCTGTCTCTCTCTCTCTCTCTCTTTTCTTTCTTTCTTTTTTTTCTCCTGAGCTGTGTGGCTGACAGGGCCTTGGTGCTCTGGCCGCGTGTAAGGCCTGTGCCTCTGAGGTGGGAGAGCTGAGTTTAGTACACTGGTCCACCAGAGACCTCCCGGCTCCATGTAATATCAAACGGTGAAAGCTCTCCCAGAGATCTCCATCTCAATGCTAAGACCCAGCTCCACTCAGTGGCCAACAAGCTACAGTGCTGGACACCCCATGCCAAACAACTAGCAAGACAGGAACACAACCCCACCCATTAGCAGAGAGGCTGCCTACAATCATACTAAGTTCACACACAACCCAAAACACACCAGCAGACGTGGACCTGCCCACCAGAAAGACAAGATCCAGCCTCATCCACCAGAACACAGGTACCAGTCCCCTACACCAGGAAGCCTACACAGCCCACTGAACCAACCGTACCCAGTGTGGGCAGATACGAAAAACAACAGCAACTATGAACCTGCAGCCTGAGAAAAGGAGACCCCAAACACAGTGAGTTAAGCAAAATGAGAAGACAGAGAAACACACAGCAGATGAAGGAGCAAAGTAAAAAACCCACCAGACCGAACAAATGAAAAGGAAAGAGGCAGTCTACCTGAGTAAGAATTCAGAGATGGACTTAATTGATATTTATAGGACATTCCATCCAAAAACAACAGAATACACTTTCTTCTCTAGTGCTCATGGAACATTCTCCTGGATAGATCATATCTTGGGTCACAAATCAAGCCTTGGTAAATTTAAGAAAACTGAAATCATATTAAGAATATTTTCTGACCACAATGCTAGGAGACTAGATATCAATTAGAGGAAAAAAATATGTAGAAAATAGAAACACATGGAGGCTAAACAATACACTACTTAATAGACAGAGATCACTGAAGAAATCAAAGAGGAAGTTAAAAATACCTAGAAACAAATAACAATGAAAACACGACGATCCAAAACCTATGGGATGCAGCAAAAGCAGTTCTAAGAGGGAAGTTTATAACAATTCAATCCTACGTCAAGAAATAAGAAACACCCCAAATAAACAACCTAAGCTTACACCAAAAGCAATTAGAGAGAGAAGAACAAAAAAACGCCAAAGTTAGCAGGAGGGAGGAAATCATAAAGATCAGATCAGAAATAAATGAAAAAGAAATGAATGAGAAACAATAGCAAAGATTAAAAAAACTAAAAGCTGGTTCTTTGAGAAGATACACAAAATTGATAAACCATTAGCCAGACTCATCAAGAATAAAAGACAGAAGACTCCAATCAATAGAATTAGAAATGACAAAAGGAGAAGTAACAACTGACACTGCAGAAATTCAAAGGATCATGAGAAATCACTATAAGCAACTATATGCCAATAAAATGGACAAACAGGAAGAAACGGACAAATTCTTAGAAAAGCACAACCTTCTGAGACTGAACCAGGAAGAAACAGAAAATATAAACAGACCACTCACAAGCACTGAAATTGAAAGTGTGATTAAAAATCTTCCAACAAACAAAAGCACAGAACAGATGGCTTCAGGTGGCTTCACAGGACCAGATGGCTTAACAGGCGAATTCTACCATTTAGAGAAGAACTAACACCTATCCTTCTCAAACTCTTCCAAAATACAGCAGAGGGACAAACACTCCCAAACTCATTCTACCAGGCAACCATCATCCTGATACCAAAACCAGACAAAGATGTCACAAAGAAAGAAAACTACAGGCCAATATCACTGATGAACATATGAAAAAATCCTCCACAAAATACTAGCAAAGATCATCCAACAGCGCATTAAAGGGAGCATACACCATGATCAACTGGGGTTTATCCCAACATATGCAAATCAATCAATGTGATAAGCCATATTAACAAATTGAAGGAGAAAAGCCATATGATCATCTCAACAGATACAGAAAAAGCTTTTCACAAAATTCAACACCAATTTATGATAAAAACACTCCAGAAGTAGGCATAGAGGAACTTACCTCACCATAATAAAGACCATATATGACAAACCCACAGCCAACATCATTCTCAATGGTGAAAAAATGAAACCATTTCCTGTAAGATCAGGAACAAGACAAGGTTGTCCACTCTCACGATTATTATATATATACTTTGGAAGTTTTAGCCACAGCAATCAGAGAAGAAAAATAAATAAATGGAATCCAAATAGGAAAAGAAGACATTAAGCTGTCACTCTTTGCAGATGACATGATACTATACATAGAGAATCCTACAGATGTTACAAGAAAACTACTGGAGCTAATCAGTGCATATGGTAAAGTAGTACAATACACAATTAATGCACAGAAATCTCTTGCAGTCTTATACACTAATGATGCAAAATCTAAAACAGAATTTAAGGAAACACTCCCATGTACCACTGCAACAGAAAGAATAAAATACCTTGGAATAAACCTACCTAAGGAGATGAAAGACGTGTATGCAGAAAACTGTAAGACACTGATGAAAGAAATTAAAGATGATACAAACAGATGGAGAGATATACCATGTTCTTGGATTGGAAGAACCAACACTGCGAAAATGACTCTACTACCTAAAGCAAGCCACAGATTCAATGCAATCCCTGTCAAACTACCAAGGGCATTTTTCACAGAACAAGCATAAAGAATTGCACAGTTTGTATGGAACAACCAAAGATACCGAATAGCCAAAGCAATCTTGAGAAAGAAAAACTGAGCTGGAGGAATCATCAGGCTCCCTGACTTCAGACTATACTACAAAGCTACAGTAATCAAGACAGTATGGTTCTGGCACAAAAACACAAAAACAGATCAATGGAACAAGATAGCCCAAAGATAAACCCCACGCACACATGGTCACCTTATTTTTGTTAAAAGAGGCAAGAATATACAATGGAGAAAAGACAGCCTCTTCACTAAGTGGTGTTGGGAAAACTGGACAGCTACATGTAAAAGAATGAAATTAGAACACTCCCTAACACCATACACAAAAATAAACTCAAAATGGATTAAAGACCTAAATGTAAGACCAGACACTGACAAACTCTTAGAGGAAAACATAGGCAGAACTCTCTATAACATAAATCACAGCAAGATACTTTTTGACCCACCTCCTAGAGAAATGGAAATAAAAACAACAACAAACAAATGGGACCTAATGAAACTTAAAAGCTTTTGCACAGCAAAGGAAACCATAAACAAGACCAAAAGACAACCCTCAGAATGGGAGAAAATATTTGCAAATGAAGCAACTGACAAATGATTAATCTCCAAAATTTACAAGCAGCTCCATATCAAAAAAACAAACAGCCCAATCCAAAAAATGGGTAGAAGACCTAAACAGACATTTCTCCAAAGAAGATATATGGATTGCCAACAAACACATGAAAGGATGCTCAATGTCACTAGTCATTAGAGAAATGCAAATGAAAACTACAATGAGGTATCACCTCACACTGGTCAGAATGGCCATCATCAAAAAGTCTACAAACAATAAATGCTGGAGAGGGTGTGGAGAAAAGGGAACTCTCTTGCACTGTTGGTGGGAATGTAAATTGATACACCCAATATGGAGAACAGTATGGAGATTCGTTAAAAAACTAAAAATAGAACTAGCATACAACCCAGCCATCCCACTACTGGGCATATACCCTGAGAAAACCATAATTCAAAAAGAGTCATGTACCATAATGTTCACTGCAGCTCTATTTACAATAGCCAGGACATGGAAGCAACCTAAGTGTCCATCGACAGATGAATGTATAAAGATGCGGCACATATATACAATGGAATATTACTCAGCCATAAAAATATACGAAACTTGAGTTATTTGTAGTGAGGTGGGTGAACCTAGAATCTGTCATGCAGAGTGAAGTAAGTCAGAAAGAGAAAAACAAATACCATATGCTAGCATATATATATGGAATTAAAAAAAACTGGTTCTGAAGAATCTAGGGGCAGGACAGGAATAAAGATGCAGATGTAGAGAATGGACTTGAGGACACAGGGAGGGCGAAGGGTAAGCTGGGACGAAGTGAGAGAGTGATATGGACATACATACACTACCAAATGTAAAACAGATAGCTATGGGAAGCAGTCGCATAGCACAGGGAGATCAGCTCAGTGCTCTGTGTCTACCTAGAGGGGTGGGATAGGGAGGGTGGGAGGGAGACGTAAGAGGGAGGAGATATGGGGATATATGTATATGTACAGCTGACTCACTTTGTTATACAGCAGAAACTAACACACCAATGTAAAGCAATTATACTCCAAAAAAGATGTTAAAAAAATAATAATTTTTTTAAAAAGTGGACTTAACCTGATCCAGCTTTTCCTCATAAGTCAATTTTCATACAATATGTGGATTATTTGCTGTTGTGTTCAAACCCTTGATAGATAATCAGCAAGACACCCTGTACTTCTTTCAGAACTTAGCCTCAAAGGGACATAAAGCACCCAAAGAGTAATTACAATTTTGTGAGGCTAATGTAAAATACTTAGGATGTTTGGTATCTAAAGAAGGGGTTTCAATTGCTCTAGAAGCAATTTGGCTTTCTCTGCTCCTAAAACAAGAAGGCAAGTAAGGGGACTTCTAGGCCTTGCAGGCTACCAACGGAGCTGGATTCCAAATTTTTCTTTAGTGTCTCGACCATAAATAATCTGCCTACACAATACGAACCTGAACCTCTTGGTTGGGGAACAGACCATTGCGAAGCCTTTAGTTTCTCTAAAGGGCTTCCTGGCAAAGGCCCCAGCCTTGGGGCATCCAGATTATGATTTTCCCTTTTTTCTCTTTGTGCATAAAAACAAGGGTGACACACTAGGAATATTAACTCAACTGTAAGGCAGTCACTAATGACCAATAGGATATTACTGCCAGCAGCTAGATCCAGTAGCTAAGGGCCTTCCCCTTGCCTCCGAGCTGTCACAGCAATAGCTGTTGTTTGTCAGACAACATAGGAGACAGTCATGAGTCACCCTCTCACCGTCTTTGTTCCCCACTCCATGAAAACTCTACTAAACTCTCTTCACACACAACCTTATTCAGCGAGCCATTTAACTTGAGATTGTAATCATGAGACTGTATTCCTCTCACCAAACATAATTCTCCACAGGTGTAATGAACTTAGTCCAGTGACCTTGCTCCCAGAAGAATCAAAGAGCAATAATGAAAAGTATGATTGCATTGTTTTAACTTGCAGTATTTTATCTTAAGTATCAAATGGCAATAATGAAAAGTATGATTGCATTGTTTTAACTGACAGCTTTTTATCTTCTAGGATTGACCGTCAAGAAAGCCCAATGGATAATCCTGACTTTATACTATGCACTCATGGTTCATATTTAAGAGGACCTCATGGAATGTACCAGGCTAGTAACGCTGTCATTTCTCCACTGTGTATCCTTGAAAATGGGCCCTTTCTAATGTCTTTTCTGCCCAACAGGCTGAACTAACAGCACGAACAAGAGCCTGTCTGTCATTTGGCAAAAGGAAAATCTGCTAACATTTACACAGACAGCCACTATACTTTTGGGGTGGCACATGATTTTGGTATGCTTTTGGAAAAAAAGAGGTGGGATTTTTAACATCCTCAGGACAGCCTACCAAAACTGGGAAACAAGTAGCAGAATTACTAGATGCATTTCTGTTGCCATGTGCACTTGCTGTTACTAAGGCATGGGGCCATTCAAAGGCTGACACTGCAGAAGCAAAAGGAAGCTCTCTAGTCGATCATGCTCCCAAGATAGCAGCTCTGAAAAACGACAACAACCAACCAACCACTGTCTTTCCCTTTCAGCCACCCAGTAACCTTACTGATATACTGCTGAAGTTTCAGGGAATGGTGTTTTCTGAAAATGGTTAAAGCTTTCAGAAAAAGGAAAAAGACACCTAAACACAGAATGGTGGAAGAGTCAACTAACAAAGAGCTGTGGACAGGTCCAAAGGGAAAGCCTATCTTTCTGTTTGGAGCTCAATATCCTATTTCACAATATATTTATGAGTTAACTCACTGGAACCCAGATAAGGTGGTATTACGAGGTAAATAATATTTTCGAAGCCTATTTTACAATAGCCCAGAAGGTTTACTCAAGATGTGCAACTGTCCAAAATATAACCCAGGGAAGCATTTACACAGTTCTCAAAGAAATTTCCCATTACCTGCAGGTCTTTTTGAAATTTGGTATGTTGATTTTATACAAATGTCTCGCTCAGAAGGTTATCAATACATTCTTGTTATAATTTGAATGTTTTCACATTGGGTTAAGGCATTCCCGTGCAGAAAGGCCACAGTGCAGTAAGTAGAGAAATCAATTTTAGAAAGGGTGATACCTCTTTGGACAATCCCCTCAGAAATACATAGTGATAAAGGAACTCATTTTAGTGGACAAATTATTAAGAAAATTTGCAAGATTTTTCCAACTACGCAGCACTTAATTGTGTTTATAATCCCTAGTCTTCTGGTTAGTAGAAAGAACAAATGGAACAATTAAAAAACAACTGGCTAAAATTATGGATGCTTATTCCTCACCTGGCCTAAGGCCCTTCCATTGGTTCTCAACCTCATATCCACCCCTCTTGGCAAACATCACTTCTCTCTCTTTGAGATGATCACAGGGAGAACAATGAGATTGAATGATGGACTATATTAACTTATATTATTAAAAGGAGACATATTACATCATGGCATAGGTTTAACTGCATTTTTCAAAGGATATTCTAAGCTTGTTTCTGAAGCATATCATAGTAATCTATCCTCAAGCGAAGATCAGATGCCCCATGACTTACAACCAGGAGATTACGTACATTGGAAAAGGCAGTATTTAAAAGACTACCTCCACCCTAGATGCAAGGTCCCTTATCAGGTGCTTTTAACTAACTTATGTGCAGCAAAACTGAAGGGAACTGACTCTAGGATTCATGTTTCCCACCTAAAAAGGGCTCCTGCACCAGACTGGTCTATAGACAGGGCTGATGACCTCAAACTCACCTTAAAGTGATGCTCCAATAGGAAAGAAACACCAACACCAGGATGAGAAGGTGACATCAGAAATAGACAGCTATCCCAACAGGCTGGACCTGACCCATACAGTTATTTACAACATTTTCTTCTTGGTTTCTTGGCCTTCTGCACACAAACCAAATGTTTTCCTATAATGGGCACAATTCTGTGCAAATTTGAGAAATCACTCCAAATGTTGGGACTATGGTCAATCACCTGCATCCGGTACTTCTGGGTTATCTTGCTGGGTTTCTCCACTCCAAGGGTCTAATTGGATGGCCCTCAGGAAATTTATTTTAGAAGAAAGAAATTATAGTTCTGTCAGGCCACTCCTGATATTACTAGATGGGACCCCCTCACTTGGCCCATCAAGCATACTTATTCTGACACTAGCCATAAATATGAGTTTTCCATTGAGGTCAGTCAAGCTCAGTCAGAACAATGAACTGAATTTCAATCAAAAGGTGTAACTTTTTAATTATTAGGAGGGACCCTCCCTCAGCTACGGGATGGATTTTTACGGCTGAAAATGGTCATCAAATACGCTATGGTCATCTAAGTTTAAAGACTTCCTTACGTTGGGAACAGTTCAATCACACTAAAAATCATCAGCCTGACGACACTAGTACATTATGAAAAATGGCAATATATCATTTCCCTTAAAGATAGTGATAGGTATGGAACAGACTGGGTCAGGCGACGAGAATACAGTGGATCGCACGTTGATGGAACTCAATGGCTTTGTGGGTCCAATATACGGCCCTGGCTTCCACCAGGATGGCTAGGAAGGTGTACTTTAGGATTCCCTTGGGCTCAAGGCCACTTACATAAAAATTTAGACATAAGTCCAGCAAATTTGCCATCAGTATGAGCCCAATGGGCCAAGAGATCTGTATCTCACGGGTATGATTACTTAGCAGCTATTTTTGTGCCTTCAGTAGGTCTGGAAGATATAGTTTCCCACATCGAAGGCTTAACAGAATTCAGTCAAAAGGCCTTAAATGATAGCAACCATGCTATTAGCCTACTGAATTCTGAAGTCTCTATGATGAGAAAAGTGGTGTTATAAATTCATTAACTTGAGGTGCCTAGTTTCCTTCGATTAACTATAATCTTTCAATGTTCCAACTACATGGTTTTTGTTGCAAAACCCCTATATATCCTGGCTCCTCCCTTACCTCTTTGGAGCAGTCTCTCAGAGGTACCTGAGAGGGTGTCTCCCAGGCTATAGTCCTCAGAAAGTCTGCCAAATAAAACAGAATTCTCAGCTTTTAGAGTGTGCTTTTTTTTTTTTTTTTTTTTTTGCAGTCAACAAAGCACAGCGGAACAATGGAGGAATTTTGTACGTGGACTTTATACTCGATGTCATTGTTATATTTTCTGAGTATAACTCTACTGTTAAGTAAGAAAATGTGCTTGTTCTTAGATTTCTACTGAATTGTTTAGGAGGAATGTGTCATGATCTTGGATTAGTTTTCAAATGATTCAGAAGGAAAAAGAAGCTGGGTGCACATCCCACATGTATACACACAAAGAATGGAAATGTGAAGTATTAACAAAAGTGATTAGGGCATAATTTAAACGTTGGGGGAGGGGGAAATACCAAAACTGTATCCCATGGCTGCTTACTCTGATTTGGGTCAATGACTGTAAATAAAAATGTTATAAAGTAGAACAATCACAATTATTGGCAGCCTAATCCAAAATAATTATTCCTGATGTAATGCACTTTAATCCACTTTAGAAAATGCCAAGGGAGGGACTGCATGTCCGCATTTGTTATGTGCTAAATAGTTTCGGAACAAAGATCTCCTCACTAGAGATACGGTAATGGGCACAACTAGGGTCTGGTGAACAGAAGGGCCAAATGGATGCTTCACTGCTCTTAATGTCAGAAACGGAGAAAACTGACAAGCGTCCAAACGTTAGGGACCACAAAATACCCTGAGCCACACGCGGCCCTGAAGATGGCACACGAAGGAGTAAAAATCCACCCCGTTTAGTTGTCCACTTAATGGGTGAACTGTATGGTAGGGAGATTATATCCCAATAAAGCAGTTAATAAAGAAAAAAACAAAACTTAAAGGGCCCTATTGTATTCAATCTGGGCTGAGGGAGTCCCTCAACAGTCCCCCCCTTTAAGAGAAATTCGGGGAACAGAAGGAAAGGTGAAAAGCCTACGCGTAGAGCTGGGGTCAGTGTACTGCCCTCGTGCAGACTGGCATACGATCCCCCGTGAGGATCCCGACTTCTGGGCAAAGGTACCAAAGAGCCGCCGCACACATTCCACGCAGCGTGGCGTCTGACCAACACCCCGGCGGCCTCTCGCCCGAGGGGCTGCTGGCCGCGCTCACCTCTTGGACACAGCCTCGGCCTGCTCCGCCCTGCGCTCCATCTCCACGACCTCCTCCTCCGTGTACTCCAGCTTCACCCGCTCCTCAGCCAGCTCTCTCTCCACCGCCTGCAGCTGGGCCATGGTTCTCGCCAACAGCACCGTCACCGCGTCCTACAGGACCAAAGAGACGCTGCTAAGAAGCGGAAAGCGGGCGCCTGCACGGCCCGTGGGGAGCATCCCTGCTGCCGGGCTGGTGGCCATCCCCGGCTGCTCTCCAGCGGGAAGCAGCTCACCCCCCGGGCTGGCAGCAAGACAGTAACTTGGCCTTTCCATGTGGCTCTGAGGACTCAAATTTTAAGCAACCAACGCATCACTCATCATCATGAACAAGTTGCATTAAAGAATATTACCATGAATGGCCACATACATCACTACAGTCCGTTTTTATTACTTCCCTTGAAACCCTGTTTCTTCGTCGCCACTGTGTTCTATTTAAGACTAAGTCTACACGCGTTTCTTAGAAACAATGTCCCCAGGAAAAGCCCCTCTTAAAGCCAGGCCACCTACTGACTTCCGAGAGGTGGCGGGCACAGGGTCCCGGGAGTCGTTGTGTCCCAGCCACTCGTCGTCCCGCCGGTGGGGCTCGGGGCCGGTGAACACCTGCACCGAGTACCAGCGCAGCTGCATCTCGCTCGAACCATCGTAATCTGCCAAGTTAATCTGACCAATGCCCTGTGCAGTGTTTAAAAAAAAAAAAAAAAAGGCGTAACAGGCCCTGAATGACTGCACCTTAACAACCAATGGGCATCAAGGTTACCCTTTAATCTTAAGCAGAAAGAACGGAAAGTATTTCATTCTTACTAACAGGACTAAGGTAAAATGAAAGTAGTGTTAAAGTGGTGTTGGAGGATCCTAGGGAGGATGGCTCTCATGTTGCTTATTCAGCTCTAATAGAAACTGCTAGGAAGGGAAGAAGGACAGAGAACAAAAGGTAACTCACAGTGAAGGAAATGGACACTTCAGGATTGGATCTCACCCAGACTCTGGCCTATATGTTTCCTCTCTTGATGATTTTAATCTGTATGTTACTCTGAAACAAACTGTAACCAAACAGAAAAACAGACAGAAACTGAGGAAGAGAGACAGGAAGAAAAGCAGGATTGAGGGAGAAGACAGGACAGAAAGACTGATGTCAGAGACTGACAAAAAGAGAGGGGGAGAGAGGGGTAGAAGGTAGGAAGGAGAGGGTGAGGAGGGTACCATACCAACAGTTCTCCCTGCAACTGAGGATTCACTGAGCACATGTATAACTGAAGGGACTTCAACATCACCATGTTTGAATGCACAGGGATTCTGAAAACTTCATTAAACGCCAAGGGGGCTTTCAATTCCAGAGCCTTAGAGCAGAACGTGTTTGGTGTGTCGGGGTCAAGCAGAGGCAAACAGATGCAGACGTGTCTGGAATCAAGACAGGGAGAAAAAAGCATGGACCACATACACGAACACCCCTGTATGTTACCCTTTGGATGTGAATAGGTAAAACTGCAAAGTCCTTTGGAAAAAGTCCTTTTCTCAACCAAAAGAAAGTCCAAAGAACAGACCTACCTTTGGAGAGAAAAAAAAAAAAAAAAAAAAAAAAAAAGGAAAGGAAAAGAAAAGAAAAAATTAGCAAAAAGAAAACATAAAAATCAGCAATTATAACTTCAGGGGGAGTCAAACAGACTTTCTGCTTTCACCATCTTTGTGGCAAAACATCTGCACTGATCTCTGCACAGCCCCTTGGCTCCCTCTCCAAGCTCTGCCCGCCTTGCCTCTCAGAGCACTTGCCCACCCAGGCACCCGCCGTGCTGGGCTCCCGGCCCTATCCACCCCCAGCGTGGAAGCCAGCACCCAGGAGAAGCTCCAGCATCGGTGGAGTGAAGTACAGCATCAGGGCGAACCCTCAGCCGCTGAAAACCAGGCTGCTACCAAGGCCTTCGGGAGACCAGTTTACAAAGACGACTCACAGAAAGGGAGGGCACCGTCGGGCCTGAACACCCATCACAGGTGGGTTCACCCGCCAGGGTGAGTGGGACCTCACATCCCCATCGGGCACCCATCTCCCCACTGGGGACAATACAGATTTCCTTCTCCCTGCTCGGACAAAGATGCCTGAGCCCAGCCTGAGGCCTCTTCAGGCAACTCATCAGATCGCAAGAGCTGAGTGTGGCTGTGTCGCCACCAGCCTTGTGACCAGGATGGACGTTTTCAGCCCCAACGCTGCCGATGCTGGGCACCCGGCACTTTGTGAGCATGGCCACGGCACATAACCAGCCTGGCTCCAGTAACTCCACCTGCCTCAAATAATAAACCAGCCTCTTCTTAAAACTTACAATCCTTTAGATTTCAGACAGACATTCCCTGGCGTTTTATTCTAAATTCAGGTTCCACGACAGTCTTTTCCCTCCCCAAACTGCCACGTGCAGCAGGTCGGCCAGTGGTGCCGTGTGGAGGAGGGCCCGGGGGGAGGACACGGCCCCCACCGGCACGGGACCTTACATTTTGCAGTCTTCCTTCACCACCAGCCCGGCAAAGTTCTTCAGTTGGAGCACGTTCACGAGGAGACACTCGCTGGCACTGTCGTGCCTAGAAAAGAAAATGCACGTTCACAGACTGCAAACGCCCCACAGTGCAGAAATCCTGCTTGAACTACTGCAGCGGTCCTCACCCCACCCCAGGGGACCTGTGCAAAGTCTAGAGGCTTTCCTTACTGTCACACTGAGTGGAGGGGGGCTACTGCATGTAGTGGGTGGAGGCCAAGGCTGCTGCTCAACACCCCATGGGGCTCAGGACAGCCCCCAAACCAGAATGACCCAGCCCGAATGTCACGAGTGCCGAGAAACGCTAGGATGACAAGAGTGAGCAAAAGAAAGCTGCTGGGATATGAACATCCTGCCTTGTTCGTCTGAACACTGCTGGTTACTGCCTTTCTAGACACTGTAGCTAGAAACCAAAATGCTTAGTGTTGCACAGCACCTGGCTACCCCAGCTCCGGCGGGAACTTTCCTGAGGGCCTGACTGTGCCCACGGGGTGAGTGTCCCCGGCCGTGACTTGGTGTTGGAGGACGGCAGTGGAGCCGCTCTTGCCCATCTCTCCTTCCCGCCACCGCTGTCCCTTCACCTGAGACCGCCGAGATGGGCCCGGGGGTACCCAGGCCAGGGAGCAGCACCCAGATCACGCGGGTCCCTCCATCCCTCCTGGCCTGTGTGTGGAGGCGTGAGTCACCGGGCGGGCCCCAATCTACCCATCGTCTTTATGACCAACAGGGAAGGAGTCTTCTGTACTCACAAAAATCCAACATGGATCTGGGGGCCCTCGTTACCAGAAGCGTCTCCACGCGCAGGGTCGTCAGCATCCTCACTCCTGAACACAGTCGGAAAGGCACCGTGTTACTCCGAGGGGGCCTGGTTACCTTGGGCTCGGCAGAAGCTCTTTCACACTAGGGGTGCTTCTTACTGAGAAGGGCTTTATTAAGTTGCGACATAAATAAATGCTTTAAGTGACTGACAGGGCACAGCAGGTCCCCAGGATCCATGACGTCACCTCCCAGGGTACCTGCTGACAAAGTGGCCTTTTTGAGAAAATACCTCTCAAAACCACATGATATTCACGATAAAGTTCAAAAACATACACTCTTAAAAGCTTTGCAGGGGGGACTTCCCTGGCGGTCCAGTGGTTAAGACTCCGCGCTTCCACTGCAGAGGGCGCGGGTGCGATCCCCGGTCAGGGAACTAAGATCCCGCAAGCTGAGCGGCACAGCCAAAAAAAAAAAAAAAAGTTGGCAATAAGTGAAACATATACAGATATCTGAGCTGAAAAAATGACATTAAAGGTCTCAAACAAAATAAAGCCCACAAGGGGTTTTGTCCTTGCAAAGTGATTCCTCCAGCTAAGGAAAGGGGACGGGGGGAACATCCATTTCTAGTGAACGTCCTTTCTAGAAAAGCAGGTCTCCCTCGCACACTGGTTCTCCTTTTCCGGCTCTACTGGGCTCACGCCTTCCAACCCCCGGGGCCGGAGAGAAGGCAGTCATCCTAGGTGCCCGAAGCCAGGCCAGTCCCCAGACGCCACCTGGGACCAGAGGGGGTCCGTGGGGATGCTCAGGGCCCCTCCCACATGGAGAGAAGCCAGAAGAGCTGCACCCCAGAGACACACAGGGTGTCAAGCCAGACAGGTCTCAGCAGGGGTGCCTTCTGGGAAGTCAGCCCAGGGAGGCCAGAAGGTCAGCTTCTAACCTTTTGGTGGGAGGTTCAAACACGCCGCTGTCGCTGGCCAGCGAGTAATCGGACAGGCAGGTGGACACGCAGCGCGCTCTCCGCTCCAGCCTCTGGGCGCTGTCTTCTCGGGGGGTCGCTGCTGCAGACGAGAGACACGGCCGGGCTCAGGAGGCGACAGCGCGGGAGCCCAGGGCAGAGCAGAGACAAAGGCACGAAGTGGCAGAGACAGGCCAGCACGTGTGCAGATGTGTGTTTACATGCACTCTGCTCGAGTCTTTTCTTATATTGGAAAATGGAAGAAACAGGCTTCTGGCTACTTCTTTAAAAGCTCTTTAAATGATCATCAATCTCCCTTCACCTCCTTAATGAGTGCACAGGTCAGAAGGTGGCGGGAAGGCCCTTGGCGTGGCCCTTTGAGAGAGTGTCACACGGGAAGACCTGGAGAGAGATTTCGCCGGCACGCGGATGGCAGCGCGCTCTCCGAGAAGTGGAAGGGGGTTGTTTCCTCCTTGACGCTGCTTGGTATTCTCCACACTTTATACAAGGAACACAGGCTACACTGCTTTATAATCAGAAAACAGAGTTTTTAAAAATCATCAAATAACCTCCAACAAAATGGAGGGACTTTCAAGTCAGAGGACACAGATGCACCCAGACTCGGCCTTTGCCAACGTCTCCGTGACCCCTCTGCCGCTCTAACCCCAGCGTCCTCCTCAGCAGCCCTGGGGCCAGACTGGCTTCCAGAACTGTCTCCTGGGATTAGAAAGGACCTTCACTGGGCAGCTAATTTTTGTCTCGTATCTGTTTTAACCAAGAGCCAAAGACAACCACTGACACTTTCCCTTTTACCATTTCATCAACTCTTTCTATTCCTTCCCTCACAGCAACAAGTTTCTTTTAACAAAAGCAACAGAAACAGGCATGCCGTCTCCCGCTGCAAAATGTGGTGACGGACACAGGAACCTCAACGCTTCTGAGAGAGGCACACACAGTCAGAACACAGGCTTAAGCCGTAAAGCCCCAAAGTGAGCCTCACTCCAGCATCATGATGCCTCTTGTTAATAATGCAGGTCCCTCTTGTCTCTCTCTGTTCTCTGGCCATCTAAGCTCTAGAAACTAAAAATCTAGACATCTGTGCACCCCTGACACCAATAACCATCTCTTTTCTTTTTTTTTTTTTTCTTTTGCCTGCGTTGGGTCTTCGTTGCTGCACTGGGCCTTCTCTAGTTGTGGCGAGTGGGGGCTACTCTTCATTCCAGTGCACGGGCTTCTCAGGGCGGTGGCTTCTCTTGTTGCGGAGCATGGGCTCTAGGCATGCAGGCTTCAACAGTTACAGCACATGGGCTCAGTAGTTGTGGCACACAGGCCCTAGAGCGTGCAGGCTTCACTAGTTGCAGCTCTGGGCTCAGTAGTTGTGGCTCGCGGGCTCTAGAGTGCAGGCTCAGTAGTTGTGGCACACGGGCTTAGTTGCTCCGTGGCACGTGGCATCTTCCTGGACCAGGATTCGAACCCGTGTCCCCTGCATTGGAAGGCGGATTCTTAACCACTGCGCCACCAGGGAAGTCCCCAACCATCTCTCTTTTCAGCCAAATTATTATTCACAGCAACAATTAAACCTAGATATATTCATCGGGGTACAAAACAGACAGGGCGGGCTTCCCTGGTGGCGCAGTGGTTGAGAGTCCGCCTGCCGATGCAGGGGACACGAGTTCGTGCCCTGGTCCGGGAAGATCCCACATGCCGCGGAGCGGCTGGGCCCGTGAGCCATGGCCGCTGAGCCTGTGCGTCCGGAGCCTGTGCTCCGCAAGGGGAGAGGCCACAACAGTGAGAGGCCCGCGTAACAACAACAACAACAACAAAAAGAGATAGGGCTGTGGCCTTTGGTCTCACAATGTTAACTGCAGACAAAAGCCGACCTTTCAAAGGTCTGCAGCGCCCAGCGTGGGGGCCACTGGCTCCGGCTCAGTCAGCGGCAGAAGCTGGCTTCTTCCTAGGGTGGCCGGAGGCACCGACTCTCAGATCGTAGATGACGACTCCCAAGTCCAGCTCTGCTCGTCACCCCGGCCCCACGGAAGGACCCAGAGCCTCCAGCTCTAAACTGCAGATAGAACCGCTCAGTTTGCTGCATGGAACGCCAGCAAACACATCGGCTCACTACTTCCATTCCCAGCCCTGACACTCGGCCTTACATGCCTTTAAGGAAGTAACACTGCACAATGATCCAGTTAACTTCCAGGCAACCCAATGGTGTAACTGACACAATTTCTCTCTCATTGCAGTGAAAGTGGATGAAGAGAGAAAGGAAATGGGGGAATCAATCCTCAGTGATCCTGGGCTTAGCACATTCACGGAGCAACTGGATGCAGGAGTTGACAGAAGGAGGTACGTTCAGCGTTTGCCCTGGGTGAGGAAGAAAGCACACGGCACACCCCACAGTACACACCGCAACCGTCTGCACTTGGGCTTCTAGTCAACGAGACGGAAAGTGGGGAGCAACGCCAGTGAGTTAAGGAATAAACAAGCTTCCACACATTCATGTTATAAATCTCTGATCTTTCCATCATGAAACACAGACAAACAGACACTGAGACCTAAGGACAGCAACGCTGCCTGACAAAAGGGAGGAAAGTATAAGGAAAATCACATCGTGGGCAAAGCTGCCAGCTGGCCTATTAAAATAATGAAAGCGCTAAAGTCTGGGGAAAAAACACAAGAAGGAAAAAATACGTCAAGCTCTTAGAAAAGTTCTTACACAACTTTCAGAGCCAGGATGAATACCATTCAAACGACAACAATAATAAGAGCAACTGTTGAGCTAAAGCACAGCCATGAGCTATGCCCTTCCTGACCACACCCCGACCATCCTAAATACATTGATTCACTGCACAAGCATGTGGCACAGCCTGACCAGCAAGGCGAAGTGGAAGTCCAAGGTCACTTACAGTGAACGTTTCTGTCGAGCCACATGAGAAAAGAGATTTAAAAAAAAAAAAAAAAAA
Organism: Mesoplodon densirostris; assembly: GCF_025265405.1. Lineage (NCBI taxonomy): Eukaryota > Metazoa > Chordata > Mammalia > Artiodactyla > Ziphiidae > Mesoplodon > Mesoplodon densirostris. The sequence continues at coordinate 586,021 of NW_026778236.1, read as the reverse complement.
AGCACAAAGTGAAAAAACTGTAGAATTTAAGCCAACAATGTTAAACAGGGTATGAATGTAATAAAAACATCAATAAACAGATGAACAAAGTCAAAATATTTATGGACTTATATTAGCAAACACCAGTGCGAAATGAAAACAGAAACAGATTTCAGAATCGTGCCACATTTGACTTTTAAAGTGTGGGGACGATAAAACTGTAGTAAACATGTAAAAACGGTTAAAGATGACAGTTTATTTCCCCACTCCCCTGCCCCACCTCTGTCCCCTCAGACTGATTTAAAACACAATGGGCAACTCTGAATTTTATGTTACTAAAATTTTTCTCACTAAAGCTTGCTTGAGTCAAACTTAGACTGTACTGTTCTTAGACTGGAGAGTGGAGGGAACTACATGACCTCGGGCGTCATAAATGAGGGGTGGGGTTATTGTAATGAGTACTGCGATCCTTGCCAATTTTATGAAGCTGCGATGACTCTAGGCTCAGGCATTCCCACAAGCATCAAGGGAGGCAAGGAGTCACCCTGCGTCCATGCCTGAAGCTGCTCACCCAGCCCTGCGCAAGCACCTATCAGGACCCATTCACTGAGTCAAGTACCTCTAGTTTGTAAGGGCCCAATTCTACTCATATGTGAATGCACCACCAGGTGGCAGTATCTGACCGTACCGATAGCAAAGACCTCCCAGTCTAAGAAGCTTGAAGCGCTATTAACATCCACCACCAAGTGGTGGATGAAAAATAAAGAAATTAAGTCAGCTCTTCTCCTTCCCACCCAGTCTCTCCCGTGGACCGAAAGGGGTCCTTAAATCTTTTGCTGACTTTGTGTATAACTGGACTGATACTTCTATATTTCGGACTGTTTGCATAGGGAAAAGAAAAGTTTGCACAGGGAAAAGAAGAGTAAAGGCTAGACAATAAGTGAAAATGGAAACGTTTTAAGGAACGTTTGCAAAGGGAAAAGGAAAGAGTAAAGTTAGACAATAAGTGAAGATGAACAAGAGAATATGTGTATAAAAAAGAACAAAGTAAATACAGCTTACATATGCATATGAACTATGGAAATAATTTATATTGGGATGTTGAAATAATGTATGAGCAGCATTTGCAAACAAAAAAGATAGGAAAACAATGGAGGTGCCAATTAGCCAAGGGACTGATTCAGAACATAGCTGGTCAATAGATATGTAAATGCTGAGAGAAACTAGGACTGTGTCTATAACCCATGGGTAACAAAATGGTGTATTTGTTGAAGAGCAATGAAGCCGAGAGTCAACCAGGTCTAAGGGTGTGCCCAAGGATATGCAGTTAGAGTTGAGTAGGCAAGGATTTGAAGAGCACCAGAGAAAGTAATTTGGTAGAAATGACTAATGCTTACTGCGACAACTTCTGAAATCATCCAAAATACTGTCATTTCCTGTTTGACAGAATTAAGTCTTTGAAAATTCCAGGAACAAAGGATGAAGAGATGAAGTCACAGGGCCAACGTTAGTAGAGATTTCTGCCGGGCCACAGCCAGACAGCAGTGCCAGTGCTGGTCTGAGGCGGGAACACACAGAACGTTGCATGTGGGCACACGCCCTGGAGAGTTCGTTAAGGCCCGAGTACTTCTTTAGCAGCCTCCGAATGCGGAGGAACTGTCTCATTTTCGACAATTAAGTATATTCTGAAAACAAGCCAAATGGCTGGGAAAGACTACTTTCCATGACATTTCAAGGACCCAGGGCAAAAGCACGCGGAACGAGCAAGGGAGCGGGCGGGCGAGCGTGCGTGCGTGCGGGCGGGCCTCCTCTTGCCCTGGAGGGTCCTAAGCTGAGGGCTCACTAGGCCACAGCAGAGCCAGCTGAACTCGAGACCTTTCCTCCCCGGCCCCGGGGCACCCACCGGACCCATCAGTACGTACTTGCAGCCATGGGAGCGGCAGCGGCTTGGGGTCCTCGCTCGCGAGGTCCTTCCCCGTCCTTGGGGCACCCGTGCGGCGGCAGGGACGCCGCGCCCGGCGGGTCCTCGTCCCCGACGGCGGAGGCCTGAGCACGCAGCCTGTACAGGGGGGGCCCAGGCCCGCCACCTCGAAGGCGTCCCCGAGCTGGGCCAGGGGCGAGTCTCGCGAGGCCGGGAGGAAGGGCGTGTCCAAGGGCGAGCTGGGTGGGTACAGCGAGGACAGCGAGGAGCGCGAGGACAGGGACGCCAGGGACTGTGGCGTGTCCAGGGAGCGCCTCTGTTTGTGGAGGTCTGCGGGGCCCGGGGCGTCCGCCAAGGGGACGTCCCGGCCCAGGGAGTCGAAGGGGACGAGGTCGAAGCGCAGGAGCGGGCCGCCCTCGGCGTCGGGCTTCTCGCGTACTGCGGGAGGCCGTAGATGTCGGTGAAGCTGACGGAGCTCGGGGAGCCCCGGCTCGAGGCCAGGGAGCCGCGGCTGCTCCCCGAGGAGACGGTCAGGGTGCTGGCGGACAGGCTGAAACGACAAGAGCAGCCTGGAGCCCGCCCGTCCCCACCGCGAGCCGAGCTCCACGAGGAGCAAACCTCTGCCTCGGGCCCGTTCACCCCGGCGCCTCTTCAACACCTCTGAGCGTTTTAAGACACCCACCCCCACCCCCGCCCCCGCCCCCGCCCCTTCGTAAATATTTCCTTTGTTTCTTTGAATGTCAGTCGAGAGCAGTAGTTAACGTCAAGGGCTCTTGCTCGAGCTCAAGTTCCAGCTCACACTCAAGACTAGCTGTATGCAGCTGATTTGGTCAAGGGCTTTGCCCTTTCCGAGCCTCCCACCTTCTCACCCGGCGCTGGGATGAGAGCGGTTCCTGCCTCAAGGCGCTGTGGGGGGGAGAACTGAGAAAATAATACACAGAAAGCCCTTAACACTACACTTCACGATACGGTAAGTGCTTGAGAACTGGAGCTCTTACTGAGCATCCAACTCGGATTTTAAAGACATTCATGCCTAATTAAAATGAGTATCTTAAAGAGAAATAATTAAAAGTGTACGTGTGCATCTATGTAGATGGACATATACACTCCTGATGCTGTGAGTTACAAAATCCTTCGATAAATCTGACTTAAGATTCATTATTCTGAAGTCACACTTGGTTCTCCTCATATTCCTTGGGTCACATATAAGCAGCTCAGCTTAAAAATATCCTGTCTTCACTTTCCTGTCCTGTACTTACAACCACTGCAGGTTCTAAGTTCTGGGAGAGAAAGCCAGGCTAAATGAATCGTGAAGTTCACGGCCACTATGTTATAACATGATAATCATGTTACCTACCTTTGTAACTCGGACTGGAGATAGGACATTAGGCAGGTGGCTTCTTCCAGCTGCATCAGGAGACAGTTTCTTTTTTCCTGAAGTAGAATCCTGTAGGTACAAAAACAGTCCACTGGTGGATTTCAAAGATGCCAAGTATATTTTCCTAACAAGAAATTCAACTATATATTCCGCCAAAACAGATCAATGACTATCAGTTCTAAAAGCACACCTATGTCACAAGTTCCAAGGTAACTGTTTTTGTTTTATTTCACACTGTACCTCTAGAATCCTGAACAGTGCGAGTGATCCACACTAGAAGTTGCATGTGTGATGGAACAAATGTGTGGATAAAGAGATAAGATGGACGGATGGGAGGATGAGTGGGTGGACAGGCAGGTAAATAGACAGGTGGATGGGAATCCCACAGATGGGTTCAAAGGCAGAGCTCATAGAAATCTACTGGATTTCCTTGGAATAAATCTGATTCCCTCATCCTAGGCCCTCTTCCAGGCAAAAAATAAATGCAATTCTAGTATCTAGAGAATAAAAGATCAAAATCAAATAAAACAAAATATCAACTGTCATGGGTTGATATGGGTTGGAAGTATATATTTCTTCTTCCTTCTGCCTTCTTCTACTTCATAATTTTCTAGAATATTTTTCTCCTACTGTAGTAAGCCTACTGCCGAGAGTAGAGCCCTGCACATATAATAAATAATTGTTGAACAGTGGGGACTGATTAATCTTGCCTTTATAACAAAAGACCCATTTACAAATCAAAATGATTGTATATATATATATATATCAGGCAAAATAGAGTTTATGAACAAAGACTGTACTAAGAGACAAAGAGGGGGATTACATAATGATAAAGGGGTCAATCCAATAAGAGGATATAACATATGTAAACATTTATGCACCCAGCACAGAACCATCTAAATATATAAGCAAATATTAACAGTCCAAATGGGAGAAATAGACATTAATACAATAATAGTAGCAGATTCTAATACTCCACTTACATCAACCATACAGATCATCCAGACAGAAAATCAGTAAGAAAACTTTGGCCTTAAAGAACATGTGAGATCACATAGATTTATCAGATATATACAGAATATTCCATCAAACAAAAAATCAGCAGAATCATACATTTTTCTGAAGAGCACATGGAACCTTATGGAGAAGAAATTACTTTTTAGGCTACAAAACAAGACTTAATGAGTAAAGGAAGATTCAAGTGTATTCGGCAACACGTGTAAAAGTAAAGATCAATTATGAAACAAAACTGGAAAGTTCACAGATGTGTGAGATCAATCAACATGTAGTGAACTGTCCATGGGTCAATGAAGAAATCAAAAGAAATTTAAAGAAAAACAACCTCAAGAAAATGAGAATACAAGGTAACAGATTTATGGAATGCAGCAAAAGCAGTTGTGAAAGGTAGGTTCTTGGTGATAAAATGCCTAACTCAAGAAACAAACTAACTTCACACACGAAGAAAATAGAAAAAGAAGAACAAATGAAGCCCAAAGGTACTATTAGGAAAGAAATAACAAAGATCGGGATGGAAATAAATGTAACAAAGACTCAAGAGGCAATAGAAAAGATGAATGAAATTAAGAGGCTTTTTTTTTCTTTTAAAAGATAGACAAACTGGGGCCTCCCTGGTGGCGCAGTGGTTGAGAGTCCGCCTCCCGATGCAGGGGATACGGGTTCGTGCCCTGGTCTGGGAGGATCCCATATGCCGCAGAGCGGCTGGGCCCGTGAGCCATGGCTGCTGGGCCTGCGCATCCGGAGCCTGTGCTCCGCAACGGGAGAGGCCACAACAGTGAGAGGCCCGCATACCGCAAAATAAATAAATAAATAAATAAATAAAAGATAGACAAACTGATGAAAGTTTAGCTAACGTCAAGAAAAGGGCAGGGCTTAAACACATAAAATCAGAAATAAAAGAGGAGACGTTACAACTGACACCATGGGAATACAAAGGATTATAAGAGGCTGCTATAAACAATTGTATGCCAGCAAACTGAACAACACAAAAGAAATGGATGCACCCTAGAAACATTCAAGGCAGGACTGAATTATGAAGAAAGAGAAAACTGAACATACCAAAAACTAGTAAGGACGTTGAATCAGTAATCCAGCACTTCCCACCAAACAAAAGTTCAGGACCAGCAGGCTTCCCTGGTCAATTTTACCAAACAGTCAAAGAAGATTTAATAACTGTCTTTCTCAAACTTTCTGAAAAAGTTGAAGATGAGGGATGCTTCCTAACTAATGATGCTAGCATTACCCTGTTACCAAAACCTGACAAGGACACCACAAGAAAAAGAAAATTACACTCCTATATCTGTACACACCAAATACACACATCAAACTTCTGGAATGCTACACAGCAGTTCTAAGAGCAATGTTTTTAGTGATACCTACTACAAGACATAAGAAAATCTTCAAATATACAGCCTAACTTTGAACCTCAAGGAATTAGAAAAAGAAGAACAAATGAAGCCTAAAGTTAGCCCAAGGAAGAAAATAATAAAAATGAGAGCAGAAATAAATGAAATAGAGGCTAAAAAGACAGTAGAAATTATCAATGAAACCGAGAGCAGGTTCTTTGAAAAGATAAACAAAATTGAAAAAGCTTTAGCCAGGCTCACCAAGAAAAAAAGACAATTAAAATCAGAAATATCACAAATAATTAAACTAAGAAATGAATAAGGAGACATAACTAATACCACAGAAGTACAAACAATCATAAGAGACTACTATGAACAATTATATACCAACAAATTGGACAACCTATGAGAAATAAATTTCTAGAAACATATAACCTTCCAAGACCGAACCATGAAGAAACAAAATTTGAAGAGACAGTTTACTAGCAACAGGACTGAATCCATAATTTAAAACCTCCCCCAAAAGCCCAAGGAGCACATGATTTCACTAGTGAATTCTACCAAACATTCGAAGAAGACTTAATAACAACTTTTCCCCAACTCTACCAAAAAATAGAAGATGAAGGAACAAATTCAAACTCATTTTATGATGCCAGCATTACCCTGTTAACAAAACCTGACACGGACACCACAAGAAAAGAAAGTTACAGGCCAATATCCCTGATGAACATAGATGAAAAAATCACCAGCAAAATATTAGCAAAGTGAATTCAACAATAAATTAAAAGAGTCATACACTATAATCAAGTGGGAATTAGTCCAGAGATGCAATAATGTTTCAGTATTTGCAAATCAATTGTATACCACATTAACAAGATGAGGGACAAAAATGATATGATTATCTCAATAGATACAAAAAAAAAGCATTTGACAAAATTCAAACCATTTTTGACAAAAACTCTAAAAAAAAAAGTGGGTATACAGGGAGCATACCTGAACATAATAAAGGTCATTATGACAAACCCACAGCAAACATCATACTCAAACATGAAAAACTAAAAGCTTTTCCTCTAAGACCAAGAAAAAGCAAGGATGCCCACTCTCGCCACTTTTATGCAACATAGTATTGAAAGTCCTAGGCACAGCAATCTGACTAGGAAAAGAAATAAAAGAAATCCAAAATGGAAAGGAATAAGTACACCTATAACTATCTGCAGATGACATGATATGACATATAGGGAACACTAAAGACTCCACCAAAAAGTTGTTAGAACTAATAAATGAAGTTGCAGTAAATTTGCAGGATACAAAACCAATATAGAGAAATATTTTACATTTCTAAACACTAATAGTGATCTGTCAGAAAGACAAATGATGAAAGACAATCCCATTTACAATTGTATCAAAAAGAATAAAATACCAGGAATAAATTGAACGAAGGAGGTGAAAAACCATTACAATGATGAGAGAAACTGAAGAAAAAAACAAATAAATAGAAAGATATTCTGTGCTTGTGGATTGGCAGAATTAACACTGTTAAAATGTCAATAATACACAAAGCAATCTACAAAGTCAATACAATCCCTATCAAAATACCAATGGCATTTCCCACAGAAGGAATAAACAATCCTAAAATTGGCATCCACAAATGACCCAAATAGTCAAAGCAATCTTGAGAAAGAACTAACCTGGAAGAATCACACTTCCTGATTTCAAACTAAATGACAAAGCTATAGTCAAATCAGTATGATATCTGTATAAAAAGACACATAGAACAATGGAGCAGAACAGACAGCCTAGAAGTAAACCTACTCATATATGGTCAGTTAATCTACAACAAAAGAGCCAAGAATATAAAATGGGGAAACAACATTCTCTTCAATAAACAGTGATAAGAAAACTGGACAGCCACACACAAAAGAATGAAACAGGACCACTAGTTTACACCATATAAAAAATTAACCAAAATGGATTAAAGACTTGGCTATAAGATGTGAAACTACAAAACTCCAAGAGGAAGACATAGGTGGTATATCAAGACCCTGACACTGGTTTTGGTAACAATATTTTGGATTTCACATCAAAAGCACAGGAAACAAAAGCAAAAATAAGCAAATGTACTATATCAAACTAAAAACCTTCTGCACAGCAAAGGAAACCATTAACCAAATAAAAAGGCAACCTAATGAATGGGAAAAGATATCTGCAAATCGTATATCTCATAAGGGGTTAATATCCAAAATATATAAAAAATTCACACAACTCAGTTGAAAAAAACAATCAATTACAAAAATAGCAAAAGAATCAGAAATAGACATTTATCTAAAGAAGACATACAGATGACCAACACATGTAAAGGCACATGTAAAGATGCTCAACATCTCTAATTATTAGAGAAATGCAAATCAAAACCACAGTGAGATACCACCTCACACTTGTCAGAATGGCTATTATCAAAAAGAACAGAAATAACAAGAGTTAGTGAGGATGTGGAGAAAGCGGAACCCTCCTATACTGCTGGTGGGAATGTAAATTGGTGCAGCCACCATGAACAATAATATGGAGGTTCCTTAAAAATCAAAAATAGAGTTACCATATGATCAAGCAACACCATTTCTGGATATTTATCCAAAAAGAAAAAAGTGAAAACATTAATTTGAAAAGATACATGTATCCCAATATTCATAGCAGCATTAGTTACGACAGCCAAGATATGCAAGCAACGTAAGTGCCATTGTCAGGTGAATGAATAAAGAAGATGTGGTAAATACACACACGTGTTGGAATATTACTCAGCCAGAAAAGAAGAAAATATTGTCATCTGTGACAACATGGAGGAATCTTGAGAGGACTGTGCTAAAGTGAGATGTCAAAGACATAAAGTATGGTCTCACTTATATGTGGAATCTAAAACAAACAAATAAACTAACAAGGTCATAGATACAGAGAGCAGATTGGTGGTGGCCAGACGTGAAGGGCAGAGTGAAATGAGTAAAGGTGGTCAAAAACTTCCAGTTATCAAGTTAATTAAATCATGGGGAAGTAATGTACAGCAGTATAACTAGACTTAATCATTCTGTATTGTGTATTTGAAAGTTGCCATGAAAGTAAATCTTATAAGTTCTCATGACAAGAAAAAAAAATGTTGTAACCATGGGTGGTGATGAATGTAAATGTAAATTCCCTATAAAACAGAGGTGGAAACATTTATACAAGCCAGTCTATCAGTTATTGAGAGATGTAAAAACTATCTGGGATGTAAGCGGCCATATTTCTATTCTATTTTTCTATAAAAATAGTTATCTTAAATACATGCCAACCTTCTGTACACCTTTTTTCAACTAGGAAGGACAAGACATACAGGAAACTTGCCAGGGTTCAACCCTAGAAGTAGAGTCTCATGTCTGCACATTAAAGAATTCTAAGAACATTAAGAACTCCTTCTACAAAGACGAGTATTTTAAAAGATAACAGACTTTAAAATGTAGTGTCTAATTTACTATCTTTAAGTCATTTACTTTAAATAGCACTTTACTTTTTAAATGTTTATTTTTTATTAATTTCTACTGAAGTATAGTTGCTTTATAATGTTGTGTTAGTTTCAGGTGTACAGTAAAGTGATTCAGTTATACATATACATATATAAACAGATATTCCCCTTTCATACTCTCTTCCATTATAGGTTATTACAAGATATTGAGTATAGTTCCCAGTGCTACACTGTAGGTCCTTGATGGTTATCTATTTTATATATACTAGTATGTATATTTTAATCCCAAACTCCTAATTTATCCATCCTCCCTTTCCCCTTTACCATTTCTGACCCAGGACCAATATATTTCATACTCAGAAGACAAGTTCACCTCTCCTTCTTTTTTTTTTTTTTTTTTTTTTTTTTTTGCTGTACGCGGGCCTCTCACTGCTGTGGCCTCCCCCGTTGCGGAGCACAGGCTCCGGACACACAGGCTCCGCGGCCATGGCTCGCGGGCCCAGCCGCTCCGCGGCACGTGGGATCCTCCGGGATCGGGGCACGAACCCGTGTCCCCTGCATCGGCAGGCGGACTCTCAACCACTGCGCCACCAGGGAAGCCCCACCTCTCCTTCTTCACCCCATGGTTTCAGATCCCAAGACTCAGCTCCTGCACTGGTCCCAAAATAGACCGCATAAGCTGGACAAGTTTGGGGGACCCAGGTCTTGAATCCAAGCATAATGGTAACACCTGCTCTGGGGGTTCCCTGGATTTGTGCCCTGGCATCTCCACATGGCACGGGCAGAATCAGTCACTGGCGTGTGGGTGTCAGGTCCTAAGAAGCAAGTAGTATTCACAGGACTGAATCCATCCCATTAACAGAGAACCAAATGGAACTGCCAGGGCCTCCCACCCAGAACGTACACAAGAGAATACCATGGGAAAAATGGAAAGTGATATTAAGCTGAAACAATACAGAAGCACAAGAGCACAGATGAAACTTCCATTTCATAGTCCCTTTGCAGAGTCAGAAGCAATAAACTCTGGGTTTATTTTGAGAGAGGTGAGAGGGCACTCTACCACTCCAGGCAAATTAGCATGCACTCTGCCCATTCCTATGCACTGGACTCTCCAAACCACACCGCTTCCCTCCAGCGTTGACATTGGCCCCTAAGGACAGGACACAGACCTATCAATTAATGACGAATAACCAAGTAGAGATAACCCCTAGCAAATACAGAGGACAATCTTAACATTCGATGAAACAGTCGTTATGAGGGCATCTGTACTGACCAAATAATTCAGGTGACTATTAAACTCTACCTAGAGAATGCTCACAGAGATACAGCTTATGATCCTGGTAACACAGTGAATTTTAAGGAGCCAGTATGTTATCAAATGGGCGGTGGGCTCTCCAAAGCTCAGCAAATATCCCCAAACTTCTGACAGCTGTGCTACGTGGAAAGCAGACGGAGCCTTCCACACAATCCGTGATCACCAGCAATCTGTGATCACACACAGCAAACGCAAACCAGGAGACAGAGCACACAACGAAAGGCCGAGCAACACAGGACAAAGGACTCTGTGCTGGCTTCATGTGTCCCACGCTGGGAAAGAGCCCCAAGACCAGGTGAAGAGACGCACGTTCAGAAACAGACACGCGAGACAGCGGAGACTTCCTGCTGCCAAATGTGCAGGCTTTGCTGGCGAGAAGTCAAAGTCGGAGATAAAAGTAAGAGGTAGACTGCGGAAACGGAGATGCTGCTGATGTCAGGAACGGGGTTCCCCCCGTGGTCACGGAGCCGACCCCCACCGGGCTGGAGACCCGACACCTGTCCTGGGCGCTGTCCTGAAAACATAGGGGGCGGGGGCACCCGGCACCTGCAGCGGGAGTGGGCGGGGTCTAAGTCGTGGGTTCTCCGGTCTTCCCTACTCCATCCGATTCTCGACCACCTCCCACTTGTAATAGGGACCGGGAGCCTCCGAGCCCTGGGCACCCCCTGCGGACGGCAGGCAACGGCTCCCTCCACCTTCCGCCAGGCCATAGCTGCCTGAGTAATAAGGCTTCGGCTTTGCCAGTTGCTCCTCCGCTGGAAGCCGGCCCCGCCTGCCCAGCCAGCCCACCTTTCCGTGGCACCCTGCACGGATGTGGCCTGGGAGCGCTGGATCTCCTCCTCTAGGCGCCGCCGCTCCTCCTCCAGCCGGGCCACGTCTTCCGCCGGCCTCGTCTGCTGGACGATGAGCTGCAGCTCCTGAAGCAGGGCCTCCTTCTCTTTGATGAGCTGCAGCCGGTCCCTGTCGGCCTCGGCCATGCCCAGCCAGGACTCGCTCTCAAACTGGGAGGGCTGCCTCTGGATATTTGTGACTCTGCGAGACAGGGACACAGAAAAATCCATGAACTTCACTTTTAAAATTCTCTTCACAATACAGACGCTATAATCCTCAACTAAGTATTAGCAAATTGAATCCAACATAACACAAAAAGAATTACACCACAACCGTCAAGTGGGATTTATCCTAGGTGTGCTGGTTCAACATTCAAAAATCAATTAATATAATCCATCACAGCAACAGATTTTAAAAGATCATGTGACCATATCAAGAGATGCAGAACAAGCATCTGAAAAAATCTAGCATTCATTTAGTATATATAAAAAACAAAACAAAAAAACCCCACTAAAATAGAAATAGAAACTTCCTCAATTTGATAAAGAACATCTACAAAAAAAAATACAACTAATACCATTCTTAATGGTATGAAGCTAAAGCTTTCTCACTGAGATCAAGTTCAGAACAATGGTGTACTCCATCACCAATCCTTTTCAATGTCGTATGAAAGTCCTAACTAACGGAATAAAATAAAAGGAATACACTGTGCACAGATTGGAAAGAAAGACATAAAACAGTCCTTGTTCACAGTTCACATAATCGTCTATGAGGAAACCCCAAAGAAACTGATAACAAAAAAAATTTCCCCTGGAACTCTTAAGCAATTAGTGCAAGATTGCAGGATACAAGCTTATACAAAAATCAACTGCTTTCCTATATACCATCAATAAACAAGTGGATCTGAAATTTAAAACACAGTACCATTCACATGGCACCTCCAAAAATGAAATAGTTATAAGTCTAACCAAACTTGTACAAGATCTATACAAAGGAAATTACAAAACTATGATGAACTGATACAAAGAAGAACTAAATAAATGAAGAGACATTCCATGTTCATGGATAGGAAAGATTTGACACTGTCAAGATGTCACTTCTTCTCAGCTTGCTCTATAGATTCAAAACAATCCCAATCAAAATTCCAGCAACTTATATTAGTGGACATAAACAAATTGATTCTAAAGGGGCAACAGGTCCAGAACAGGCAACACAATACTGAAGAAAGAGAACAAAGCTGGAGAACTGACACTATGAGACGTCAAGACTTAATATAAAGCAGTACAGTAATCAAGATAGTGTGGTACTGGCAAAAGAACAGGATAGTAAAGACAGTCTTTTCCTCAAATGGTGCTGGAACAACTGGACATCTACATGCAAAAAAAAAAAAAAGCATCTAGACACAGACTTCACACCCTTCACAAAATTTAACTCAAGACCTAAATATAAAAGGCAAAACTGTAAAACTCTTAGAAGATTACATAGGAGAAAACTAAGACCTTGGTTTGGAAATGTCATTTTAGATACAATACCAAAGGCATGATCCATGAAAGAAATAATGGGTAAGTTCAACTTCATTAAAATTAAAACTTCTGCTCAGTGAAAGCCAATGTCAACACATGTGAGACAACAAATCACAGACTGGGAAGAAACATTTGCAAAAGACACATCTGATCAGAACTGTTATCCAAAATGTAGAAAGAATACTTAAAACTAAACAGTGAGAGAACAAACAATTCAACTAAATGGGCCAGACACCTTAACGGACACCTCACTGAAGAAGATAAACAGACAGCAAAGCATATGAAAAAAAAGATGCTCTAAATCATACGTCACCAGGGAAATGAAAATTAAAACAACAGTGACATTCTACTACACAGCTATTAGAATGGCCAAAATGAGGACACTGACAACATCAAATGCTGGTGAGGATGTGGAGCAACAGGCACTCCCATTCACTGCTGGAAGGAATGCAAAATGCTACAGCCACTTTGACAGTTTCTCATAAAACTAAACATACTCTTACCATGTGATCCAGCAGTCACACTCCTTGGTGTTTACCCAAAAGAGCTGAAATTTTATGTCCATACAAATCTGCACATGGATGTTTATAGCAGCTTTGTTTATAATACACAAACCTTGGAAGCAATTTGTTTCCATCTCATTTCTTATTAATTTTGTCCTGCATTTATTTATATCACCTATGTATCAAGAAACACTTCCCTTTATGTCTTTACATTTTATCAATGGAAATATATGTTTATTCCATCAATAAAATTGTGCATAGGATAAAAAAATAAACTTGGAAGCAACCAAGATGTCTTACTTTAGTAGACGAACAGAGAAATAAACTATGGTACATTTAAACAATGGGATATTATTCAGCACTAAAAAGGAATGAGCCATCAAGACATGAAATACAGGAAGGAAACTTACACAGTATTATAAGTGAAGGAAGTCAATCTGAAAAGGCTACATACTGCATAATTATATGTATATGACTTTCTGGAAAACTATGGAGTTAGTAAAATCTCAGTGGTTTTCATAGGTTAGTGCTGAGGAAGGAATGAGTAGGCAGAGCACTATGGATTTTTAGGGAAGTGAAAACACTGTACTGAATACCATAATATTGGATACATGTCATTATACATTTGTCCAAATGCACAGAATGTACAATACCATGAACAAACCCTAATGAATCACTTTAGGTGATTATGATGTGACAATGTACGTTCATGAAGTGTAACAAATGTACCTACCCTCTGGTACATCTCTGGAGATGTTTATAGTGAGGGAGGTTATATGTGTAGATAGGTAAGAAGTACATGGGAACTCTATATTGTCCACTGAGTTTTGCTGTAAACCTGAAAATGCTCTAAAAAATAAAATATATGTAAAATATAAATATAAAATATATGTAAGAAGGTAAAATGCCATGTTCTTTCATGAATAATCTACCTAAATACTTACCTAAACATTTTAAACGTTATTCACTGTAACCTTAAAGGTTACATCTCTAGAAAATAAGAAATTGCTCACTGTGTTTGGTAAATGCTACAGCAAAACATGTAACAATTACTTGCTAAGCATAGCAATGACCTATTTTCTGAGTTTAGTACAGCCTGGCAAATTCCAGCCTACACTGTGCATTTTCAGAACAAACATGCAAAATGCCCAGAGGAATATTCACAAGAGGCGACATTCCTTCAAAAAATATGAGCAAGCTAAAGAGAAGAAGTATATGATTAATAATGTGACCACTGTAGATAATCAATATGGATAATGAATTTTGAAATATTACATGTGGAAATTTTAAAGTCCAACACTACTACATCATAATAAGCAAGAAAAAAATTCAATATAAAACCACTTAGCAAACCGAAGACCTATGTCAGTTAATGCTTGTCCTTAGCAGAGAGTCATGTGATCTGCTTTTGTTGATATTTTTACATTTTCTAAGAAGCCAAGAAAAGTGAAAGTCCAGACATACATAAATTATACACATAGATGAGAGCCAATTATTTAGCCAGAAAGTATCCTCCTTACACTAGCTGGTATCCTGCTGTTTTGTCTTCAAGATAGTATTTCATTTTTAATGAAAGAAATTTATTTTTGATATGCTTTATAGCTTTAAGAAGGACATATTTTAAACAACTGTGTTTTAAGATGTTACCAAAGGATGAAAAGAGGTAAAGTCTCTAAGCAGGTGAGAGTAATGCTAAAGTAGTGGGACAATATTGAAAACAAGGGGCCCTAAGCATTTGAGGAGAAATATGATGTATTGATTGTCTCAGATTTGCCCATGTTCTAAAATTAAGACTAGGAAAGATAAACAAACAGGCAAAAACTATAGTCAAATATTGAATTTCAGAAGCCAGACTATTTATTATTATTTAGGTCAATATAAATAATTGCATTTAAATTCTTTCAAACAAAATGAAATGGAATATCTACTGCTATTACCTGTTACTCTAGTTCTTAAAATGTCTTTGAAAATAATTATGTGTGGCTTTTTCCATTAATGGCTCAACATTAACCTATTGAGCCAAAAAAATAAATGGAAAAAAAATAGTTTAACTTAGCTTGGTCTGAGGGACTGATACTCAGTCTAAGAGGGAGGAAAAAGGGAGTTCTCAACTAGCAGGAAGGTTTTAAAAAGCTGGAAAATCTCCATTCTTACTGAATCAGATCTTTACAAGTGTTAGCAATATTTTGAATTTGACATTTTAAATGCACTTGACAGTTTGTTACATGTATTCGGAAGCTAAACGAAAAATGAGAATCCATTATTTTGTATTACATTAGACACTGCATTTTGGTAAAATTTTAGGTAGACACATACTGAACTGTGTTCTATTTCTCTCCAGGGAAAAAGAAGTAAGCAGAAGGTAAGATTTTTAAAATGAGTTTCTTACCTCTTTCTGTCCTCCTCACATTGCCGATTAAGTCTGACTTGGTCTACAAGGTTTGCTTTATCATCAAAGGCAAACTTTGGGGAATAAAAGAAAAACAATAAAAATTCATATTAAAACATTTTCAAAATTGTAAATTCATTTAAATTTCAGCAACAGTTAAAAATACTCTTTTAATTCTTCTTTAAATTTCAATTTTTCAAAGCACTGGAAGGAAATGTACCAAATAAAATTCTGTTGCAACCTCTGACCAGAGGGGTTTGGGAATCTGGGTTTAATACTATCCAAACAGTTGAACTCTTTTTTCCTCAGTGGAAATATATTCATTTGTTATTATATCAAACAAAATTGAAGTTTTTTAAAGAAAGAAATAATTTATTAAGGGTTGATACAAAGGTTTAAAATGTTATCCCATTTTGTACACTGTTCTCAAATATCCAGTTTCTCAATGAATATGGAATGATCATGTCCTAGTAAGAAACAATAAAATCTGAAGAAGACAGACTAGTATGTGTTTGGGGTATAGGATAACTCTCTCCAATATGGTATGGTATATAAAAGAACAAAATGTTAAAAGAAGGAAATCAAAGAATAAAAATGACTGGGATTGGGCAATATTACTTTAAGAGCTAGAATATAAAATGTGGTGTTCTGGATCCAATCAGTAGCTGTATTTAAATATTTTTCCTACCAATTACACTGAAGTGATCAACATGCTAGACAAAACAAAAAGACTTATACGAAACACAATTGTGGCTTATTTTTTTTCATTCCTGGAAATGTCATAAAAATGTATTTTCAATAAATCCTTCAGGGGCTTCCCTGGTGGCACACGGGTTAAGAACCCTCCTGCCAATGCAGGGGACACGGGTTCAATTCCTGGTCCAGGAAGATCCTACATGCCATGGAGCAACTAAGCCTGTGTGCCGCAACTAAGGAGCCTGCGCTCTAGAGCCTATGAGCCACAACTACTGAGCCCGTATGCTGCAACTAATGAAGCCCGCTCACCTAGAGCCTGTGCTCTGCAACAAGAGAAGCCACCGCCTTGAGAAGCCCACTCACCACAACGAAGAGTAGCCCCCGCTCGCTGCAACTAGAGAAAGCCTGCACACAGCAACAAAGACCCAACGCAGCCAACGATAAATAAAATAAATTTTAAAAAATCCTTCAAGGTGTAGACTTGAATTTACTAGATCGTATATAATGACCACTAAGTCTTTTTCCTTTTAATAACTTCATGTCAACAAATATTTAAGAACATTCTACTTGAATGATTAGTAATTAATTTGTTGATACACATTTTAATAAATTTCTATTGTGAATTTCTCTACACGTATACTGCCTTGGAAATATACTGAATGACAAGATGAAGAAGTGGCTTATGGTGCACTGAAATTCTCCAATGAAATGAGTCACAATCATATATTTAAACAGTTCTATCAGCTCCCCCTTTCCACAAACTCTGTTCAGTATACATATTTAGATATGAAGTTTGACATCTTTAGAAACTTTCCAGAGTGGAAATGCTCTACTTGTCTTTTCATCACCCTCTTTATCACTGAGCTGATTCTTCAGTGAGATTAATACGCCTCACTCCTTAAATCTCTTCTAAAAGTAATTTACAAACTTGTGGGCTTCACTCTTCTTTGAGACAAATAAAAATGTTTTAGTCAAAAACAAGGCAATCTACAATTTAAAAATACCAAAATGGTTCCTGTCTCAGTTCTATATAGTCCTATATCATGTACCGCAAATTCCAAATTCCAATGTTATGCTGATATTGCTTATAAGTCTCTGGTTACAAATCCCTAGTCTTGAAAAACATGTCATATACCTAACACCTGCCCTCAAAAATGACTCATAATATTAACTAAAATAGACACACTTCTAAGTTGGCCCGCAACAATCTTTACCTTCTGTTATTCAGCCCATGTGTAATCACCTCTACTAGAAAGTAGGTTGGACCAGTGACTTGATTCCATCCAAAAGAATAGAGCAAAGGTAAAGAAAAGTCATTTCTGTGATTAGGTTACAATGGATTGTTACTCCCATGATGTTAGGTGACTTTCTCCATTGCCTTCTCAGGTTGCACATTTGTGTGAAACAAACTGTCATGCTGAAGAGTATAGTTGATTTACAATGTTGTGTTAGTTTCAGGTGTACAGCAAAGTGAATCAGTTTTACATATACATGTATCCACGCTTTTTAAAATTCTTTTCCCATGTAGGTCATTACAGACTGTTGAGTAGAGTTCCCTGTGCTACAGAGTAGGTCCTTATTAGTTATCAACTTTATACATCATAGTGTCTATATGTCAATCTCAATCTCCCAGTTTATCCCTCCTCCCCTTTCCCCCTGTCTAACCACAGTTTGTTTTCTACATCTGTGACTCTATCTCTGTTTTGTATATAGGTTCATTTGTATTTTTTTTTGATTCCACATATAAGCAATATCATATGATATTTGTCTTTCTCTGTCCAACTTACTTCACTTAGTATGATAATCTCTAGTTCCATCCATATTGCTGCAAATGGCATTATTTCATTATTTTTATGGCTGAGTAGTATTCCATTGTATATATGTACCACACCTTTATCCATTCCATGGTCAATGGACACTTAGCTTGCTTCCATGTCCTGGTTATTGTAAATAGTGCTGCAGTGAACACTGGGGTGCATGTATCTTTTCGAATCATGGTTTTCTCCGGATATATGCCCAGGAGTGGGATAGCAGGATCATATGTAGCTCTATTTTTAGCTTTTTAAGAAAGCTTCATACTGTTCTCCATAGTGGCTGCACCAATTTACATTTCCACCAACAGTGGAATTTATTGCTTGTGGACTTTTTGATAATGGCCATTCTGACTGCTGTGGGGTGATACCACATTGTAACTTTGATTTGTATTTCTCCGATAATTAGTGACGTTGAGCATCTTTTCATGTGACTTTTGTCCATGAGTATGTCTTATTTGGAGAAATGTCTACTTAGATCTTCCACCCATTTTTTTGATTGCCTTGTTTGTTTGTTTTTTGATATTCAGCTGCATGAGCTGTTTGTATATTTTGGAGATTTATCCGTGGTTGGTCGCTTTGCAAATATTTTTTCTCATCTATCTTTCCCTAGTCTTTTCATTTTGTTTATGGTTTCCTTTGCTGGGCAGAAGCATTTCAGTTTAATGAGGTCCCATTTGTTTATTTTTGTTTTTATTTTCATTACTCTAGGAGGTAGGTCAAAAAAAGATCTTGCTGTGATTTATGTCAAAGACTGTTCTTCCAATGTTTTCCTCTAAGAGTTTTATAGTGTCTGGTCTTACTAATCCATTTTGAGCTTATTTTTGTGTATGATGTTAGAGAATGTTCTAATTTCATTCTTCTACATGTAGCTGTCCAGTTTTCCTAGCACCCCTTATTAAAGAGACTGTCTTTTCTCCCTTGTATATTCTTGCTTGTTTGGTCACCTAATCTGAGGCTTTCTAATTGACCTGACATCTTGACTGCAGTTTTAAAACCCTACATAGCAAGAGCTAACTTAGATATCATATGTACTTATGATATTGGGCATAGCTTTTTGATATTTTTCTCTATAGTAACATCATGCATTAGGCAGTGCCGGAGTCTAATAATCAGAGATGTAATTTTGAACCCAGACTTGCCTCTCTCAGATTTAAGACCTTAGGTAACCTGGCACTGTAGTCTCCTCATTATACTACATAACAGAGATGGGGAAAACTGGTTAAAATGAGGTCAGACATGGGAAGCTGCATGCCCCCGTACAGTTCAGAGTCTCATCAATAAGAATAATTTACTGCTATTGTTATTATAACTCTGTAACAAGCTTCACACCAATAGGTTTAGGACATTCTACATAAATCATTACAAAAGCCTTTGATCTTACCCGTTTCTCCTCATGCTAGTTAGAAATACCTACATTCTAATTCTAACTTTATGACAAGAAGCAATGACTAATTAAAGAAACTGAGTGAGTCAGACATTTTTCCTTCTCTCAGTCACTCCAAAATCTTTAGAAAAAAATATTATTTTTTGAGTTAACAGATTCTTCCCTGTGTGTTACAGGGAGTTATCATATTCCTTAAGCCACATAATACATGTGGTTGAAAATGTACAAGTGTACTATTAAGAACAATGAAGGGAAAACTGAAAATAGGCTGCTCCACAAAATTCAAGAAATAGTCATTATTTCCTATATTCCAAAAGAGGAAATGTTTGCTGAGTTTTAAAATAGTAGCTAATTATTTTTTTCTCATTTTGGACATTTAATGAGTGGTACTGTTAAGAACACAAGCTTTATAATCAAACAATTGTAAGCTGTGTGACCTTGGGCAAGTCACCTCAACTCCCTGAACCTCAAATTCCTAACCTGCAATGTAACAAATTTTTAACATCTTTATTGCAGTATAATAGCTTTACAATGGTGTGTTAGTTTCTGCTTTATAACAAAGTGAATCAGTTCTACATATACATATGTTCCTATATATTCTCCCTCTTGCGTCTCCCTCCCTCCCACCCTCCCTATCCCATCCCTCGAGGTGGTCACAAAGCACCGAGCTGATCTCCCTGTGCTATGCAGCTGCTTCCCACTAGCTATCTATTTTATTTTTGGTAGTGTACATATGTCCATGACACTCTCTCACTTTGTCACAACTTACTCTTCACCCTCCCCATATCCTCAAATCCATTCTCTAGTAGGTCTGTGTCTTTATTCCCACCTTACCCTTAAGTTCTTTTTTTAAAATCTTTTTTGTTTTTAATCTTTATTGGAGGATAATTGCTTTACATTGGTGTGCTAGTCTCTGCCCCACAACAAAGCAAATCAGTTATACATATACATATGTTCCCATAGCTCCTCCCTCCTACGTCTCCCTCCCTCCCACCCTCCCCATCCCACCCCTCCAGGCGGTCACAAAGCACCGAGCTGATCTCCCTGTGCTATGCAGCTGCTTCCCACTAGCTATCTATTTTACGTTTGGTAGTGTATATATGTCCATGACTCTCTCTCGCTTTGTCACAGCTTACCCTTCCTCCTCCCCATATCCACAAGTCCATTCTCTAGTAGGTCTGTACCTTTATTCCTGTCTTACCCCTAGGTTCTTCATGACATTTTCTTTCTTATTCCACATATATGTGTTACCACACAGTATTTGTCTTTCTCTTTCTGACTTACTTCACTCTGTATGACAGACTCTAGGTCTATCAACCTCAATACAAATAGCTCGTTTGTTTCTTTTTATGGCTGAGTAGTATTCCATTGTATGTAGGTGCCACATCTTCTTTATCCATTCATCCGATGATGGACACTTAGGTTGTTTCCATCTCCAGGCTATTGTAAATAGAGCTACAATGAACATTTTGGTACATGACAATTTTTGAATTATGGTTTTCTCAGGGTATATGCCCAGTAATGGGATTGCTGGCTCATATGGTAGTTCTATTTGTAGTTTTTTAAGGAACCCCCATACTGTTCTCCATAGTGGCTGTACCAATTCACATTCCCACCAGCAGTGCAAGAGTGTTCCCTTTTCTCCACACCCTCTCCAGCATTTACTGTTTCTAGATTTTTTGATGATGGCCATTCTGACTGCTGTGGATATCTCATTGTAGTTTTGATTTTCATTTCTCTAATGATTAATGATGTGGAGCATTCTTCCATGTGTTTGTTGGCAATCTGTATATCTTCTTTCCAGAAATGTCTATTTAGGTCTTCTGCCGACCTTTGGATTGGGTTGTGTCTTTTTTGTTGTTATTGAGCTGCCTGAGCTGCTTATAAAGTTTGGAGATTAATCCTTTCTCAGTTGTTTCATTTGCAAATATTTTCTCCCATTCTGATTGTTGTCTTTTCATCTTGTTTATGGTTTCCTTTGCTGTGCAAAAGCTTTGAAGTTTCATTAGGTCTCATTTGTTTTTGTTTTTATTTCCTTTTTTCTAGGAGGTGGGTCAAAAACGATCTTGCTGTGACTTATGTCATAGAGTGTTCTGCCTATGTTTTCCTCTAAGGATTTGATAGTTTATGGCCTTACATTTAGATCTTTAATCAATGTTAGGCTTATTTTTATGTATGGTGTTAGGGAGTAATCTAATCTCATACTTTTACATGTACCTGTACAGTTTTCCCAGAACCACTTATTAAAGAGTCTGTCCTTTATCCACTGTACATTCCTACCTCTTTTATCAAAGATAAGGTGACCTTATGTGTGTGGGTTTATCTCTGGGCTTTCTATCCTGTTCTTTTGATATATTTTTCTGTTTCTGTGCCAGTATCATACTGCCTTCATTATTGTAGCTTTGTAGTATAGTCTGAAGTCCAGGAGCCTGATTCCTCCAGCTCCGTTTTCCATTCTCAAGATTGATTTGGCTATTCGGAGTCTTTTGTGTTTCCATAGAAATTGTGAAATTTTTGTTCTAGTTCTGTGAAAAATGCCAGTGGTAGTTTGATAGGGCTTGCATTGAATCTGTAGATTGCTTTGGGTAGTAGAGTCATTTTCACAGTGTTGATTCTTCCAATCCAAGAACATGGTATATCTCTCCATCTATTTGTATCATCTTGAATTTCCTTCATCAGTGTCTTATAATTTTCTGCATACAGATCTTTTGTCTCCTTAGGTAGGTTTATTCCTAGATATTTTATTCTTTCTGTTGCAGTGGTAAATGGGAGTGTTTTCTTAATTTCACTTTCAGATTTTTCATCATTAGTGTATAGGAATGCCAGAGATTTCTGTGCATTAATTTTGTATCCTGCAACTTTACCAAATTCATTGATTAGCTCTAGTAGTTTTCTGGTAGCATCTTTAGGATTCTCTATGTATAGTATCATGTTGTCTGCAAACACTGACAGCATTACTTCTTCTTTTCCTTTTGGATTCTTTTTATTTCCTTTTCTTCTCTGATTGCTGTGGCTAAAACTTCCAAAACTATGTTGAATAATAGTGGTGACAGTGGGCAACCTTGTCTTGTTCCTGATCTTACTGGAAATGGTTTCAGTTTTTCACCATTGAGCACGACGTTTGCTGTGGGTTTGTCATATACGGCCTTTATTATGTGGAGAAAAAGTTCCCTCTATGCCTACTTTCTGCAGGGTTTTTATCATAAATGCATGCTGAATTTTGTCAAAAGGTTTCTCTGCATCTATTGAGATGATCATATGATTTTTCTCCTTCAATTTGTTAATATGGTGTATCACATTGTTTCATTTTCATATATTGAAGAACCCTTGCATTCCTGGAATAAACCTCACTTGATCATGGTGTATGATCCTTTTAATGTGCTGTTCCATTCTGTTTGCTAGTATTTTGTTGAGGATTTTTGCATCTATGTTAATCAGTGGTATTGGACTGCAGTTTCCTTTCTTTGTGACATCCTCATCTGGTTTTGGTATCAAGGTGATGGTGGCCTCATAGAATGAGTTTGGGAGTGTTCCTCCCTCTGCTATATTTTGGAAGAGTTTGAGAAGGATAGGTGTTAGCTCTTCTCTAAATGTTTGATAGAATTTGCCTGTGAAGCCATCTGGTCCTCGGCTTTTGTTTGTTGGAAGATTTTTAATCATCGTTTCAATTTCAGTGCTTTTGATTGGTCTGTTCATATTTTCTATTTCTTCCTTATTCAGTCTTGGCAGGATGTGCAATTTCTAATAATCTGTCCATTTGGCCAGGCTGTCCATTTTATTGGCATAGAGTTGTTTGTAGTAATCTCTCATGATCTTTTGTATTTCTGCAGTGTCAGTTGTTACTTCTCCATTTCTAATTCTATTGGTTTGAGTCCTCTCCCTTTTTTTCTTGATGAGTCTGGCTAATGCCTTATCAATATTGTTTATCTTCTCAAAGAACCAGCTTTTACTTTTATTGATCGCTGCTATTGTTTCCTTCATTTCTTTTTCATTTATTTCCAATTTTTATAATTTCTTTCCTTCTGCTAACTTTGGGGTTGTTTTTTTTCTCCTTTATCTAATTGCTTTACATGCAAGGTTGTGTTGTTTATTCCAGTTGTTTCCTGTTTCTTAAGGTAGGATTGTATTGCTATAAACTTCCCTCTTAGAACTGCTTTTTCTGCATCCCATAGATTTTGGTTCATCGTGTCTCCATTGTCATTTGTTTCTAGGTATTTTTTTATTTCCTCTTTGATTGTTTCAGTGATCACTTCGTTATTAAGTAGTGTATTGTTTCACCTCCATGTGTTGGTATTTTTTACAGATCTTTTCTGGTAATTGCTACCTAGTCTCATAAAGTTGTGGTCAGAAAAGATAGTTGATACGATTTCAATTTTCTTAAATTTACCAAGGCTTGATTTGTGACCCAAGATATGATCTATCCTGGAGAATGTTCCATAAGCACTTGAGAAAAGTGTGTATCCTGTTGTTCTTGGATGGAATGTCCTATAAATATTAAGTCAATCTTGTTTAATGTACCATTTAAAGCTTGTGTTTCCTTATTTATTTTCATTTTGGATGATCTGTCCACTGGTGAAAGTGGGGTGTTAAAGTCCCCTACTATGAATGTGTTACTGTCGATTTCTCCTTTTATGGCTGTTAGTATTTGCCTTATGTATTGAGGTATTCCTATGTTGGGTGCATAAATATTTACAATTGTTATATCTTCTTCTTGGATCGATCCCTTGATTATTATATAGTGTCCTTCTTTGTCTCTTCTAATAGTCTTTATTTTAAGGTCTATTCTTTTCTGATATGAGAATTGTTACTCCAGCTTTCTTTTGGTTTCCATTTGCATGGAATATCTTTTTCCATCCCCTTACTTTCAATCTGTATGTGTCTCTAGGTCTGAAGTGGGTCTCTTGTAGAGAGCATATATATGGGTATTGTTTTTGTATCCATTCAGCCAATCTGTGTCTTTCAGTGGGAGCATTTAGTCCATTTACATTTAAGGTATTATCGATATGTATGTTCCTATTTCCATTTTCTTAATTGTTTTGGGTTCATTATTGTAG
This sequence comes from Mesoplodon densirostris, assembly GCF_025265405.1. Classification (NCBI taxonomy): domain Eukaryota; kingdom Metazoa; phylum Chordata; class Mammalia; order Artiodactyla; family Ziphiidae; genus Mesoplodon; species Mesoplodon densirostris. The sequence goes on along the minus strand of NW_026778236.1, from coordinate 561,381 downwards.
GTCTTTTCCTCCTCTTGTGTTTCTTGCCTAGAGAAGTTCCTTTAGCATTTGTTGTAAAGCAAATTTGGTGGTGCTGAACTCTCTCAGCTTTTGCTTGTCTGTAAAGGTTATAATTTCTCCATCAAATCTGAATGAGATCCTTGCTGGGTAGAGTAATCTTGGTTTTAGGTTTTTCTCCTTCATTACTTTAAATATGTCCTGCCAGTCCCTTCTGGCTTGCAGAGTTTCTGCTGAAAGATCTGCTGTTAACCTTTTGGGGATTCCCTTGTGTGTTATTTGTTTTTTTCCCCTTGCTGTTTTTAATATGTTTTCTTTGTATTTAATTTTTGACAGTTTGATTAATATGTGTCTTGGCATATTTCTCCTTGGATTTATCCTGTATGGGACTCTCTGTGCTTCCTGGACTTGATTAACTATTTTCTTTCCAATATTAGGGAAGTTTTCAACTATAATCGCTTAAGATATTTCCTCAGTCCCTTTCTTTTTCTCTTCTTTTTCTGGAACCACTATAATTCGAATGTTGGTGCATTTTCTTATGTCCCAGAGGTCTCTGAGACTGTCCCCAGTTCTTTTCATTCTTTTTTCTTTATTCTGCTCTGCAGTAGTTATTTCCACTATTTTATCTTCCAGGTCACTTATCCGTTCTTCTGCCTCAGTTTTTCTGCTATTGATTCCATCTAGAGTATTTTTAATTTCATTTATTGTGTTGTTCATCATTGCTTGTTTCATCTTTAGTTCTTCTAGGTCCTTGTTAAATGTTTCTTGCATTTTGTCTATTCTATTTCCAAGATTTTGGATCATCTTTACTATCATTATTCTGAATTCTTTTTCAGGTAGACTGCCTATTTCTGCTTCATTTGTTAGGTTTGGTGGGTTTTTATCTTGCTCCTTCATCTGCTATGTGTTTTTGTTTTCTCATATTGCTTATCTTACTGTGTTTGTGGTCTCCTTTTTGCAGGCTGCAGGTTCGTAGTTCCCATTGTTTTTGGTGTCTGTCCCCAGTGGCTAACCTTGGTTCATTGGGTTGTGTAGGCTTCCAGGTGGAGGGGACTAATGCCTGTGTTCTGGTGGATGAGGCTGGATCTTGTCTTTCTGGTGGGCAGGTCCACGCCTGGTGGTGTGTTTTGGGGGTGTCTGTGGACTTATTATGATTTTAGACAGCCTCTCTGCTAATGGGTGGGGTTGTGTTCCTGTCTTGCTAGTTGTTTGGCATAGGGTGCCCAGAAGTGTAGCTTGCTGGTCGTTGAGTGAAGCTAGGTGCTGGTGTTGAGATGGAGATCTCTGGGAGATTTTCGCCATTTGATATTATGTGGAGCTGGGAGGTCTCTCGTGGACCAGTGTCCTGAAGTTGGCTCTCCCACCTCAGAGGCACAGCACTGACTCCTGGCTGCAGCACCAAGAGCCTTTCATCCTCACAGCTCAGAAATAAAAGGGATAAAAAGTAGAAACAAAGGATTAGTAGAAGTAGAAAGAAAGGAAAAAGAAAGAAAAAAAGAGAGAGAAAGAGAAAGAAAGAAGGGAGGGAGGGAGGAAGGAAGGAGGGAAGGAAGGAAAAATGGAAGATAGAAAGAAGATAAAGTAAAATAAAATAAAGTTATTAAAATAAAAAATAATTAAGAAAAAAATTTTTTAAAAAGGATGGATAGAACCCTGGGTCAAATGGTGGAAGCAAAGCTATACAGACAAAATCTCACACAGAAGCATACACATACACACTCACAAAAGGAGGAAAATGGGAAAAATCATAAATCTTGGTCTCAAAGCCCACCTCCTCAATTTGGGATTATTCGTTGTCTAAAGGAAGGAGGGAGGGAGGGAGGGAGTCAGGGAGAGAGGGAAGGAAGGAAGGCAGGAAAGAAAGAAAAAGGAAGAAAAAGAAAGAAAAAAGAAAGAAAATAAAGTAAAATAAAATAAGATGAAATAAAATAAAGTTATTAAAATAAAAAATTATTATTAAGAAAAAAAAATTTTTTTAAAGAACGGATAGAACCCTGGGTCAAATGGTGGAAGCAAAGCTATACAGACAAAATCTCACACAGAAGCATACACATACACACTCACAAAAAGAGGAAAAGGGGGAAAAATCCTAAGTCTTGCTCTCAAAGTCCACCTCCTCAATTTGGGATGATTTTTTGTCGCTTCATGTATTCCACACATGCAGGGTACATCAAGTTGATGTGGAGCTTTAATCCACTGCTTCTGAGGCTGCCGGGAGAGATGTCCCTTTCTCTTCTTTGTTCGCACAGCTCCCCAGGCTCAGCTTTGGATTTGGCCCTGCCTCTGCGTGTAGGTCGCGAGAGGGCGTCTGTACTTTGCTCAGACAGGATGGGGTTAAAGGAGCAGCTGCTTCGGGGACTCTGGCTCACTCAGGCTTGGGGGAGGGAGGGGTACGGAGTGCAGGGCGAGCCTGCAGCGGCACAGGCCGGAGTGACGTTGCACCAGACTGAGGCACGCTGTGCGTTCTCCCGGAGAAGTTGTCTGGTGGTGTGTTTTGGGGTGTCTGTGGACTTTTTATGATTTTAGGCAGCCTCTCTGCTAATGGGTGGGGTTGTGTTCCTGTCTTGCTAGTTGCTTGGCATAGGGTGACCAGCACTGTAGCTTGCTGGTCGTTGACTGAAGCTGGGTGCTGGTGTTGAGATGGAGATCTCTGGGAGATTTTCGCTGCTTGATATATGTGGAGCTGGGAGGTCTCTTGTGGACCTGTGTCCTGAAGTTGGCTCTCCCACTTCAGAGGTACAGCACTGACTCCTGGCTGCAGCACCAAGAGCCTTTCATCCACACGGCTCAGAATTAAAGGGAGAAAAAGAAAAAGAAAGAAAGAAAAAGAGAGAGAGGGAGGGAGGGAGGGAGAGAGAGAGAGAAAGAAAGGAAGGAAAGAAGGTAGAAATAGGATAAAACAAAATAAAGATAAAATAAAATAGAATTATTAAAATAAAAAATAATTATTACCAAAAAAAATTTTAAAGTAAAACAAACAAAAGAAAACACAAAAAACGGATGGGCAGACCCCTAGGACAAATGGTGAAAGCAAAGCTATACAGACAAAATCTCAACCAGAAGCATACACATACACACCCACAAAAAGAGGAAAGGGGAAAAAATAATATATCTTGCTCTCGAAGTCTATCTCCTCAATTTGGGATCATTCAGGGGCTCTCGCTTACTCAGGCCGCGGGGAAGGAGGGTTATGGATGCGGGGCGAGCCTGCGGTGGCAGAGGCTGGTGTGACGTTGCAGCAGCCTGAGGTGCACCGTGTGTTCTCCCCAGGAACTTGTCCCTGTATCACGGGACCCAGGCAGTGGCGGGCTGCACAGGCTCCCGGGAGGGAAGGTGTGGAGAGTGCCCTGTGCTCGCACACGGGCTTCTTGGCGGCGGCAGCAGCAGCCTTAGCGTCTTAGCCAGTCCCTGGGGTCTGCGCTTTTAGACGTGTCTCGCGCCCGTCTCTGCAGCTCCTTTAAGCAGCGCTCTTAATCCCCTCTCCTCGCGCACCAGGAAACAAAGAGGGAAGAAAATGTCTCTAGCTTCTCAGGCAGATCCAGACCTTTTCCTGGACTCCCTCCCGGCTAGCCGTGGCGCACGAACCCCTTCAGGTTGTGTTCACGCCGCCAGTCCTCTCCCTGCGCTCCGACTGAAGCCCGAGCCTCAGCTCCCAGCCCCGCCCACCCTGGCGGGTGAGCAGACAAGCCTCTCGGGCTGGTGAGTGCCGGTCGGCACCGATCATCTGTAGCAATCTCTCTGCTTTGCCCTCCGCACGCCTGTTGCTGCATTGTCCCCCGCGGCTCCGAAGCTTTCCCCCTCCGCCACCCGCAGTCTCCGCCCGCAAACGGGCTCCTAGTGTGTGGAAACCGTTCCTCCTTCACGGCTCCCTCCCACTGGTGCAGGTCCCATCCCTATTCTTTTGTCTCTGTTTATTCTTTTCTCTTTTGCCCTACCCAGGTATGTGGGGAGTTTCTTGCCTTTTGGGAGGTGTGAGGTCTTCTGCCAGCGATCAGTGGGTGTCCTGTAGGAGTTGTGCCACGTGTAGATGTATTTCTGATGTATCTGTGGGGAGAAAGGTGATCTCCGCGTCTTACTCTTCCACCATCTTCCCCCTGCAGTAGCTAATTATTTTAAGACCTGACTTTTATGTCAATCTATTTTCTTTATTCTCTCTTCATCTTTTTCTGTCTTCACCTTTCCACTTACACATCTTTGTTTAATAAGTCCTAGGAAAAAGAAGCAGTCCAAGTGGCTTTCTATTTGGTAAAAAATTAACAGCAAATGTCACTCAATGACATTACAAAAGTACTGCTTTTAAATATTCACAGTCCAGTTTCAAATACTGATTCCCAACCCTCGCCTAACTCAAGGAATCACACATTATCAAAAGTGCATTTTGAAATTCTACCAAGTCTCAAACAAAATTAATTTTAATTCAGGTAAATTTCCTAAACTTCTTTTAGAACAATGACAAACAGTATCAAAGTAGAAGCCAAGAGTGTCTCAGCTACAAAGACTTTAGGAACCTAGTGTTGTAGAGTCAATCCTCAGGCAACCAGGGGAAAATTCCATTCTGCCACCTATTTTTATAAGTAAAGTTAGATAGGAACATAGCCACACCAATTTGTTCATCTAGAACCTATGGCTCCTTGTGTACTAGGTGGCAGAGCTGAATAGCTGACAGACACTGCATCCCTGAAAAGCCTAATACATTCACTGTCTTATCCTTTTACAGAAAAAGCTTGCCAATCTGTATATCAGAAAGTCACGTTTTGTTGAAAAAGTGTTTAAACTCAACACTGCAAAGGGTTGTTTTAAAAAATCCAAGTCACAAGGACAAAGGTAGCTAACAATTTAACTGCATCCCATACCACTGAACCTTCGCAAGAGGGAATCAAAAAATATGCTGTCTTTCAACCTAACTGCATAAAACATTAAATATTTCTGAAAATGGAAAATTAAACAAAACTGCTGATGGCAACACAAAAGAAGTCTTTCTCTCTTAGCACACTTGTTTCTTGTCCCTTAAGCAAGCATACCTCTCCAATGATATCTGTTTGAGAAACAGCATCACAGAACTGTTGAGGCAAATGAGAATCTACAAGTGAGCCCGAATTCTGAGAAAAATCCTGCAGAGACTCAGTAATAAAGGAGAAATTCTTGAAATCATTGGTAAGGTTCACCAGGCTCTGTAACAGAATAAGACAAACTATCTGAAGAGAGATGTAACGCTTCCCCTCTCTTTAAAGCAGTCATTTCACTCCAGTTATAGGTCTCCAACTCTCACTAGGCAGTTGGCCCACCCCACTCTCCATTCTCGTTAGATTTAAAAGAAAATTTTCTCACTACTTGCACCTTTAATAAAAATTTTTTGTAAATTTTTTGTAAACCAGTGATTGAGTGATTCTGATGGATTGTGACTAAAATGGCAAATAATTGTGGTACCATTTTAACTAGCTTTTAAAATCTTTGTTTCCTAAAGAAAAACAGTAATGTTAGTAAGAAAAAAATGCTAACATCCCCTTGAAATCTTCATAGATAAACCACAGAGAATTTAAAAACAATTCCCATACTGTGCTCATATATGTTTTAGAGAGCTCAAATTCACCTAAAACAATGCTTTCAAACTGAACCATTCTGTGGCATTCAATGCAATCACAATGTTGGACAACCACCACTTCTTATCTAGTTCCAAAACATTTCCACCGTCCCAAGAGGAAACTTGTAACTCTTTGAACAGGAGGTATCACTGTTTCCCTGTCCTTAAGCAAATGACAATCACTTTTTTTCCTCTAATGATTTACTTATTGTGAATATTTCATATAAAAGAAATCATACAAAATCATACTTGTGTCTGGCTCCTTTCATTTATAATAACATTTCTGAGATTCAAACACATAGCATGCCAACTACTTCATTCCTTTTATGTCTGAATAATATTCCATTCTATATATAATGGAATATATATGCATTCATCGGCTGACAGGCACAAGCTATTTCTTTTTTCTACTGAGAAGTAATGCTGCTATGAATATGTATGAACCCGTATTAATACCTGTTTTAAATTCTTTTACATATATATAAATTTGGCAGTGGAACTGCTGGATCATACAGTAAAAGTAAGTTGTACTTTTTGAAGTATTCTCAAACTGCTTTCCAGAATGGCTGCATGTTTTATAATCAACAGCAACACACATGAGGGTTCGATTTCTCCATATCCTCACCACTTGTTATTCACAGTTTTTAAATTATACCATCTTATTGTGTGGGAAATATTATTTCACTGTGGTTGCCTTTGCATTTCCTCAGTGATTAATGATGCTGAGCATTTTTCCATATGCTTACTAGCCATTTGTACATCTTCTTTCAAGAAATATCTATTTAGGTTTTACCCCCTTTCAATTGAATTGTTTGCCTTTCTTTTATTAATTTGAGTTTTTTTGTTCTTGTTGTGCACACTACTTAAAAAATATATGATTTGCAAATATTTTCTCTAATTTTATGGATACCTTTTAACTGCTGGCATCACTTAATGCGTAACACTTTATTTGAACTTCAAAGTTTCTATTTTTTTTTATTCTCTGTGCTCTCTTGTGTTATATCCAAGAAAAGACTACCAAATCCAAGGCTCTGAAGATTTTCCTCTGTGTTTTCCTCAAAGAGCTTTGTAATCTTAGCCCCTGCATTTACATCCTTCATCAATTCTGATTTAACCTTTTTATAGTGTAAGGTAAGGGTCCAGCTTCATTCCCCTGCATGTGAATATTCAGTTTTCCCAACACCATTTGTGGAACAGAGTGTCCTTTCCAGTAATGAATAACAGTCTTGACTCCCTTGTGGAAAATCAATTGACCATATATATGAGAGCTTATATATGGACTCTGTATTCTATTCCATTTGTCCATAGGTTTGTCCTTATGCCAGTTACACACAGTTTTAGTTATTGTGGCTTTGTGCTAAGTTTTGAAATCAGGAAGTATGAGTCCTTTCACCTTGGTATTTCTTTTTCAAAATGTTTTGGCTACTTAGGGGGTCCCTTGAAATTCCATATGAATTTGAGGACAGATATTCTATTTCTGAAAAAGAAAACACTATTGGAGCTTTGACAGTGATTGCACTAAAACTATTGATTACTATAGATAGTGTAATCCTTTGAATAATATTAAGTCTTCAAATCCATGAGCATGGGATAACCTTCTTTTATTTATGTTTTCTTTACTGATTGTTCATGATTAGCATACAGCATTTTTCTTTGTCAGTATTCTCATTTTGTTCACATTGTTTTCTAGACTTACTGCAGTATTTTGTCCACGTTTTATTATGCTTTTTGATGATATCTTACACGTGTGTTTTAAACTCTTTGTAGAGGGAGTTGAGAAAGATGGCGGAAGAGTAAGACGCGAACATCACCTTCCTCCCCACAGATACATCAGAAATTCATCTACACGTGGAACTGCTCCTATAGAACACCTACTGAACACTGGCAGAAGACCTCAGACCTCCCAAAAGGCAAGAAACTCCCCATGTACCTGGGTAGGGCAAAAGAAGAAACAGAGACAAAAGAATAGGGACGGGACCTGCACCAGTGGGAAGGAGCTGTGAAGGAGGAAAGGCTTCCACACACTAGGAAGCCCCTTCGTGGGCACAGACTGCGGGCGGCAGAGGGGGAAAGCTTCAGAGTAGCGGAGGAGAGCACAGCCACAGGGGTGTGGAGGGCAAAGCGGAGAGATTCCCGCACAGAGGACCGGTGCCGACCGGCACTCACCAGCCCGAGAGGCTTGTCTGCTCGGCCGCTGGGGCGGGCGGGGCTGGGAGCTGAGGCTCGGGCTTCAGTCGGAGCGCAGGGAGAGGACTGGGGCTGGCGGCATGAACACAGCCTGAAGGGGCTAATGCGCCACAGCTAGCCGGGAGGGAGTCCGGGAAAAACAGTGGACCTACCGAAGAGACAGAGATTTTTCTCCCCTCTTTGTTTCCTGGTGCGCGAGGAGAGCGTATTAAGAGCACCACTTAAAGGAGCTCCAGAGATGGGCGCGAGCCGCGGCTAAAAGCGCAGACCCCAGAGATGGGCATGAGATGCTAAGTCCGCTGCTGCTTCCACCAAGAAGCCTGTGTGCAAGCACAGGTCACTCTCCAAACCTCCCCTCCCAGAAACCTGTGCAGCCCGCCACTGCCAGGGTCCCATGAACCAGGAACAACTTCCCTGGGAGAATGCACGGCGCACCTCAGGCTGGTGCAACGTCACGCTGGCCTCTGCCGCCGCAGGCTCGCCTCGCGTCTCTACCCCTCCTTCCCCATAGGCAGAGTGAGCCACAGCACCCGAATCAGCTGCTCCTTTAACTCTGTACTGTCTGAGCAAAGAACAGATGCCCTCAGGCGACCTACATGCAGCAGAAGGTCCAAATCCAAAGCAGAACCCCCGGAGCTCTGCGAACAAAGAAGAGAAAGGGCAATCTCTCCCAGCAGCCTCAGGAGCAGCGGATTAAATCTCCACAATCAAGTTTATGTACCCTGCATCTGTGGAATACCTGAATAGACAATGAATCATCCCAAATTGATGAGGTGAACTTTGGAAGCAATATATATTATTTTTTCCCCTTTTTCTCTTTTTGTGAGTATGTACGTGTATGCTTCTGTTTGAGATTTTGTCTGTATACCTTTGCTTTCACCATTTGTCTTGAGTTCTATCCATCCATTTTTTGTTTGTTTGTTTATTTACTTTAAAAACAATTTTTTCTTAATAATTACTTTTTATTTTACTAACTTTATTTTATTTAATCCTACTTTATGTTATTCTATCCTGTTTCTTTCTTTCTATTTTTTCTCCCTTTTATTCTGAGCCATGTGGATGAAAGGCTCTTGGTGCTGCAGCCAAGAGTCAGTGCTGTGTCTCTGAGGTGGGAGAGCCAACTTCAGGACACAGGTCCACAAGTGACCTCCCAGCTCCCCATGGTATCAAACAGCGAAAATCTCCCAAAGATCTCCATCTCAACACCAAGACCCAGCTTCAGTCAATGACGAGCAAGATACAGTGCTGGACACCTTTTGCCAAACAACTAGCAAGACAGGAACACAAACCGACCCATTAGCAGAGAGGCTGCCTAAAATAATAATAAGGCCACAGAAACCCCAAAACACTCCACTAGGCGTGGAACTGCCCACCAGAAAGACAAGATCCAGCCACATCCACCAGAACCCAGGCACTAGTCCCCTCCACCAGGAAGCCTACACAACCCACTGAACTAACCTTAGGCACTGGGGACAGACACCAAAAACAACGGGAACTACGAAACTGCAGCCTGCAAAAAGGAGACCCCAAACACAGTAAGATAAGCAAAATGAGAAGACAGAAAAACACACAGCAGGAGAAGGAGCAAGATAAAAAACCTACCAGACCTAACAAATGAAGAGGTAATAGGCAGTCTACCTGAAAAATAATTCAGAATAATGATAGTGATGATGATCCAAAATCTTGGAAATAAAATAGACAAAATGCAAGAAACATTTAACAAGGACCTAGAAGAACTAAAGATGAAACAAGCAATGATGAACAACACAATAAATGGAATTAAACATACTCTAGATGGGATCAATACCAGAATAACTGAGGCAGAAGAACGGATACGTGACCTGGAAGATAAAATAATGGAAGTAACTACTGCAAAGCAGAATAAAGAAAAAAGAATGAAAAGAACTGAGGACAGTCTCAGAGACCTCTGGGAAAATATTAAAGGCACCAACGTTCGAATTATAGTGGTTCCAGAAGAAGAAGAGAAAAAGAAAGGGACTGAGAAAATATTTCGAGAAATTATAGTTGAAAACTTCCCTAATATTGGAAAGAAAATAGTTAATCAAGTCCAGGAAGCACAGAGAGTCCTATACTGGATAAATCCAAGGAGAAACATGCCAAGACACATACTAATCAAACTATCAAGAACTAAGTACAAAGAAAGCGTATTAAAAGCAGCAAGGGATAAACAACAAATAAGACACAAGGGAATCCCCATAACGTTAACAGCTGATCTTTCGGCAGAAACTCTGCAAGCCAGAAGGGACTGGCAGGACATATTTAAAGTAATGAAGGAGAAAAACCTAAAACCAAGATTACTCTACCCAGCAAGGATCTCATTCAGATTTGGTGCAGAAACTAAAACCTTTACAGACAAGCAAAAACTGACAGAGTTCAGCATCACCAAACCAGCTTTACAACAAATGCTAAAGGAACTTCTCTAGGCAAGAAACCCAAGAGAAAGAAAAGACCTACAATAACAAACCCAAAACAATTAAGAAAATGGGAATAGGAACATAGATATTGATAATTACCTTAAATGTAAACGTATTAAATACTCCCACCAAAAGACACAGACAGGGTGCCTCCCTGGTGGCGCAGTGGTTGAGAGTCCGCCTGCCGATGCAGGGGATACGGGTTCGTGCCCCGATCTGGGAGGATCCCATATGCCGCGGAGCGGCTGGGCCCGTGAGCCGTGGCCGCTGGGCCTGCACGTCCGGAGCCTGTGCTCCGCAACGGGAGAGGCCACAACAGTGAGAGGCCCGCATACCGCAAAAAGGAAAAAAAAAAAAAAAAAAAGACACAGACAGGCTGAATGGATACAAAAACAAGACCCATATATATGCTGTCTAGAAGAGACCCACTTCAAACCTAGGGACACATACACAGTGAAAGTGAGGTGATGGAAAAAGATATTCCATGCAAATGGAAATCAAAAGAAAGCTCGAGTAGCAATTCTCATATCAGACAAAATAGACTTTAAAATAAAGACTATTACAAGAAACAAAGAAATATACTATATAATGATCAAGGGATTGATCCAAGAAGAAGATATAACAATTGTAAATATTTATGCACCCAACATAGGAATACCTCAATACATAAGGCAAATACTAACAGCCATAAAAGGGGAAATCGACAGTAACACAATCATAGTAGGGGACTTTAACATCCCACTTTCACCAATGGACAGATCATCCACAATGATAATAAATACGGAAACACAAGCTTTAAATAATACACTAAGCAAGATGGACTTAATTGATATTTATAGGACATTCCATCCAAAAACAACAGAATACACTTTCTTCTCTAGTTCTTATGGAACATTCTCCAGGATAGATCATATCTTGGGTCACAAATTAAGCCTTGGTAAATTTAAGAAAATTGAAATCATATCAAGTATCTTTTCCGACCACAACGCTATGAGACTAGATATCAATTAAAGGAAAAGATCTGTAAAAAATACAAACACATGGAGGTGCAACAATACACTACTTAATAACCAAGTGATCACTGAAGAAATCAAAGCACAAGTCAAAAAAAAACCCTACAAACAAATGACAATGGAGCCACGATGACCCAAAACCTACGGCATGCAGCAAAAGCAGTTCTAAGAGGGAAGTTTATAGCAATACATCCTACCTTAAGAAACAGGAAACATCTCAAATAAACAACGTATCCTTGCACCTAAAGCAATTAGAGAAAGAAGAACAAAAAACTCCAAAAGTTAGCATGGAAAGAAATCATAAAGATCAGATCAGAAATAAATGAAAAAGAAATGAAGGAAATGATAGCAAAGATCAATAAAGATAAAAGCTGGTTCTTTGAGAAGAAAAACAAAATTTAAAAACCATTAGCCAGACTCATCAGGAAAAAAAGCGAGAAGACTCAAATCAATAGAAATAGAAATGAAAAAGGAGAAGTAACAAATGACACTGCAGAAATACAAAAGATCATGAGAGAGAACTACAAGCCAACTCTATGCCAATAAAATGGACAACCTGGAAGAAATGGACAAATTCTTAGAAATGCACAACCTGCCAAGACTGAATCAGGAAGAAATAGAAAATATGAATAGACCAATCACAAGCACTGAAATTGAAACTGTGATTTAAAATCTTCCAACAAACAAAACCCCAGGACCAGATGGCTTCACAGGAGAATTCTATCAAACATTTAGAGAAGAGCTAACACCTATCCTTCTCAAACTCGTCCAAAATTTAGCAGAGGGAGGAACACTCACAAACCCATTCTACAAGACCACCATCACCCTGATACCAAAACCAGACAAAGATGTCACAAAGAAAGAAAACTACACTCCAATATCACTGATGAACATAGATGCGAAAATCTTCAACAAAATATTAGCAAACAGAATCCAACAGCACATAAAAAGGACCATACCCGATGATCAAGTGGGGTTTATTCCAGGAATGCAAGGATTCTACAATATACACAAATCAATCAACCTGATACACCATATTAACAAGTTGAAGGAGAAAAACCATATGATCATCTCAATAGATGCAGAGAAAGCTTTCGACAAAATTCAACACCCATTTATGATAAAAATCCTGCAGAAAGTAGGCATAAAGGGAACTTTCCTCAACATAATACAGACCATATATGACAAACCCACAGCGAACATCATCCTCAATGGTGAAAAACTGAAACCAATTCCACTGAGATCAGGAACAAGACAAGGTTGGCCAGTCTCACCACTCTTATTCAACATAGTTTTGGAAGTTTTAGCCACAGCAATCAGAGAAGAAAAGGAAATAAAAGGAATCCAAATTGGAAAAGAAGAAGTAAACCTCTCACTGTTTGCAGATGACATGATATTCTGCATAGAGAATCCTAAAGATGCTACCAGAAATCTACTAAAGCTAGTCAATGAATCTGGTAAAGTAGCAGGATACAAAATTAATGCACAGAAATCTCTGGCATTCTTATACACTAATGATAAAAAATCTGAAAGTGAAATTAAGAAAACACTCCCATTTACCACTACAACAAAAAGAATAAAATATCTAGGAAGAAACCTACCTAAGGAGACAAAAGACCTGTATGTAGAAAATTATAAGACATTGATGAAAGAAATTAAAGACAATACAAATAGATGGAGAGATATACCATGTTCTTGGGTTGGAAGAATCAACATTCTGAAAATGACTCTACTACCCAAAGAAATCTACAGATTCAATGTAATCCCTGTCAAACTACCACTGGCATTTCTCACAGAACTAGAACAAAAGATTTCACAATTTGTGTGGAAACACAAAAGACCCCAAATAGCCAAAGCAATCTTGAGAACGAAAAACAGAGCTGGAGGAATCAGGCTCCCTGATTTCAGGCTAAACTACAAAGCTACAGTCATCAAGACAGTATGGTACTGGCACAAAACAGAAATAAAGATAAATGGAACAAGATAGAAAACCCAGAGATAAACCTATGCACATATGGTCACCTTATCTTTGATAAAGGAGCCAGGAATATACAGTGGAGAAAAGACAGCCTGTTCAATAAGGGGTGCTGGGAAAACTGGACAGGTACATGTAAAAGTATGAAATTAGAACACTCTCTAACACCACACACAAAAATAAACTCAAAATGGATTAAAGACCTAAATGTAAGGCCAGACACTATCAAACTATTAGAGGAAAACATAGGCAGAATACTCTAGGACATAAATCACAACAAGATCCTTTTTGACCCACCTCCTAGAGAAATGGAAATAAAAACAAAGATAAACAAATGGGACCTAATGAAACTTCAAAGCTTTTGCACAGCAAAGGAAACCATAAACTAGACCAAAAGACAGCCCTCAGAATGGGAGAAAGTATTTGCAAATGAAGCAACTGACAAAGGATTAATCTCCAAGATTTACAAGCAGCACATGCAGCTCAATAATAAAAAAACAAACAACCCAATCCAAAAATGGGCAGAAGACCTAAATAGACATTTCTCCAAAGAAGATATACAGATTGCCATCAAACACTTGAAAGAATGTTCAACATCATTAATCATTAGAGAAATGCAAATCAAAACTACAATGAGATATCATCTCACACCAGTCAGAATGGCCATCATCAAAAAATCTAGAAACAATAAATGCTGGAGAGGGTGTGGAGAAAAGGGAACACTCTTGCACTGTTGGTGGGAATGTAAATTGATACAGCCACTATGGAGAACAGTATGGAGGTTCCTTAAAAAACTACAAATAGAACTACCATATAACCCAGCAATCCCATTACTGGGCATATACCCTGAGAAAACCATAATTCAAAAAGAGGCATATACCAAAATGTTCATTGCAGCTCTATTTACAATAGAGGAGATACAAATAGGAGATGGAAGCAACCTAAGTGTCCATCATCGGATGAATGGATAAAGAAGATGTGCACATATATAAAATGGAATATTACTCACTCATAAAAAGAAACGAAATTGAGATGTTTGTAGTGAGGTGGATGGACCTAGAGTCTGTCATACAGAGTGAAGTAAGTCAGAAAGAGAATGACAAATACCGTATGCTAACATATATATATATAGAATCTAAGAAAAAAAAAAAGATCATGAAGAACCTAGGGGTAAGATGGGAATAAAGACACAGACCTACTAGAGAATGGACTTGAGGATATGGGGAGGGGGAAGGGTAAGCTGTGACAAAGGTTGAGAGTGGAATGGACATATATACACTACCAAATGTAAAATAGCTAGCTAGTGGGAAGCAGCCACATAGCACTGGGAGATCAGCTCAGTGCTTTGTGACCACCTAGAGGGGTGGGATAGGGCAGGTGGGAGGGAGGGAGACATAAGAGAGAAGAGATATGGGAACATATGTATACATATAATTGAATCACTTTGTTATAAAGCAGAAAATAACACACCATTGTAAAGCAATTATACTCCAATAAAGATGTTAAAATAAATAAATAAATAAAGTCTTTGGGGCTTCCCTGGTGGCGCACTGGTTGAGAGTCCGCCTGCCGATGCAGGGGACATGGGTTCATGCCCTGGTCCGGGAAGATTCCACATGCTGCGAAGCGGCTGGGCCCGTGAGCCATGGCCGCTGAGCCTGTGCCTCCAGAGCCTGTGCGCCGCAACGGGAGAGGCCACAACAGTGAGAGGCCCGTGTACCTCAAAAAAAATTGATTAATTAAAAAATAAGCCTTTGTAGAATATGTTTGATACCTGGGATTCTTACAGATAATTTCTGTCAATTAATTTCCTCACCAGAATGAACCAGTTTTTCCTGTTTTTTTGTATGCCATGTGATTTTCTGTTGAAAACTGAACATTTAACTTTTATAATGTGGTAATTCTAAAAATCCCTCTTCCCCATGGTACTTTTTTTTTGGAAAGTTACAATAGTCCTTTTTTTTTTTTTACAAACTATATTTGCAAAGACTATTCCTAACTATGTGTGATCACTGAAGTCTGGTTCCTTTATCTAATGTTTAGCTAATGTTTGATAGTGACTTCCTTGAATGCCAGGAGCTGCAAAAACAAAAGTAACCCACCTCTCTATCTTTGCAGACTGGCTACGTTCTCAGGCATTCCTCTACCACTTAGCTATACTTAGCTTATACTCTGAGCCTAAGAGAGCAGCACGAGCTCTAAAGGTCTTCTGAGGACTTTTCTGAATATGTGTTTTACCTCTGCGTACCCATAGCTTTCTAAATTCCTCCTCATATATAACTGCTTTAGATGTCCTAGTTTACCAGAGTCTCATCCCAACTTCTTCTCAGGGCCTTAAATAGTCTACTGTATGACTCCACTCATAAGCTCTCATACAAGGTAACTCCATGCTTACAGTCAGCCTTGTAACTTTTAGCGCAGTGACTGATGTTTTTCTCATGCAGGTTCCAAGTTATACAAAATGAACACCTCGCGTCAGATTTTAAGGTAACCCCAAAATAGGTTTGAACAAGTATACACATTAATTTCTACATAAGGTGTGCTGTGATTCCCTCCAGTTCAAGGCAGGGAGCTAGATCACCATTTCCTCAAGACCAAGATAGTGCTGCATTGGGAATGGAATGCGGCAAGGGCAAGGGATGGGGCATCAAGTAAAAATGCCATGAAATTTCACAGTGTTTTGAACATAGATTTTTCTTGATTGTAAATTTATGTGGTTCCTATAAGCCTCTGTCTGTTTTTCAGAATGCCCACAAAGTTGGATCAGTCCATTTTTCTTTTTTTTCTTTCTTTTTTTTTCTTTTTCCAAGGGCTTGGGACTTCTGAATCTTCCATGTCACCTCTATTATGCATTTCTACAACCTGATATTTTCCACCCTAATGTACAGGGTTAAAATTAATACACATGCTAGTTTGCCAAAAACCACAGAAATTTTGGCAAACAGAACCTCTTAGTGTAAAAATTAAACAGATTTCAAATTTTCTACACTGATTTTACATTTCTGAACATATTCCTCTTCCACAGTTCTTACTACAAACTCAAGAACCAGAATACCTGGGTGCAATATAACTTGTATCTGTGGTTGTAAACAAAAGTTTCTTAGAAAGCGTCATTTTTTAGTATAAGAAAGCTAAAATAACTTATTTGATTTTAAAATAACTTATTTGATTTTAGTGCAATATAACTTATATACGTGGTTGTAAACAACAGTTTCTTAGAAGGGGTCAGTTTTTAGTATAAGAAAGCTAAAATAACTTACTTGATTTTAGTGAAAGAGGGTGTTGCTCTTGTCTCTTCCTGGAGGTTCCCATAGATTGTGAGGCTATGGACATCTCAGAGAAAATTCTGAGGCCTGAAACTCCTTCCATAAACTCTCTATCCTTTCTCAAGCAAGGCAAGTTGATGATTTATCCACTGCTATGCACTGTAGTCTCAGAGGTGCCAGAGCAGGGAACCCAGCTTTGACCTGGGCCAAAGGTCAAAATTTGATATACACTATCAAATACCACTGCGTTCACTCTGTGGTTTTGGCTAGGATTAGATGGGTAATGCATGCAGAACATCTCATCCAGTTCTGCGCACACAGAAGGTTCACTAATGGTAGCTAGTCTTGTTACCACTGTTCACAACAAAATTAAGAACACATCATTTACCTACCATGACCTGGAAAGTCATTTACAAATACAGATTTGCGGGCCCCAACTACAGTCATTCTAATTCACTATAGAATAGGTTAGGGACCAACAATGTGCATTTTAACCACCATTTAGGAAACTCTACTTAATTCACTACAGCCTTGACTTTAGGAAGCACTGGTATACATTAAAGTTATATATGCACCTGTCTTATTTTGCCTCTATGTTTGATCTTTACTTTGTATATCCCTGTATGTCTTATACTGTGCAGAATCTATATAAATGTGTATAATGTAGTACATGCCCACTTAGCGGATTGAGTACATGAAGAAAAACTGAAAAGAAATTAAAACCTGTCACTAAAAAGAGACCATAGGGATCTCCCTGGTGGTCCAGTGGTTAAGACTCCACCCTTCCACTGCACGGTACACAGGTTCAATCCCTGGTCAAGGAACTAATATTCCACAAGCCACATGGTACAGCCAGAAAAAAAAGAAGTAAAAACTAGAGACCATAAAAGGAAAAACTGAATGCATTACAGCATCAAGCAAAAAGACCATCATATATCCACTTGCAAAAGCACATATTTTTCTAAAAATAACAGAAGCTACAGGAGTTAAGGGGCCAAAAAAGATAGTAATAACAATAAAGCAAAATATAACTAACAAGATCTCTGATATATAATTTTTCAACATCCACATTATGGAATACTGTGCAGCTATAACTGAAGAATAAAGAGCTATTTGTGTATATATTTGCAAAAGTACAGGATAGTATTATTACATGAGTAAGAAAGCAAGAACAAACTGTATGTACATAATTAGCTTTTGCATGAAGGCTATTTTTGTGTGTTTATCAACACTAGAATAATACACAAGAAACCATTAAAAGTTATGGGCTATGAAAGAACGTGGTGATTCCAAGACCTCTTACTGTATACCTTTTTAATTCTTTTGATTATTGAACAACATGAACATTCCCAATTTAAAAAAAAACTTTTAAACATATATAAATTATATATACATAACAAGTAATAAACCTATTAAAATGCATGTGTATATAGATACACAGACATATATAGATGGGAAAGGGAGGATACATATGTATGTATGTGAATATATACAGAGAGGAAAGAAAGACAGACAAGCAGACAGGCAGACAGAAGGACGGATGTGGGTTCTGAAGAGCACTGGGTCCTCTTACTTGCATCAGGTCCCGCCTTTCCTTCTCACCTGTACAAATGGTTTTTTGATGGTCCTGAGTTCGCTCCTTATAGCCTGTGCCTCATCCAGTTTGTAGCTGGTGTGAGCACTTGACATCTTTCAATCAATCCTGGTTCAAAAAGAAATTAAGAGTCATTCTATGCGAGATTATAACATTCCATTAAATAATAATAACAGTAACCCCAAACGTTACACACACACACACACACACAAAAAGACAGCAAGAAAAAAAAAACCCTTCTTTCTTTCTGGTACATAAAAATAAATAAACATAAGTGAGATCTGTGCGCAGGGAGAATATATGGGGTAAAGCTAAAAACAGTAAATTATCAGTAACAGTGCTTTGTGCAAAGTTGAAAAATTCTACATTTCTTCTACATATCTCTTTTATTTCATTCTGGTTCCAATTTGTTACTCTTTCCTAGCCATCTCCTCAATTCTTTCCTTCAATTCAAATACATATACAAGGAACTTTTTCTCCTCCTTCCTTTCTTTTATTTCTTCTTTCCTTATATCTACCCACCCACAAATCATAAACTAATATACTTCCTTCCTTATTTCCTTTCATTTCCTCTTGTTCCTTCCTCCTGCCCTCCCTCCCTTCCATCCATCTGTTCATACATCCTTCCAGCCAATCCCTGTGTGCAGCAAGGGTGGCAGAAGCAGAGCACTGAACAAGACAAGGCTTGGCTCCACCCTTTAAAGAGGACGCAGTTTTCTGTAGCCAGAGAGAGAACGAACTCCTTCTCTGGAAAGTCACCAGCTTGCATTTCAGGCTCCAGATCCACGATGACACAGATTCTAGCTCTAAACTGTTTCCCCCATGTTACCGAAAAATCCAGATGCTTAACAGCCAGTCCAAGCTCCCTTCTGTTCCACTCACAGAGCATCCTGGCATGCTGGTGAGTATAAGTGACACTCCAGCTCTACAGTGGGACCCTGGGCAAGACACTTCACCTCTTTAAACCTCAGTTTCCTCATGCCTCAAATGAGGACACTAAAAATGTCCCTCCCATTTAATGAGAAATGTAAGGAAAGGGCTTACTTGGCAGAGACCTGGCATATAATGTCTGAGCTGATTATTATTATCAGGATAATGCTCAGTCTACTTACTCATGAGAGAAAAAGTAAATAATTCACCAACTCCAGTACTTTATTATCATTAACAAATTCCTGGCCACAAATGTCACAACTCACAGCAAAACTCAGCACCAGAGCTGGTCTGAGCCGTCAGCACCACTGGAATGAGAGAACAAGCAGGAATTCATTCCCTCCCTTTGGAATAGGGCTTCAGGGCTCAACAGCACTGCTATGATTGCCATCCGCAGCAAACAAAATATTTATGAAAACTGGTCCCGAGTCCTCTTCCTTGGAAAGCGGATACAGATGCACTGGGGGACCCCACACATTGAATGGTGACACCCCTACATCCCAGCAAGGCCTGGCCTCATGGGCACTTCCATAATGGATCAGTTAGAGAGGTGTATGTTCCTCATATACACATTGCTTTGAATGTTCCTATAAAGCATAAAGTTTTATTTACACATTTTTAGAGAAAGGTACATATATTTTTTAACTACAGAGTGTTTCATGAAGAAAGTTAAAATAAGTGAACAAAAACTAAAACTTGGACTACAGGCAAAATTTCTTTCTTTTTTCTCTGCTCTCCTTTCATTAAACGCCTACTCCAGCTCTTTCATGCAACAGTTCATCCAAACCATTGAGGTGGTAAGCTTTAACACTATATCACCTTTGAGTCACTGTCAGATTCAGTGATAAAATATAAAAAGTTCCTCTTGGTGGCTATTAAAAACTGGGAGTCAAAAACGATGGCAGGAGTAGGCATATTAGCCCTTTATATATTCTTTTATATCATCCCTCAAAACTAGTCCCACCTTTACCATAATCACAGGCTTTCTCCCTCACTCCTAAGTGCCTTACCCAGACTTATAAGTCAAAAGTGATATGCATAAACAGTCCATCTCATACCTTCTTACCAGTATAAACTCACAAAATATCAGTGTAATTCACTACAATTTTACACAGGAGGCACTACGTGGTTGTACAATGTGATGACATCAGAAGTCAGGAGATGACTCTTGGTCCAAGATCTCATGCAAGTTAACTGTGTCATCTTGAGAAGTTTCTGAACTCCCGGAAGTCTTGGTGACTTCAGGAGGATGCCAAGTCTGCAATGGGCTTCCCAAACCCAGCTGATCATCAGAACTATCCAGATCCCTACTGAACTTCACTCGCTAGAGGTAGAAGTAGATTTGTTCATACATTAATCAGGTCCCAGAACAACCAACTTGGAGGAGTCTCTTCTTACAATGATTATTTTTAGCTGGTTGATGCTACTTATAATTAGACTGACCTCCATGCTCTCAGTACAGTTTTAAATATGCAGGGAATTGACACTAGAAAGAGAGAGCCATTATTCCAGGACTGAGCTACATCAGAAATACAGATGATGGGAGTCCAGTGGGTGCAGGGAAGCTGCTTGCACAGGGAAATCGGGATCACGCAAGCAGAATATTTTTGAGCTCCTGTCTCAGATTTGTGATCAGTAATTCTCAGAAGGAGAAACAAACAAACAAGCCAATATTCAGTAAATACACAGATACATCAGAAATTTATCTACACATGTAACAACTCCTACAGAACACCTACTGAACGCTGACAGAAGACCTCAGACCCCCCAAAGGCAAGAAACTCCCCACATACCTGGGTAGGGCAAAAGAAAAAACAATAAACAGAGACAAAAGGATAGGGACGGGACCTGCACCAGTGGGAGGGAGCCGTGAAGGCGGAAAGGTTTCCACACACTAGGAAGCCCCTTCGCGGGCGGAGACTGCGGGTGGCGGAGGGGGAAAGCTTCGGAGTAGCGGAGGAGAGCGGACCAACAGGGGTGCGGAGGGCAAAGCGGAGAGATTCCCGCACAGAGGATCGGTGCCCTCAGGCACACACCAGCCCGAGAGGCTTGTCTGCTCGGCTGCCAGGGCGGGCGGGGCTGGGAGCTGAGGCTCGGGTATCGGGTTTCAGTCGGAGCGCAGGGAGAGCACTGGGGCTGGTGGCGGGAAGAGAGCCTGAAGGGGTTAGTGCACCACCACTAGCCCGGAGGGAGTCCGGGAAAAAGTCTGGACCTGCCGAAGAGGCAAGAGACATTTTCTTCCCTCTTTGTTTCCTGGTGCGCGAGGAGAGGGGATTAAGAGCGCTGCTTATGATCTCTCAGCAGAAACTCTACAAGCCAGAAGGGAGTGGCGGGACATAATTAAAGTGATAAAGGAGAAAAACCTGCAACCAAGATTACTCTACCCAGCAAGGATATTATTCAGCTTTGATGGAGAAATTAAAACCTTTACAGAGAAGCAAAAGCTGAGAGACTTCAGCACCACCAAACCAGCTTTACAACAAATGCTAAAGGAACTTCTCTAGGCAAGAAACACAACAGAAGGAAAATACCTACAATAACGAACCCAAAACAATTAAGGAAATGGGAATAGGAACATACATATCAATAATTACCTTAAATGTAAATGGACTAAATGCTCCCACCAAAAGACACAGATTGGCTGAATGGATACAAAAACAAGACCCATATTTATTTATTTTATTTTTTATTTTATTTTATTTATTTATTTATTTATTTATTTTTTTTTGCGGTACGTGGGCCTCTCACTGCCGTGGCCTCTCCCGTTGCAGAGCACAGGCTCCGGACGCACAGGCTCAGCGGCCATGGCTCACTGGCCCAGCCACTCCGCGGCATGTGGGATCTTCCAAGACCG
Source organism: Mesoplodon densirostris (assembly GCF_025265405.1). Lineage (NCBI taxonomy): Eukaryota > Metazoa > Chordata > Mammalia > Artiodactyla > Ziphiidae > Mesoplodon > Mesoplodon densirostris. The sequence goes on along the minus strand of NW_026778236.1, from coordinate 539,549 downwards.
GGGCACGAACCCGTGTCCCCTGCATCGGCAGGCAGACTCTCAACCACTGCACCACCAGGGAAGCCCAGAAGACCCATATATATGCTGTCTAGAAGACACCCACTTCAGACCTAGAGACACATACAGATTGAAAGTAAGGGGATGGAAAAAGATATTCTATGCAAATGGAAATCAAAAGAAAGCTGGAGTAGCAATTCTCATATCAGACAAAATAGACTTTAAAATAAAGACTATTAGAAGAGACAAAGAAGGACACTAGATAATGATCAAGGGATCGATCCAAGAAGAAGATATAACAATTGTAAATATTTATGCACCCAACATAGGAGCACCTCAATACATAAGGCAAATACTAACAGCCATAAAAGGGGAAATCGACAGTAACACATTCATAGTAGGGGAATTTAACACCCCACTTTCACCAATGGACAGATCATCCAAAATGAAAATAAATAAGGAAACACAAGCTTTAAATGATACATTAAACAAGATGGACCTAACTGATATTTAGAGGACATTCCATCCAAAAACAACACAATACACATTTTTCTCAAGTGCTCATGGAACATTCTCCAGGATAGATCATATCTTGGGTCACAAATCAAGCCTTGGTAAATTTAAGAAAATAGAAATTGTATCAAGTATCTTTTCCGACCACAATGCTATGAGACTAGACATCAATTACAGAAAAAGATCTGTAAAAAATACAAACACATGGAGGCTAAACAATACACTACTTAATAATGAAGTGATCACTGAAGAAATCAAAGAAGAAATAAAAAAAATACCTAGAAACAAATGACAATGGAGACACGACGACCCAAAGCCTATGGGACGCAGCAAAAGCAGTTCTAAGGGGGAAGTTTATAGCAATACAATCCCACCTTAAGAAACAGGAAACAGGGCCTCCCTGGTGGCGCAGTGGTTAAGAGTCCGCCTGCCGATGCAGGGGATACGGGTTCGTGCCCCGGTCTGGGAGGATCCCATATGCCGCGGAGCGGCTGGGCCCGTGAGCCATGGCCGCTGGGCCTGCGCATCCGGAGCCTGTGCTCTGCAACGGGAGAGGCCACAACAGTGAGAGGCCCACATACTGCAAAAAGAGAAAAAAAAAAAAAAAAGAAACAGGAAACATCTCGAGTAAACAACCTGACCCTGCACCTAAAGCAATTAGAGAAAGAAGAACAAAAAACCCTCAAAGCTAGCAGAAGGAAAGAAATCATAAAGATCAGATCAGAAATAAATGAAAAAGAAATGAAGGAAATGATAGAAAAGATCAATAAAGCTAAAAGCTGGTTCTTTGAAAAGATAAACAAAATTGACAAACCATTAGCCAGACTCATAATGAAAAAAAGGGAGAAGACTCAAATCATAGAATTAGAAATGAAAAAGGAGAAGTAACGACTGTCACTGCAGAAATACAAAAGATCATGAGAGATTACTACAACCAACTCTATGCCAATAAAATGGACAACCTGGAAGAAATGGACAAATTCTTAGAAATGCACAACCTGCCAATACTGAAGCAGGAAGAAATAGAAAATATGAATAGACCAATCACAAGCACTGAAATTGAAACTGTGATTAAAAATCTTCCAACAAACAAAAGCCCAGGACCAGATGGCTTCACAGGCGAATTCTATCAAACATTTAGAGAAGAGCTAACACCTATCCTTCTCAAACTCTTACAAAATACAGCAGAGGGAGGAACACTCCAAAACTCATTCTATGAGGCCACCATCACCTTGATACCAAAACCAGACAAAGATGTCACAAAGAAAGAAAACTACAGGCCAATATCACTGATGAACATAGATGCAAAAATCCTCAACAAAATACTAGCAAACAGAATCCAACAGCACATTAAAAGGATCATACACTATGATCCAAGTGGGGTTTATTCCAGGAATGCAAGGATTCTTCAATATAGGCAAATCAATCAATGTGATACACCATATTAACAAATTGAAGGAGAGAAACCATATGATCATCTCAATAGATGCAGAGAAAGCTTTCGACAAAATTCAACACCCATTTATGATAAAAACTCTGCAGAAAGTAGGCACAGAAGGAACTTTCCTCAACATAATAAAGGCCATATATGACAAACCCACAACCAACATCGTCCTCAATGGTGAAAAACTGAAACCATTTCCAGTAAGATCAGGAACAAGACAAGGCTGCCCACTCTTACCACTCTTATTCAACTTAGTTTTGGAAGTTTTAGCCACAGCAATCAGAGAAGAAAAGGAAATAAAAGGAATCCAAATTGGAAAAGAAGAAGTAAAGCTGCCACTGTTTACAGATGACATGATACTATACATAGAGAATCCTAAAGATGCTACCAGAAAACTATTAGAGCTAATCAATGAATTCGGTAAAGCAGCAGGATACAAAATTAATGCACAGAAATCTCTGGCATTCCTGTACACTAATGATGAAAAATCTGAAAGTGAAATCAAGAAAACACTCCCATTTACCATTGCAACAAAAAGAATAAAATATCTAGGAATAAACCTACCTAAGGAGACAAAAGACCTGTATGCAGAAAATTATAAGACACTGATGAAAGAAATTCAAGATGATACAAATAGATGGAGAGATATACCATGCTCCTGGATTGGAAGAATCAAAATTGTGAAAATGACTCTACTACCCAAAGCAATCTACAGATTCAATGCAATCCCTATCAAACCACCACTGGCATTTTTCACAGAACTAGAACAAAAAATTTCAAAATTTGTTTGGAAAAACAGAAGACCACGAATAGCCAAAGCAATCTTGAGAACGAAAAACGGAGTGGGAGGAATCAGGCTGCCTGTCTTTGGACTCCACTACAAAGCTACAGTAATCAAAACAGTATGGTACTGGCACAAAAACAGAAATATAGATCAATGGTACAAGATAGAAAACGCAGATATAAACCCACCCACATACAGTCACCTAATTTACGACAAAGAAGGCAAGAACATACAATGGAGAAAAGACAGCCTTTTCAATAAATGGCCCTGGGAAACTGGACAGCTACATGTAAAAGAATGAAATTAGAACACTCCCTAACACCATACACAAAAATAAACTCAAAATGGATTAAAGACCTAAATGTAAGACTGGACACTATAAGACTCTTGGAGCAAAACACAGGCTGAACACACTCTGACATTAACTGCAGCAAAATCTCTTCTGATCCACCTCGTAATGAAAATAAAAACAAAAATAAACAAATGGGACCTCATTAAACTTAAAAGCTTCTGCACAGCAAAGGAAACCATAAACAAAAGACAACCCTCAGAATGGGAAAATATTTGCAAATGAAGACACCAACAAGGGATTAATCTCCAAAATATACAAACAGCTCATGCAGCTCAGTATCAAAAAAACAAACAAGCCAGTCAAAAAATGGGCAGAAGATCTAAATAGACATTTCTCTAAAGACATACAGATGGCCAAGATGCCCATGAAAGATTGTGAACATCACTAATTATCAGAAAAATGCAAATCAAAACGGCAATGAGGTATCACCTCACACCAGTCAGAAAATGAGAAAATCTACAAACAATAAATGCTGGAGAGGGTGTGGAGAAAAGGAAACTCTTTTGCACTATTGGTGGGAATGTAAATTGATATAGCCAATATGGAGAACAGTATGAAGTTTCCTTGAAAAACTAAAAATGTAACTACCATATGATCCAGAAATCCCAATCCTGGGCATATATCCAGAGAAAACCATAATTCAAAAAGATAGGGGGCCTCCCTGGTGGCGCAAGTGGTTGAGAGTCCGCCTGCCGATGCAGGGGATACGGGTTCGTGCCCCGGTCTGGGAGGATCCCATATGCCGCGGAGCGGCTGGGCCCGTGAGCCATGGCCGCTGAGCCTGCGCGTCCGGAGCCTGTGCTCCGCAACGGGGGAGGCCACAACAGTGAGAGGCCCGCATACCGCAAAAAAAAAAAAAAAAAAAAAAAAAAAGATATATGCACCCCATGCTCATTGCAGCACTATTTACAAGAGCTAGGACATGGAAGCAACCGAAATGTCCACCAACAGAGGAATGGGTAAAGAAGATGTGATACATATATGCAATGGAGTATTACTCAGCCATAAAAAGGAACAAAATAATGCCATTTGCAGCAATGTGGATGGACCTAGAGATTGTCCTACTGAGTGAAGTAAGTCAGACAGAGAAAGACAAATATCATATATCGCTTATATGTGGAATCTAAAAACATGGTACAAATGATGTTATTCACAGACAGAAAAAGAGTCACAGATGCAGAAAACAAACATATGGTTACCAGGGGGAAAGGGAGGAAGGATAAATTGGGAGATTGGGATTGACATACAGACACTACTATATATAAAATACATAACTAATAAGGGCCTAGTGTATAGCACAGGGAACTCTACTCAATACTCTGTAATTACCTATACAGGTAAATAATATATAAAAGAGTGGACATATGTATGTATAGCTGACTCACTTTGCTGTATACCTGAAACTAATAGAACACTGTAAATCAACTATATTCCAATAAAAATTATTTTTTAAAAATTTTTAAAAAAATCAGTGGACTCTGAGTAAAACATATTAGTCTGCATAACATGGGTGGGCTTTATCCAATCAGATGTATGTTCTTGGGCATCACCCATTTGGGAAACTCATTCTGAGTCCTCCCCCCATGTCTCTGGATGCTAGTAATGAGTTACATGAAGATAATCTTTCAGAACAAGCTTCAGAAACTTTAGGGCAGCAGAGTCTGCTAGTCCTTTCACTGGAAAAGGATAGCCCAATTTATCTGGAGACTTTAATTACTTGTTGTAGGAGTTTTCAATATTTGTTTGCACCAAGTATTTCACACATTTTATAGATGTTCTGAAGTGTTTTACAAAAGGCCTCAAAAGAAATGTGAAAGAATACTACAATGAGAAATTTCTCCTATAAGACTGACAAAAACACTAAGGTTTGACAACACGTGCTGTTAGTAAAGTTCTGGAAAACAGAATCACTTGTGTCAGTGATGGAAATCCAAAATGGTGCAATATCTAACTATACAGCAAACTCATTTGCCATTTGGTCCAGAAATTCCCCTTTCAGGAAATCATCCTGAAAAGATATATGTGTAAAACCTTAAATAAAAAGCTGACAGGAAGGCTTCCCTGGTGGTGCAGTGGTTGAGAGTCTGCCTGCCAATGCACGGGACGCGGGTTTGTGCCTCAGTCCGGGAGGATCCCACATGCCGCAGAGCGGCTGGGCCCATGAGCCATGGCCGCTGAGCCTGCGCGTAAAGCCTGTGCTCCACAACGGGAGAGGCCACAGCAGTGAGAGGCCCACGTACCGCAAAAAAAAAAAAAAAAAAAAAAAAAAAGCTGATGGGAAATGTTATAAATGCATGCATCAGATTGACAATACGAAACCCCAATGAGTAGCTTCACACCAAGAAAAGAGACAACCAGCCCTTTAGCAGAAGTGACCCAGGAGGACACAGCCACAGCACATACAGAAGCACCCTAGCAGGCATCTGAGCATCTGGAGGTGGGCAGGGTTGTACAGGGTAAAATTACAGAACGGGTACTGGTGCACCAGGAAGCATCACAAAGATGCACAAATGAGTAACAAAACCAGTAGCTGATGTTGAAAATGAAGCTTGATTTGCTTAAGAGACAAAAAATTTTACATGCTGTGCTAACTAACTATAGCTAATTAAAGGAACTCCTTTTGTAGGTCCAAATCAGAAGAGAATGAACACATTGCTGGATAATGGTCAGGGAAGCAAAAAGAAGACAATTAGTTTAAAAGACTTCAGATCAAGATGACATAGAAGACACAATCCTCCATCCCCCAACAGAGATCAACAATGAGTTATCTAGGAACAAAACAGCTCTGGGAGAGCTCTGGGTTCCATTGAGACACTTCAGCAACACAGTGGAACAAAAACCCTGAGAATAACTGCACAAAAAGGGAATGAAGAACAGCCTCATTTTATCTGATTGTCCCCTTCCCCAGGCAACACTACTCAGCATCAGGTGAGAACCACTCAGTTATAAAGAGTTCCCCTTGCCAGTAAAGGGACAGTGGCGTAAGCAACCACCTTCCCTGCTTACTAGGGCATGAGAGCAAGGACTCACTTTGGCTCACCCCACTGAGACATTGACAGACTGAGATGTAGAGAGATGGCTAAGAAGAAAGAAGAGCAGAGGTTTCCAACAGCAGGAGAAGCAACTGTGGTTCCCAGTAATCTGGCCTGCAGTGGACTTTACCACTGAAGAAACATATAGCTTGCTTAATTGCCACAACTACCCTGCAGATTTCATCAGCCCCTTGCCATTGGTGTTATTGTCTGTTGATGCCAACCTTACCCTCCCTCCAGAGCCCAGGATCTGCACTCGTAGCCAGCCCAGGCCTCTGCAGCTGCACGCATTACCAAACCATGCTTATTGCTGAGGCCCACCAGCATGCACATGCTTAGGGCTGGCTTCTCCTGCTATTCATCTGAATTCTATCTGCCTGAACCCTCATCATTGGCCTCAACAAACAGCAGTACACACACCTGGGCAGAGTCTGTGCAGCCACAGGAGAGCACACCAACAACTAATACACCGCAGCAGCTTGCGGGTCCAGATTCTGCCTTCTCTCCAGTCACTGGCCTGCAACACTGTGTACACCTGCAACTAGCTCCTCCCGCTGTGAACTTGCAAAATCCCAGTCCACCCCCTGCCACTGTCTCCACTGCCATGTACTTGTGTCAAGAACAAGTAGACACAGTAGTGTACATCAACAACCAGGGTCTTTGCAGCTGCCAGTGAGCCCACACTTGGCCCCAGCCCTTACCCTGGCCCCCACCAATACATGTGTCTGGAAACAGCCACTGCTACTATATAGGCACCTGGGGCTGGCCCCACAGCCAAGTATATGCAAAACCACTGGTTCTAGCCACCACTGCTCTTTTCCCTTTTCTCTAGCCACTGTACCCAGAGTAACTGCTGAAGACCTCAACAGCCACTGAAGCCACTACAGGACACCTGCAGTTGTCAATGTGGTGGACCTGAAAGCTTACGCTAATGAGTCACCAAACCCTCCACATGTCTAGTCCAGGTATATGCCATGACAACTGGTGCCCCATACCACTAAACTAGGGGTCAGAGCATTTTCTAACATGCTGTAAAGCATAAGGACATCCACTATGTTAAGGTCTTTCCAACTGAAGACACAGTCATAAATTGAACTTGAAACCATCAAGTCTGGAATAGGTGATGGCTTCTTCAGATGCACAGACACCTGCACAAGGCACAGGGATCATGAAGAGTCATAACATTATCTAAGGAAAACAGTAAAGTAATAGAGAACACAGTAAGAATATAATAATTAACCCAAAGAAATAGAGATTCAGGAATTATCAGAGAAATAATTCAAAATAATCATTCTAAAGATGATCACAGAGCTGCAAGAGAACATAGAAAAATAATAATGCTTTCAGGAAAACAACACAAGCACAAAATAAGTTCAACAAGCAGATAGAAAGCATTAAAAAGAAACAAAGAATGAACTGAAGAATTCAATAGAGAGCTTCAATATCAGACTTGACAAGCAAGACAAGCAGAAGAATCAGGGACCTCCAAGACAGATCATTTGAAATTATCCATCCTGAGGAGCAAAAGGAAGGACGAATGAAAAGGAATTAATAAAGCCTACAGGACCAATGGGATGACAATAAGAGAAACAATTTACACATCACTGGAGTCCCAGAAGGAGAAGAGCAGGAGAAAGGATTGTGGAAAGATATTTGAAGGAATAATGGCTGAGAAGTTCCCAAACCTTGGGACAGATTTGGACATCAAACTTCATAAAGCAATTAGGTCACTCCAAAATTCCAATCCAACGTTTTTTTCTCCAAGACTCATTATAATAAAACCCTCTAAAACATCAAAGACAATGTTAAGCCATCAAGAGAAAAATCATTCTCTCATACAAAGGAACTCATATAAGGCTATGAGAGGATTTCTCAACAAAAGCCTTACAGACCAGGAGAGAACAGAATGATATATTCAAAGGGCTGAAACAAAAAACACTGTCAACAAAGAATGCTTTATCCAGCAAAGTTGTCCTTCAGAATTAAAGACAAAATAAAGCCATTCCCTATAAACAAAAGCTAAGGGAATTTATAACCACTAGACCTATCTCACAAGAAATCCTGGAAGGAGTTCTTCAAGCTAACACAGAAAGACACTAATTGGTAACAGGAAAATATATAAGATACAGGTAAAGCCATGTCTATGTATTCAGTTTCAGAATATTCTAACACTTTAACATGGAGGCATGTTGACCACTTAATTCTAGTATATTGGTTGAAGGACAAAAGAACTGAATACAGCTGGAGTAACAATAACTTGTTAATGAATATAAAATTTAAAAACAAGTAAAGTGTGATATTAAAAATATCAAATGGGTACGGCAGGTATAAAGGGTTGTTTTTGTATACAATCAAAATTAAGTTGTTATCAGCTTAAAAAAGATTGTCATATCTTTAAAATATTTCAAATAAGCCTCTCACAAAACAAAAATCTGTAACAGATACAAGCAAGGTAAGAAGAAGAAAATCAGAGTACCAACTACAAAAATCATTAATTCACAAAGGAAGACAGCAAGAGAAAAAAGGAACAAAGAAACTCATAAAACAGTCAGTAAAGAATGAACACATCATTATGGCATGTGGGATCTTTGGTAACAGCATGTGGAATCTTTAGCTGCAGCCTGCATGATGGAACTAAAAAACAAAAAAAGATCCCACATGCCACAATGAAGATCTTACATGTGGCAAGGAAGATCCCGAGTGCCACAACTACGACCCGGCACAGACAAATAAATAAATATTTTTTTTAAAAAAGAAGAATTAACATATCAGCAGTAACTCCTTACATATCAATAAGTCCTTTAAATGTAAATGGCCTAAATGTGCCAATCAAAAGACAGGGAGTGGCTAGATGGATAAACAAACCCACTTATATGCTGCCTGCAAGGGACTCACTTCTGATTCAGGGACACATATAGGCTCAAAGTGAGGGGATGTAAAGATACTCAGTGCAAGTAGAAAGCAAAATACTTACAACAGACAATATGGACTTTAAGCCAAAAACAGGAAGAAGAATCAAAGAAGGTCAAATAAATGTAAGGTTTATAATTACTTTATAATAATGTAATTATAAAGCGTCAATTCGTCAAGAAGATACAACAATCTTAAATATATATGAATCCAACATTAGAGCTAAATATATTAAGCAAATACTAACAAATCTGAAAGGAGTAATAAACAATGATCCAACAATAGTATGAGATTTTAATACCCTGCTTTCAACAATGGATAGGGTTTCCCTGGTGGTGCACTGGTTAAGAATCTGCCTGGCAATGCAGGGAACATGGGTTCGAGCCCTGGTCAGGGAAGATCTCACATGCAATGGAGCAACTGTGTCCCTGCACTACAACTACTGAGCCTGTGCTCTAGAGCCCAGTAGCCACAACTACTTAGTCCGCATGCCACAACTACTGAAGCTCGCACGCCTAGAGCCCATGCTCCACAACAAGAGAAGCCACCTCAATGAGAAGCCCGCACACCACAATGAACAGTAGGTCCTGCTCGTTGCAACTAGAAAAAGACCACGCACAGCAATGAAGATCCAACGCAGCCAAAAATAAATAAATAAAATAAATAAAATTTTTTTTAAATCACCAATAAAGCATTAAAAAAAGGGATAGATCATCCAGACAGAAAATCAAGTTGAACTATACTTTAGACAAAATGGACTTAACAGGACATTCCATCCAACAGCAACAGAATACCCTTCTCCTCAAGAACACATGGAATATTCTCCATGACAGATCATGTGTTAGGTCACAAAACTATCTTTAAGAAATCTTAAAATCTTATCCTTAATCTTAAAAGACTGACATTATACTAAGTATGTTCTCTGATCACAAATATAAAACTAGATATCAATGACAGGAGAGAAACTGGAAAATTCACAAATATGTGGAAATTAAATAATACACACCTGAAAACCAATGTCTCAAAGATGAAATCAGAAAGGAAAGTTTAAAATATCTTGAAACAAATGTAAATGTAAACACAACATACTAAAACCTATGGGATGCTGCAAAAGCAGTTGTAAGAGGGAAGTTTAAAGGCAATAAACACCAGATATTTCGAGGGGAGAAAAAGGTCTCAAAAAAACAATGTACTTTTACACCTCAGGGGAAGAGAAAAACAAACTAAGCCCAAACCTAGCAGAAAGAAGGAAATAACAAAGATCAGAGAAGAAATAAATGAAGTACAAATCAGAGAAAATTTTAAAAATCAACAAAACTGAGTTGCTTTTTAAAAGAGTAACAAAATTTTAGCTAGACTTACCAAGAAAAAAAAAAGAGAGAGAAGACTCAAAAAAATTTTGAATGAAAAGGAAGACACAGATACAAAGGCTTATAAAAAGCTACTAACAGTTATATGTCAACAACTGAACAACCTACAAGAAATGGAAAAATTCCTAGAAACATAAAACCTAACAAGAGTGAATCCTGAAGAAATAGAAAATGTAAAGAAACCAATAACAATAAGGAGACTGAATCAAAATCTCTCAATAAAGAATAGTCCAGGTCCAGAAGACTTCATGGTTAAACTCCATCAAACATTTGAAGAAGAATTAATATCTATCCTTCTCAAACTCTTCCCAAAAATTAAAGAGGAGGGAACACTCCAAAAATCATTTTACGAAGTCAGCATTACCCTGGCATTACCAAAGCTAGCTAGATAAGGTTACTACAAGAAAACAGCAGACCAATATCCCTGATAAATATAAATGCAAACATTCTCAACAAAATACTAGCAAACAGAATTCACCAATACTTTAAAAGGGTCATACACCTTGATCAAGTGGTATTAGTTCCTGGGATGTTGGCATGTTTCAACATACACAAATCGAAATAAAACAAAAATAGGGCTTCCCTGGTGGTGCAGTGGTTGAGAGTCCGCCTGCCGATGCAGGGGACACAGGTTCGTGCCCCGGTCTGGGAAGATCCCACATGCCGCAGAGCGGCTAGGCCCGTGAGCCATGGCCACTGAGCCTGCGCGTCCGGAGCCTGTGCTCTGCAACGGGAGAGGCCACAACAATGAGAGGCCCGCGTACCGCAAAAAAATAAATAAATAAAAAATAAACAAATGAGACCTAATGAAACTTAAAAGCTTTTGCACAGCAAAGGAAACCATAAACAAGACCAAAAGACAACCCTCAGAATGGGAGAAAATATTTGCAATTGAAGCAACTGACAAAGGATTAATCTCCAAAATTTATAAACAGCTCATGCAGCTCAATAGCAAAAAAACAACCCAATCCAAAAATAGGCAGAAGACTTAAATAGATATTTCTTCAAAGAAGATATACAGACTGCCAACAAACACATGAAAGAATGCTCAACATCATTAATCATTAGAGAAATGCAAATCAAAACTACAATGAAATATCATCTCACACCAGTCAGAATGGCCATCATCAAAAAATCTAGAAACAATAAATGCTGGAGAGGGTGTGGAGAAAAGGGAACACTCTTGCACTGTTGGTGGGAATGTAAATTGATACAGCCACTATGGAGAACAGTATGGAGGTTCCTTAAAAAACTACAAATAGAACTACCATATGACCCAGCAATCCCACTATTGGGCATATACCCTGAGAAAACCATAATTCAAAAATAGTCATGTACCAAAATGTTCATTGCAGCTCTATTTACAATAGCCCGGAGATGGAAACAACCTAAGTGTCCATCATCGGATGAATGGATAAAGAAGATGTGGCACATATATACAATGGAATATTACTCAGCCATAAAAAGAAATGAAATTGAGCTGTTTGTAATGAGGTGGATAGACCTAGAGTCTGTCATACAGAGTGAAGTAAGTCAGAAAGAGAAAGACAAATACCGTATGCTAACACATATATATATGGAATTTAAGAAAAAAAATGTCATGAAGAACGTAGAGGTAAAACAGGAATAAAAACACAGACCTACTTGAGAATGGACTTGAGGATATGGGGAGGGGCAAGGGTAAGCTGTGACAAAGCGAGAGAGAGGCATGGACATATATACACTACCAAACATAAGGTAGATAGCTAGTGGGAAGCAGCCGCATAGCACAGGGAGATCAGCTCTGTGCTTTGTGACCACCTACAGGGGTGGGATAGGGAGTGTGGGAGGGAGGGAGACGCAAGAGGGAAGGGATATGGGAACAGATGTATATGTATAATTGATTCACTTTGTTATAAAGCAGAAAGTAATACACCATTGTAAAGCAATTATATTCACTCAAAGTGTATACTCAAATATACAACTACTACAGAAAACAGAATGGAGGTTCTTAAAAAAATTAAAAATAAAGCTAACATATGATCCAGCAATTCTACTTCTTGGTATATATTACAAGGAAATGAAAGCTCCATCAAATAATATGCACTCCCATAGTCACTGCAGCATTATTCACAATAACCAAGTCACAGAAAGAACCTAATAATCCACTGACAGGTGACTGGATAAAGATATACATACACACAGTGCAATATTATTCAGCCACTAAAAAGAATGGTATCTTACCATCTGTGATAACCTAAAGAGAGCTGGAGGCTTTATGCTAAGTGAAATAAGTCAGACAGAAAAAACAAATACTGTATTATTTCACTTATATGTGGAATCTAAAAAAAACTGAATTCACAGAAACAGAGAATGGAGTAGTGGTTACCAGGGACTAAAGGGTGGGGGAAATGTGGCGATGCTGGTCAAAGGGTACGGACTTCCAATTATAAGATGAATAAATTCCAGAGCTGTAATATCCACAAAAAAATGAAACAACAACAACAACCCCTCCCCCCAAAAAAAAGACAAATGACTCATAAACCCAACCAATCTAGATAATTAAGAAAATTAATTTCAACGAAGTATTAAAGAACAGGACTTGACCTATGTTAATTACCTTTATGTGACACTGAAATAATATATTTGTTGAACAGTGACATTCATCTTGTACCTTATAAAGAGCAATACCGCAGTCACATGACACAGGATTTTTGAATCTGCATATTGGATGCAAACAGTGGAATGCTGCTACCTTTACCAATAATAGTAACCATATGGATTCCTACCATAAACTGAAATTTGACTATGTATTAGATGCTGCTGCTGTTATCAGAATGATTACCATTCACAAATCAATGTGAAAGGTAGGCACAGAAAATGTGAAGCTTGTGCCCAAGTTCAGGAAATGAAGGTAGGATACAAATCAAGAATAATTTCATCCAAAAAGTAAACCAATAATGTTATGATTGGTAAAATAACACTTGTTCATTAACTTAATATAGCTCACAAATTATAAGAAATTCATCCCCAAACTCTTAATAGGAATATAGTTCTAATTGTAAAGATGACCACAGGAGGAAGACCTATAAACTATATTGTCAAATAGAACATTCTGTAATGATGGAAATGTTCTATTATTTGAGTTGTCCAATACAGTCGTCATTAGCCTGGTGGTTCTCAACTGAGGGGCAATGTGTCCACCTAGGAGATATCTACCAGTACTGGAGAACATTTTTGGTTGTCACAATCAAGAGGTGCCACTGGTATCCAGTAGGGAGAACCCAGGGATGCCGCCAAATATCATACAATGTACAGGACATCCTCCATAAAATATCAGAGGACAAATGAAAATGTCAATTGCATTGAGGTATAGAAAAGCTGAACTAACCACGTACGGCTAGTAAGCACTTGAGTATGGCTAATGAGAAAGGAGAACTTAATTTTTAAATTAATGTACTTCTAATTAAGAAAATTTAATTTAGTAATGATTATACAACTTTATTTACATATATCAAGTATGTAGCTAGAGATAATGAGCATAATATAAAAATAAGGATCTTGTTTCTCAAGTATTTTAAAAACTGAGTATCTTCAAAGAACAGATTCTGTGATTAACATATACACACTAGTAAATATAAAATTGATAACCAGCAAAGACCTACTGCATAGCACAGGGAACTATACTCAGTATTTTGTAATAACCTATAATGGAAAAGAATATATATGTGTATTTATATACATAACAGAATCGCTTTGCTGTATACCTGAAACTAACACAACACTGTAAATCAACTATACTTCAATACAATTTTTTTTAATTTAGGGAAATAATGAGCATAAATAAAAGCATAAAAATGAACACCCGTGAAGCTTTAGGACACATGTCCTGGCACCAAACAGGTCAGGGCAACAGGAAATCGCAGGGAAACTCTCCCTCTGTCACTGCAGGCCACTCACTCTTGCAGGGTTTCCAACCCCTTTTCTTTGTACAGCAGTTCTTGCTTCATCTGGGTCAGCTCTCGTTTTAATCTGGAAAGCTAAAGACAAATTACATTTTTTTTCCACAAAAAGAAGCTGTGAAAAATGATTTCTACAGTTGTTAGCATTATCATCTAAGTTTCTGACTACCTTGCAATTCACGGGGTCACCCAGTCTCTCCATGACCTCCCATCCCTGGCATATCAAACAGTGCTGGCATATCAAACAGCCCTGGCAGAAGGGCTGGCTCGCTTAGACACAAAAGGCCCGGGTCACGAACAGCTTTCTACCACGTGGAGCCCTGGAACCGGCAACGATTTTCTTTTTCAAGGTATTGATTTACACATTGCAATGAGCAAACTTTGTCATACATTTTTCATCCTCTCTTCTGCTTACTACCCACAGATCCCACCTAGGAAACCCTGTTGCTCAAAGCATGGCTTCCCACTACCTGGAAGTCAGTCGCCTGCAGTGCTTAATTAAACAGGTGCTAGGACCCACTCCAGGCGAGCAGGGGACACTTAATTGCAGGCGTTTGTTGGCAGGGAGCCCTGTCTCTTCCAGGGGCAGCCAGCATGGTAATGAGCCAGTTTCTATGGAAATGGGGATGGGGCTCACACTTTGAACTGACGCCCCAGGTGTTTTTTGTTGGGGCACTAGGATGTGAGAACCACAGCACTAAAAGAGACACTCTGGTTTAGGCACTGAGACACTAGGATGGGAGGCTTGGTCTCTAAGATGTCTCCTGTCCCCCCTCCCAGACACAAAAGACAAGAGGATGAAGAGATGGAACATGGTGGCACACAAAGAACCTGGCACCACTGGCAAGGAGCACTGGCACCTTCTGGTCAAATACCATCGCAGGCAAGATTTCTCTGGGAATACAGAGACCAGGGAAGAACAGCAGATGTTAAAGCTGCCAAGGGACAGAGCTGGCATCCCACTAATACAGGGAAGCAGCCCTGTGAGCTCGGGCCCTGACATCGCCAAATCTTTCCAAACGTTGGGTGAATCTAGCCCTATGAAATACACAGAGGGATACAAGCAATTTTTCATTAGATGGGCTGAGGCTTTAAAATGAATCTTTTCTCTTCCTATCAAAGGAATTAAGTAAATCATAATAAGTGATGTTATCAGTATATAAAAAATACGCATGCTGCTTCTAGTGTAAAAACACTCATTTTTACTCACCCTATCCCGATGACTTGCTATTTCTGCCTTTATTTGGAGTGGGTTGTACTTAGTATTTGTTGAATATCCAGAAAAGGCTAAATAGAAAGAAAATATTTTATTTTACAATAGATCCATTAAAATAAATAAATGCATACAGACAAGAACTTCATATTCACCTTATTAATTACCTCTTAGCATCACACATACAAATTAACATTAGCACTGACAACTAAAGAACAAACATTTCACAGCCTCAAATTTTTTTAATGGTTGATTTTTACTTAAGGATTTGTTTGCAGATGACATGACCCTTTATATGAAAAATCTGAAAGAAATGACCAAAAAAATAAAAAACTTCCAGTAACTAATAAATTATTATAGCAAGACTGAGGATATAAGGTTAACATATAAACGTCAACTGCTTTCCTAAATACCATCAATAAACAAGTGGATCTGAAATTTAAAACACAATACCATTCACATGGCACCCCCAAAAGTGAAATACTTAGTTATAAGTCTAAGCAAACTTGTACAAGAGCTATACAAAGAAAATCTCTGATGAACTGAAACAAAGAAGAACTAAATAAATGAAGAGATGTTCATGGATGGGAAAGATTCATTATGTCAAGATGTCACTTCTTTCCAGCATGCTTTATAGATTTAAAACAATCCCAAACAAAATTCTAGCAACTTATTTTGTGGACATCAACAAATTGATTCTAAAGGGGCAATAGGCCCAGGACAGCCAACACAATATTGAAGAAGAACAAAGCTGGAGAACTGACACTATCAGACCTCAAGACAATATAAAGCTAGAGTAATCAAGAAAGTATGGTAGTGGCAAAATAATACAATAGCAAAGACAGTCTTTTCAACAAATGATGTTGGAACAAGTGGACATCCACATGCAAAAAAAAAAAAAAATCATCTAGACAGACTTCACACCCTTTACAAAATTTAACTCAAGACCTAAATATAAAACGCAAAACTATAAAACACTTAGAAGATTACATAGGAGAAAACTAAGAGGACCTTGGTTTGGAAGTGTCATTTTACATACAATACCAAAGGCAGGATCCATGAAAGAATTAATGGGTAAGCTCAACTTCATTAAAATTAAAACTTCTGCTCAGTGAAAGACAATGTCAACACATGTGAGACAACAAATCACAGACTGGGAAGAAACATTTGCAAAAGACACATCTCACACAGAACTGTTTTCCAAAATATAGAAAGAATACTTAAAACTCAACAATGAGAGAACAAACAACTCAATTAAATGGGCCAGAGACCTTAACAGACACCTCACTGAAGATAACAGACAGCAAAGCATATAAAAAAAAGATGCTCTAAGTCATATGTCATCAGGGAAATAAAAATTAAAACAACAGTGAGATTCCACTACACACCTATTAGAATGGCCAAAATGAGGACACTGACAACATCAAATGCTGGTGAGGATGTGGAGCAACAGGAACTCCCATTCACTGCTGGAAGGAATGCAAAATGCTACAGCCACTTTGGCAGTTTCTCACAAAACTAAACATACTCTTACCATGTGATCCAGCACTCACACTCCTTGGTGTTTACCCAAAAGATCTGAAATTTTATATCTACATAAAAACCTGCACACTGCAGAAGGTTCATAACTCAAAACTGCCAAAACCCGGAAGCAACCTAGATGCCCTTCAACAGGTGAATGGTAAATAAACTTTATTTACATACAGTATTATACAGCACTAAAAAAGAGAAAAGAAAAAAAAAGTCAGGAAGCCATAAAAAGATATGAAGAAACCTAAAATATACATGTGAAAAAATATACAAGTGACAGGCCCCCGGAGGAAGATGGCGGAAGAGTAAGACGTGGAGATCACCTTCCTCCCCACAGATACATCAGAAATTCATCTACACGTGGAACAACTCCTACAGAACACCTACTGAACACTGACAGAAGACCTCAGACCCCCCAAAAGGCAAGAAACTCCCCACATACCTGGGTAGGGCAAAAGGAAAAAGAATAAACAGAGACAAAAGGATAGGGACGGGACCTGCACCAGTGGGAGGGAGCCGTGAAGGAGGAAAGGTTTCCACACACTAGAAGCCCCTTCGCGGGCGGAGACTGCAGGTGGCGGAGGGGGAAAGCTTCGGAGCCACGGAGGAGAGCACAGCAACAGGGGTGCAGAGGGCAAAGCGGAGAGATTCCGGCACAGAGGATCGGTGCCCTCAGGCACACACCAGCCCGAGAGGCTTGTCTGCTCGGCCGCCGGGGTGGGCGGGGCTGGGAGCTGAGGCTCGGGTATCGGCTTTCAGTCGGAGCGCAGGGAGAGGACTGGGGCTGGCGGCAGGGAGACAGCTTGAAGGGGTTAGTGCACCACGGCTAGCCCGGAGGGAGTCGAGAGAAAAAGTCTGGAGCTGCCGAAGAGGCAAAAGACTTTTTCTTCCCTTTTGTTTCCTGGTGCGCGAGGAGAGAGCATTAAGAGAGCTGCTTAAAGAAGCACCAGAGACGGGCGCGAGCCGCGGCTAAAGGCGCGGACCCCGGAGACGGGCGTGGGACGCTGGGGCTGCGGCTGCCGCCGCCACAAGGCCTGTGTGCGAACGCAGGTCACTGTCCACCCCGCCTTCCGGGGAGCCTGTGCACCCCGCCACTGCCGGGGTCCCGGGACCCGGGGACAGCTTTCCCGGGAAAGCGCACGGAGCGCCTCGGTCTGGTGCAACGTCATGCTGGCCTCTGCCGCCGCAGGCCCGCCCCACACTGCGCGCCCCTCCCTCCCCTCTGCCTGAGTGAGCCAGAGCCCCCGAATCAGCGGCTCCTTTAAACCCGTCCTGTCTGAGCGAAGAACGGATGCCCTCCGGCGACCTACGCGCAGAGGCGGGGCCAGGTCCAAGGCTGAGACCCGGGAGCTGTGAGAGCAGAGACAGGGAAATCTCTCTGTGCAGCCTCGGAGGCAGCGAATTAAAGCTCCATAGTCCACTTGATGTGCCCTGAGTCTGTGGAATGCATGAATGGACAGCGAATCATCCCAAATTGAGGAAGTGGACTTTGAGGACAAGATTTAAGACTTTCCCCCCTTTTTCCTCTTTTTACAACGAATTATCCCAAATTAAGGAGGTGGACTTAGAGAGCAAGATTTCAGACTTTTCTCCCTTTTCCTCTTTTTACAACGAATTATCCCAAATTGAGGAGGTGGACTTGGAGAGCAAGATTTTTGATTTTTCCCCCTGCTCTCTTTTTGTGAATGTGTACGTGTATGCTTCTGTGTGAGATTCTCTCTGTATAGGTTTGCTTCCACTATATGTCCCAGGGTTCTATCTGTCCGTTTTTTTTTCAATAATTACTTTTCAATTTTAATAACGCTACTATATTTCATACTTTATTCTATTTTACTTTACCTGCTCTTTCTTTTTTTCCTACCTTCCCTTCCTCCCTCCCTCCCTCCGCCCCTCCTTTCCTTCTTTCTCTTTCTTTCCTTCCTCCCTCCCTCCCTCCCTTCTTCCTTTCACTCTTTTTCTTTCCTTCCTCCCTCCCTCCCTCCCTCCTGTCTTTCTTTCCTTCCGCCCTCCCTCCCACCCTCCTTCCTTTCACTTTCTTTTTCTTTCCTTCCTCCCTCCCTCCCTCCTGTCTTTCTTTCCTTCCTCCCTCCCTCCCACCCTTCTTCCTTTCACTTTCTTTTTCTTTCCTCCCTCCCTCCTGTCTTTCTTTCTTTCCTTCCTCCCTCCCTCCTGTCTCTTTCTTTCTTTCTTTCTTTCCTTCCTCCCTCCCTCCTGTCTTTCTTTCCTTCCTCCCTCCCTCCCACCCTTCTTCCATTCACTCTTCCTTTTTCTTTCATTCCTCCCTCCCTCCCTCCTTTCTTTCTTTCTTTCCATCCTTCCTCCCTCCCTCCCTCCTTTCTTTTTCTTTCTTCCTTCCTTCCTTTCTTCTTTCCTTCCTTTCTTCGTTCCTTTCTTCGTTCCTTTCTTTCTTCCTTTCTTTCATCCTCCCTTTCTTCCTTCCTTGTTTCTTTCTTTCTTTCTTCTTCTACTAATTCTTTCTTTCTACATTTTCTCCCTTTTATTCTGAGCCGTGTGGATGAAAGGCTCTTGGTGCTGCAGCCAGGAGTCAGTGCTGTACCTCTGAAGTGGGAGAGCCAACTTCAGGACACAGGTCCACAAGAGACCTCCCAGCTCCACATATATCAAGCAGCGAAAATCTCCCAGAGATCTCCATCTCAACACCAGCACCCAGCTTCAGTCAATGACCAGCAAGCTACAGTGCTGGTCACCCTATGCCAAGCAACTAGCAAGACAGGAACACAACCCCACCCATTAGCAGAGAGGCTGCCTAAAAACATAATAAGGCCACAGGCACCCCAAAACACACCACCAGACGTGGACCTGTCCACCAGAAAGACAAGATCAAGCCTCAACCACCAGAACACAGGCACTAGCCACCCCCACCAGGAAACCTACACAACCTACAGAAACAAGCTTAGCCACTGGGGACAGATACCAAAAACAACGGGAACTACGAACCTGCAGCCTGCAAAAAGGAGACCCCAAACACAGTAAGATAAGCAAAATGAGAAGACAGAAAAACACACAGCAGGTGAAGGAGCAAGATAAAAACCACCAGACCTAACAAATGAAGAGGTAATAGGCAGTTTACCTGAAAAAGAATTCAGAATAATGATAGTAGATGATCCAAGATTCTATTTCCATGATCCAAAATCTTGAAAATAGAATAGGCAAAATGCAAGAAACAGTTAACAAGGACCTAGAAGAACTAAAAATGAATCAAGCATCAATTAAAAACACAATAAATGAAATGAAAAATACTCTAGATGGGATCAATAGCAGAATAACTGAGGCAGAAGAACAGATAAGTGAGGTGGAAGATAAAATAGTGGAAATAACTGATGCAGAGCAAAATAAAGAAAAGAGAATGAAAAGAACAGAGGACAGTCTCAGAGACCTCTGGGACAACATTAAACGCACCAACATTTGAATTATAGGGGTTCCAGAAGAAGAAGAGAAAAAGAAAGGGACTGAGAAAATATTTGAAGAGATTATAGTTGAAAACTTCCCTAATATGGGAAAGGAAATAGTTAATCAAGTCCAGGAGGCACAGAGAGTCCCATACAAGTGACAAAAGCCCATCTGAAAAGTCTGCATGTTATATGATTCCAAGTATATGACAATCTGGAAAAGGCAAAAACTGTATTCTAGAGCAAAAGAATCAGTCATTGCCAGAGGTTATAAGGGGGAGGGGGGGAATTAATAGGTAGAAACCAGAAGATTTTTAGAGAAGTAAAAATACTCTAAAATATACTATAATGATACGTACATGCCAGTATACATAGGTCCAAACTCACATTCTGTGCGTTTGGACCTATGTCCAAACCAAGAGGGAACAGAATGTGAGTTTGGACCTATGTCCCACCAAGAGGGAACCTAATATAAATGATGAACGCTGGGTAATGATGATATGTCAATATATGTTCATCAGTTGTAACAAATGTGCCCTCTGGTAAGTAAGTGATGGGGGAGCTTGTGTATGTGTAGGAGCAGTGGGATATGGGAACTTTCTGTACTTTCTGCTGAATTTGGCTGTAAATGTAAAACTGTAAAAAATAAAGTTTTTTAAAGGTAGCTTTATAGTAATCTGTCAGTATATAGCAGGCCTGAGAAAATGCAGTTCCTCCAAGGTTTTTTCCCCACACAAACTGAAGAGCCACACTTTTATCCTGAGTTGGATTTCACAGATATGTAATAGCAAAATACAATACATGGCTTACTGCTTTCTTAAACAGTGCAGTGCACGTGATTTAAAGTCCTTTTACAGGTACAGCATCATTACAAAGAATAACCCATATCTAGGGGTGAATAAGACACACAGAACTTTTACACAGTCAGCCACTTTCTGGCAGCAGAGAGTGCTGCAAGCCTTTTCCAGTGTCTCAACACCTAGACCACTTTACTGGCTGTTTCTAATTTCTATCACCCCATCCACCTCTCTGCATCCCTTTTTCTTAATGCTTCTGACTCTTTTCTCTTAGGCCTTGAAGCTACAGTGACTTGGTTCCTGTCCCTTTGTGAGTTGTGGAGACTGCTCTTTCTTCATCTGAGAGTCACCCCACACTGGTGTATTCTGCATCCAGGTCATTTTCATTAGTTTCTCCTGCTTATAAGACCCATCTGCAGGGCCAGCATCCATTCTTTTATTCCTTTGATCTGGGTACTGAAGGCTATCATTCAGGTAACTTAGGTGGCCACACCTAGAAACTAGTTCAAAATCATTTCCTGACCTCATATTGGAGGGTGTGGCTTGTAGAGGAAGAATGTCATCTGCCATATCAGTAAGCAAAGCAGGCACCTCCAATGGTACACCCTGAGGAAACACAGGATACTGGCTAGAGATAGCTGAAGATCACATCAAATTAATGATTTCACTGAGCCCAGACTCTTGTATCTTCCCATACATGGGAAAACACTAAATTCCTTAATGTGACATATCTGCTTTCTTTTATAAACAGTAATCTTTTACCTGTTTTTCTGTTGTAAAACTCTTTTATATGCTGGTCCCTCCCTTACCTCTTTGGATCAGTCCCTCAGAGCTATCTGAGACACTGCCTCATAGGCTTGAGTCTTCAGTAAGAGCACCCAACTTTTAGGCTGTGTATCCTTCAGTCAGCAGCTACAGGCCATGAAGTGGCTTAAACACCAAGATTGTTTAATAGCTCCACATACAACCAAATCCAAATAATTTGAACAGGTCAGAACCCCCTATTTAAAAAACAAACAAACACAAAAAAACTTTTCTCTGTAAAACTTATTTAATTCACTATCAGTCAGAATTCCAAACAACTGAATCCACTGGAAATAATTTCTGTAACAGCTAATATGTTTGCCAAAATAACCTCAAATTTTCATTTACTAAGAATCATAGTTACACAAACACAATGGATTAAGTATTTAAAGAATATAAATCTTCCTTAGGTCAAGTCCTATTCCTTTTGTTTTGCCTCTTTCTTGCCATTTATTAAGATCACAAACAAAATGAATACCTCAAACAATGCCACTGAAAGAAATCATTCATACAAAATCTCCACATTAAAGTCCTGGGATTCAAACACAGTAAGTTAAGCAAAACAAGAAGACAGAGAAACACACAGCAGATGAAGAGGCAAAGTAAAAACCCACCAGAACAAACAAATGTATAGGAAATAGGCAGTCTACCTAAAAAAGAATTCAGAGTAATGACAGTACACATGACCCAAAATCTTGGAAATAGAATGGAGAAAACACAAGAAACATTTAACAAGGACCTAGAAAAACTAAAGAGCAAACAAACAATGATGAACAACACAATAAATGAAATTTAAAATTCTCTAGAAGGCATCAATAGCACAATAACAGAGGCAGAAGAATGGAAAAGTGACCTGGAAGATAAAGTAGTGGAAATAACTATTTCTAGTGGAATAGAATAGTAGTAGAATAACTATTATTCTGCAGCGCAGAATAAAGAAAAAAAATGAAAAAAATTGAGAACAGTCTCAGAGATCTCTGGGACAATATTAAACACACCAACATTCGAATTATAGGGAAACCAGAGAAGAAGAGAAAAACAAAGGGACTGAGAAAATATCTGAAGAGATTATAGTTGAAAACTTTCCTAATGTGGGAAAGGAAGTACTTAATCAAGTCCAGGATGTGCAGAGAGTCCCATACAGGACAAATCCAAGGAGAAACACACCAAGACAAATACTAATCAAACTATCAAAAATAAAATACAAAGAAAAAATATTAAAAGCAACAAAGGAAAAACAACAAATAATATACAAGGGAATCCTCATAAGATTAACAGACGATCTTTCAGCAGAAACTCTGCAAGCCAGAAGGGAGTGGCAGGAAATATTTAAAGTGATGAAAGGGAAAAACCTACAACCAAGATTACTCTACCTAGCAAGGATCCCATTCAGCTATGACAGAGAAATTAAAACTTTCACAGAGAAGCGAAAGCTAAGCAAATTCAAAACAACCAAACCAGCTTTACAACAAATGCTAAAGGAAATTCTCTAGGCAGGAAACACAAGAGAAGGAAAAGACCTACAATAACAAACCGAAAACAATTAAGAAAATGGTAAGAGGAGCATACATAATCTTAAATGTAAATAGATTAAATGCTCCAACGAAGAGACAAACACTCACTGAATGGATACAAAAACAAGACCCATATATATGTTGTCTAAAAGAGACTTAGGGACACATACAGACTGAAACTGAGGGGATGGAAAATGATATTCCATGCAAATGGAAATCAAAAGGAAGCTAGAGTAGGAATACTCCTATCAGATAAAATAGACTTTAAAATAAAGACTATTACAAGAGACAAAGAAGGACACTATGTAATGATCAAGGGATCGATCCAAGAAGAAGATATAACAATTGTAAATATTTATTCACTCAACACAGGAGAACCTCAATACATAAGGCAAAAGCTAACAGCCATGAAAGGGGAAATCAACAGTAACACAATCATACTAGGGGACTTTAACACCCCACTTTCACCAATGGAGAAATCAACCAAAATGAAAATAAATAAAGAAACACAAGCTTTAAATGATACATTAAACAAGATGGACTTAATTGACATTTATAGGATATTCCATACAAAAACAACAGAATACACTTTCTTCTCAAGTGCTCATGGAACATTCTCCAGGATAGATCATATCTTGAGTCACAAATCAACCACAGTGCTATGAGAGTAGATATCAATTAGAGTAAAAACTCTGTAAAAAAAATACAAACACATGGAAGCTAAACAATACACTACTTAATAAACAAGAGATCACTGAAGAAATCAAAGAGGAAATCAAAAAATACCTAGAAACAAATGACAATGAAAACACAACGACCCAAAACCTACACGATAAAGCAAGAGCAGATCTAAGATGGAAGTTTTTAGCAATACAATAGTACCTCAGAAAACAAGAAACATCTCAAATAAACAACCTAATCTTACACCTAAAGCAATCAGAGAAAGAACAACAGCAACAAAAAAACAAAGTTAGCAGAAGGAAAGAAATAATAAAGATCAGATGAGAAATAGATGAAAAAGAAATGAAGGAAATGATAGAAAAGATCAATAAAATTAAAAGACGGTTCTTTGAGGACATAAACAAAATTGAAAAACCATTAGTCAGACTCATCAAGAAAAAAAGAGAGAAGACTCAAATCAACACAATTTGAAATGAAAAAGAAGTAGCAACTGACACTGTAGACATACAAAGGGTAATGAGAGACTACTAGAAACAACTACACGTCAATAAAATGGACAACCTGGAAGAAATGGACAAATTCTTAGAAAACCACATCCTTCTGAGACTGAACCAGGAAGAAACAGAAAATACAAACAGAACCATCAAAAGCACTGAAATTGAGACTGTGATTAAAAATCTTCCAACAAACAAAAGCCCAAGACCAGATGGCTTCACAGGCTAATTCTACCAAACATTTAAAGAAGAGCTAACACCTATCCTTCTCAAACTCTTCCAAAATATAGCAGAGTGAGGAACACTCCCAGACTCATTCTACGAGGCCACCATCCCCCTGATACCAAAACCACACAAAGATGTCACAAAGGAAGAAAACTACAGGCCAATTTCACTGATGAACATAGATGCGAAAATCCTCAACAAAATACTAGCAAACAGAATCCAACAGCACATTAAAAGTATCATACAACATGATCAAGTGGGGTTTATTCCAGGAATGCAAGGATTCTTCAATATAGGCAAATCAATCAGTGTGATACACCATATTAACAAACTGAAGGAGAAAAATCATATGATCATCTCAATAGATGCAGAAAAAGTTTTCGTCAAAATTCCATACCCATTTAAGATAAAAAGCCTCCAGAAAGTAGGCACAGAGGGAACTTACTTTAACATAATAAAGGCTGTATATGACAAACCCACATCCAACATCGTTCTCAATGGTGAAAAATTGAAACCGTTTGCTCTAAGATCAGGAACAAGACAAGGTTGTCCACTCTCACAGCTATTATTCAACATAGTTTTGGAAGTTTTAGCCACAGCCATCAGAGAAGAAAAAGAAATAAAAGGAATCCAAATCAGAAAAGAAGAAGTAGGGCTTCCCTGGTGGCGCAGTGGTTGGGGGTCCGCCTGCCGATGCAGGGGACACGGGTTCGTGCCCCGGTCCGGGAGGGTCCCACATGCCGCGGAGCGGCTGGGCCCGCGGGCCGTGGCTGCTGGGCCTGTGCGTCCGGAGCCTGTGCTCCGCGATGGGAGAGGCCACAGCAGTGAGAGGCCCGTGTACCGCAAAAAAAAAAAAAAGAAAGAAAAGAAGAAGTAAATGTGTCACTGTTTGCAGATAACATGATACTATACATAGATAATGCTAAAGATGTTTGCAGAAAACTACTAGAGCTAATCAATGAATTTGGTAAAGTAGCAGGGTGCAAAATTAATGCACAGAACTCACTTGCATTCCTATAAACTAATGATGAAAAATCTGAAACAGAAATTAAAGAAACACTCCCATTTACCAATGCAACAAAAAGAATAAAATACCTACGAATAAACCTACCTAAGGAGATAAAATACCTGTATGAAGAGAACTGTAAGACACTGATGAAAGAAATTAAAGATGATACAGATGGAGAGATATACCATGGTCTTGGATTGGAAAAATCAACATTGTGAAAATGACTATACTACCCAAAGCAATCTACAGATTCAATGCAATCCCTAGAAAACCAACAATGACATTTTTCACAGAACTAGTACAAAAAATGGCACAATTTGTATGGCAACATAGAAAAGCCAAATAGCCAAAGCAATCTTGAGAAAGAAAAATGGAACTGGAGGAATCAGGCTCCCTGACTTCAGACTATACTACAAAGCTACAGTAAGCAAGACAGTATGGTACTGGCACAAAAACAGAAATAAAGATAAATGGAACAAGATAGAAAGCTCAGAGATAAACCCACGCACCTATGGTCACGTTATTTTTGATAAAGGAGGCAAGAATATACAATGGAGAAAAGACAGCCTCTTCAATAAATGGTGCTAGGAAAACTGGACAGCTACAAGTAAAAGAACAAAATTAGAACACTCCCTAACACCACACTCAAATATCAACTCAAAATGGATTAAAGACCTAAATGTAAGGCCAGAAACTATCAAACTCTTAAAGGAAAACATCGGCAGAACACTCTGTGACATAAATCACAGCAAGATCCTTTTTGACCCACCTCCTAAAGAAATGGAAATAAAAACAAAAATAAACAAATGGAACCTAATGAAACTTAAAAGCTTTTGCACAGCAAAGGAAAACATAAACAAGACCCAAAGACAACCCTCAGAATGGGAGAAAGTATTTGCAGTTGAAGCAACTGACAAAGGATTAATCTCCAAAATTTACAAGCAGCTCGTGCAGCTCAATAACAACAACAACAAAAAAAAAAACCCAATCCAAAAATGGGCGGAAGACCTAAATAGACATTTCTCCAGAGAAGATATACAGATTGCCAACAAACACTTGAAAGAATGCTCAACATCATTAATCATTAGAGAAACACAAATCAAAACTAAAATGAGATATCATCTCACACCAGTCAGAATGGCCATCATCAAAATATCTAGAAACAATAAATGCTGGAGAGGGTGTGGAGAAAAGGGAACAGTCTTGCACTGCTGGTGGGAATGTGAATTGTACAGCCACTATGGAGAACAGCATGGAGGTTCCTTTAAAAACTACAAATAGAACTACCATATGACCCAGTAATCCCACTACTGGGCATATACCCTGAGAAAACCATAATTCAAAAACAGTCATGTACCAGAATGTTCATTGCAGCTCTATTTACAGTAACCAGGAGATAGGAACAACCTAAGTGTCCATCATCGGATGAATGGATAAAGAAGATGTGGCACATATATACAATGGAATATTACTCAGCCATAAAAAGAAACGAAATTGAGTTATTTGTAGTGAGGTGGATGGACCTAGAGTCTTTCATACAGAGTGAAATAAGTCAGAAAGAGAAAGACAAATACCATATGCTAACACATATATTTGGAATCCAGGAGAAAAAAATGTCATGAAGAACCTAGGGGTAAGACAGGAATAAAGACACAGACCTACTAGAGAATGGACTTGAGGATATGGGGAGGGGGAAGGGTAAGCTGTGACAAACTGAGAGAGTGGCATGGACATATATACACTCCCAAATGTAAAACAGATATCTAGTAGGAAGCAGCCGCATAGCACAGGGAGATCAGCTCGGTGCTTTGTGACCACCTAGAGGGGTGGGATAGAGGGTGGGAGGGAGGCAGACACAAGAGGGAAGAGATATGGGGATATATGTATATGTATAGCTGATTCATTTGTTATAAAGCAGAAACTAACACACCATTGTAAAGAAATTATACTCCAGTAAAGATGTTAAAAAAAAAAAAGCTGTCTTCAAAAGCTCTATGATATCATTTTGTTTGCCTCTCCTGTCCCTGCCCCATCTTAACAGTTCCCCAAACCATCCTTCCAAACACATAAACATTTTAAATAATTTCTTAGGTTTGTGACTGATCTTTATACGTCTACAAGAAAGTCGGAATACTGATACTTATTCCCACACAGATGGTTATATTTGAGCTCATAAGACAGTAACCGTTAACATTTTACACTTGTTCATTACTTGGACAACCAGACCAGTAGGCTTTCTCATCTCTCTCCTCTTGACAAGCAGCTTTCCAATTAGAGTCCTGTGCAATGTTTGTGTTCTGTATGCAACTAGCAACAGCTGCCATTTTTGTAGTCCTGCACACTGCCTAACTTAGTTCATTTAAAAATCGCCACAACCTCTTGCTGTCCCCAGTTTATATGTAAGAAAATTGAAGCTCAAAGTGGTTACAAAACTTGCCCAAGAATGCACTGCTGTATGAGAACCTGGATTCTAGCCGAAGCCTGTACAACTGGTTCACAGGACTGAAAATAAAAGACTGTCCTTGTCCCACTTACAGAGATAAAGACATAAATGCATACAATCTCTCCATTTTAAGATTTTCACACTAGGTTTACCAAACAGTGGAGCCTCCTAAATTACTTTTCTGCTAATCCTAGCACAAAATGGTTGTCACTCTGGCTATATACTGGAATATGCAGGGGAATTTAAAACACAGGAATACCTGGATCCTAGTCCCAAAGAACCTGATATAATCAATATGATGACTTCTAATGTGTAACAGATGGGGAAGTACACTCCTTGTTACAAGAGAAAATCTGAAAAACAATAGCAAATGAACAAGAAGGAAAAATAGCTAAACAGTTACTTCAATATCTCTGTACCGTATAGTATGTGAGTTCATGGTTATAATTTGACACTAAAAAACATATTAAGGATCATTATTCTGCTTGCAAAATAGTACTCAGCTAATACATATCATAATAGCATAGCTATTTCCTAAGTTCTATCAAGGTTGGAGAAAGCCCCAGATATAATCAGGTCCAAGAAAAGTATTTCCATCAAAAGGGAGCTAGTAAAGAATAGAGAAGATAATGCTACTTCAAATGCAAAAACAGCAACACAAAACTCAAAGGATATGAAGAATCACTGAAACATGATTTCAGCAATGACAACAATAATCCTCCAGTAACCAAATGCAAACAACATTGAAATCTGCAATCTACTTATGAAGGAATTCAAAATAGATGTTTTGTGAAAACTAAAAGAGCTACAACAAACACAGAAAGAAACTATGAAAAAAACATGAAAGGGCTTCCCTGGTGGCGCAGTGGTTGAGAGTCTGCCTGCTAATGCAGGGGACACGGGTTCGAGCCTTGGTCTGGGAAGATCCCACATGCCACGGAGCAGCTGGGCCCGTGAGCCACAACTACTGAGCCTGCGCGTCTGGAGCCTGTGCTCTGCAACAAGAGGCCGCCATAGTGAGAGGCCTGCGCACCGCGATGAAGAGTGGCCCCCGCTTGCCACAACTAGAGAAAGCCCTCGCACAGAAACGAAGATGCAACACAGCAAAAATAAATAAATTAAATTAATAAACTCCTAGCCCCAACATCCAAAAAAAAAAAAAAAAATGAAGAAAATGGGAAACTTAACAAAGACAAATCATAAAAAAGAGTCACAGCTCTACTCTGGAGTTGAAGAATTCAGTGAATGAAATGAAGAATGCAATAGAGAGCATCAACACAGGAACAGATGAAGGAAAGAAAAAGAATCAGTAAGTTAAAGGAAAGAAATATGAAATAGTCAATCAGGAGCAATAACAGAATCAGTAGAGTTCCAAAAGAGAGGAAAAAGAGGAACAGAAAGTTTATTTAAAGATATAATAACTGAGGACTTTCCAAACCTGGGGAAGCCTTGAACATCCAAATTCATGCTGATAATAGACTACTGCATATTTCAATTCAAAATGATCTTTCCCATGATTCACTATAATGAAACTGTCAAAAATCAAAGATAAATAACTGTAAAAGCAGCCAAGGGAAAAAAATGACTGTAATTTACAAAGGAAGCCCTAATTAGGGTGTGAGCAGATTCCTAAGCAGAAAACTTACAGGCCAGGAACACACAGTAAGATAATATTCCAACCAAGGATACTCTACCCAGCAAAATTATCATTCAGATATGAAGCATAAACAATGACTTGCCCAGAAAAACAAACCTGAGGGATCATCACCCGTAGGCCTACAATACAAGAAATGCTGAAAGTAGTTCTTCAAATTGAAATGAAAAAGACAACAATCATTAATATGAAAAGGTATGAAAATATATAATGCTCTGACAAAGGTAATTATATAGCCAGATTCAGATAATCCTCATGCTCTAATATGAGTATGTGTTAACCATTTAACTATAACATGTTAACAAATACACAACATAAATAAAGTTAATTGTGACACTAAAAATATGAAAGACAGGAGAAAAAGAATAGAGTTGTTGAATGTGACTGAAATTAAGTTGCTATCATTGTAAAAGAGATTGTTATAGCTAAAAGACATTTAATGTGAGCCTCATGTAACCACAGCAAAAAACATATAGTACATTTACAAAAGATACAGACAAGACAAAAAGCATACCACCACAGAAAATCACCAGTCCACAAAAACCAGCAGAAGAAAAAAGGAATTAACAGAACTAGAAAAAAGCCAGAAACCAGTTAAAAAGATGACACTGGTAACCCCTGAACTAGCAATAATAACTTCAAATGTAAATGGATTGAATTCTCCAATCAAAAGGCAGAGAGTAATGAAATAAATTAAAAGATAAGACCCAACTATATGTTGCCTACAAGAAACTCACTTCAGTTTTAAGGACATGCATAGCTGCAAAACAAAGGAATGGGAAAATAGTCCATGCCAATGAAACCAAAAGAAAGAGGAGATACCTATCCTCGTAACAGGCAAAAGATACTTAAAGCCAGGGCTTCCCTGGTGGCGCAGTGGTTGAGAGTCCGCCTGCCGATGCAGGGGACGCAGGTTCATGCCCCGATCCGGGAAGATCCCACATGCCGCAGAGCGGCTGGGCCCCTGTGCCATGGCCGCTGAGCCTGCGCGTCCAGAGCCTGTGCTCCGCGACGAGAGAGGCCAGTGAGAGGCCCGCATACCGCAAAAAAAAAAAAAAAAAAAGATACTTAAAGCCAAAAATTATAACGAGACAAAGAAGGACATCATGCAATGATAAAGAGATCAATTAATCATAAAATGTAACAATTATTAACATATATATATGCACCCACCATCAGAATACCTAAATATGTTAAGCAAACAGTAACAGATCAGAAGTAAGAAAAGGACAATACAGTACTATAGGTGAGCTAAATAACCCCACACTCAGCAATGGATAGATCATCCAGACAGAAATTCAGTTAGGAAACTTTGCATTTGAACTATACTTTAGACCAAATGAACTTAAAATACATATATAAAAAACACTCCATGCAACAGCAGCAGAATATACAGGCATACCTCAAATATACTGCAGGTTCAGCTCCACAGTTAATAGATTGCAGTATAGCTTAAACATAACTTTCATCTGTACTGGAAAACCAAAAAATTTGTGTGACTCACTTTATTATGATACTACTGAGTAAACAATATTATCACTTACTGAGGTGATTGGGAACCAAACCTGCAATATTTCTGAGGTAAGCTTTCAATTTTAACATTCCTAGAACAAAACACAGTATGTAAGCACTTTGACACTGATCTCAGCAACAATTTTTTGGATTTGACAGCAAAAGCACAAACAACAAAATCAAAAATCAACAGGTAATACTACAGGTAAAAGATATTCAACATCACTAACCATCAGAGAAATGTAACTCAAAACCACAGAGGTATCATCTCACAGATGTCAAAAAGCCAGAGATAACAAGTGTTGTGAGGATTTGTGAAAAAAAAAAAGGAACCCATGTACTACTCGTGAAAATGTAAATTAGTACTGCCACCATGGAAAAGTTTAGATGTTCCTCAAGAATTAAAAATGGAACTGTCATATGATGTAGAAACCCTATTTCCAATATATACCCTAAGGAAATAGCACTCTCTCAAAGAGATATGCACCCCACTGTTCATGAAGCATTTTTCATATAGCCATGACTTACTTGAAAATAACCTAAGTGTCCAATGGAGGCTGAAAAGTTTTTCTAAATGTGGAATACACATACACACAACCACGAGAAAGAACAAAATCCTGCCATTTCAACAACACGGATGGTAGCTGAGGGCAGTATACCGGGTGAAATTAATCATGTAGAGAAATATAACATACTATATCTGATGAGGAAAATCATAAATATTCTAAGGCAGGACAATCAAACTAAGACAGAAAGAAAACAAAACAAACAAAAAAAAAATGACATGCCCCCTTTGTGGCAGGCCTTTCCCAATGTGCAATGTGCATCTACATTATACATTAACCAGAATTCCTCAAAGTGGGAGGATGAAATCAACCTGTGAAAAAAGTTAGCCCCTTTCTTCAGATGCCAGCATTGTAATATTGTAATTCTAGGATTAATAGAAATTAAGTTGCTATTATGAGATTTATTTATCTCACACAAGGGTACACAGGGTCACACTGACCAAAGGCTTGACAGTACATGCATAATTGAAAAAAAAAAAAAAAAAAACTTTGTTTAACTATGTACACAATGTTAACCTGTCAAAATGATACATAACTTCTTTGTCTGAAGCCATAAAAAGAAACAAAATTGAGTTATCTGTAGTGAGGTGGATGGACCTAGAGTCTATCATACAGAGTGAAGTAAGTCAGAAAGAGAAAAACAAATACCGTATGCTAACATGGATATATGGAATCTAAAAGAAAAAGAAAAGAAATAAGTGGTTATGAAGAAGCTAGGGGCAGGACAGGAATAAAGAAGCAGATGTAGAGAATGGACTTGAGGACATGGGGAGGGGGAAGGGTAAGCTGTGACAAACTGAGAGAGTGGCATGGACATATATATACTACCAAATGTAAAATGGATAGCTAGTGGGAAGCAGCTGCATAGCACAGGGAGATCAGCTCGGTGCTTTTTGACCACCTAGAGGGGTGGGATAGGAAGGGTGGGAGGGAGACGCAAGAGGGAGGAGATATGGGGACATATGTATATGTATAGCTGATTCACTTTGTTATACAGCAGCAACTAACACAACAATGTAACACACAATGTAAAGCAATTATACTCCAGTAAAGATGTTTTTTTAAATGTATAAAAAATGTATAAAACTGCATCTCTTAACTCCTGCAGGTCTCAGAACTTCTGAGTATCTGTTTCCAGGTTACAATCCTCAATTTGGTTCAAATAAATTCTCTTTCCTTTCTTCTTAGCCTAATTGTTATTTGATTTTTCGTCGACGTTTTCTTGGCATAGCTAGTAGGATATCAGAGACACCCACCAGGGGACACCTGAAGTCTTCTAGAACCAGTGCTTTTTTACCAGCACAGGCCCTTTGAGCCACAGTGGCTTCTCTGTACTCCTAAGGTGCTTTGGTGAGTTCTCCTGATATTCAGACATCACTGCTTTAAATGATGTCCTGAATTTTATTCAAGCTGGGATTTTTTGCTTAAGACTTAGAATCTTAAAGAGCACTAATACATTTTCATAAGCAGGGATCTAAGGGAGATCTAGGCAGGAAGCCTAGGGAAACATAGGTGGCTAATCTTTATTAATTTTGACTCAAACTGAAAACAAGCTGATATGTGTTCTGAACAAATCGTTTGCTAGTGAAATGAGAGACTCAATTATTCAACTCCAAAGAACAGGGATATTTGCTCCTTCTGGCCACAAGGTGTCCTCAGCTAAGAATCCCACAGAAGGGCCTGAGGACCAATCCTCCTGACTTGCCGTGGTCCCACTGGGAACCCTACTACAACAATTAAGCAAATTCTCCTCTTTCTGGAAACACATGAGCTAAAGACTGATCATCTGGTGCTGCTAGCACCCATGGCTGTTTTAGGCTGTTGGGAAAAAAAAACTGAAACATGTAAAAGAGTCAAATAGACCTGAGAGTAACTCCCTGGGAGCTAGACTCAGAAGCAGCACACATCTGATCCACCACACTGTCCTCTGAAAGTTATTCAGATCAAATTTGAAATAGGCTAATAAATTAATAATGGGAAATTGTACCTCAAAGGCTGAACAGGTCCCATGTAGATAGCCACTACGGTAAAACCAGCTGGGTTTATGTATGATACCTATGGAACTAACACTTGCAAGTATTTAACCAAATGGGGAAATCAAACCAAAGATAACTTGTCCCTGAGATGACCAAAATGGGGCATTTTTTATTTACCTAAATTGGTTTATTTGTGCAGTCAAGTAGAAAAAGCTGGCTATAAAAATCAAACAACCAGAACGGGAGGCATATTTTAATTTGTACCTGGAAGCCTCAAAACAAGGAAAAATGAAAATGGCTCCACTGCAAGAAACAAACCAAAAATTGTTAGAAACAGCTGCTAAATTAGAGAAAGCCTCAGAAGCCATTGCTTCTCCTCCTCTCTCTCTTCCTTTTCTACCCCCTTCTCTAGCTTCTTTATATCCTCGTCTGTCTGAGCTTCCCCACCCTGACCTTCCTTCTCCAACACCAAAAGAAAAATATATTGAATGTGAGATAGACAATGAAAGCAACACCAAGGTAATAGCAGCTCTCTTTAAGGAAAACCCTGCAAGCAGAGGGAACCGGCTCTTATCTAGCTAGGACTAGGACTGAACTTAGGAATTTGACTAAGGATTTTCCAAATCCCTTACAAGATAATTTGATCTTAACAGTAAGCACTTATGAGCCTGGATATTCAGACTTATACCCAGCTGGTACATTTACTACTTAGTCTCTGAAAGTAAAGCAAAGGAATGGCTCTGAAAGATACATTGGAAAGCACCTACGGAGGATTTTCATAAGCATGAGGCTACAGATTACCACAAATGTAGAGAAACTGCCCTCAACTTGTATCAGTCTCTTCCAAAAATCCAACAGAAAATAGATTGAGCAAAGGTCCATCAATGTAAACAGAGGCCAGGAGAAACTATTTTTGATTATTTTGAAAGATGTGAAAAGACATTCAAACAACATTCTGGCATGGATCCAGACAGTTTTCCAAACCATCAGAATAATCCAGTATTAAATTCCATTTTTCTAGAAGGATTAAATGAAGAGTTGGCACGACTAGTTAAAAGACATGAACTTGATTGGGCTGCTATGCATAAAAATACTCAAGTCACTATTGTTGATATGCTTTTTAAATCTTACAGAAAGAACAGAGAAAGAAAAGTTGCCGAGATTATGAACATGCACGTACAGCAGTTTGGAAGCCCTACAAAGCTCCCCTGCCTAAATTCCAGCCAGGCTCGAAATGACCACACCTGCTTTTATTGCAAGAAAAACATAGGCATTTTAAAAGGGACTGACACAAATTCAAGCAAGACCTAGAACAAGGTAAAATTAGAAAGCAACAGGGAGGCTTCCCTGGTGGCGCAGTGGTTGAGAGTCCGCCTGCTGATGCAGGGGACATTGGTTCATGCCCCAGTCCGGGAAGATCACACATGCCGCGGAGCGGCTGGGCCCGTGAGCCATGGCCACTGAGCCTGCGTGTCCAGAGCCTGTGCTCTGCAATGGGAGAGGCCACAACAGTGAGAGGCCCGCGTAACAACAACAAAAAAAGCAACAGGGGTGCTCTGAGGATTTTGAGAGGTCGTTTCCCCCTCTTCCTCACAAATACCTTAGAGGAAACTGAAATAAGTATCAGAGGGAAAACATCTAAGACCCTTGTAGACACTGGGGCTGCATTATCTGTTCTTATTAGGTTTATTCACTGGTCTCCCCTTTGGGGTAAACAATCGATTCAAATGGTAGGGGTTTCAAATTTTCCTATGCAGGTTTTTGAATCAAAACCAATAACTTTTCCACTAGAAACTATCACAGGAAAACATGTATTCCTTTTGGTGAAAGGTGCTCCAATTCATCTGATTGGGTGAGATCTTTTAGAGGTATAAGGCTCATATTGACTTTTCACATAAAGGTGAAATGATTTTAGATTTAGAAAATGTAGATGCAGATCAGAACATAATTACTGAAAAATTAATGGTTATTAAAACAAAAATTCAGACAAATCCAGAGGAAATTACTGATTTGCTACTATAAGTGCCTATGGAAATATGGTCATATTCTTCCTCAGATATTGGAGAAATTAAAATGGCTACTCCTATTAAAGTAACTATTGATAATTCCAAGCCTCTACCTAATATCTGACAATACCCATGCAGACCAGAGGCATTAAATGGAATAAGGGGCTTCCCTGGTGGCTCAGTGGTTGAGAATCTGCCTGCCAATGCAGGAGACACGGGTTCGAGCCCTGGTCCGGGAAGATCCCACGTGCCGCGGAGCATCTGGGCCCGTGAGCCACAGCTACTGAGCCTGCGTGTCTGGAGACTGCGCTCCGCAACAAAAGAGGCCGCGATAGCAAGAGGCCCGCGCACCGCGATGAAGAGTGGCCCCCGCTTGCCACAACTAGAGAAAGCCCTCGCACAGAAACGAAGACCCAACACAGCCATAAATAAATAAATAAATAAATTTAAATGGAATAAGACCTTTTATTCAGGAATTCCTTAAGAAAGAACTTATAATTCCTTGCACAAGTCCCTACAATACTCCCCTTTTACCAGTAAGAAAACCAAATGGAAAGGGCTGGAGGTTGGTTCAGGACCTGAGAGCTATAAATGATATTGTAATTCTTTGCCACCTTGTGGTTCCTAATCCTCATACTCTGTTCTGATCCATTCCAACAGACACCTATTATTTCCCAGTAGTAGACCTATGGAGCACATTCTTCAGTATTCCAGGAGAAAAAGAAAGCCAATACCTTTTTGCCTTTACATGGGAAGATCGCGAATATACCTGAACAATTATGTCACGAGGCTATACTGAAAACCTTACTTATTTTTCTCAAAAAATTAAAGCTGATTTGACTGATGTATACTTTCCTAATGACTCTGCTTTGATTCAGTATATAGATGATTTACTTTTGCATTCTAGAACCGAACAGGATTGCCAAAGAGACACTATCCACTATTCCAACAATTAACCTCTAAGAGGCATAAGGTGTCCAAAGACAAACTATAATTCCACTCACCAACTGTGCAATATTTAGGTCATTTAATATCTAAGGAAGGACTGTTGACTGATTCTGAAAGGATTAAGGGAATATTAGCTTTCTCACTCCCCCAGACAAAGAAACAACTGAAAGGATTTCTAGGTCTAATGATATTGCAGGAGTTGGGTGCCTAGATTTTCCCTCGTGGCCCAACCTCTCTTTGCATTACTCAACTCTGATCAGCCACACACCACTGAATAGACAACAGAAGGAGAAAAGGCTATAAATGCCCTGGAATCTGCACTAGCCTGGGCTCCAGCTTTGGGCTATCCTAACTATAAACTACCATTTTTCCTCTTTGTGCCTGAAGATAGAGGACACACCATGGGTATATTCACTCAGAGGCACTGTGACCAGCACTGACCCATAGGATATTACAGTCAGCAGTTAGATTCAGTGGCAGAAGGCCTCCCACCCTGTATGAGAGCTATTTCAGCAATAGCTGTCTTATGCAAAGCTACTGAAGAACTTATAATGGGGTCTCCTCTGACTATTTATGTTCCTCACTAGGTTGAATCTCTCTTAAATCCTCATCATACTCAACACTATTCTGTGAGTTGCTTGGGCCTCTCATGAAGTATCGTTACTCTCTTCACCCAATATTACTTTGGCTCAGTGGAACAGTCTTAACCCTGCAACTTTGTTTCTGGCATATCAAGATGACAACAGCCATGACTGCATTATGCTGACTAACTTCTTAATCCCAGAATTGATTTGAAAGAAGTTCCCACTGATAATGATGATTTAATTTTGTTTCCAGATGGATCCTATCTAAAGGATAAACATGGACATCATTGAGCTGGGGATGCAATAACTTCAATAGTAGAAATAACTGGAAGTTCTTATTTACCAGACACCAAATCAGCCCAACAAGCTCAACTGATTGCATTGACTAGGACTTGTCAATTACCCAAAGATCAAATAGCCAATATTTATACTTATAGTCGCTATGTCTTTGGAGTGGCTCATGATTTTAGAATGCTATGGAAACAGAGAGGATTTCTCACCTCTTTGGTCAGTCTACAAAGAATGGACAGCAAGTCTCAAAACTGTTAACCTGCATTCAATTGCCCAAACAGGTAGCTATCATGAAGATAACTGGGCGTTCCAAATCTGACTCAATAGAGGCCAAAGGAAATCAATAGGCTGATGCTGCAGCTAAACAAGCTGCCTTAAGTCTTGTCCTGCCCAATTTCAAGACAGTCCTCTGCTCAAACATAACTCTGATAAAAACTGTTAAGAAATTTCTTTTGCAGCCTCAGAAGCCAACTTCACAAAATGAAAAGCAGGCCTGGAAGAAAAAAGAGAGGTACTTTGGTCCTATCTCACAAATATGGTTCAGACCAAATAAGAGGCCTACAGTGCCTGTAAGTACTATAAGTAAGTGCTCAATTGCCTTTACTCCAACAAGGACATTCCCTGGCCCACTAGTCACCCAAGAAAATGATATAAGGGGGAAAACAATATATCCAGAAACCTTCTCCTACTCTAGCTCGTTAGGTTTATGACCCATGTTCTATCTGTCCTAAATGTAATCCTAGTAAACCCCTTCATGGCTCTCAAGGCCGCTGCCCCTCCCTAAAGGACAGTTTGAAGTCTGACTGCTGGACTTCATCCACGTGCCTTCCTCTCAAGGCTATACATACATCCTGGTAAGAGTCTGCATGTTTTCACACTGGGTGGAGGCATTTCCTTGCAGAAGAGCAACGGCCTTAATGGTAGGCAAATTACTACTGGAAAAAATAATTCCAGTTTGGGGATTTCCCTCTGAGTTGCATAGT
The DNA here is from genome assembly GCF_025265405.1 of Mesoplodon densirostris. NCBI lineage: Eukaryota > Metazoa > Chordata > Mammalia > Artiodactyla > Ziphiidae > Mesoplodon > Mesoplodon densirostris. The sequence goes on along the minus strand of NW_026778236.1, from coordinate 500,566 downwards.
GACTGGGGAATCCATTTTACTGGACAGATTATTAAGTTCATTGGTAAGATTTGCAAATAATGCAACATTTTCACTGTGCCTATCACCCGCAACCCTCAGGGTTAGTAGAAAGGACAAATAGCACTATTAAAACACAATCAGCTAAATTTTCAGAGGCTTTTAATCTTCCACAGCCAAAAGCTCTTCCCTTGGTACACCTCAGTCTTAAGTCTACTCCCTCTGGCACACATCAATTGTCTTCTTTTGAAATAACTACTGGGCAACCTATGCATTTAGATGAAGGTATATACGAACGAGTGATGCTTAAAGGTGATATTCTATGTTATTGTCAGGGACTCATCAAAGCACTTAAAAGAAACCGAAAAATTAGTAACTGATTCCTTCAACAGTGAGCTCCCAGGAGACAAGGACCTTAATGACCACTGGTTACAGCCTGGACATTCTGTCTACTGGAAAATACATCAAATAAAGGATTCCTTACAACCACACAGGAAAGGAGCATACCGGGTACCGTTAACAAATCCCTGTGCTGCAAAATTTAAAGGAGGAAGCAAAACTTAAAGGAACATTTCTCACCTCCAAAAGGCCTCCCCTCCCAAATGGACTGCAACTTCTATTTTTGACACCTGGTTTTGACTAACTAAGAGATGCCCCACCAAACCAGGACAAGAAGAATTCAACAGCAGTGGCATACAGCTAACCCAAGAGTCCAGAACAGACCTGTAACACATTGTACTAGTTCAAACTGTTTCTCTCCATTATAATGCCTGCCTCTCTACCAAAATTGAAAGTTATTGTTCTATTTCTAGCTGTGGATGGAAAGAAAACTCTTTAGTAAAATTATCTCAAAGTACACCTGCTGGGAGCTGGATTTTTCATCAAATTCCTTGATCAATACAAGGCCGATTAAACCCCTTGTAATTCCTGTCACTGACTTTTCAGATGTTCCTAACGTTACAAGTTTCTCAGGTAGTCCTCCCTCTGGCCTAACCTTTCAGGTCCAAATTCTCCAAAACACTAATATGTCCATCCCTTGCCTGACACTATCCTCAGATTTTAGAGACCAAACACAACTTACCCTAGGATACCCTTGCTCCGTCCCTTACTTAACAGATGTCTTAAAGAAAGAACATGAGTCACTTACGCCAGCAACTCCCCAATATGCAATATCATATGGATACCTTTTGTAAAGCCTGCAGAAGAAATGACCCATGGTTTAACACTGTGTTAACCGAACTTCCAATTAATGAAGCCATCAATGAAAGCTCTCTGGGAGGAATCACTTATGCTCCCCCAAGTTTTGCCTTCATATGTGGTATTGCAACTAACCCACCTTGCCAAGGAGGGTGGGAGCACATGAACGTCTAAACAGCTGGCAAGTGGAAGGTTTATTTTATCAGGACGCTAGGTTATGCCACCATCTTTGCAAAAAGAGACAGTGGACCTCCTTTTTATCCCCATTACAGAGTCAAGAGATTCAAGCTAGGAGAATACCAAAATACCTGGTGGCAAAGTTTTTTTGGAATCCTGGTTCCTAGCACAGGAGTATAAACAGGGATATGCTTAAGAAATCTATCAGCCACCACTGGTCAAATGGCTGAAAAAACCACAAATAGCACTGCAGCACAGCAGAAACCCCCAAATTCCTTAGCCCAACTAATGTCAGATAATAGAACTGCCTTAGATTTCCTACAGGCCAAACAAGGAGATGTTTGTGCTATTGCTCACATGACTTGTTGCACTCATGTTAACACCTCCGGAGAGGTTGAGAAATGCCTGGAAAAAATTTTCCAAAAAGCAAAATGGTTACTAGATGTAAGAAAGACTGATACTTTCAGTGACCTTTTCAGTTGGCTCCCCTTGGGACTAGGAAACTTTTTCTGCTATGCTTTACAGACAATTGTTATTTTCATTATATGCATTTCCATTATCTTCCTGGCTATCAAATTACTCATGACATGTATCACTGCTTGTTCTAAGTCTAGAGCCAAAAGCACACAAGCAATGATTGTACAACAAACTGAGATTACTGATCAAATGTATAATCTATAAAACTTGCCTTCATGAATATATTTCTATGATTGTTACATTCAATTAAATTACTATGATAAAATATATTTTGATACCTAAATAAATTGAAACTGTAGATCATTTCTATAATTCTATATAAGGTAATGGACATGCAAAATGCACATAGGGTACAAGTGCCGTAAGTCCTGTTGGACACCCTAGAACTGGCTACTAGTCCTTGCCAAGCATCCTACTACCACAGACCCCTAAAAGAAACAAACAAAAAAAGGACTGGGCTATCAAGACCCAGCATCGAGGCACATGATGGATCTGGGGCAGGTAAGCAACCACCTCGGCATTAAGGGACCAAACAGTTGATCGTCTAATGCCTTCTATCAAAAGATTTATGATCAAAAGGGGAAAGATAATGAGGAAAATCATAAATATTCTATGGCAGGGTAATCAAACTAAGACAGAAAGAAAACAAAAACCAAATGACATGCCCCTTGCAGCAGGCCCTTCCCAATGTGCAATGTGCATCTATATTATACATTAACCAGAACTCCTCAAAGCAGGAGGATGAAATCAACTTTTGAGAAAAGTTGGCCCCTTTCTTCAGATGCCAGCATTGTTATACTGTAATTCTATGATTAATATACTTCTTTTTTTATCTCATAAAAGGGTAAAAGGGTTGCACTGACCAAAAGCTTAACTGTACATGCATAATTGAAATAAAAAACTTTGTTTAACTGTGTACACAATGCTAACCTGTCAGTATGATACATAATTTCTTTGTCTCAAAAATGTACAAAATTGCATCTCTAACTCATGCAGTTCTCAGAGCTTCTGAGAATCCATTTCCCAGGTTATAATCCTCAGTTTGGCTCAAATAAAATTCTCTTTCCTTTCTTCTTAGCTTGAATAGTTATTTGATTTTTCATCAACATATCTTTGGCATAAGATGTTAAAAATTCTGTATGTGGAATCCAAAAAATCAGAACTTACAGAAACTAAGAGCAGAGTGGTAGTTACCAGTGGCTGGGGATGAAGAAAACAAGGAGATGTTGGCCAAAGGATCTTCTCTGTGGATCTAATATACAAAGTGACCACTTTATTATATTCAATACATTGTAATTACTGTATTAAAATCAATACTGTATTATACATTTGAAAGTTGTTGAGAGTATTTGTATCTCTTAAAGTGTCTTACCACAAAAAGGAAAAAGTAATTATGTGAGGTGATGAAGGTGTTAATAACCCTACCAAGAAAACCACTGCAATGTACTCATGTACCAAAGCATTAAGCTGTACATCTCAAACTTACGCAGTTACATGTCAATCATTTCTCAAAAATACTGCGGGAAAAAGTTTCAACTAAAAGTAGGTCTATCTATATGATAATATGAAAACAACTCTCCAGAAAGCATACATATAAACAACTTTTGAAAGCACTACATATTACCAAAAGAAGCAAAAAATCTTCCATATTTTTTGCCAAATGCTAAGTGGTCACTAAACTCTGAGTTAATATATACAGAACATGTGTGCCACTAATGTAAATCACATAAGACTTGCCTAAGGAAATATCAACCCAAGAAATGGTAAATTAACTTTATATTTGTAATCAAGTTTTAGGGTATGATTCACAGTAAACTAACTACAAAAATTATATGCACAGTTACAAATTTCTAGAAATAACCAATTTAAACCTAAGGTAAGTTCACAATGAAAATTTTAAATATGATTTAAAACACTAAGATTTTAGTCACTTCCCTAAATATGTTTCCTTAGGTTTATATCGTTTTGTTACGATTTTGAAATATACTGTTACAGTAATTCATCAACATTCACTGAGCTAGAAATAACAATACTGCTGAACACTATTCTATATATAGTCATTTGTATCTGTTAATCCCAAAGTCCTAATTTATCCCTTCCCCTTTGGTAACCATAATTTTGTTTTCTATGTCTGTGAATCTATTTCTGTTTTGTAATAATTTCATTTCTATCTCTCTTTTTATATTCCACAAATAAGTGATATTGCATGATATTTGTCTTTCTCTGACCTACTTCACTCACTATAATCTCTACATTGCTGCAAATGGCATTTTTTTTCATTCTTTTAAAAAGGGTTTTTTAATGTCATATGCAGATGGAGAAAGACTGCATTTTAGAAACACATTTGTTTCTTTATAATAAAAATTAATTAAAAGTTTAAAGGAAAGTCACCTACAAAAAGTGACAGCTTTCTGTATCGAAAGAGAAAGAACAACTATGACACCCTTCAGCAGCCTCCACGTAAAACTTTGTGGCTTGCCAAATACTCCATACATATTTCAGGCAGGTATCATGGGAAATGAAGTTCATGCTGCTGAATTTTCACTTCCTTAAAAAATTATCTCATAGAAGACTCAAATCAATAAAGTAAGAAATGAAAAAGGAGAAGTAACAACTGACATTGCAGAAATACAATGGATCATGAGATATTACTACAAGCAACTATATGCCAATAAAATGGACAACCTGGGAGAAAGGCACAAATTCTTAGAAATGCACAATCTTCCAAGACGGAACCAGGAAGAAATAGAAAATATAAACAGACCACTCAAAAGCACTGAAATTGGGCTTCCCTGGTGGCGCAGTGATTGAGAGTCCGCCTGCTGATGCAGGGGACATGGGTTCGTGCCCCGGTCCAGGAAGATCCCACATGCCGTGGAGCGGCTGGGCCCGTGAGCCATGGCTGCTGAGCCTGCGCATCCGGAGCCTGTGCTCCGCAACGGGAGAGACCACAAAAGTGAGAGGCCCGCATACCGGAAAAAAAAAAAAAAAAAAAAAAGCACTGAAATTGAGAGTGTGATTAGAAATATTACAAGAAACAAAAGCCCAGGACCAGATGGCTTCACAGGCGAATTCTATCAAACATTTAGAAAAGAGTTAACACCTATCCTTCTCAAACTCTTCCAAAATATAGCAGAGGGAGGAACACTCCCAAACTCATTCTATGAGGCCACCATCACCTTGATACCAAAACCAGGTAAGATGTCACAAAGAAAGAAAACTACAGGCCAATATCACTGATGAACATAGATGCAAAAATCCTCAACAAAATACTAGCAAACAGAATCCAACAGCACATTAAAAGGATCATACACCACGATCAAGTGGGGTTTATCCCAGGAATGCAAGGATTCTTCAATATGTACAAATCAATCAATGTGATTAATCACATTAACAAACTGAAGGAGAAAAACCATATGATCAACTCAATAGATGCAGAAAAAGCTTTCGACAAAATTCAACACCCATTTATCATAAAAACTCTCCAGAAAGTAGGCATAGAGGGAACTTACCTCAATATAATAAAGGTCATATATGACAAACCCACAGCCAACATCATTCTCAATGGTAAAAAACTGAAACCATCTCCTCTAAGATCAGGAAGAAGACAAGGCTGTCCACTCTCACCACTACTATTCAACATAGTTTTGGAAGTTTTAGCTACAGCAGTCAGAGAAGAAAAAAGAAATTAAAGGAATCCAAATCGGAAAAGAAGTGAAGCTGCCACTGTGTGCAGATGACATACTATACACAGAGAATCATAAAGATGCTACCAGAAAACTTCTAGAACTAATCAATGAATTTGGAAAAGTAGCAGGATACAAAATTAATGCACAGAACTCTCTTCCTATACACTAATGATGAAAAATCTTAAACTGAAATTAAGGAAACACTCCCATTTACCATTGCAACAAAAAGAATAAAATACCTAGGAATAAACCTGCCTAAGGAGACAAAAGACCTGTACGCAGAAAACTATAAGACACTGATAGAAGAAATTAAAGATGATATCAACAGATGGAGAGATATACCATGTTTTTGGATTGGAAGAATCAACATTGTGAAAACGACTATACTAGCCAAAGCAATCTACAGATTCAATGCAATCCCTAGAAAACTACCAATGGCATTTTTCACAGAACTGGAACAAAAAATTGCACAATTTGTATGGAAACACAAAAGACCCCGAATAGCCAAAGCAATCTTGGAAAAGAAAAATGGAGCTGGAAGAATCAGGCTCCCTGACTTCAGGGAGCCTTCAGACTATACTACAAAGCTATACTACAAAGTCTTCAGGGAGACTTCAGACTATACTACAAAGCTACAGTAATCAAGACAGTATGGTATCGGCACAAAAACAGAAATATAGGGGCTTCCCTGGCGGCACAGGGGTAGAGAGTCCGCCTGCCAATGCAGGGGATATGACTTTGTGCCCCAGTCCAGGAAGATCCTGCATGCCACAGAGCGGCTGGGCCCGTGAGCCATGGTCGCTGAGCCTGCGCATCTGGAGCCTGAGCTCTGCAATGGGAGAGGCCACAACAGTGAGAGGTCCGCGTACCACAAAAAAAAAAAAAAAAAAAAAAAAAAAAAAAAAAAAAAAAACACAGAAATATAGATCACTGGAGCAGGATAGAAAGCCCAGAGATAAACCCACGCACATATGGTCACCTTGTTTTTGATAAAGGAGGCAAGAATATATAGTGGAGAAAAGACAACCTCTTCAATAAGTGGTGCCGGGAAAAGTGGAGAGGTACATATAAAAGTATGAAATTAGAACACTCCCTAACACCATACACAAAAATAAACTCAAAATGGATTAAAAACCTAAATATAGGGCTTCCCTGGTGGTGCAGTGGTTGAGAGTCCGCCTGCCGATGCAGGGGACATGGGTTCGTGCCCAGGTCTGGGAAGATCCCACATGCCACGGAGCGGCTGGGCCCGTGAGCCATGGCTGCTGAGCCTGCGCGTCTGGAGCCTGTGCTCCGCAACGGGAGAGGCCACAACAGTGAGAGGCCCGCATAACGCAAAAAAAAAAAAAAAACCTAAATGTAAGGCCTGATACTATAAAACTCTTAGAGGAAAACAAGGGGAACACTCTATGACATAAATCACAGCAAGATCCTTTTTGACCTACCTCCTAGAGAAATGGAAATAAAAACAAAAATAAACAAATGGGACCTAATGAAACTTCAAAGCTTTTGCACAGCAAAGGAAACCATAAACAAGACGAAAAGACAAGCCTTAGAATGGGAGAAAAAATTTTCAAATGAAGCAACTGACAAAGGATTAATCTCCAAAATTTACAAGCAGCTCATGCAGCTCAGTATCAAAAAAACAAACAACCCAATCCAAACACGGGCAGAAGACCTACACAGACATTTCTCCAAAGAAGATATACAGATTGCCAACACATTAAAGAATGCTCAACATCACTAATCATTAGAGAAATGCAAATCAAAACTACAATGAGGTATCACCTCATACTGGTCAGAAGTTGCATCATCAAAAGGTCTACAAACAATAAATGCTGGAGAGGGTGTGGAGAAAAGAAAACCCTCCTACACTGTTGGTGGGAATATAAATTGATACAGCCACCATGGAGACCAGTATGGAGGTTCCTTAAAAAACTACAAATAGAACTACCATATGACCCAGCGATCTCCACTACTGGGCATATACCCTGAGAAAACCATAATTCAAAGAGAGTCATGTACCAAAATGTTCATTGCAGCTCTATTTACAATAGCCAGGACATGGAAGCAACCTAAGTGTCCATCAACAGATGAATAGATAAAGAAGATGTGGCACATACATACAATGGAATATTACTCAGCCATAAAAGGAAACAAAATTGAGTTATTTGTAGTGAAGTGGATGGACCTAGAGTCTGTCATACAGAGTGAAGTAAGTCAGAAAGAGCAAAACAAATACCGTATGTTAACACATATATATGGAATCTAAGAAAAAAAAAAAAAGATCATGAAGAACCTAGGGGTAAGACAGGAATAAAGACACAGACCTACTTGAGAATGGACTTGAGGATATGGGGAGGGGGAAGGGTAAGCTGGGACAAAGTGAGAGAGTGGCATGGACATTTATACACTACCAAACGTAAAATAGACAGCTAGTGGGAAGCAGCTGCATAGCACAGGGAGATCAGCTCAGTGCTTTGTGAACACCTAGAGGGGTGGGACAGGGAGGGAGGAAGGGAGGGAGACGCAAGAGGGAAGAGATATGGGAACATATGTAAATGTATAACTGATTCACTTTGTTATAAAGCAGAAACTAACACACCATTGCAAAGCAATTATACTCCAATAAAGATGTTAAAAAAAAAAGATGTGGCACATACATACAATGGAATATTACCAGCCATAAAAACAAATGAAACTGAGTTATTTGTAGTGAGGTGGATGGACCTAGAGTCTGTCATACAGAGTGAAGTACGTCAGAAAGAGAAAGACAAATACTGTATGCTAACACATATATATGAAATTTAAAAAAAAAAAGGTTGTGAAGAACCTAGGGGCAGAAGAGGAATAAAGATCCAGATGTCGAGAATGGACTTGAGGACACAGGGAGGGGGAAGGGTAAGCTGGGATGAAGTGAGAGAGTAACATTGACATATATACACCACCCAATGTGAAATAGCTAGTGGGAAGCAGCTGCATAGCACAGGGAGATCAGCTCAGTGTTTCCTGACCACCTAGTGGGTTGAGATGGGGAAGGTGGGACGGAGACGCAACAGGGAGGAGATATGGGGATATATATATGTATTTGTATAGCTGATTCGCTTTGATATAAAGCAGAAAGTAACACACGGTTGTAAAGCAATTATACTCCAATAAAGATGTTTAAAAAACTTATCTCATAAAAGACTCATATGTTGTTACTTTGCAAAAAAAAAAAAAGCAACATATTCACTTTTGTTCACTGAATTGGTACTTTTAGCATTTAAGTGGTACTTTTTTTGAACGTGTACCTAAGTGATGTCTGAAAAAGAAGTGTAAAATGCTATTCAATTACACAGACTAATCTTCATAAAAAGGAAACTAGGAAATGTATCTGAATGACAATGAAATGAAGATTATACACCTGATTTCTATAGTCTGCTCACTTATGTTGCTTGATTTATCATTAAAACAGAAACTTATACATTCATAGTTTCATTATGAATCCCCATTCCAATACAAACTGTTTTATATTCCCCTCATAAAATCACCCGTGGCCTCTTCTAAGCAAAAACAGTATGTTTAATTGGTTCATTTCCCAGTTGTTTGGGTTTTTAACAGACTTACAGCATTAAAAGATACCATATTCCAAGCAGTTTTAGTAACTCCAGAACCATTCAAGGCTTGATCAGACAGCTGTGGCTCTAGCTTTTGGCTAAAATTATATGATCTCATCTCATAGTCACATTTTCAACATAACTAACAATCTTACTAACCTTTAAATTTCTGCTAGGATTCATATATATTTCTGAGTCCAGAAGGTTGCAACACAGAGAGTGGATGTTAGGGAATCGATCCTTTTGCTTGGTTTTTCCCTACCAGAACCCAGAGAAATCCTCAAACAATAATTCAGCAGATTGTCTCCTTTTTTATAAAATAAAAGAGCGTATTTTGAAATGCCTGTGCCAGGAGCACTGCCTTTCCAGTGCAGATAGGAGGAATCAGGAGCCTGTCACCACTCTGGGCATTTTCAAGTTTGAAAATCACTGGGAAGCTTGCAGTATTTCCTTTCTGGCACTCAGGCCCAGTGTGGAGAGAAGTTGCTCCAGACAGAACAAGATATCAGATAATCACTGGAAAGGCTCAGTTTGAATAGAATTCCAACTCCACAAAAAAATCCATCTCTCCAAAAGCGGCTGAACATTGAAAGCAGCAGACAATTGAGCAAAACTTAAGAAAAAGCATCATTAGATGAACTTAAATTTAATATGGTAGTAGTTTTAAAAGTATTCGTTTTTACTCCATAAGATTTATTTATATGAATAATAAGACTTAGTGGTCTTCTCATATCTTGCACAAAAAGGAAACCTAAAATTTAAGTCTTTTTTTCCCTTTGTTCAAAAAGCATATGGATCTAATCACAATCCATTCTCGCTGCAGTACACAGGCTTTTTCAATCAGATTTTTAACTCAACTTTTAACTTTTTTTTTTTTTTTTGCGGTACGCGGGTCTCTCACTGTTGTGGCCTCTCCCGTTGCAGAGCACAGGCTCCGGACGCGCAGGCTCAGCAGCCATGGCTCACGGGCCCAGCCGCTCCGCGGCATGTGGGATCTTCCCAGACCGGGGCACGAATCCGTGTTTCCTGCATTGGCAGGCGGACTCTCAACCACTGAGCCACCAAGAAAGCCCTCAACTTTTAACTTTTAAGGTTACTCCAAAGAATCGGGAATCCCTGAAGTGTCCCATCTGGCACAGTCTTCAAATGGAAACTAGGTTCAGCCCGCCAGACAAGGAATCCACACCACGAGGCTGGGGCGTACGTTTGTGCTCGAAGATGACAGCTCTTCTGGCCACCACAAGATCGGGGGCGCCTGTGGGGCCACAGCCGGCGGGCGGTGGGCCGCGGGCCGCGGGCCGCGGAAGCCCGACAGGAATGGGTGAGACCGCGCAGGAAAAAGGAATAGAGGGCCATCCGTCAGCCCCTGGAGAGGAAATTCCAGGCACCCAGCTCCCAGGCGTCGGTCAGCAGGTGACGTGAAGGAACCAAAGAAGAGACTTAGCTGTGCGGAGGGAATCCTAGAGGTCAAGGCTCCGCGTGCAGTAGTGTCACAAGCTTGCAGAGCGAACGACCCAATTAACTCCTTCGGCCTACTGGGTAACACACGGACCAGACCCAAGTTTAGGGGTTCCGGACGGCTCCGAGCTGGGCGGAGCATGTCGCCAGTGCATCCGCCAGTGCGTCAGCCGCCGGAGGTGGCACTCCCTCACAGTCACACCGCCCCCGCGCCCCCCTTACCGGTCACGGGGGTCGATCCACCACGTCTGGCGTGTGTTGTAGTCGAGGTAGAAGACACGGCCGTCGTAGTCGCGCACCTCCTCCCAGCCGGCGGGCAGCTGCAGCTCGGCGCTCTCCCGAGCCCACGGGGGTGGCTGCGCGGAGGGCGCGGGGGCCGCGGGCGGCGGCTGCTCCCGCGGGGCCTCGCGCGGCTGTCCCCGCCGCCGCCCGGCCGCCCCTCTCTTGCCTCCTCCTCCGCCAGCACTAAGGCCCAGCGTCTGGGGCACCGGGGCGGCCGCGGGGAACCGCCCGCAGTGCCCGGTGCATCCTCCGCCCGGTTCCCGCGCACCGGCGCCCGTCTGCAGCCCGCCAGCCGACGCCCGCTTCCCTGCTCCGCCTGGATACCCGACACTTGCGCGGAGTCACAGGCTAGGAGTCCAAGCCACGGCCACGCCTGAATGACTCTCTATTTTCAAGGAACGCACAACTGCGTTTGCACAGTTTGCAGCCATACTGGGTGTGGGCAGCAGTGTAGTTAGCAAAAGACCCCAACTCCTTCCTACGCCCGGTGGCTCCTCCCACAATCTTCATGGAGTGTTCTTACTCCTCCAGCAGCAATCTGTTCCGCTTCAGGCTCTGTCTTGCTCTAAATCTCTCAACTGCTTTATTCTTCAGGCATGCTATGGACTGAAGACTGTCATGCCAACCCCCCTCCCATATTCATACCAGAAGGTAAGGATATTTGGAGGTAAGTTTGCTCTGAAATGCAAATTAGTATTCATTTTATTAAATATACACATTTAAGACAATTTGTGAAACGTAAATAATATTTTTTCACTTAACACCTGTCTTTTCTGGAATTAATATATATTGATGAAAATACACTTCCAATAAGAATAGTCAATAGACTTACATAATTTGAATCCTAGATATCATCAACAGCCTGAGATTTAATAATTTATTAAAAGGAGCTTCAAGATGGCAGAAGAGTAAGACGCGGGGATCACCTTCCTCCCCACAAATACATCAGAAATACATCTACCTGTGGAACAACTCCTACAGAACACCCACTGATCGCAGGCAGAAGACCTCAGACCTCCTAAAAGGCAAGAAACTCCCCACGTACCTGGGTAGGGCAAAAGAAAAAACAGAGACAAAAGAATAGGGACGGGACCTGCGCCTCTGGGAGGGAGCCGTGAAGGAGGAAAGGTTTCCACACACTAGAAGCCCCTTCGCAGGCAGAGACTGCGGGTGGCGGAGGGGGAAAGCTTCAGAGCCACGGAGGAGAGCACAGCCACAGGGGTGCGGAGGGCAAAGCGGAGAGATTCCCGCACAGAGGATCGGTGCCGACCGGCACTCACCAGCCCGAGAGGCTTGTCTGCTCGGCCGCAGGGACAGGCGGGGCTGGGAGATGAGGCTCTGGCTTCGGTCGGAGCGCAGGGAGAGGACTGGGGTTGGCGGCATGAACACAGCCTGCAGGGGGTTAGTGCGCCACGGCTGGCCAGGAGGGAGTCCGGGAAAAAGTCTGGAGCTTCCGGAGAGGCAAGAGACTTCTTCTTCCCTCTTTGTTTCCTGGTGCGCGAGGAGAGGGGATTAAGAGCGCTGCTTAAAGGATCTCCAGAGACAGGCGCGAGCCGCGGCTAAAACAGTACGGACCCCAGAGACGGGCGTGAGACGCTGGGGCTGCTGCTGCCGCCTCCAAGAGGCCTGTGTGCAAGCGCAGGTCACTGTCCACACCGCCCTTCCGGGAGCCTGTGCAAACCGCCACTGCCAGGGTCCCGGGATCCAGGGACAACTTCCCCGGGAGAAAGCATGGCGCACCTCAGGCTGCTGCAACGTCACGCTGGCCTCTGCCGCCACAGGATCGCCCCGCATTCGTACCCCTCCCTCACCACGGCCTGAGTGAGCCAGAGCCCCAGAGTCAGCTGCTCCTTTAACCCCATCCTGTCTGAGTGAAGAACAGACGCCCTCCCGCGACCTACACGCAGAGGCGGGGCCAAATCCAAAACTGAGACCCGGGGGCTGTGAGAACAAAGAAGAGAAAGGGAAATCTCTCCCAGCAGCCTCAGGAGCACCAGATTAAATCTCCACAATCAACTTGATGTACCCTGCATCTCTGAAATACCTGAATACACAATGAATCATCCCAAATTGAGGAAGTGGAATTTGGGAGCAGCGACATATTTTTTCCCCCTTTTTCTCATTGTGAGTGTGTATGTGTATGCTTCTGTGTGTGATTCAGTCTGTATAGCTTTGCTTTTACCATTTGTCCTAGCGTTCTGCCTGTGCATTTTTAAAAATTTTTTCTTAATAATTATTTATTTTAATTATTTTACCTTATTTTTATTTTATCTTCTTTCCTTCCTTCTTCCTTCCTTTTTCTTTCCTTTTTCCTTCCTTTTCCTTCCATTTTTCTTCATTCCTTCCTCCTTCCATCCTTCCTTCCTTTCTCCTTTCCTTCCTTTCTTCCTTCCTTTCTTTGTTCCTTTCTTTCTTCCTTTCTTTCATCCTCCCTTTCTTCGTTCCTTGTTTCTTTCTTTCTTTCTTCTTCTACTAATTCTTTCTTTCTACATTTTCTCCTTTTATTCTGAGCCGTGTGGATGAAAGGCTCTTGGTGCTGCAGCCAGGAGTCAGTGCTGTACCTCTGAAGTGGGAGAGCCAAGTTCAGGACACAGGTCCACAAGAGACCTCCCAGCTCCACATAACATCAAGTGGCGAAAACCTCCCAGAGATCTCCATCTCAACACCAGCACCCAGCTTCAGTCAATGACCAGCAAACTACAGTTCTGGTCACCCTATGCCAAACAACTAGCAAGACAGGAACACAACCCCACCCATTAGCAGAGAGGTTGCCTAAAAACATAATAAGGCCACAGGCACCCCAAAACACACCACCAGACGTGGATCTGTCCACCAGAAAGACAAGATCGAGCCTCAACCACCAGAACACAGGCACTAGTCGCCCCCACCAGGAAGCCTACACAACCTACTGAAACAACCTTAGCCACTGGAGACAGACACCAAAAACAACGGGAACTACGGACCAGCAGCCTACAAGAAGGAGACCCCAAACACAGTAAGATAAGAAAAATGAGAAGACAGAAAAACACACAGCAGATGAAGCAGCAAGATAAAAACCCACCAGACCTAACAAGTGAAGAGGAAATAGGCAGTCTACCTGGAAAAGAATTAAGAATAATGATAGTAAAGATGATCCAAAATCTTGGAAATAGAATAGACAAAATGTAAGAAACATTTAACAAGGAGCTAGAAGAACTAAAGATGAAACAAGCAACAATGAACAACACAATAAATGAAAAATACTCTAGATGGGATCAATAGCAGAAAAATTGAGGCAGAAGAACGGATAAGTGACGTGGAAGATAAAATAGTGGAAATAACTACTGTAGAGCTGAATGAAGAAAATAGAATGTAAACAACTGAGGACAGTCTCAGAGACCTCTGGGACAACATTAAACGCACCAACATTTGAATTATAGGGGTTCCAGAAGAAGAAGAGAAAAAGAAAGGGACTGAGAAAATATTTGAAGAGATTATAGTTGAAAACTTCCCTAATATTGGAAAGGAAATAGTTAATCAAGTCCAGGAAGCACAGAGAGTCCCATACAGGATAAATCCAAGGAGAAATACACAAAGACACATATTAATTAAACTGTCAAGAATTAAATACAAAGAAAACATATTAAAAGCAGCAAGGGAAAAACAACAAATAACACTCAAGGGAATCCCGATAAGGTTAACAGCTGATCTTTCAGCAGAAACTCTGCAAGCCAGAAGGGACTGGCAAGACATATTTAAAGTGATGAAGGAGAAAAACCTGCAACCAAGATTATTCTACCCAGCAAGGATCTCATTCAGATTTGATGGAGAAATTAAAACCTTTACAGACAAGGAAAAGCTGAGAGAGTTCAGCACCAGCAAACCATCTTTACAATGAATGCTAAAGGAACTTTGCTAGGCAAGAAACACATGAGAAGGAAAGGACCTACAATAATGAACCCAAAACAATTAAGAAAATGGGAATAAAAATATACATATCGATAATTACCTTAAATGTAAATGGACTAAATGCTCCCACCAAAAGACACAGATTGACTGAATGGATACAAAAACAAGACCCATATATATGCTATCTACAAGAGACCCACTTCAGACCTAGAGACACATACAGACTGAAAGTAAGGGAATGTACAAATATATTCCATGCAAATGGAAACCAAAAGAAAGCTGGAGTAGCAATTCTCATATCAGAAAAAATACACTTTAATATAAAGACTATTAGAAGAGACAGAGAAGGACACTAGATAATGAGCAAGGGACTGATCCACGAAGAAGATATAACAATTGTAAATATTTATGCACCCAACATAGGAGTACATCAATACATAAGGCAAATACTAACAGCCATAAAAGGGGAAATCAACAGTAACACACTCATAGTAGGGGACTTTAACACTCCACTTTCACCAATGGACAGATCATCCAAAATGAAAATAAATAAGGAAACACAAGCTTAAATGATACATTAAACAAGATGGACTTAATTGATACTTATAGGACATTCCATCCAAAAACAACAGAATACACATTTTTCTCAAGTGCTCATGGAACATTCTCCAGGACAGATCATATCTTGGGTCACAAATCAAGCCTTGGTAAATTTAAGAAAATTGAAATTGTATCAAGTATCTTTCCCGACCACAATGCTATGAGACTAGACATCAATTACAGGAAAAGATCTGTAAAAAATACAAACACATGGAGGCTAAACAATAAACTACTTAATAATGAAGTGATCACTGAAGAAATCAAAGAGGAAATAAAAGAATACCGAGAAACAAATGACAATGGAGACACGACGACCCAAAACCTATGGGACGCAGCAAAAGGAGTTTTAAGAGGGAAGTTTATAGCAATACAATCCCACCTTAAGAAAGAGGAAACATCTCGAATATACAACCTAACCTTGCACCTAAAGCAATTAGAGAAAGAAGAACAAAAACACCCCAAAGTTAGCAGAAGGAAAGAAATCATAAAAATCAGATCAGAAATAAATGAAACAAAAATGAAGGAAAGATCAATAAAACTAAAAGCTGGTTCTTTGAGAAGGTAAACAAAATTGATAAACCATTAGCCAGACTCATCAAGAAAAAAAGGGAGAAGACTCAAATCAATAGAATTAGAAATGAAAAAGGAGAAGTAACAACAGATGCTGCAGAAATATAAAAGGTCATGAGAGATTACTACAAGCAACTCTATGAAAATAAAATGGACAACCTGGAAGAAATGGACAAATTCTTAGAAATGCACACCCTGCCAAGACTGAATCAGGAAGAAATAGAAGATATGAACAGACCAATCACAAGCACTGAAATTGAAACTGTGATTAAAAATCTTCCCAAAAACAAAAGCCCAGGACCAGATGTCTTCACAAGCAAATTCTCTCAAACATTTAGAGAAGAGCTATCACCTATCCTTCTCAGACTCTTCCCAAATATAGCAGAGGGAGGAACACTCCCAAACTCATTCTACGAGGCCACCATCACCTTGATACCAAAACCAGGTAAGATGTCACAAAGAAAGAAAACTACAGGCCAATATCACTGATGAACATAGATGCAAAAATCCTCAACAAAATACTAGCAAACAGAATCCAACAGCACATTAAAAGGATCATACACCATGATCAAGTGGGGTTTTTTCCAGGAATGCAAGGATTCTTCAATATATGCAAATCAATCAACGTGATACACCATATTAACAAATTGAAGGAGAAAAACCATATGATCATCTCAATAGATACAGAGAAAGCTTCCGACAAGATTCAACACTGATTTATAATAATAACTCTGCAGAAAGTAGGCATAGGGGGAAATTTCCTCAACATAATACAGGCCATATATGACAAACCCACAGCCAACATCATCCTCAATAGTGAAAAACTGAAACCATTTTCCACTAAGATCAGGAACAAGACAAGGTTGCCCAATGTCACCACTCTTGTTCAACATAGTTTTGGAAATTTTAGCCAAAGCAATCAGAGAAGAAAAGGAAATAAAAGGAATCCAAATTGGAAAAGAAGAAGTAAAGCTGTCACTGTTTACAGATGACATGATCCTATACATAGAGAATCCTAAAGATGCTACCAGAAAACTACTGGAGCTAATCAATGAATTTGGTAAAGCAGCAGGATACAAAATTAATGCACAGAAATCTCTGGCATTCCTATACACTAATGATGAAAAATCTGAAAGTGAAATCAAGAAAACATTCCCATTTACCATTGCAACAAAAAGAATAAAATATCTAGGAATAAACCTACCTAAGGAGACAAAAGACCTGTATGAAGAAAATTATAAGACACTGATGAAAGAAATTAAAGATGATACAAATAGATGGAGAGATATACCATGTTCTTGGATTGGAAGAATCAACATTGTGAAAATGACTCTACTACCCAAAGCAATCTACATATTCAATGCAATCTCTATCAAATGATCACTGACATTTTTCACAGAACTAGACCAAAAAATTTCACAATTTGTATGGAAACACAAAAGACCCAGAATAGCCAAAGCAATCTTGAGAACGAAAAACGGAGCTGGAGGAATCAGGCTCCCTGACTTCAGACTATACTACAAAGCTACAGTAATCAAGACAGTATGGTACTGGCACAGAAACAGAAAGACAGATCAATGGAACAGGATAGAAATCCCAGAGATAACCCACACACATATGGTCACCTTCTCTTTGATAAAGGAGGCAGGAAGGTACAGGGGAGAAAGGACAGTCTCTTCAATAAGTGGTGCTGGGAAAACTGGACAGGGACAGGTAAAAATATGAGATTAGATCACTCCCTAATACCATACACAAAAATAAGCTCAAAATGGATTAAAGAACTAAATGTAAGGCCAGAAACTATCAAAGTCTTAGAGGAAAACATAGGCAGAACACTCTATGACATAAATCACAGAAGGATCCTTTTTGACCCACCTCCTAGAGAAATGGAAATAAAAACAAAAATAAACAAATGGGACCTAATGAAACTTCAAAGCTTTTGCACAGCAAAGGAAACCATAAACAAGACCAAAAGACAACCCTAAGAATTGGAGAAAATATTTGCAATTGAAGCAACTGACAAAGGATTAATCTCCAAAATTTATAAGCAGCTCATGCAGCTCAATAACAAAAAAACAAAAACCCAGTTCAAAAATGGACAGAAGACCTAAATAGACATTTCTCCAAAGAAGATATACAGACTGCCAACAAATACCTGAAAGAATGGTCAACATCATTAATCATTAAAGAAATGCAAATCAAAACTACAGTGAGATATCATCTCACACCGGTCAGGATGGCCTTCATCAAAAAATCTAGAAACAATAAATGCTGGGGAGGGTGTGGAGAAAAGGGAACACTCTTGCACTGCTGGTGGGAATGTGAATTGGTATAGCCACTATGGAGAACAACATGGAGGTTCCTTAAAAAACTAAAAATAGAACTACCATATGTCCCAGCAATCCCACTACTAGGCATATACCCTGAGTAAACCATAATTCAAAAAGAGTCATGTATCAAAATGTTCATTGCAGCTCTATTTACAATAGCCCAGAGATGGAAACAACCTAAGTGTCCATCATCGGATGAATGGATAAAGAAGACGTGGCAGATATATACAATGGAATATTACTCAGCCATAAAAAGAAATGAAATTGAGCTATTTTTAAGAGGTGGATGGACCTAGAGTCTGTCATACAGAGTGAAGAAAGTCAGAAAGAGAAAGACAAATACCATATGTTAACACATATATATGGAATTTAAGGGAAAAAAATGTCATGAAGAACCTAGGGGTAAGACAGGAATAAAGACACAGACCTACTATAGAATGGATCTGAGGATATGCGGAGGGGGAAGGGTAAGCTGTGACAAAGCGAGACAGAGACATGGACATATATACACTACCAAACGTAAGGTAGATAGCTAGTGGGAAGCAGCCGCATAGCACAGGGAGATCAGCTCTGTGCTTTGTGACCACCTAGAGGGGTGGGATAGGGAGGATGGGAGGGTGGGAGATGCAAGACGAAAGAGATATGGAAACATATGTATATATATAACTGATTCACTTTGTTATAAAGAAGAAACTAACACACCACTGTAAAGCAATTATACTCCAATAAAGATGAAAAAAATAATAAAATCTGATTTCTGTAGGAAAATTAATAAATTATAAATCATATTTCTATACAATAAAAATGTACAGTGAGAGGCCTCAAACCTTAAAATATTACCAATTATAATGTCTTCAAAAATTAAATATTTTGACAAAATTTTTAAACAAAATATACCACTTTTGAATACCTGTTAAAATTCTTTAGTGTATATACCCAAGAATGTAATTGCTGAGTCATATGATAATTCTAGGTTTAACTTATTAAACCCAGCCAATTGATTTTTAACAAAGATTCAAACAGTTCACTGGGAAAGGATAATCTTTTCAACAGATGGTTTGGCACAATTGAACTTCTGTAGACAGAAAAATTAGTCTTAATATTATCTTTCCACCTTGTACAATAAATCTTAAAATGGATCAAAAATCTATACAACTTTTACAAGAATACATATGACAAAATATTTGTGACCCAGAATCAGACTAACATTCTTAGATGTGACACATGAAAGAAAAATTTTGATAAATTGAACTTCATCAAAAAATCATTGCTCTGTAAGACCCTCTTAACAGAGTAAAAAGACAAGGCTATGGACTGAGAGAAAATACTTTTTAAAAAACCCATGTCTGATAAAGGAGTTGTATCCAGAATATAAAAGGCTTCTCAAAACACAACCTGTCAAAACAACTGTTCAACTGAACATTATATTAAGATGGCAACTAAGCACATGAAAATATTTGCAACACCCATTAGGAAAATATTCAAACTCTGACAAGACACCATTAACAAGGCAGAGGATAAAGCAAGGCTGGGATAGGCAAGAGGGCAATTACTGTATAATCGTTTAGAAGGAACTTACTCTTAGCTCATGACTAACAGTGAGTACTTCCTTAAATGTTTTGATTTATATATATACATACACCCTAAGAATAAAAAATCCCACTCCTGGATAGTTAGCTTAATGAAGTAAAATTTTATTATGTTCATACACAAAAAAGACTGTTTACAGCAGCTCTAGTCCTAATTACTAGAATCAAGACAAATGTTCTTCATCAGTGAATGGATAAATAATCTGTAGTAAATTATACAATGAACTACCATTCAGCATTAAAGAGGAACAAGCTACTGAGGCATACAACACTTTGGATGGATTTCAAACCCTAATTAATGTTAATTGAAAGAAGCCAATCTCAAATGGTTACATAAAATATATACATTACTTTCACAAAACATTCTCAAAAAGACAAAGCAATAGCAATGAAGGATCAACCTAATGGTTGCTAAGGATTGGGGAGAATAGTATGAGGGAATTTTGGAGTGATGAAGTTGTCTGTATTCTGATTGTGGTCATGGGTACATATTTATATGTTAAAGTCATAGCACTGTACACCTGAAAAAAAAACATTTTACTGTATGATAATTTAAAAAATGAAAGTCGCAAAATGTCTTTGGCTATTACTTATTCCTTAACACACAAGTGGGTTTTTTATGTTTAGGAAAAAGCATCTCCCTCTACTTACATCTCATTGTCTAAGTTAGTCATATGACTATACTTAAATTTATATGTTCAGGAAGAAGGGGAGATTGGATTTTGCTTGGCAGACAGCAATATTCACTGCAATAGTATGTAAATTTTCTTTGTAGATTATAATGCTTATCATTATATCAAATGTTTACCCTTTTTTCATAATTTTAATAATTGTTATAGATTTTATTATAGTTCAAAAATAATTGCCTCCTATTTTCCTGGTGGGCCACCCTGTAGGAGTAATACAGATCTGCCCCATTATTGTCAAATTTGATCAAATGATTTCCATTGACCAATGATATGTGAGCAGAAGTGATATATTGCACACCTGAAAAGCAACTGTAGAGCTATTCCATTGTTCTGTCCTTGATTTTTTTCTTGCTACAATGAGACCAACATATAGACTGAATGCAACTGAAGTCTTGAAATAAAGAAGATATTGAGCAGGGCTGCACTGACATATAAATAAAAGGTAATGCTAATGTGAAATAATGTGATAATTCACTGATTGAGTAATCTGTTGATGTAGAATAACCTAGTAAAATCTGTTCGTTAAAATAATTATTTTTAATACTTGCATTTTTTCCATTTGTGTTATATAGAATGTTGAAATGGACACTTCTGTGTATGTATAGTTTTGCTTCTTTTATATTACTTCCTTAGGACTTGGTGATAAATCAATGAGAAGAAAATATTGAGTTGCTTCTAAAACCAACTACTTCTTTTAATTATGAGAGCAGTTAACATATGATAGATTACAAAAATGGTGACAAGTCAAATAGGGGATGGTGAGGCCCGTTGTAGACTATAGATAGTTAGATCCTGTTTTATTTATTCAGCAACATTTTTTTGGTTGAGCAGTTTAAAACATTTACACTTAATTACTGATAGGAAAGAACTTAGTATTGTCATTTAAAATTGTTTTCTGTCAGTTATATAGGTATTTCATCTCTCTTTTCTTCTTGTTCTGCCTTACTTTGTGCTTTGTTTTTGTAATTCCATGCTTCAATTTAATATCATTGCTTTAGGTATCTTCTATAAGTATTTTCTTTTCAGTTACCAGGAAGATTACATAAAACATAACGAACATGTAACAATTTAAACTGATAATACTAACTTCATTCACATACAAAAAGTCTACTCCTTTACATCTGCACTTCTGTTTATGTTACTGACATCACAATTAGCTTTTTAATACTGTACATCCATTAGCATATATATAGTTATTTTTATGTGTTAGTCCTTTAAACTCTTATGCCATAATTCAAAATAATACACCAACATCACAATACTATGGGCTTATGTATTTGTCTGTATATTTACCCTTACTAGAAAGTTTTATATTTTCATATAGGTTAATTTTCCTGTCATTTATTTCAATTTGAAGGACTCCCTTTAGCATTTTTTTGTAGGGCAGCTCTAGTGGTGATAAACTCTCTCAGCTTTTCTTTTTCTGTGAAAGTCATAATTTTTTCTTCATACTTGACAGATGTGCCAACTGTAGTGTTCTTGGTTGACAACCTTTTTTCTATTGGTAGTTTATCAACATATCATATGGCTTGCAAGATTTCTGCAGAGAAATTGTGATAGTCTTATAGAGGGCATCATACATATAACAAGTGAATTTTCTATTGTTACTTTCAACATCCTCTTTGTCTGTTCCTTTTGACGTTTGATAATGTTTCGAGGTGTACTGGGTTTATTGTAATTAGATTTTGTTGAACTTATACTTGTATGTCCATTTTTCCCCTCAATTTTGAGGATTTCTGGACATTATTTTCTTAAATAGGCTCTTTGTTCCTTTCTCTTTTCTTCTGGGACTCTCAAAATGTGATATTGGTCCAACTGATGGTGTCCCACAAGTAGCTTACATTTTCTTCACTTTTCTTCATACTTTTCTTTTTGTTCCTCTGACTCAATAATTTAAAATGACCTGTCTTCAAGTTTGCTGATTTTCTTTCTGATTGGCCAATACATTTTTGTTGTTGAAATTCAATAAAAATTTCAATTCAGTTATTGTAATTTTGAGTTCCATAATTTGTTTGAATATTATTTCTATCCTTTTTTGATATTCAGATTTTGTTTAGTGGTTGTGTTGTGTTACTGAGCATTTTTAAGGAGGTTATTTTAAATTGTCAGGTAACTCATAGATCTTTGTTTTTTGGTGTTGGTTTCTGAAGATTTATTGTTTCTATGATTGATTCATCTCTCCCTGTTTCTTTCTAAGTCCTATGATCTTAGGACTTTGTGGATTGATATTTGTGCATTTGAAGAAACCACCACCCCTCCCATTCTATATGGGCTGGCTTTGAACAGAGGAAGGCTTTCATTATTCAGCCTGCCTAGGCATTCTTGCGAGTTTTGAAACTTTTTCTGGGGATTTTCTTTGGGCTACAACATGTAATTTCCCCATTAAAAACGTTTGTCCCTGGTTTCTCAGGATCCCAATTATCTTGTTCCCCCTGTTGTACTGCAGTCTTTCTGATGCTGTAATAGTCCCAGCATTTGCCTTAGTTCACAGTGTCCCCTATGCTTGTGTTCAAAGCATACTATCAGTGTAGTCCGTTATTAAAGCAAGTTACAAACCAGTCCCTTGGGCATCCCCCCGAAAGCCAAAATGATGGACACACATTCTACTCTTCTCTTTCCCTCCTAAGGATGAAGCTAGGATTGGGAGTTTTCTCTTATGTTGCCAGGCAATACCAAGAAGGGGAAGGAATTATGGTAGGAAAAAATAAACTTTGCTATCTACTTTGATGGAGTTTGTGCCTTTGCAAGAAGAGAGAATGTGCAGCAAACTTTAACAACTGTTTTCTGGAGTTTTCAGGAAGGTCCATATACTGTTAGGTCAGTGTTCACATTGGTGAAAGAGGTCCTAAGGCTTGCTATTCTGCCGTCTTGCTGAAGTCACCCCTCCCCCTACATTTAAAAAAGTTGAATAATTGCCAACATTTTACAATCAGGAGGGCTTCTCTAGTGGTCCAGTTGTTAAGACTCCACACTCCTACTGTAGGGGACATGGGTTCGATACCTGGTCAGGGAAGATCCCACATGCTGCTGCAGTGGGGCCAAAAAAAAAAGTTTTTGGAAAACTGCATATAAAGGTCTAACTTTCTAGTCACATTTAAGAGATTAAAAAATCTAAAATCATTGTTTCCATTTTCGCAGGTGGCAAAATTTGAAGCGTGTCTCTGAAAATAAGATCTCCATGTTAGCATGGAGCCTCCTGCACAAGTGAAGGGAAATTAAGTTCCATCTCCCTCCTATGTTTTAGTTGAATTATTCCTTAATTACTGTTGAGTTTTTATATATTCTGTATGCTACTTCTTTGTCGGATGTGTGGTTTGCAAATATTGCTTGGTCTGAAGCTGGTCTTTTCAACATATTAGGAAATTCTTTGCATATTTGTCAAAAATTACTTGGGTTTTTGAAGACTGATTCAACCTCCTTGTTATAGGTCTGTTCAGATCTTTTTCGTGATTCAGTCTTACTAAATGGTATGCTTCTAGGAATTTATCAATTTCTGCTAGTTTGTTTGTTTGCTGGGGTATATTTGTTCATAGTAGTCTCTTACGACCCTTTGTAATTTGTGTAATTTACGTATTTTGTAATATTCTCCACTTTTATTTATAACTCTGGGTCCTGTCTTTCTTGGTTAGTCTAGCTAAGGTGAGAAAACTTTCATTTTTTTCCCAGAAAACCAACTCATTAGTTTTTTTTTTTAATAAAATTTTTTTTGGCTGCACTGGGTCTTTGTTGCTGTGTGCAGGGCTTTCTCTATTGTGGCAAGCGGGGGCTATTCTTCATTGCATAGCATGGGCTTCTCATTGCAGTGGTTCCTCTTGTTTTGGAGCATGGGCTCTAGGCACATGGGTTCAGTAGTTGTGGCACAAGGGCTCAGTAGTTGTGGCTCGCAGGCTCTAGAGCACAGGCTCAGTATGTGTGGTGAATGGGCTTAGTTATTCCACAGCATGTGGGATGTTACTGGACCAGGGCTTGAACCCATGTCCTCCGCATCAGCAGGTGGATTCTTAACCACTGCGCCACCAGGGAAGTCCCAACTCTATTTAGTTTTATTCATCTTTTCTATTGTCTAATCTCAATTTCAATTACTTCTGCTACACTCAAGGCCATGTTGGGAGGTCACAGTGCTTGATGCTCTGTTTTGGGCCACATGCTATCCAGATGCAGCATTTTGTCGCTCTCCATGAAGTGCTGGTACAGCTACATTGAGCGGCAAACTTTAACACAGTGTGTGCAAGCTCTGCAACGATGGTGCACTTTAGGACAAGCTCTATCTGGTACATATCAGAGAGCTTTCAGAAAACCTAATAAAATTAGAATATGGGTCATATGTGAAATTGAGGGTGAGGGGAATTTTTTCTCCTACCCCTAATGGTAACTTTCTAATTCACATTTTCTTTGTAGTGGAAGATAGTTTTTCTATTTTTTTTTTTTTTTACTTTTTTTTTTTTTTTTTGGCTGCACTGGGTTTTAGTAGCAACACGTGGGATTTTTAGTTACAGCATGCAGGATATTTTAGCTGTGGCATGAAGACTCTTAGTTGGAGCATGAAGAGTCTAGTTCCCTGACCAGGGGTCAAACCTGGGTCCCCTGCATTGGGAGCATGGAATCTTAACCACTGATTCACCAGGAAAGTCCCCTTCACCTGTATTTTGGACAAACCATTTAAGGTGGCCTGCAACTCCTCACCAGCATCTCAAATACCTTATTGTGCTGAGAATGCGTATTTTATACATTTTCATTGGAAGGCTGCTGCTCTCTAATGCTACTTTATCTTTACTCACTAAGCTGATATTCAAGTTGGCAGTATTATTTTCAATGATACAGGTTTTGCTAGTGCAATTTCCTATTTCAGGATTAAATTGGGACTATCAGATGGTTTGTCCTTAACTTATCTTGCACCAGAAGATAACACTGGGCTTTGCATGCCAAGAGTGTTTGCAATTTATTATCAGGAACAGTTGGAAGGAGGAGATGCATAAGTCAAGTTACATGGAAAGAGCCCAGAGATACCATGTTGTCTGGGGATGAAACCCTGCCTGAAACTTTATGTGTTCACCAAACTGGAAGTTTCTAGGGTTACTTTACACAATAATAAATACATGACAGTCTAAAAGCTAGACCCATCTTTTTAGAGAATATCAGGCATATTTCTAGTGTAATAAGGAGTAATGGTAGCCACTATCTGTGCTACTATCAAACACTGTACTAGGGGTATCATACAATGCAATGAGATAAAAGAAATCAATTTAAAACATAAAAATGGGGCTAAATACAATCTATTTGCAGATGATATGATCATTTATCTGGATTATCTGAGAGATATAAAATTATTAAATAAAATAGAATACAAAATCAACATATTAAAAGCAATCTCCGTGATGTAAACAGAGAAATGGAGAACATGATGGAAAATAATACCCCATTTAAACGGCCACCAAAAAAATTTTTTAAAGGTGAGAGAGAATTGAGTATAAACTTAAGAAAACTGCGAAGCCTGCAGAATAAATATAGAACACATATTTGTGAAAACCAAATATAAAGACACCCTATCTTGCATAAGTTCATACTACTTAAAAAGACAGTATCTTAAAAAAAAAAAAAAGACAGTATCTCATAAGTTTTAGAAGACACACATCTCAAAACTCAGAAGCAATAGAAGATTTATAAATTTGACTACATTAAGAAAAGACGTTCACAAAGCAAAACAACACTTTCAACAAGGTCAAAACACTATTAACAAATTGGGATTAATCTTCAAAACATATACACAGAAGAAGATTTAATATCTCTGATTTGTGAAAAAAAAATTTTAAAGCAAAGGGCAAAACGTGGCTGAAGGGAAAACTGTGTGAACAAAAAATTCATAAAATGAGTTTAAACAAAATTGGCCATCAAACATACAGAATATTCAAAATAAAATTTATGAAATTCAAATTGAAACATCACTAGAAGAATATTTCTCATCTTAAATTTACACAATTAAAGAGTATGGCAGCACATTCTCTGGTGAGGCTATGGGCAAACAGGAACTCTCTTAAATTGATGGTGGGAATTCAACTTGGTAAAAGAGTTCTAGAGAGCAAGCTGGCAATAATACTACCTATGAACTTGCCTTCTTATCCAGCAATTGCACTACTAAAATTTTATGTTGAACATAAACCTGTAATAATAAGAAAATACATTATGGCCAGGATATACAGAACAGCAATATTTGTATAATTGCAAAATATAAAAAACTCCCTTAAATTTGATTAAACTGGACAGTGCTTGAAAAATTGTACTTCCACACAATGGAGTACTGTGCAGTTAAAAAAATCATACAAGTCTCAAATAGCTTGCTTGGAGTGATTTCCAGTGTATATAGTGTTAAACGAACAAGGTACATAGTATGCTTCCATGTAAGGAAGGGGATGAAAGAAAATACATATGTCTGCTCATTTGTGCAGAAGAAATATAGGAAGAATAAAAGAGAGTCTAAAGGAATCAGGATATTTCAGGGAGTGGCAGGGAAGAAGAAAGATGGAAAGAATAATTGGTTAGTAGGGATGAATAGAGTGACACTTCTCTGACACTTATCTTGCAATGACTGTTGGAAGCATAAGAATGTTTCCCATATATCCCATTTCCCCAATATAAAGTTAAAATACACTGACTTTAGAGGAACCCAAAACAATATAAACAATTAAGACAAGAGCTTAGATGTATTATAAATGAATAACAGGCCCATTGAATGAATGCGGAAAAAAGGAACTATCCTAATTAACTTTGGTAAATAGTTTGAATACTGTAAAGCTAAAGCTAAAAAAAAAAAAAAAAAACCTTTATCAAAAACTACTGTATTCTGCTTTTACTGTGGGTATAGAATACAGTTTTAAATTACTTTGTATGTGTTCCAGACTTGAAAAAATAAGTTATAGATAATTTACACCAGGTTTTTGTTATTATTGTTGTTGCTTTGGCCCTATTTATTAAAGAGGGTCTAAAAGAAATGACACTCTAGGAGAAATGAACACATCCAAGCTGAAATCTTGGTTTCTAAATGTCATTCTGTAATGAAGTTTCCAGGATTCACTGGAGAAATGGCTGACTCAGGAGTGGGGTGATATTTGTGATGAAAATATAAGATGAAACTGGAACATATTGTGATGCCAAAAATAAGGAAATGTTTAAAGAAGGAAGGAAAGAAAGGAGGAGAAGCCATACTGTATGGTAAAAAGAGAAAAATGATAGAGGTAGAGATAGGTAGCATTTAAAGACCATGATAGGTTGAGTTTAAAGACCGTGAGAAAACTCTGCTTCTAAATTCAGGTTGGCTTAGTACCTAGATGTCAGATGGACCTAGGAGGAAGATAATCCTATACATTCAACTGATTAAATAGACCCAGAGTCTCACAGTACAATACCCAAATTCAACTACACAATATAAAATAATGTCTTAGAAATATCATAGAATATCAGAAAATGAATGAAATTTTAGTCAATAGATATCAACACCAAGATGAATTAGATACTGGAAGCACCTGAATAAGCTATCATGGGAATTTCCAGAGGACCTGCAAGCGGAGACCACAGAGTCAGGGTCATAAGACACAGGGAACAGTTGACTTTCAAAGACGGGGCCATCAAATTCTCTCAGGAGGGGTGGGAATGCCTGGACCATGCTCAGAGGGCCTTGGACAATGAGGTGATGTTTGAGACCTAAAGGAACCTGGTCTCTGTGGATCTCTTTCCTGTACATGTGATCAAGCAGTTATAACCAAAACGAACACTGATACAGGAGAAGTATTCCAAAGAGTGATGTTGGGAAGACCTGAAGGTTATGAAATCAACCATTTTTACCTCAGAGAAATCCAGTAAAATATATATGACTTTGAGTCTCAGCAGAGAGATGATGAAAAGAATTATAAAGGAATACCTAAAATCCATAACAAAAATCTACCAGAAAACTGTTAGAGCTAATCAATGAATTTGGTAGAGTAGCAGGATACAAATTTCATGCACAGAAACCTCTTGTATTCCTATACACTAATTATGAAAAATCTGAAAGAGAAATTAAGGAAACACTCCCATTTACCACTGCAACAAAAAGAATAAAAACCTAGGAATAAACTTACCTAAGGAGACAAAAGACCTGTATGCAGAAAAGACACTGATGAAAGAAATTAAAGATGATACAAACAGATGGAGAGATATACCATGTTCTTGCATTGGAAGAATCAACACTGCAAAATGACTATAATACCCAAAGCAATCTACAGATTCAATGCAATCCCTATCAAACTACCACTGGCATTTTTCACAGAACTAGAACAAAAAATTTCACAATTTGTATGGAAACACAAAAGAACCCGAATAGCCAAAAAAATCTTGAGAAAGAAAAACGGAGCTGGAGGAATCAGGCTCCCTGACTTCAGACTATACTACAAAGCTACAGTAATCAAGACAGTAAGGTACTTATGCAAAAACAGAAATACAGATCAATGGAACAGGAAAGCCCAGAGATAAACCCACGCACATATGGTCACCTTATCTTTGATAAAGGAGGCAAGGGTATACAATGGAGAAAAGAAAGCCTCTTCAATAAGTGGTGCTGGGAAAACTGGATAGTACATGTAGAAGAATGAAATGAGAACATTTCCTAACACCATACACAAGAATAAATTCAAAATGGATTAAAGACTTAAATGTAACGCCAGACACTAGAAAACTTAGAGGAAAACACAGGCAGAACACTCTTTGACATAAATCACAGCAAGATCCTTTTTGACCCACATCCTAGAGAAGTGGAAATAAAAACAAACAAATGGGACCTAATGAAACCTAAAAGCTTTTTCACAGCAAAGGAAAAATAAACAATACAAAAACACAACCCTCAAAGTGGGAAAAATATTTGCAAATGAAGCAACTGACAAAGGATTAATCTCCAAAAAATAAAAGCAGCTCAGGCAGCTCAGTATCAAAAAAACAAACAACCCAATCCATAAATGGATGGAAGAACTAAACAAACATTTCTCCAAAGAAGATATATAGATTGCCAACAAACACATGAAAACATGCTCAGCATCATTAATTATTAGAGAAATGCAAATCAACATTACAATGAGGTATCATCTCACACTGGTCAGACTGGCCATCATAAAAAAATCTAGAAACAATAAATGCTGGAGAGGGAGTGGAGAAAAAGGAGCTCTCCTGAACTGTTGGTGGGAATGTGAATTGATAGAGCCACTATGGAGAACAGTATGGAGGTTCCTTAAAAAACTACAAATAGAACTACCATATGACCCAGCAATCCCACTACTGGGCATATACCCTGAGAAAACTATAATTCAAAAAGAGATATGTGTCACAGTGTTCACTGCAGCACTATTTATAATAGCCAGGACATGGAATAAACCTAAGTGTCCTTCGACAGATGAATGGATAAAGATGATGTGGCACATAAATACAGTGGAATATCACTCAGCCATAAAAAGAAACGAAATTGAGTTATTTGTTGTGAGGTGGATGGAACTAGAGACTGTCATACAGAGTGAAGTCAGAAAGAGAAAAACAAATACCGTATGCTAACACATATATTTGGAATCTAAAAAAAAAAAAGAAAGAACAAAAAAGAAAATGTTCTGAAGAACCTGGGGGCAGGACAGGAACAAAGACACAGACATAGAGAATGGACATGAGGACACAGGGAGGGGGAAGGTAAGCTGGGACAAAGTGAGACAGAGGCATGGACATACATACACTACCAAATGTAAAACAGATAGCTAGTGGGAAGCAGCTGCATAGCACAGGGAGATCAGCTCAGTGCTTTGTGACCACCTGTGAGGGGTGGGATGAGGAGGGTAGGAGGAAGACTCAAGAGGAAGGATATATAGGGATATAAGTATGCATATAGCTGATTCACTGATTCCATCTCCAATAAACATGTTTTTTTTAAAAAAGCTATCATATAAATACTTCATAAAGCAATTATAAATCTCTTCAAAGAAAAGAAAATCTCAACAAAAAAAAAGGTAACAAAAAAGTCTAAATGTAAATTATAGAACTGAAAAACAGATGAATCAAAATTTTAAAAAAAGATTTGGCCCAGTAACAGAATGCAAGAGACAAGAAAAATGCAACAAACAAGGCAGATTTTCAGGATAATCCAAGCTGAACACGGTTGAGTAGAAGGGACCAGTGGGATTATAACACAGTGCTAATGTCCATCAAACTACTAGAAAATGGGAGTGGGACTGAAAAATGATTAAAAAAGAAATAGGGGTAAAAACTTCACAAACTTGGCCAAGACATGTATCTACCAAATAAAGAAGCTAAGTGAAATTCAAAATGGTAAAATGTAATCCATACCAAACATAATAATTAATAGCTTCTGAAAACTGACAATGAGAAAATATTGAAAGCAGTCGGACAGAAAAGATTATTTATGGGAACAAGTAGTCTGAATGACAGTGGATTTCTATTTTGAAACAAAAGAGTCTGGAAGGAAATGGCATAGGATTTTTCAAGTACAGAAAGAAAACAATGTCAAGCAAGAATTGCATAGCTAGTGAAATTATCCCTCAGAATTTAAGGAGGGGGACATCCCTGGTGGTCCAATGGTTAAGAATATGCCTTCCAAAGCAAGGGATACAGGTTTAAACCCTGGTTAGGGAACTAAGATCCCACATGCTGTGGGGCAACTAAGCCCACACACTGAAGAGTCCATGTGCCACAACTAGAGAGAAGCCCATGTGTCGCAACTAGAGAAGTCTGCATATGGCAATGAACACCCAGTGCAGACAAAATAAATTTTTTTAAAAAAGAGATTAAGGAGGAACAAAACATTTTGGAACAAAGTAACTCAGAATATTATTTGCTACAAAACACATATTTAAAGAATTCAAAATCAAGTTGTCAAAACAGAAAGGAAATTATAATAGAAGGATTGAAATTTAAAAGAAAGAAGTTCACCAAATATGGGTAAAAATCAGATGACTAAGACAGATTGTTCTAACTTCTGAGTTTCTTAAAGCATTTTTATAGTTGGAATATAACCATAATACCACTTCATGTAATGCTCAGTATATAAAAAGTAATAATTTCCATTTAAAAAGTGTAAAAGAAAAAGGAAACAAGTTTCCACACTTCAATCCAGGTGGATACAAGTAAGATCAGAGTTAAGTTTCAAATACATGTTGTAAAAGCTGAAGCAACACCTAAGAAGACCATACAAAATTCTCTTACATAGGTCACTATAGAATGGTAAAATATGTTCAAATAATGTACAGGAGGTAAGAAAACATTTACAGTATGAGAAACAAGATAAACTAAAAACATTATAAAGTGGCCATCTCAAAGTGTAAAATATCAATACTAACTGAAATGTAGACAGTTAATATACATCACATATTCAAGACCAAAAGTTTGGCAGGGTGGATTAAAAAACACAACCCAAATCTCTGATGCTTAAATAAATTTCCATAAAATTCACAGACGTAGATTCAGTTTAAAGTAAAACAAGAAAACAGTGTGTGTGGAGGGGAATATACACTATGCCAAAAAAAAAAAAGTTTTCAAGTAAGAGTGGCTATGTTAGTATGTGATAAACTAGACTTCAGAGCCAAGAAAATTAGTAAAGGCAAAAGGAGATGTTATATTATGATAAAGATCAACTCACCAAGGAAACATATGATCAGAAGTGTTTAGGGAGTAAATAAGAGTTTGAAAATACTTGAAACAAAAATGGATAGAACTAAAAATATATATATATACAAAACCCAAATTTCTTGTTGAGTACTTCAAAAGTCATGATACAGCAAGTATACAGAAAACTAAACACAATATCCCGCCAAATAAAACAAAATAAAATAAATTAAACCAGCACACCAAATGAACAAATTGAAACATACAGAACACTCCAATCAGCAGCAGAATACATGATTTTTTCAAGTATCCATTAAACAGACTTTCCTGGGACATAACATAAATGTCAAATTAAAAAGCAGTTAAATGATACACAGCACATTCTCTGAGCAAAACGGAACCACAGTAGAAATCATTAGCAAAGGAAACAATAATCAGAAAAATTAACAAACAATTTGCAAGTAAACACACCTATAAGTAATCCTTAAGTCAAAAAGCAAATTCTCACAGGACATTTATAAAAATATATAGAACTGAATGAGAATAAAATACAACCTATTGGAACTACAATCCTGCAGACTGTGGACAAAAACTACATTCACAGAAAGACAGACAAGATGAAAAGGCAGAGGGCTATATACTAGATGAAGGAACAAGATAAAACCCCAGAAAAACAACTAAATGAAGTGGAGGTATGCAACCTTACAGAAAAAGAATTAAAAGAATGATAGTGAAAATGATCCAAGACCTTGGAAAAACAATGGAGGCAAAGATAGAGAAGATGCAAGAAATGTTTCACAAAGACCTAGAAGAATTAACAAACAAACAGAGATGAACAATACAATAACTGAAATGAAAACTACACTAGAAGGAATCAATAGCAGAATAACTGAGGCAGAAGAACGGATAAGTGACCTGGAAGATAGAATGGTGGAATTCACTGCTGCAGAAGAGACTAAAGAAAAAAGAATGAAAAGAAATGAAGACAGCCTAAGAGACCTCTGGGACAACGTTAAACACAACAACATTCACATTATAGGGGTCCCAGAAGGAGAAGAGAGAGAGAAAGGACCAGAGAAAATATTTGAAGAGACTATAGTTGAAAACTTCACTAACATGGGAAAGGAAATAACCACCCAAGTCCAGGAAAAGCAGAGAGTCCCATACAGGATAAACCAAAGGGGAAACATGCCGAGACACATAGTAATCAAATCAACAAAAATTAAAGACAAAGAAAAATTATTTAAAGCAGCAAGGAGAATATGACAAATAACATTCAAGGGAACTCCCTTAAGGTTAACAGCTGATTTCTCAGCAGAAACTCTACAAGCCAGAAGGGAGTGGCATGATATACATAAGTGATGAAGAGAAGAACCTACAACCAAGATTACTGTACCCGGCAAGAATCTCTTTAAGATTTCATGGAGAAATCGAAAGCTTTACATACAAGCAAAAGCTAAGAGAATTCAGCATCACCAAACCAGCTCTAAAACAAATGCTACCGGGAATTCTATAAGTGGGAAACACAAGAGAAGAAAAGGACCTACAAAAACAATTAAGAAAATGGTCAGAGGGACATACATATTGATAATTACCTTAAACATGAATGGATTAAATGCTCCTACCAAAAGACACAGGTTTGCTGAATGGATACAAAAACAAGACCCATATATATGCTGTCTACAACAGACCCACTTCAGACCTAGGGACACATACAGACTGACAGTGAGGGGATGGAAAAAGATATTCCATGCAAATGGAAATCAAAAGAAAGCTGGAGTAGCTATACTCATATCAGATAAAACAGACTTTAAAATAATGTTACAAGAGAAAAGGAAGGACACTACATAATAATAAAGGGACCAATCGAAGAAGATATAAAAATCATAAATATATATTCACCCAACATAGGAGCACCTCAATACATAAGGCAACTGCTAACAGCTATAAAAGAGAAAATCAATAGTAACACATTAATAGTGGGGGACTTTAACATCTCATTTATACCAATGGACAGATCATCCAAAATGAAAATAAATAAGGAAACAGAAGCTTTAAATGACACAATAGACCAGATGAATTTAATTGACATTTATAGGACATTCCATCCAAAAACAGATTACACTTTCTTCTCAAATGCACATGGAACATTCTCCAGGATAGATCATATCTTGGGTCACAAATCAAGCCTCAGTAAACTTAAGAAAATTGAAATCATATCAAGAATCTTTTCTGACCACAATGCTATGAGATTAGAAATGAGTTAAAGGGAAAAAA
Organism: Mesoplodon densirostris; assembly: GCF_025265405.1. Taxonomy (NCBI): domain Eukaryota; kingdom Metazoa; phylum Chordata; class Mammalia; order Artiodactyla; family Ziphiidae; genus Mesoplodon; species Mesoplodon densirostris. The sequence goes on along the minus strand of NW_026778236.1, from coordinate 466,125 downwards.
ACGTAAAAAATACAAACACATGGAGGCTAAACAATATGTTACTAAACAACCAAGAGATCACTGAAGAAATCAAAGAGGAAATAAAAAAACACCTAGAGACAAATGACAAGGAAAACACGATGATCCAAAACGTATGAGATGCAGCAAAAGCAGTTCTAAGAGGGCAGTTTATAGCTATACAATCCTACCTCAATAAAAAAGAAAAATCTCAAATAAACAATCTAACCTTACACCTAAAGGAACTAGAGAAAGAAGAACAAACAAAACCCAAAGTTAGAAGAAAGAAAGAAATCATAAATATTGGAGCAGAAATAAATGAAATAGAAACAAAGAAAACAATAGCAAAGATCAATAAAACTAAAAGCTGGTTGTTTGAGAAGATAAACAAAATTGTTAAACCATTAGCCAGACTCATCAAGAAAAAGAGGAAGAGGACTCAAATCAATAAAATTAGACATGAAAAACGAGAAGTTACAAAAGACACTGCAGAAATACAAAGCATCCTAAGAGACTACTACAAGAAACTCTATGCCAATCAAAGGACAACCTGGAAGAAATAGACAAATTCTTAGAAAGGTATAACCTTCCAAGACTGAACCAGGAAGAAATAGAAAATATGAACAGACCAATCACAAGTAATGAAATTGAAACTGTGATTAGAAATCTTCCAACAAACCAAAGTCCAGGACCAGAAGGCTTCACAGGTGAATTCTAGCAAACATTTAGAGAAGAGTTAACATCCATCCTTCTCAAACTCTTCCAAAAAATTGCAGAGGAAGGAACACTCCCAAACTCATTCTATGAGGCCACCATCACCCTGATACCAAAACCAGACAAAGATACTACAAAAAAAGAAGACTACAGACCAATATCACTGATGAATATAGTTGCAAAAATCCTCAACAAAATACTAGCAAACAGAATCTAACAACACACTAAAAGGTTCATACACCATGATCAAGTGGGATTTATCCCAGCAAGGACTCTTCAATACACGCAAATCAATGTGGTACACCATATTAACAAATTGAAGAATAAACACTATATGATCATCTCAATAGATGCAGAAAACACTTTTGACAAAATTCAACACCCTTTTATGATAAAAGCTCTCCAAAAAGTGGGCATAGAGGGAACCTACCTCAACATAGTAAAGGCCATATATGACGAACCCAGAGCAAACATCATTCTCAATGGTGAAAAACTGAAAGCATTTCCTCTAAGATCAGGAACGAGACAAGGATGTCCACTCTCACCACTAACATTCAACATAGTTTTGGAAGTCCGAGCCATGGCAATCAGAGAAGAAAAAGAAATAAAAGGAATACAAATTGGAAAAGAAGAAGTAAAACTGTCACTGTTTGCAGATGACATGATACTATAAATAGAGAATCCTAAAAATGCCACCAGAAAACTACTAGAGCTAATCAATGAATTTGGTAAAGTTGCAGGATACAAAATTAATGCACAGAAATCTCTTGCATTTCTATACACTGATGATGAAAAATCAAAAAGAGAAATTATGGAAACACTCCCATTTACGATTGCAACAAAAAGAATAAAATGCCTAGGAATAAGCCTACCTAGGGAGACAAAAGACCTGCACAAAACTGTAAGAAACTGATGAAAGAAATTAAAGATGATACAAACAGATGGAGAGATATACCGTATTCTTGGATTGGAAGAATCAATATTGTGAAAATGAGTACACTACCCAAAGCAATCGATTGGAGACCTAAATGTAAGACCGGACACTATAAAACTCTTAGAGGAAAACCTAGGAAGAACACTCTTTGACATAAATCACAGCAAGATCTTTTTTGATCCACCTCCTAGAGTAATGGGAAGAAAAACAAAAATAAACAAATGGGACCTAAGCAAACTTAAAAGCTTTTGCACAGCAAAGGAAACTGTAAACAAGACAAAAAGACAAACCTCAGAATGGGAGAAAATATTCACAAATGAATCAACAGACAAAGGATTAATCTCCAAAATTAAAGAAACAAACAACCCAATCCAAAAATGGGCAGAAGACCTAAATAGACATTTCTCCGAAGACATACAGGTGGCCAAGAAGCACATGAAAAGCTGCTCAACATTACTAATTATTGGAGAAATGCAAATCAAAACTATAATGAGGTATCACCTCACACTAGTTAGAATGGGCATAATCAGAAAATCTACAAACATCTAATGCTGGAGAGCGCATGGAGAAAAGGGAACCCTCTTGCCCATTGGTGGGAATGTAAATTGATACAGCCACTATGGAGAACAGTATGGAGGTTCCTTAAAAAACTAAAAATAGAATTACCATATGATCCAGCAATCCCACTACTGGACATATACCCAGAGAAAACTGTAATTCAAAAAGACACATGCACCCCAATGTTCACTGCAGCACTGTTTACAATAGCCAGGTCATGGAAGCAACCTAAATGCCCATCGACAGACGAATGGATAAATAAGTTGTGGTACATATATACAATGGAATATTACTCAGCCATGAAAAGGAATGAAATTGAGTCATTTGTTGAGACATGGATGGATCTAGAGACTGTCATACAGTGAAGTAAGTCAGGAAAACAAATATCGTATATTAACGCATGTATGTGGAACCTAGAAATATGGTACAGATGAACCAGCTTGCAGGGCAGAAGGTGAGACACAGATGTAGAGAACAAACATATGTACACCAAGTGGGGGGGGAACGTGTGGGTTGGGGATGGTGGTGTACTGATTTGGGCGATTGGGATTGACATGTATACACTGATGCGTATAAAATTGATGACTAATAATAACCAGTATAATGAAACAAAGCAACTAATACTAAACTTTCTTTGGGTTATTTGTATGGAAATACATTAATATAAATGTTTCAGACACATGAAATTTCTAAAAATCTTATATGTGCTGGTATAATGTTATGTCATAATTCTAGTTACCACTTTAAAGTATGTATCTCAGAAATAACTAAATTTCCTTGTCAATTGCATTATTATGAACTTTCATCAAATCTTTAACCATGGTCATTTTCAAGTCTTTTGTCACTTACAGGCAGTTCTGGGTGTACTCTGATGCTTTTGCAAAAATGTTCCTATAAAAGGGTTTCATCTTCAAGGAATTCATGGAAAAGACTGACAAGTACAGGTTTCTGGTAACTGACTATACTGCTGAACTGAATGAATACGCATTTTCAGAACTCTAATGGAAAACTGATGAATTCATAATAGTGGTAACAAAAGATCAAGATAAAAAAAATTAATTACATGGGACTGAGTGATAGCAAAACCAAAGCAAAAGAAGAAGGAAACATAAGAGAAACTGAATGTGCAAAATAATAAATCAATAACACAAAATTCTAGCTCTTAAAAAATAAAAGTTAGCAATACTGACAAAGACAATGCACACAAAATCGCAAAACGCCAACAATAAATAAGACAGGATATCTCTATACATCCTGTACCATTAAAAGGGTAATAATGAAAGATGAAAAAAAAATTAACTTGTAAAAAATGGAGCAATTCCTCAAAATTTACAGGAATGTAAAATGGTAGTCACTCTGGGGAAAAAAAATTTAAGTAAATGTGCAAAGACTATACAACCTAGTAACTGCCCTTGAACATTATCCCAGAAAAATAAAAATGTATATCCACACAAAGACCTGTACATGAACACAGTGACTTTATTCATAACAGCCCCAATATGGAAACAAAGTTCTTTGATGGGTGAATGGCTAAGTAAATTGTGGTACCTCCATACCATGGACTACTACTCACCAGTTAAAGCAAAAAGCAAAAAAAAAAAAAAAAAAAAAAAAATCCAGATACAAGCAACAACGGGGATACATCTCCAGGAATTACAGCATGTGAAAGAAGCCCTTCCCAAAATATGGCCTATTTTGATTCCCTTTGTAAAACATTCTTAAAATTTACTAAATTACAGAAATAGAGAACATACAGTGTTGCCAGTGGTCAAGTACAGGTAAAGGAAAAAATGAAGGTGAGTTTTAATATAAAACGGATCCATGTGGTGAAGTACAAACTCTGTATATTTACCATATCAATGTTAGTATCTTGCTTATGATCCTACACTGTAGTTTTGTAGAATGTTACCACTGAGGGGACGTGAGTAAAGTTACATAGGTTCTTTGCATTATTTTCTTACAATTTCATTCCAATCTCCGATTAAGTGAAAATAAACACTTTACTGAGGGGCTTCCCTGGTGGCGCAGTGGTTGAGAATCTGCCTGCCAGTGCAGGGGACACGGGTTCGAGCCCTGGTCTGGGAAGATCCCACATGCCACGGAGCAACAAGGCCCATGAGCCACAACTACTGAGCCTCCACGTCTAAAGCCTGTGCTCCGCAACAAGAGAGGCCGTGATAGTGAGAAGCCCGTGCAGTGCGATGAAGAGTGGCCCCTGCTCGCCATAACTAGAGAAAGCCCTCGCACAGAAACGAAAACCCAACACAGCCAAAAAAAAAAAAAAAAAAAAAAAAAAAACCTTAACTGAAGCAAAATACATTGTTACCCTAATTATAGGCTATCAAATTCAAAATCAGCATAATGGAAAGATTCCTCAAACACAAAAGCTTTGTAAACATTTAGCAATTCCAAATTTGCTATTGTGGGAGACAAAAGCACTTTACTCAGCCAGCCAGAATGAGTTTCTACTCCTCCATCCCTTAGTCCCTTGTTAGGATGAAGATAATTTCTACCTTAGAGGAACTGTGGGAGATAGATGGGAAAATGCATGGAAGTCCTTTGCACAATATTATCTACAAGTACATAATAAATGGTAACATATAAGTGTCATACAAACAAACAGGAAAGCTGAAAGGTGCTTCTTTATTTCCAAAGCAAAATGCCAACTGAGTTCGTTAAAATACTGAAACACTAACATTATTGAATAAAGGAATCTAGGTCAATCCTACAAAAAGTTCATTGCAGTTGGTAATTTCTCTAGCATATACCAAATACCAACATACTCTCATAGGGGGATTTCTGGACATAACTGACCACACCACTCTCAACTTCATAGTATTTCCCCTAGAATGGCAGTCTTTACTACCATTACTTCACTAAGAAGCTCAGATTAATGTCACTTGCTATGCTAATGTCTTTTCATTTCGTATCTTTTCAGGATAATGGGGACTAGGTTGTTCCAAAAATTCTGACTTGACCAACATTACCACTTGTTCTTTTAGTTTTTCTCTTCTCTCATTTCTTCATTGTGAGTTGTAGTTCCAAGGTACATTTGGTCTTTCTCTCAACTTTGTTACCCTAACTTCTAACTTCCAGCCAAAACCACTCCTTAATTCCAGACCCACAAATCGTTTATTAACAAATTAAAATTACTTAGATGGTCTAATGACACTGTAGCCCTATGCTGTGCCTTTTGAATTTTTTAAAAGCACTCTCTCCACTGGGAAGACAACCAAATGTGGCTTGTGGACTTTATTCCCTAAAATGCTTCCCCAATCTGTGCCTTTGAACTCCATTCTCATCTGAACTCTTTTGAGTTCAAGCCCAAAGCATTTCTTGATCTTCTGTTTTTAGAAATATCCCTCTAGGAAGTGTGTAAGTAACAAATGGAGCATGTTAAAAAGGATGAATATTGCAAATTTAATATTCTCTTGTTTAAAACCTGTAGAAAACTCCATTTCTTAACTGCAGCAAAGGTTTACAATGACTGAGACTTTATATTATAAAAGTATTATACGGGCTTCCCTGGTGGCGCAGTGGTTGAGAGTCCACCTGCCGATGTAGGGGACACGGGTTCGTGCCCCGGTCCGGGAAGATCCCACATGCCGCGGAGCAGCTGGGCCCGTGAGCCATGGCCGCTGGGCCTGCGCGTCTGGAGCCTGTGCTCTGCAACGGGAGAGGCCACAACAGTGAGAGGCCCGTGTACCGAAAAAATAAATAAATTCAAGTATTATACTTCTATTTTGTCCAGTAGTCTGTTAACTTCCTCAGTGCCTTAAGTCATGTCAAAATACTTGAAGTTCCCAAACATTCATGTTTTGTGAGGTGTGAGAAAAGTAGATGACTTATATCTGTCCTGAAATGCAAATCCTAAAAATACTTATTATTTGATATATTTACATGAATCTCCCAAATTAGTGATAAAACTCTTGTGTGTAAGGACAGCAGGAAAAGTTCACATCTTTTCCATACTTGTCTTTCAGGAAATGGTAAAGAGGCAGTCATTAATAAATTAAAATATGTATCACAGAAACATAAAAGAGGAAAAAGAAAAAAACCTTACAGCACAGATCCTACATTTATCTAAATTCACACTGTAAGAGCTTAAACTTCAGCTGATCAAATACAACTATTGTAATATTTCATTTTATTTTAAAAAACTACTTTATTAAGGTATGATTCACATATATAAAAATCCTAATTTTCATTTTACACCTTTGGAAAAGTGACTTAGGTTTTATTCCAAAATGCAAAAGCCACGATATTTTGTAAATGATAATTTAAGCAAGTTGAATTACACATTCATGTTGGAAATGTAAACTAATTTTCACAACACCAAGAAAAGTTCTTATTAAATTGGCAACATAGAGAAAAGAATGACTAAGTTATTACTGCTTTCTGAATTAGTATCCCGATATATGCAACATGTGGATTAGGTTCTTTTTCTAAATAATGTATGTGATATTATACAAATCTGTTTAATTAAAAGGTACTAGGGAGAACTGTACAATTTGGCAAAGCATAAAGACCCTGTGCTCACCTCCTACTACGAGCACACCAAAATCAAAACTTTTTGTAGAAAAACCACCATCTTCTTCAACTAAAGATACAAACAGGGGCTTCCCTGGTGGCGCAGTGGTTGAGAGTCTGTCTGCCGATGCAGGGGGCACATGGGTTCGTGCCCCGGTCCGGGAAGATCCCACATGCCGTGGAGCAGCTGGGCCCATGAGCCATGGTCGCTGAGCCTGCGCATCCGGAGCCTGTGTTCCGCAATGGGAGAGGCCACAACAGTGAGAGGACCGCGTACCGCAAGATAAAAAAAAAAAAAAAAAAAAAGATACAAAGGAACCACAGGGAGAAGGGTAGGAGGGGCAGAATTGTGATACAGTCAAACCCCATACCCCTGGGTGGTCTACCCACAAATGGGGAATAATTACAAATGCACAGATTCTTCCAAATGAATGAGAGGTCCAAGCCACATGTTGGACTACCCAGTGTAAGGACCATGCACCAGGAAGACAAGCCCCCAGAACATCTGGCCAGTAGGAGTTACTTCCAAGAAATCCACAGGGCTGTGGGAAAGACTCCATTCTTTAAGTGTGCATAGAAAATTTCACACACTCTGTGATTCAGGATAGAAGCAGTAATTTAATAAGAGCCTGGGCCAGAACTACCTGGTCACCTGGGAGTCTCCCAGAGAGGCAGGAAGCAAATGGAGCTCACCCTGGGGACAAAGACACTGGTGGCAGCCAATTTTGGCAGCTCATTCTACTATGAGGACACTGGTGTTGGGAAACATTTGGAGTCAAACCCCTAGTTTATCAGCCCCAGGACCCAGCCCTGCCCAAGTCCAGCAGCCAGTAGGCACCAGTTACAGAGGTGTCTCAGGCCAAGCAACCAAGTGGGCATAGCCACAGTAGACCGAACAGCATTCAGGCGCCTTAAGACCCCCTGAGCCCATAAGCCACATTTGGACACAGCCATACCAAGGACCATGAACCTACACAACAGTGGGAAGACCCCAGGCTCAAGACCTCCATGACCCTCCAGCCAGAGACCCTGGGAACCAGCTCTACCCATCAGGGGGCAGACACCAGCTTCAAGTAAACCACAGCCCTGCCGTCTGTGGACATGGTCTGCACATCAGTTGGTCAGACATTGCCTGGGACCAGCTGGGTCTGGACCCCACCCACTAGCAAGCCAACACAAGCTTCAAGACACCCCGAGCCAGGCATCAAGTTATATAAGTAACCAGCCCCACCTACCAACGATTTCACACCAGCTGCTCTTGGGGCCCCTAGGCCCTGCAGTCAAACCCCAGAACACAACTCTGCACACCAGTGAGCCAGTACTAGCCCCAAGGCTCCCTATGGTTCTGCAGTTAGCCACCTCATGACCCGGTCCAGTCAAACAGTGTCTGGCACCTTCTGCAAGAGGCAGTGCCTGACAACCAATTGGACCCAGAGCCAATCAAACCTATCAGAACACCCACACAGTGTACCACAATGAATGCAGCCCTCTTAGGGGGCATCACTACAGCATACAGTTCTGGTAACCAAAGGGGAGAGTGCTTCTGGGACACATAGGACATCTAGAAAAGGCCACGTCTCCAACGATGGTAAATGTAACCAACCTGCCAGATACATACAAATATGAACAGCAAGTTAGGCAACATGAGAAAACAGAGGAACATGCTCCAAATTAAAGGAGAAGATAAAACATCAGAAGAAGTGAGTGAAATGGAGATAGGCAATCTACCTGAGAATGAGATCAGGCAAGTGATCATAGAAATGATCAAAGAACTCAGGAAAATACAGGTACAGAGCAAGAAGACACAAGTTTTAAACAAGTTTTAGAAAATATAAAGAACCAGAGATTAAGAAATCAGTAACTGAAACAAAAAAATACACCTAAGACAATCAACAGTAGACTGATACAGAGGAACAGATCAAAGAGCAGGAAGACAGAGTAGCAGAAATCAGTGATGCTGAACAGACAAAATGAAAAGAAATGAGGACACTTTAAGAGACCTCTGGGACAACATCAAGCTCACTAATACCCACATTATACGAGTCCCTAAAGGAAAAGAGAGAAAAGAGTTGAGAACATAACTGAACAAATAACAACTGAAAATTTCCCTAACCTATGAGTGGAAACTGTCAGTCAAGAAGCACAGCCCAAACTGGATTAACTCAAAGAGGAAAACTGTAATAAAAATGACAAAAACTGGGCCTCCCTGGTGGCACAGTGGTTGAGAGTCCGCCTGCCGATGCAGGGGACACGGGTTCGTGCCCCGATCCCGGAGGATCCCACATGCCGCGGAGCGGCTGGGCCCGCGAGCCATGGCCGCGGAGCCTGTGTGTCCGGAGCCTGTGCTCCGCAACGGGAGGGGCCACAGCAGTGAGAGGCCCGCGTACAGCAAAAAAAAAAAAAAAGACAAAAACTAAAGATAAAAAGAAAACATTTAAAGGTTAAAAAAATTAATAAAAGTGAGGGTAAAGTAACAAATGACATACAAGGGAACTCCCATAGGGCTATCAGATGACCAAGAAAACTCTACCCAAAAAGGCTCTTGTTCAGATTTGGTGGAGAAATCAAAAGCTTTACAGACAAGCAAAAGCTAAAACAGTTTGGCACCACAAAGCCAGCTTTACAACAAATATTAAAGGCACTCTTCTAGGTGAAAAATAAAAGGAAGGACACAACATGAAAATCATGAAAGGAAAAAACTCATCAGCAAAGAGAAACATATAGTAAAGATAGGAAATCATTCATGCACAAAACCAATATTAAAATTAAAAGAGTATAAACTAGTAAAATCATCTATATCCACAATAAGCAGTTAAGGATACACAAAACAAATAGATGTAAAATATGATATCAAAAACAGTAATCCGGGCTTCCCTGGTGGCACAGTGGTTAAGAATCTGCCTGCTAATGCAGGGGACACAGGTTCGATCCCTGGTCTGGGAAGATCCCACATGCCGCGGACCACAACTAATAAGCCTGTGCTCTAGAGCCTGAAAGCCACAACTACTGAGCCCACATGGCACAACAACTGAAGCCTGTGCACCTAAAGCCTGTTCTTCCCAACAAGAGAAGCCACGACAATGAGTAGACTGCGCACTGCAATGAAGAACCAACACAGCCAAAAATAAATAAATTATATATATATTTTTTAACCCAGTAATCCTGGACTTCCCTGGTGGTGCAGTGGTTAAGAATCCACCTACCAATGCAGGGGACACGACTCAAACCCTGGTCCGGGAAGATCCACCATGTTGTGAAGCAACTAAGCCCGTGTGCCACAATTACTGAGCCTGTGCTCTAGAGCCCATGAGCCACAATTACTGAAGCCAACGCGATTAGAGCCCATGCTCTGCAACAACAGAAGCCACCACAATGAGAAGCCTGCGCACCACAACAAAGAGTAGCCCCCCCTCTGCCGCTGCAACTAGAGAAAGTCCACACGCAGCAACGAAGACCTAACACAGCAAAATAAATAAATAAAATTTTATTAAACAAATAAAAAAACAGTAATCCTGAGGAGAGGGAAGTGAAAATCAAGGACTGTAAAAATGTATTTTAGAAGATCAGAAACTTCAAACAATCATATGCATATGTATGCGTGTGTGTGTGTACTTATATATATACCTCAGGGTAACCAAAAGTCAAAAATCTGTAACAGATACACACACACAAAGGAAAAGAAATCCAAACATAAGTAATTAAGGGGCTTCCCTGGCATCCTGTGGTTAATACTCCATGCTTCCACTGTAGGGGGCATGAGTTTGATCCCTGGTTGGGGAATTAATATCCCATGGGGCACGCCATGCAGGTAAAAAAGGAAAAAAAAGTCATTAAATCACAAGAGGTGAGAACAAAAAAGACCTATAAAAATACCCCCAAACGGGGCTTCCCTAGTGGTGCAGTGGTTGAGAGTCCACCTGCCGATGCAGGGGACACAGGTTCGTGCCCCAATCCGGGAAGATCCCACATGGTGTGGAGCAGCTTAGGCCCGTAAGCCATGGCCACTGAACCTGTGCGTCCAGAGCCCATGCTCCGCAACGGGAGAGGCCACAACAGTGAGAGGCCCGCATACTGCAAAAGAAAAAAAAAAAACCCCACAAACAACAAAATGGCAATAACATACACTTCAGTGATCACTTTAAATGTAAATGGACTAAATCTCCCAGTCAAAAGCGATAGGGTGGCTGAACTGATGTGAAAACAAGACCTACCCACAGGTTGCCTACAAGAGACTCACTTCAAATCTAAAGACACATGTAGATGGAAAGCAAGTGGATGGAAACACTATTCAAAACAAATGGAAATCAAAGGAAAGCTGGGGTAGCAAAACCTATATCAGACAAAATAGATTTTAAAATAAAGATTGTTACAAGAGACAAAGAAGGACATTCATTACATAATGATTAAGGATTAATCCAAGAAGAAGATGTAACAGTTATAAATATACATGCACCCAACACAGAGCACCTAAATATAAAGCAAATATCAACAGACACAAAGAGAGAAATCAACAGTAACACAGTAAAAGGAGGGGACTTTAACACTCCACTTACATCAGTGGACAGAGCATACAGACAGAGAAATCAGTAAGGAAACACTGGCCATAAGTAACACATTAGACCAAGTGGACTGCATAGATATATATAGAACATGTCATCCAAAAGCAGCGGAATATTCATTCTTCTCAAGTGCATACGGAACATTCTCCAGAATAGATCACAAGCTAGGCCCCAAGACAGCTAGAAACCATAAAACCCCTAGAAGAAAACAGAGGTGGAATAGTCTTTGACATAAATCATAGCAATATTTTGGATCTGTCTCCTAAGGTAAAAAAAATACAACCAAAAAACCAAACAGAACCTAATTAAACAGAAATGCTTTTGCAGAGCATTCATTTCCATCAACAAAAAGACAACCTCATGAATGGGAGAGAATATTTACAAATGGCATGGTTGATAAAGAATTAACATACAAAATATATAGAGTTCTTACAAATCAATATCAAACAACCTCCAAATAACCCAATCAAAAAATGGGCAGAAGACCAGAAGACACATTTTCCCAGATGAACAACGAACACAGGAAAAGATTGTTAACCATCACAGAAATGTAAATTAAAACCACAATGAGGTATCACCTCTTGCCTGTCAGAATGGTGGTCATCAAAGAGACCACAGTCACCAATGTTTGTGAGGATGTAGAGAAAAGGGGACCTTCCTACACTGTTGGCCAGAATGTACATTGGTGCAGCCACTATGGAAAATGGTTTGGAGGTTTCTCAAAAAACTAAAAAGAAAACTACCATATGATCCAGTAATTCCATTCCTGGGTATATATATGCAACAAACCCCAAAACACTATTTGAAAAAATACATGCACCCCAATGTTCATAGCATTATTTACAATAGCTAAGATAAGAAAGTGACCTAGGTATCCTTTAAGAGATATGTGTTTATAAAGAAGATGTGGTATACAGCCACAATGGAATACTACTCAGCTATTAAAAAAAAAAAAAAAAAGAAATGTTGCAACAACATGGATGGACTTGGAGGGTATGATACTAAATGAAATAAGTCAGACAGAGACAAACACTGTATATCATTTATATGTAGAATCTAAAAAATAAAATTAGTAAAAATAACAAAGACTCACAGATACAGAGAATAAATGAGTGGTTACCAGTGGAAGAGGTGGGGGGAGAGCAAGATAGAAGTAGGGAACTCACAGGTACAACTTACTATGTACAAAATAAATAAGGTACAAGGATGAATACACAGGGCATAGCCAATATTTTATAATAACTATAAATAGAATATAACCTTTAAAAATGGTGAATCATTATGCTGTACACCTAAAACTTACATAATATTGTATCTCAACTTTTGGTAAAAAGGCATACCAGAAAAAAAAAAGGCTTGGGTGGAGTCCATCTTAACAAGTCTTATACCTCCTGCAGTAAAATAACGAACACCTCCAAAATCCAATTTATAAAGGCTATTAAACTGATGAAAGAAAATAGGAAACAGAAGACTTCTTTCATGTAGATATACTTTTAAGTGATGTTGGTATATGTGATTTCATGTCCTGTTCTCTACTGCTTTAAAGACTGTAAAATTCTGTGAAGTAAAATTCTTGACAGGCAATCCAAATAAAACTAAGGCTTTTTTATGTGCAGGTAAATACAATAAGTTCAATTTATATGAACCTTGGCAATAAATCATCTCAAAGAGAGATGAAACAATAAGATGCTCTGTAAGAAATATAAAATAGAGCTAGTTAAAAAAGTTCAGATGTAGCACTAATACATTATAATATAAACATAATACTTTATAAATCTCCTGATAGTTAAATTTTAACTTTTGTTTCAAAAGAGTCTGTCTTGAGTTCTATCATCAATGACCTATGGACAAAAACCATTCACATGAAAATCAGAAAATATAGCTGTTAAAATAATACGAGTGGCATTTTCTAGTTTTCTTAACTAAAATGGAATTATAATTACTTCCTTTTGAAATTATATATACATGTGTATACATATGTGTATCTATATGTATGTATATATATATGATTACTGTTAAGATTTCAATTATTGAAAAACTGTTACCTAAATTTAATAAAATACGCACTTTTTATCTTTAAATTATTTCTAGAAAGTTATTTGACAAAAGTACTTCATTAATACAATCATAAAGGCATTTCACCAGAGAGGATTATAAATTCTCTAGACATTTGCATAATTCATTTGTAGAACTTTACCAAAACTCCCTGGAAAACTGTTAGAAAGAAAAATGTGATAAAATGAGAATACAGGCCAAAAGCTTCAGCAAGTACAGGTAGAAAACAAGGAATTCTTACAAAATGGTTAATGGTTAATTAAGAGTAGTTTGTTCATATGAAGTAAAAAACCTTCACCCTATTAAAATTTACTAGTGATACAGAATTTGAATATATTCCTCCCTCCCCTCACTGAACCATGTTATACAAGCAGAAAATCATGAAATTTTAAGTCATGTAATATATTTGTTCTTAGAGTGGAGGCCATCATTCTCAATCTCCTCTTCATAATAAACAAGATTTATCAACCTACATAATGTTCTCTTTAAAATCTTAACTTCACTATTCATTTCCTACTCTACACTTTTCTGGTACTTTTTTATTGGCGATCACTGCAATAACTGAAACCTAACAAATGAGATGAAAGACATTTACTTTCAAAATAAACATACTTTTGCAAGTAGTACTTTACAGTAGGCACATCAGAAACTACCATATATGTGAAAATTCAAAACTTTGCTTTATATTTTTACAATTATATATTGTATTACATATGTTATACATGTGTGTGAATATATATGTACATATAAAATATATATAATCAGATTTGAAAATGAATAAAATCTGGGTCTTTACACAAAGTCTTTCTACAACTCAAACAGTGGAAAACCCTCTGAACATTAAACAACTTTAACAAAAGATTCTGTACAATGCTGAACAGTTTTATTTACACATACAAAATGTAAAAGGAGTAGAGTTTAAAATTACAGAACTTCTTAATATTTAACAGCAGGCAACCTCAAAAAAAAATAACATTCCTTTCACAAATATTTTCAAGCAATAAATATGTATTCATAAATAGTGTAAATCTGTATTAAGATTAGAAACAAAATCACAAATTTAAAGTTTATTCCTTAGTCTATGTGCAATCCATTATCTTTGTATCTTTGTTATTAGGCTACTAAATTTTAAAAAGTTTTAATTTGGAACCATTATGGCCTCAAAACAATACAGAAAAACTTGATGCAGTTAAAAAATATTTTTCTCCTTTAATTTTTCACATTAAAAAAGTTAACCAAAGATTTAAATGTATTAACTATCTTCACAAACAAATGGCCAGTGAGGACAGTATATCTTCCCCAGGAAACTTCTGAAAGGATAAAATATAGATGAAAACTAATTTATCAGTCCAGAAACAGAGAAACAAACAACAAAAAAAGTATCATCAAGTCAGTAGTCTGTTGGACAATGCCAGTTTTGTCAGATATCATAAAACATGTGATAATTATTACTAAGTAAAGCTGGATCATCTTGGAGCAGAAAAGTGCTCTCCTACATCCAGTTGTTTCACAATATTCTTGGAAGGTTGCATAGACATTAGCTTTTAGTCAGCACTCTTATGAAGCAGCTACAAACCCAGTGGTGCCGAACTTTCCTGAAGATCAGAAAAGGTGTCATTTAATATTTATGGAACAATATCAAGAAGAGGAGGATGATACTGAAGGAGCCTAAAATTAAAAGTGAGGTGTATTAATCATTTTAGTATATTATTAATCTTTAAAAGTGTTCTCTAGTTTATGGCTATAAACAATATACAGCCTACTTATGAAGTGAGTTAGAAAGAAACACCAAGTCTTAAGAAAGTTCAATAGCCTGCTAATTGATGTGCTTTTATTATGTCCTTTAGGACCATATTTCTTAGAGTTCTAAATTGTTACCCTCATTTTTCTGTACATCATTTAGTCATTAAAAACTTATAGGACATACCAAATTGACTGCTAAAACATAGAATTTGTGGAAAACTTTTAAAATTTTAATTAAAATTTCACTAGTTATTGTTTCATGAACATTTCTCAGCTAGAGTATATATATTGCAAATATTTCTCATAATTTTTCTCTTTTTTAAGCAATCCTAGGCACCATTCAATTAAAAATACTACAAACTAAATTTCAATATTTAGAACAAAAAGCACTTGACCAGTATTAACAACTCATGAATAACTGTAATTCCATTCATAAAGCCATTCAAAGTCAAAAGTAAAGGCAACCTGTCTTTGAAATTAAAACATGCAGAATTCACAAACTTCTGAATTTAGTTTCATGCATCTTATAAACTGTACCATTAATCAAAATCCATCAAATATTTCCATGAGTTTAAAAGATAATAAGAACTAGATTTTAAATAAATACAATTAAGCTCTGAAAATAGAAGAATATTGAAAACATAATGATTTTTCTTTAGATCATACCTACAGAAGTAACCAACATTTGGTTTTATCAATTAAGTCAAGTAGCATAAAGACTATGATAATATTCTAAAAGTACACAAAGATTTTTAAATGTAATTATTGTTATTATTTAGGCCATTGCCACTGAAAAGGACAAACAGTAATATATATTAATTTGATAAAAGTCTTCGAAGTATGAAAAAGAGGAATATTTTCTTACACATCATCTATTGAACCAATGGAACCAATATACATCTTATTAACCAATATACATCTTATTAATCCTTATTAACTAGTTAGCAAAAATAAACACTGCTGCTTCACAACCCAGCTAACTATGTACTCTCACACGATGAATTCACTTACTAATGTAAACTGGTCATATACTTGCATGAGGTCCTCCATTTTGTATTCTTCTAGCACCACAAAATTGTCCAGATTTCCACTTCTTTTTCGTGCACAGTCGTGGCAATGTACTACGTATGTCTTTTGAGAATTGCTTTCATTACTGACAAAAAGAAGATCAAAAACCTCCACCTATTTTATAAGAGAAAAAGCACTGAACAGAGACTGTTGAATTTATTTGCACAACTTATAGAACTATGGAATTCTACTTTACATGAAAATGTGGACAGTTATTTTTGTCTAAATGCTGGGACTTAAAAAAGCCACAGGGTTGTATGTTTGAGATACCAGGTTTATTTTGTAGGACATCCAAAGACAAGGGTAATGTTATATATTTAGAGATTAAACTAATGGAATGAAATCCTCATTATAATCACTAATTAAAGTTTAATCAAACATTTATAAGGATCAGCCTATATTTATTTTCCCCAGAGTATCAGAAGAAAACTAGAAAAAAGTGATAATGATTTTTTTACTTCTTCATGATAGTATTCATAGTGTTCCGGTTTTGGTTGTCTCTCTCTCCTCACACTGAGTTCCACAAAGGTTGTGACTAAACTATTTTATTCATTTTTGGACTCTTAGATATCATAGTGCTTAGTTTGGAAGCAAACCAAACCAAAATAATAATAATAATAATAAAAGTAAAGGAAAAAAAGAAAAATGGAAAAGCGAAGGAGAAAAAGGAAACAAACACTTGAATGAATGAGATTATTTTCAAGAGCCCAAAACTCACAGATGACTAATAAAGAGTGTTCACTTCTAAGACTACTATATTAAGGAAGATAAATAAGTACAGGGTGTATTCATGAACTTTAGCATACCAAAAGACAGTAAGTGCATCTTAGAAAGAATGTTGAGTTGCAATGACTCAGACAGGAAAATGGATAATAGACAGAATACTTGTTTTCATATACAGAATAGATTCTTATTTATCTGAGGTATAATACCTAACCAGAATCTGTTTGGCCTTATAATAATATACTTCAATGAGGCTATACAATATTAAAACAGCCAACAGATTTAATCAGTATATCTCATAACTGTAACACAATTTCAAGATCTAGTTCAGACCTTTCCAAGTTCTAGGCAAGTGATCTGACTTGTTCAGTGATTAGAAACTCATCACCTCAAATAGTCTTGGAACAACCGAATTAAACTTAAAAGATTTTGCACAGCAAAAAAACCCCATAAACGATACGAAAAGACAGCACTCAGAATGGAAGAAAATATTTGCAAACGAAGCAACTGACAAGGGATTAATCTCCAAAATACACAAATAGCTCATGAAGCTCAGTATCAAAAAACCAAACAACCCAAACAAAAAATGGGCGGAAGACCTAAATAGACATTTCTCCAAAGAAATGACCATACAGATGGCTAAGAGGCACATGAAAAGATGCTCAACATCACTAATTATTAGGAAATGCAAATCAAAAGTACAATGAGGCATCACCTCATACCAGGTACAATGACCATCATTAAAACATCTACAAACAATAAATGCTGGCGAGGGTGTGCTGAAAAAGGAACCCTCTTGCACTATTGGTGGGAATGTAAATGGATACAGCCACTGTGGAGAACAGTATGGAGGTTCCTTAAAAAACTAAAAATAGAACTACCATATGACCCAGCAATCTCACTACTGGGCATATACCCTGAGAAAACCATAATTCAAAAAGACACATGCACCCCAACGTTCACTGCAGCACTATTTACAATAGCCAGGACATGGAAGCAACCTAAGTGTCCAATGACAGATGAATGGATAAAGAAGATGTGGTACATAAATACAGTGGAATATTATTCAGCCATAAAAAGGAATGAAACTGGGTCATTTGTAGAGATGTGGATGGACCTAGAGTCTGTGACACAGAATGAAGTCAGTCAGAAAGAGAAAAACAAATATAGTGTACTAACACATATATATGGAATCTAGAAAACTGGTACAGAAGAATTTATATGCAGAATAGGAACAGAGATGCTGCATAGAGAATGGGTGTGTGGACATGGGGGAAAGCAGAGGGTACAACGAATTGGGAGATTAGGATTGACATAAATACACTACAATGTGTAAAACAAATAGCTAGTGGAAACCTGCTGTATAGCACAGGGAACTCAGCTCAGTGCTCTCTAGTGACCTCCTAGTTGGGTGGGATGGTGGGGTAGAAGGGGGTCCAAGAGGGAGGGGATATATGTATACATATAGCTGATTCACTTCACTGTACAGCAAAAACTAACACAACATTGTAAAGCAATTACAAAAAAATGCAGAGTTCATAAGGTTTTCTATTACTATGAACAGGCAGTAACGTACTTTAGGGACCCCAGTAAAAAAGTTGCATTTCTTCAACTTGTCATCATTTGCCATTTGATCAACTATCCTGTTGATTTTACTTTCTAAACACTTCTCCTTTTCTTCTTCCTTTCTTTTATATCCCTAATACTACCTATGAGTCTCAGCCCTCAGTTAACTTCTATTAACACCATTCTAGGGATTTCCCTGGCAGTCCAGTGGTTAAGACTGTGCTTTCACTGCAGGAGACATGGGTATGATCTGGGAACTAAGATCCCACATGCCTCGTGATGCAGCCAAACAAACAAACAAATAAACCAAACACACTACCCATTCTAGTAGTCTCCCAACTAAGCTCTTCACTTTCTACCTACATCCTCTTCAATGATCAACTACCACTCCCTGAAACACGTATCCTGACTTAAGAGTCCCTTGCTCTAAAATTTTTAATGACCTTAGAATAAACATCAGATTCCTTAAATTCAAGATGCTCGCAAGCTACACACCATCTCTTACACATTCTGAAAATATTTGCTACATTTTCTAGCCACACTGAACTACTTAACCTCTTTATTATGTACACTACTTGTTTCCCCATCTGCTTTATTCTCCAATTCAATGCTTTATTCTCCAATTCAAGCCATTTTTCACCTGCTGAAATCAAATTCATCCTTCAAGGGGCTCCGATGGTAATGTTAGAAAATCATTTTTCGTAAATATCTGTATAATAGTCTGTATATATGCCCATAGTCATTACGGTTTCAAATATATATCACATTTAGCTGTTAATAAATTGTATTATCCAAGTAGAATATAATCTCCTCCAGAACAGCTACCATATCTTTATCTTTGTACTTTTTACAAGTCATGGTCACAATAGAAAAAAATTAAAAATTTATGAAATTAACTAGAAAGGACTTAACACTTATCAGCCTAGACCTATACTGAAATAGATCCAGTTTGCTGGCAACTGTGTACTTACTACGAATTGTTCCTGATTTAAAATCTGAGATGATAATCATCTGGTAAGAAGGTACAACACAAATACCACTGTTAGGGGATATTTCTGAGTTAATATTTAATGAAATATTATACCATCAAATGAAAATTTAATACAATTGCTATGATAGTCAATTTCCATAAAATACATTAAAGTATAGGTAAATTTGTAATTAAAAAACAAAAGAAACCAAACCCTAGAGAAACCACAACAAAACTGTCAATAAGAAGTTACCTCGCAAATGCTACAGTAATGCGCTGGTTCATGATTTGTCCGCCCATGCCATATAACCTCTTTTCCTGCTGTAATAAGAGCTTCCCTCAGTGTCTGACATTGCTTTAGAATTTTCATAAGACAATACCTATTACGGAGAAAAATTATTGTGACAACTGAATACTGAGTATTCTTAGCACAAAAGAAACACCAAATAGAAATAACTTTGACATTCTTGGTTCTAAGGTCTATTCACATAATTTTCCTTTTTTCAATTTTTCATATCTAGTAGGCCTAACAATGATAATACTAAAGCACTGAACGTTGAGAACTAATATTTGAATATAAAAATACAATGTTGTTAAGTCTACCAAAAAAAACCTCACATCTCATTTGAAGATATATTCTTACTTTTTAACTTCGATTTAGACAACTGAGAGAGTTTCCCTAAGAGTCAATTTCTTCATCTTTGAAATGAACAGTCTGAACTGCAGGCTGACTCTTTTTTTTGGGGGGGGGGGGCCCCTCCGGACACATAGGCTCAGCGGCCATGGCATGTGGGATCCTCCCGGACCAGGACACAAACCCATGTCCCCTGCATCGGCAGGCGGACTCTCAACCACTGCGCCACCAGGGAAGCCCAGGCTGACTCTTTTGATTATAGTAAGGTAAGAGGTACATATTTACATCTAGATACAACAGAATTATTTTTATATAATTGATTTTAAAATTCTGGATTATGTAAAAAATTATCTATGAATTATGATATAAAATTAGTTTAACTATACTACTAAAGGAAAAAAGGGTATTATTGTTTCAATTTTAATTTGAAGGTAGTATAATGGAATATTTATATTAACACAAACTTTTTTGTAATTTATACTTTCCTTACGTACATACTTCTGATGCTAAGAATATACTGAATTCTCACAAAAAGTACTAATTTTTCTATAATTTGCTGTCACTGCTCAGAATTGTCTATTACAGTTGCCACAAACGTGTGTCAAAGTTCTCCTTTGAAGGCAGAGCTGGACTAGTTGATCTATAAGGTACATTTCAACTCTAAAATTATCCTAAAAAGAACAAAATTGGTTTAGTAAAAATGATGTCACAACAAAATCTGTGAATAGTATAACCTCCTGGAATCATGATCAGACTAACTTGGAGCTCTTTGATATACTGAATTGCTACTAACTTAGAATTTGCAATGTATTATTATTACATAAATTATTATTTGAAAGAAATGATATTACATTAACAGTATCTGAAACTATCTTCCTTATCTTTATAGGCTTTTAGTCTTTCTTTCCCATTAGAATGTAGGATTAATGAGAGCAAAGGCTTTGTCTATTTTGTTACCTGCAGTAGGACTGTGCCTGGCATAGTGTATGTATATAATAAATATTTGATTACTAAGCAAGTAAGTAAGTTCTACAATATGATAAGTAATAGCATATTTAGATTCCCTTAATTTATATTTCTATGCTATTTGTTATTTGCCAGGTTAAACTCTTATTATCCATTTTTTAAAGTCAAAGAATAAAGTCAAAGAATAAGTCTGGAATAAATTTAAGTAAAAACTTGTTCATTTATTTAAAAACATAAAAAGTATAATAATATTAAATCTAAACTTGCATGAAAATTTTCTTAAGTATCATAAAAAATCATATCACTTTCAATTTGCCTAGACAAATTCTTTTCAGTTTTTAAGAAACAAAGTCATGCCTTACCTGTATTTGGATATCGAAATAAGAAAAGCTTTGTAGTGTGGTGTGGTGTATTTGTGTGTGTGTGTTTGAAAGAAGTGCTAGGACAAGCAAGAAGTAAAAATTCAGTTCTGGAAAGAAAATATATATCACACTAGACATAGCATTTCTTGATGTCCTCCTCCTACCCCTCTCCAATATGGTTTCACCTCTGGGACCAGACATATTTTCACATAAGTACTGCTTCAAAATATTTATTTCATAGGAAAATAATGACTAAAACTCTGCAAATTTTTATTTGCACAGACAGCAATGCTCATAAACTTAACAATGCTATTATGTGGGAAAATAAAATGTTAACATTTTATTCATGAAGATAGCATTAATGAAGGGTTACATACATTAGGCCACCTAAGTTTTATGCTACCTAAGCCCAATGTCAGAGGCATTATTGTCTATCCCATTTCACAAACAAGGAAAATGGACAACAGAAGGGTGAAATTTCCCAAAATAAGATCCCAAATGATGCAGATACTGGAATAAATAAAAGTTAGGCTGACTCAATATTAAAGTCTTTCTGACAACAATCTCAGACTGTCACCACAATTTTAGTAGATGGTATGGAAATTAAAACCCAAGAGATGCCTTGCCTTTTCCAGCCTATCTTACTGACAGAGCCATGTACAAAAAGTGAGCCTAATATATGATGATAATTGTGGGCATACTACGAATCACTGTAACTGGCTTTATTTACCATTCAACTGCATAAAGAACACTTGCTATTTATATTACAAGGTTGAATCAGTACCAAAAGACTCATCTACTACATTATCGTTTAATTCCTTTCAAGGGTTTTATCAAAAGGAATGCTCTAATATTAATGAACATGAGTTGCATGAAAATGAAGTAAAGAAAATCAAAGCACTGTAATAAATGTAATAAATTTCAATATCTTCAAATATTAATTATAAATTGAAGAGTGAGGATTCCTTTAAACTTTCAATCAACTCATTTTTTAATTAAAACCAAGAAAGAAGAAATATTTATTTTGGAGAATACAGATAAAAATCAAGAATAAACAACACCTCCATTAACTGTATTTTAAGCTTTAAAGTACATATTTAGTTTCCCCTCATTATACATAAATGATAATACTTAGAAATAGGGAAGGAAATTATTTTTCAGCTATCCAAGGAAAAATATATACACTCCACTTAACCCCAATCTCAAACAGTGACCAAAGAAACAGTATTGTATATCTCCTGATATGATACAAATAGAAAACACATTATCTATTTTCAAAAATGTTTAATGTGAATCTAATATAAGGAAACAACCAGACAAACCCAAAATGTGAAACATTCTAAAACGCACCTGGCCTGGTTTCTTCAAATAAAAAGACAATGTCATTAAGAACGATTCTTAAGAGACCAAAGAGACATGACATGATTGAACGAGTCCAAAAAGAACAGCCAAATACTGTATTCAATGTGAACTCTGAATGACTCTAAATTGGGAATTAGAGTGGACTAAAGAGAAGCAATAGCTTTTAAAGAACTTTCTGGACAGGTGATAAATTTTAACTACAGATAATATGATATTCTGATTTTAGTTATCTTAGGTGTGACAAAGCTACTATGGCTATGAAGGGTAAGGCCCTTATTTTTAAAAGATGTAGAATAAATTAGGCAGGATTCCATAGATAGTAAGTAAATGTGGCAAAAACTTAAATGGTAAACTAAGATGAAAAATCTATGAGTATTCAGTGTACTATTCTCCAACTTTTCTGCAGGGCTGAAAAAGTTTATACAATAATATAATTCAACTTGTGTAATTCAATTTGTATAGTGCAGCTTCGTTTTGTCTTAAAATTTACATTAAATATATATATATATATATATATATATATCTTAATATGGAAAGATACAGGAGTTGAGTTAATTAAAACAAGATATCAGTAGACTTAAACTTTAAGTACTCTTAATGCAGTCTTTCTGTGATGTTTTAAAAATAGCTAATAGTTCAGAAACCTCAGCATCTCAAATCTTAGCAAGGATTATATATAAGCTAGCTCCATCTATCAGTCCTCTATACTAGGCAACAGAGCTATCTACCCCTCTGAGTGTTTAAAGAAATTTTTCTTTAAATATTCTATGAAGACTTCAAATTCTGCATGTTGAAAAAGCCAGGCTGTAACATCACTATCAATATCTAACTTATTCCTCTCCTTATTCTTTAGCCACAATCTCAGTGACAAGAGCAAATGCTGTGTAAAAATCCCGAATCAAGCAAAACGGATTCCTCCCTTATCTCAACCATTCAACCATGAAATATATCTTTATTCTCTAAATTCTGGCTGTCTCTTGTCTGAACAGTAGTAATTACCTTTCACTTCATGCCTATATTCTTCCTATCTTCATCATACTGTGGCCAACTGATGTAACTTGCAAATTTGATTATTTTTACCTCCAAAATTAAAAATTCTTCTCATTAGCAACTGTTGCTGATGCGAAACACACCTGAAATTTTTAGCCAAACAGTTTATATATGTTCCATAACTATTATGAATGAACAAGTTGAGCTTAACTGCAAAGACATAGTTTTAATTCTGATCCACATCAGGAGAAATTCAGTTCAGTTGTAACATAAAGGATTTGTGCAAAAGTTTTGACAGTAATTTAAGTCAAAAGAGAAATTTATACACTGAGATCAATTATTACAGTGATTCCTCAGGGTTTAGGATTAAAATCTTTGAAGTCAAGTCCATTGCATTCTAAACTGACAGACAATAATAATCAACATAATGAATATGCTTTTCACTCATGATTCTCCTTGCTGCCATTTTTAGGTGGTATCTGGAAGAATGTGAAGTAAAGTACGAATGAAGATTAGTCCAATACAGTAAAATGGCTAAGTTGTAGAAATCTGAAAAGATGTACTAAATCACTAAGTCACACAAGAGGCTTTCTGGCTTTAGAAGGCACTGATACCAAACTTGGACTAACTACAAAGGATAAAAAATTAAGCAACTTATACAGTAGTTTAAGAAAAGAAAGATAATTCAGTCTTACCCCAACAAAAAAATCAGTAGTTGGAAAGTGGAAATACCCTTGCCATTTTAAAATCACATAGTGCAAATACAGACTAAGTGGCAAAGCACTTATAGTTTAGTTACACCAAGTATTCCTAAGGTTATAAAACTCATTTGGTGTTTAAATCAGGCTACTATAGTTATTATGTAACTCATTTACAGGGCCCATTCACATTTCACCACAGAATTATTAATGTGCTTAAGAATGCTGTCCTATACACTGCTAGTATGGGTGGTAGGGAAAAATATGTTTTTTGGTTTTTGTTTTTTTAATTTTTGGCTGCATTGGGTCTTCACTGCTGCACCCGTACTCCCTCTAGTTGCGGTGAGCAGGGGCCACTCCCTGCTGCAATGCACGGGCTTCACGGGCTTCTCGGGCTTCTCATTGCGGTGGCCTCTTCTGCCATGGAGCACAGGCTCCACGTGCACGGGCTTCAGTAGTTGTGGCACACAGGTTCCAGAGCGCAGGCTCAGTAGTTGTGGTGCAGGCTTGCAGGCTCTAGAGCATAGGCTCAGTAGTTGTGGTGCACGGGCCCAGCTGCTCCACGGCATGTGGGATCTTCCCGGACCAGGGCTTGAACCCACGTCCCCTGCATTGGCAGGCGGATTCTCAACCACTGCATCACCAGGGAAGCCTCAAAATATGTATCCTTTAAAACCAAAGAAAATCTGAAATCTAAAAGACATCTGGCCCAAAGAATTCAGGATAGGGAACTATAACCTAGAGTATTTCTTTTGTAAAGTCTTTTCTGAATTCTCTCTTGAAAGAGCCGTCCTCTATGCTCCCCCATTGTACATTAGCAACAGTTCCATTAAAGCAAAGAGCACATTTTTCAATAGCTGTGCAAAGAGTACATTGTTTCTAATAGTTAGCACCCTAAAAATTGATCACACCTTTCAAAGCAACCTGCAAAGTACCTAGGCACCCAGTTGGTTCACAATAAACACTGACTGAATTAAAGAATAGAAATATCTCTTTATACCTCAGTAGATGACACTGGTAAGTATTCCTTATTTTCTTTCTGGTTGATTTGTTATACTTAAGCATACTGTATTTAGCTATGAACCAACTATAAAGAGGTTTAAAATAGTAAACACAATGGTAAAAACAGAATATTTAAGCATACATCTAAAAGTAGTAGTGTGAGAAATGACTATCAAGAGAGGTGGAGGTGAGGGAGTGTCAAATTCTTTCAGTAATTCATTTGCTAGGCTTAAAAATGTAGATTCTCAAGAATTCTACAATTGTGATGTCATATTTAAAATGGCTGGTCACTGCTTAACTCAACGAAGTAGTTTCAGGGATACATCAAAGTCAAAAGCCATACTGCTATGAATGGAGGAATGAAAAAGAAGCCCAAAGCTAACACATGAAATGACTCAAAGCAAAGGGAAGAATTACAAGAAAGAAACTGTTTAGGAATCAACACAGCACACAAAACAGGTTAAATTAATACCACCTCCTTTTGACAGGATTTGAGGACAAAAGCAATGATATGGATACAATAATTGAACAGCAAAAAAAATTCTGGGAAGACAACAAAAATGAAAAATCTTTGTTATTTCTTTAACAACATATTCTCATTGCTCTCCTGCCTCTCTCTTATTTAGTTCCTCATTTTTCCTGTTCTTAAATACAACTATTCTTTGAAGCTCTATTCCTCATTGTTAGTACTCTTCCTGTAAAGGTAATAATCACAAAATAGTAAGTAAAACACTCCCCAGTTAGTTGGCTCGGGCTTTGCTCTCTGAAGTTATTTCCAATAGCTTTTTCAAAAATCTGTTTCCATCTTCTCAGACTTGCTACTGCCCCAAATGAAGTGATGTGTCACAATTACAAACAAAGACCTTCCTAATGAACCAATATAGGTGTTTTAAAATGTTGATTCTCCACCTAACTAGATAGGTGACCTAAGCCTGGTGTAACTGAAATAATATTTGTTCAGCACTTAGAATAAAACTTAGTTGGGGCTTCCCTGGTGGTGCAGCGGTTGAGAGTCCGCCTGCCGATGCAGGGGACACAGGTTCGTGTCCCGGTCTGGGAAGATCCCACATGCCGTGGAGCGGCTGGGCCCGTGAGCCATGGCCGCTGAGCCTGCGCGTCCGGAGGCCTGTGCTCCGCAACGGGAGAGGCCACAACAGTGAGAGGTCCGTGTACCGCAAAAAAAAAAAAAAAAAAAAAAAACTTAGTAAGATTATAAAGTACTACTGGACATCTAAAACCTACTTAATATGGAAACCCAAAGGGATATTTCATTCATTCTTTTCCCACATCAAGTTCTCTATTCATTCCTTCTCCTATACCTTTGTCCTTCACATAAATTACCTTGCTTTTCCAAAGAACAGCTCCCCCCAGACATCCCTAATTCTGTAGGATCCATGATATATAGCATTAACATTTTAAAAAATTAGGATATTATTTTTTTTTACTGAGTTGTAATTGATGTCATTGATACATTTTACAATCTACAACTTTTAATCCACGTATTTACATGCTCTACAACTTTTGCCCTCCTACCTCCACTGTCTCTCCCCATCTTCCCTAAATGAAGACAGCAATTTGCACAGAATATTTATAAATCTTCAGGGCTCAGCCCAGTTCCATCTATTCAGCTAGTACTCAAATATCTATTAAATGAAAGATACTGCAAATAAGCATTGGTGGTGAATGAAAGTACATTTTGAGAGGTGGCTGAATGACCCTGGTTAACATTTTTAATCAGAGTGATAACAAAAAGAGGAGCTAATTAAACATGAGACAACTAAAGTTGGAAGTAGAATTCTGAAATTATAATAAATGGAGTCAATATTCAAAATGATTCCATATTCTATAAGGAAGTATTAAAAAACTCTACAAGAAACACAGCACCAATAAGTAAACGCATTCACTTAGAGTATTAAATATATTTTTTAAAATGTGTAAGGAAAATGTGGATGAAAACTATTTCCAGTAATTTAAATAGAAGAAAACCTGAATTTGTATACTCAAGTCCAATATTAAGACAACTGCTACAACAAAGACAATGTAATTTAAAATGCCACCATAGAAAAATGGGAACATTTCCATTCATGGAAGGCAAGTCTTCGTGTCCTGCATTTAAAATAGTGATAGAGACACTGACATACTGGAAGAGGTCTAGAAGATGTTGAGAACAATGAGGGTACAGAATGAAAGTGACCGAAGTGAGAGATGTTTTAAGTTTATGAACTAGAGATAACAAAAACACAAGATGATAATAGTCTTTTCTTGCTTCCTTTTTCCTTATCTCACTATCCAATCTATGTGTAAACATTTGACAAAAGACTGCAGTGTGATACTTCTTTGCAGTTCCACTGCTACAATCACAATCCAGGTTAGTCTGGATTTCTGCAATTGACTTATAACTGTTCTCTTTAGTTCAAATCCTCCATTCTCCAATCCTATTTCCACAAATAGACAGATTCACATTTTTTTTTTTTTTTTTTTTGGTACTTGGGCCTCTCACTGTTGTGGCCTCTCCCGTTGCGGAGCACAGGCTCCGGACGCGCAGGCTCAGCGGCCATGGCTCACGGGCCCAGCCACTCCGCAGCATGTGGGATCCTCCCAGACCGGGGCACGAACCCGTGTCCGCTGCATCGGCAGGCGGACTCTCAACCACTACGCCACCAGGGAAGCCCCAGATTCACATTTTTAAAACGTAAATCAAAATCTATCCCTCTTCTTCTTCTACACACACAGAATTAGTACCTAAACTATTTAACAGTGCCTAAATCTATAATTTCCTACCTCACCATTTTCATGAACTCATTACCACAGCTATTTCCCTCCTTCATTCTGTTAAGCCATTTCTGTCCCATAACTACACCAAAGTTGTTCTCCTTTAAGACTTTCACTTGTTTTGAGGGCCTGAAATGCTTTATCCTAACTCTTCTAGTTGTCTCCTTTTTATAATTCTGATCCAAGTATGGAAACCATGCTCTCAGAAGCCACTTGAACAAAAGTGCAGCATTCTTCACCCACTAACCAAAAAACAAACAAATTTGCAAAAATAAATTTTACTCACATTACTTAACAGTGACTTATTTATCTGTTTGGGAATTTGTCTGTCTGGCTTCACTACAGATTAAATCTCACAAAGGAAGAGATTTAGTTTTATACTCTGCAGTATCTATTTTATTACTAAGAACAGCATCAAGCATAAAGTATGTGGTTCTCAAATACTTGTTGAATGTTATTTGTTTTGCATAAATCCTAAATAATCTGGGGCATTGAGGCAAAAAGTATATTTTGGATCAGCCTATGAATATATTCATGAATTAGAGCTGAGGTAATGACCATACTGAAAAAGTTACCAAATGACCACCCATAAATTGTGCATTTTTAATAGGAATTACTCTGTTAGTTAAGAATTTGAATAACATTCTTTCAAACTTTTCTAACTTTACCTATCAAACATTTAACAAAAACGGAATGTGTCAATAAGTGCATAGGCACATTACCCTGACCCTGCAATTTCTGTCTGGATATATTGGTTAGAACAAAATTTTGAAAATAAATTTGAAATTGTTTAAAATTAGCCAGCACTATTTTTAAAGATACTGGTTTGGGAGACACTGTAAATCTTCCTCTCCCATTCACAAAGTTCATGAACATATACAGGCCCTGAAGGGACTTAAGATGGTTTAACTATTTAGCCTGTAATTTCCCAAATTCATTTCAGCAGAGTTATTTTTCATTAGTGATGGAGTGGGGGGAGGAGAAGGGCAAGAAAAGCATGTAAACTGAAATCTGGAGAAGCACTAAGTGGCACTGCCTGAAAAAATGTACAAGAAGAAACATCATGGTTCCATTCCATACCACTGCAATAAAGCAAATATTGCAATAAGGCAAGTCACGCAATTTTCTGGTTTCTCAAAAGTTATGTTTACTATGTATGGTAGTCTATTAAGTCTGCAATAGCATTATATCAAAAATAACAGTACATACACCTTAATTAAAAATACCTCATTGCGGGCCTCCCTGGTGGCGCAAGTGGTTGAGAGTCCGCCTGCCGATGCAGGGGATACGGGTTCGTGCCCCGGTCTGGGAGGATCCCATATGCCGCGGAGCGGCTGGGCCCGTGAGCCATGGCCGCTGAGCCTGCGCGTCCGGAGCCTGCACGTCCGGAGCCTGTGCTCCGCAACGGGGGAGGCCACAACAGTGAGAGGCCCGCATACCGCAAAAAAAAAAAAAAAAAAAAATACCTCATTGCAAGAAAAATTGCTGATCAGCATGTGAACCTTCAACAAGTCATAATCTTTTTACAATAGTTACATCAAAGAGCACTAATCACAGATCACTGCAGGAAATATAGTAATAAAGAAAAAATCTGAAGTATTGTGGGAATTACCAACATGAGACACAAAGAAAGAAAGTGGGCAAGTGCTCCTGAAAAGATGGTGCTTACAGACTTGTTCTCTATACGGTTGTCACAAACCCTCAATTTGTAGAAAACAGTATCTGCAAAGGGCAGTAAGGCAAACAGCAATAAAATGAGGGATGCCTGTATTCTAAATATACTTACAAAAGAAATGGAACAGAAACTAGGCTAATAAATCAGAAATTAACAGAATATATATATTCAAATTGTTTATCTACTAAATTTGTAATGAGTGGTTCAAGAAGGTAAGGGGGTGATTTAATTATGGCAGAAAATTTAAATAGCTAAAACACTATTTTAAATGCTAATTTCTTTATGAGATATTTTTATGTTAATAATATTCTCACTCCCTGTGCTGCAGGCAGACATCAAATATTAAAACTAAAGATATCCCAGGACGTCACATTGGTCAGAGGGTAAGGGAAAGCACAGATGTGTGAATTTACTGGTAAAGAATCACGTATGCTTTCATTCCTCTTTGTACCACAACAAGCTGGCTATTCGGAAAGAAAAAATATTTTTTTACATGCAAATGCTCTTATTTTGTCAAGATTTCTAAACCACTTTATCATCTGATGTCAACTGATGTAATTCTTTGGGGTAAAAATAATCATTAGGAAACACTCTTCACCATATTCCCTATCCCCACCACCACCCCCAAAAGAGGAACTATAGCAATTTTGTAAAGTACTTACTTAATCATTTCAAAAAGCTTGGGATCTGAGACTTTGATATTTCGTGCCATATTCCATGAGAGATGAACCATGGGTACCACTGACTTCACACTTTGCAATTTGTTCCACTCATACCGTTCTACTGCCAGTTTATACTGGCAGGCTAGGAGGAAAACAAAAATTTTTTAAGTTATAAAGCAAACTAACAAAATATATGAACATATTCATTATGACCTCTCAGGTGACCATTTTAACAGCAATTCTGAAAAACTAAAAACACTAAAAAACAGGGCCTCCCTGGTGGCGCAAGTGGTTAAGAGTCCGCCTGCCGATGCAGGGGATACGGGTTCGTGCCCCGGTCTGGGAGGATCCCATATGCCGCGGAGCGGCTGGGCCCGTGAGCCATGGCCGCTGGGCCTGCGCATCCGGAGCCTGTGCTCCGCAACGGGAGAGGCCACAACAGTGAGAGGCCCACATACCGCAAAAAGAAAAAAAAAAAAAAACACTAAAAAACAGTTTTATAAGTTGCAGGATACACAATTAATGCACAGAAATCTCTTGCATTGTCATACACTAATGATGAAAAATCTGAAAGAGAAATTATGGAAACACTCCCATTTATTATTGCAACAAAAAGAATAAAATACGTAGAAATAAACCTACCTAGGAAAACAAAAGACCTGTATGCAGAAAGCTATAAGACACTGATTAAAAAAATTAAAGATGCTACCAACAGATGGAGAGATATAACATGTTCTTGGATTGGAAGACTCAACATTGTGAAAATGACTATACTACCCAAAGCAATCTACAGATTCAATGCAATCCCTATCAAATTACCAATGGCATTTTTTACGGAAAAAGAACAAATCATCTCAAAATTTGTATGGAAACACAAAAGACCCCAAATAGCCAAAGCAGTCTTGAGGGGAAAAAACGGAGCTGAAGGAATCAGGCTCCCTGACTTCAGACTATACTACAAAGTTATAGTAATCAAGACAATATAGTACTGGCACAAAAACAGAAACATAGATCAATGGAACACGATAGAAAGCCCAGAGAGGGATTCCCTGGTGGCGCAGTGGTTGAGAGTCCGCCTGCCGATGCAGGGGACACGGGTTCGTGCCCCGGTCTGGGAAGATCCCACATGCCACGGAGCGGCTAGGCCCGTAAGCCATGGCCGCTGAGCCTGCGCGTCCAGAGCCTGTGCTCCGCAACGGGAGAGGCCACAACAGTGAGAGGCCCGCATACCGCAAAAAAAAAAAAAAAGAGAGAAAGCCCAGAGATAAACCCACACACATATGGTGAACTAATCTATGACAAAGGACGCAAAGATATACAATGGAGAAAAGACAGTCTCTTCAATAAGTGGTGCTGGGAAAACTGGACAGCTACATGTAAAAGAATGAAATTAGAACACTCCCTGACACCATACACAAAAATAAACTCAAAATGGATTTGAGACCTAAATGTAAGACTGGACACTATAAAACTCTTAGAGGAAAACATAGGAAGAACATTCTTTGACATAAATCACAGCAAGATCTTTTTTGATCCACCAAATAGAGTAATGGAAATAAAAACAAAAATAAACAAATGGGACCTAAGGAACCTTAAAAGCTTTTGCACAGCAAAGGAAACCATAAACAAGATGAAAGACAAACCTCAGAATGGGAGAAAATATTCGCAAACAAATCAATGGACAAAGGATTAATCTCCAAAATATATAAACAGCTCATGCAGCTCAATATTAAAGAAACAAACAACCCAATCCAAAAATGGGCAGAAGACCTAAATAGACAATTCTCCAAAGAAGACATACAGGTGGCCAAGAAGCATATGAAAAGCTGCTCAACATCACTAATATTAGAGAAATGCAAATCAAAACTATAATGAGGTATCACCTCACACCAGTCAGAATGGGCATCATCAGAAAATCTACAAACAACAAATGCTGGAGAGGGTGTGGAGAAAAGGGAGCCCTCTTGCACCGTTGGTGGGAAAGTAAATTGATATAGTCACTATGGAGAACAGTATGGAGATTCCTTAAAAAGCTAAAAATAGAATTACCATATGATCCAGCAATCCTACTACTGGGCATATACCCAGAGAAAACCGTTATTCAAAAAACACGTGACCCCAATGTTCATTGCAGCACTATTTACAATAGCCAGGTCATGGAAGCAACCTAAATGCCCATCGACAGGTGAACAGATAAAGAAGACGTGGTCCATATATACAATGGAATATTACTCAGCCATAAAAAGGAACAAAATTGAGTCATTTGTTGAGACATGGATGGATCTAGATACTGTCATACAGAGTGAAGTAAGTCAGAAAGAGAAAAACAAAAATCGTATAGTAACCCATGTATGTGGAACCTAGAAAAATGGTACAGATGAACCAATATGCAGGGCAGAAGTTGAGACAGATATGTAGAGAACAAACATATGGACAGCAAGGGGGGAAAATCATGGTGGGGTGGCGATGGTGGTGTGCTGAATTGGGAGATTGGGATTGACATGTGTACACTGATGTGTATAAAACTGATGACTAATAAGAACCTACAGTATAAAAAAACAAACAAAAACCACTAATACTAATCTTTCTTTGGCTTACTTGTATGGAAATATGTTAATATAAGTGTTTCACACATTACATGAAATTTCTAAAAATCTTATATGTTCTGGTATAATAAGTCAATTTTACTTATTACTTTAAAATTTATATCTCAGGGCTTCCCTGGTGGCGCAGTGGTTGAGAATCCACCTGCCGCTGCAGGGGATACGGGTTCGTGCCCCTTTCCGGGAAGATCCCATATGCCACGGAGCGGCTAGGCCCGTGAGCCATGGCCTCTGAGCCTGAGCGTCCGCAATGGGAGAGGCCAAAACAGTGAGAGGCCCGCGTACCGCAAAAAAAAAAAAAAAAAAAAAAAAAAAAAATTTATATCTTAGAAATAACTAAATTTCCTTGTCAATTGCATTATTATGAACCTTCATCAAATCTTTAACCATGGTCATTTTTAAGTCTTTTGTCATTTACAGACAGTTCTGGGTGTATTCTGATGCTTTTGCAAAAATGTTCCTATAAAAGGGTTTCATCTTCAAGGAATTCACGGAAAAGACTCTGACAAGTACAGGTTTGTGGTAACTGACTATACTGCTGAACTGAACGAATAAGTATTTTCAGAATTGTAATGGAGAAGTGTTAACAAAAGATTAAGATAAAAAAATGGGACTGAGTGAACTAATGAGGATGATTATAATTTTTGTGACTTCCTGTTTGAATAAATAAACTGTTTTATAAGAATTACAGTTTAAAATTATCATTAAAGAGCACTTACTATGTGGTAAGCATTGTGTGTGGCTCTTTTCACATCTCATTAAATTCTTTGAAACCCTCATTTTTTCAGACTAAAAGAATTTCTCATTTTTCAGATTAAAAGAATGAGGCACTGAGATTTCAAAACACTTATCCAAAGTTACAAAACTAACAAAGACCAGATTTTTCATCTTACGTATATTTAGACAGAGTTTGACATAAGACTGTTCATGTGATATATCAAAAGAAATAAAAGTCTAAAAAATAACTATTCTGCTTTGCTTTTCCCTATAAAAGATTTCCTTTATAAAAAAGACACACAACAATCTAAAATATCAAAAGTATATCCTCTATGACTACAGAAGCATGCATTTGTTACTTGCTACATCCATTTCTTAAGTTGAATTTACTCTCTGTACTAACAATTGAGATTTTTCCTAGGACACAATTTTTCAATTTTTGTGAGTTATTTTCTAATAGAAAAATAATACATATTAGAATTCTTTAAAATGTAAAACCTGTCATTATTATTTATAATACCTGTAAGTGGACCAACATTCCAAGCAATATTGTTGCACCAGCCAACAGCCTGAACCCAGTGCACAGTGCCTGCATTTATCCAGACCAAATCTCCAGGTCTTTGAATAAACCTATATACAGGAACATTAGCTTCATAAAGATCTTCAAGATTTGGCCACCAAGAACTCATCAAAAAATTCAAATTATTTCTGAAAAAAATAATGAATAATGTTAATGGATAAAGTTTTTTTAATGTCTCATCAAAAATGGAGAGACAATTTCATTTGACTAAAAGATGCTCTTACTGTATACTTCATTAAAACTTTACTGTAACAATAACTATATATTTCAAAACTGAGAGCTCTAGAACATAAGCAGTCCTGAAAAAAATTAATAGCAGATGAAAATAGGTATACTTATTCAAAGATCTGTACCATACGCCTAAACTTACTTTTCAAAAGTATAAATGTTAAATTTTCAAATTATACTTAAATATTAAATAAACTGATTTTTTGGTTTAATGTCAATTTGATTTAGATACAATTCACATACAATAAAATTCACCCATTTATGAGTGTTGACAAATGGGTAAGTACCAACACAAGACAGAACATTTTCTTTAAGATTTGGGGCACTATGATTTCAGTGGCAATTGTTCAGCTATGTCAGTAAGAAAGCAGTCATAGACAATACATAAACAAACAGGTGTGGCTATGTACTAGTAAAACTTTACAAAAGAGTTGGCAGGCCGGAACAAACTAATTTTTAAATTTTCTCTCAACAAGGAATATTTTGATTTACTCTTTCTTCTTAATGAACCTCTTTAATATCTAGGAATCTGTTAAACAGGAAATTTAGAGACTACTTCTTACCTAGAATCCTATGGCAGATTTAAGAGCAAAGATCTTCCCTCAATTCAACAGTGGAAAAAGACTTCTGCCTCTTGTTTTCTCCCAGGAATTTGAGAGAAGGTCCTTGTTCTTAAATGAATCAACACTACCAGCAACACCAAAGCAGGTAAACCAAATTATTAAGCTTTTATTTAAAGTCTGTTTTTTTATTATTCTCCTTCATTACAGTACTAGGTTTTTGTTTTTGTTTTTTGCGGTACGCGGGCCTCTCACTGTTGTGGCCTCTCCCGCTGCAGAGCACAGGCTCCAGATGCACAGGCTCAGCAGCCATGGCTCATGGACCCAGCCGCTCCGTGGCATGTGCAATCTTCCAAGACCGGGGCACAAACCCATGTCCCTTGCATCTGCAGGCGGACTCTCAACCACTGCGCCACCAGGGAAGCCCAGTATTAGGTATTTTAATGAAACTATGTTACCAATTTTTCTGCTAGGAATAGTAAGATTAACAATTTCAAATTATTTAATTTTTTTCAATAGAAAAAGTTCACACGGTAGGACTGTTCCTTCCTGAAGATCCAAAAAAAGCTTTTGCTTTATTTCTATGTTTTCTCTGAAAAAATATGACAGAGGGTGCCTTTGAGTTGTCTCTAAGAATCCACCTCTATTCCTTTATTTTCCTCCTAAAATGGAAGTATTTTCTTGAGACAAGTCTGACTGACATTGACATTTAAGGGATAAACACTGGTTCTTTTTTGGTATAAGGTTTCAAATACTGCGAGGAAGGGGAGGGAAGAGGGGAGGGGAGAGGAAGGAAGGGAAAAATGGCGAAAGAAGAAAAGAAAAAAGTATAAGCACAGTACAAACCTTAGCCCTATTTCACCCAACACTGCCAACATGAAACTCTCCATAAAAATAAAAAATTCTCCATAAAAATTTTAAAAACTCTCCATAAAAATAAAAAATAAAATAATAAAAGAAAAGAAAAAAATAATAGAAGAAAAGAAAGGAAAGCCAACCATGGCATATAGATCAAGCATTTTTTTCAAAAGGTCAAAACAGGGATTGATTTTAACATAACATGTTATCTGGAATCATCAACTAAACTACAGAACTTATAGACATTAGAAACAATATCCTTCTGCAAAACAATATTATAGTAAAAAGCTGAGGGGACAAGTGGCATTCTGCAACTTAAGATAACCTGATTATTTTTATTACTCTGGAGTTTAAACCTTGGGGATATCATCTATCTTTTCCAACTATACTTGACCTAAGATATTTGAAAGCAAAGAAAGTTAAACCCTGAAAATAGCTTCTACTCAAAATAATAAGAATCACTGTATTGTATGTGTAATAACTACCACACAATATAAGAAATATTTGTTTTCTGCAGCACAATGGAGATTTCCCATATGACAATTCTTTCCCCCTGCTTAAGTCACTAGTTTCCTGGTCGACAAAAGTTCAGATAGATGATTATACTATTTTCCTGGGGCGGTGGGGGGCGGGGGGAGAGGGGAGAGAAAAACAAACAAAACAAAAAGAAACAAGAAAGATTATACTGTTTTCATGTAAATTTTAAAATTTAAGAAATTTCACCTTTCTTATAAGGAAAACTTATACATAAGAGGTTAAAACTGACTATATCTTGACAGTAATTAAGAGAAGTTTGGAGTATTGTTCTTTTTAACCACTTTGACATACTTTTTACTAAATAAACTATGAGTATAGACCCTCTATAATATTAAAGATTTCAGTATATGAAATATGTGTACTGATTTTAAAATAATCACACATGAAAATTATGAGAATTATATCCAATTTTTAATTGTGTAAGTGTATGATGTATAATTTACACTACAGCACTATCATTACCAACTCTGAAAACAGCAGGTAATTTGCTTGCTACTGGACACCAATAATTTTAGGCTGAATTTACAAAGATACACAAGCTTGAGTTATGAGTAAGGTGATTAATTTTGGAATTCTTGCCATTTCTAAATTCAATTATAATGAGCCTAATTTTTCCTTAAAGCACAATTTTCAAATGAATGTATCAGTTTAAAAAATTAACATAAAAAACAATTCACTCTTTAGTCTCTGAATTGATACCTATTACTATTGCACAGACTGGTTTTATGGCATCTTTCATTTGATATAAGAAAATAAAAGAGGGCTTCCCTGGTGGCGCAGTGGTTGAGAGTCCGCCTGCCAATGCAGGGGACGCGGGTTCGTGCCCCGGTCTGGGAAGATCCCACATGCTGCGGAGCGGCTGGGCCCGTGAGCCATGGCCACTGAGCCCGTGAGTCCGGAGCCTTGCTCCGCAACGGGAGAGGCCACAACAGTGAGAGGTCCGTGTACCGCAAAAAAAAAAAGAAAAGAAAAGATTTGAAATAAAATCATTTATAATAAATTGCTGAATGATAATTAAAACTTCAGGATCAGGGCTTCCCTGGTGGAGCAGTGGTTAAGAATCTGCCTGCCAATGCAG
Source organism: Mesoplodon densirostris (assembly GCF_025265405.1). Taxonomy (NCBI): domain Eukaryota; kingdom Metazoa; phylum Chordata; class Mammalia; order Artiodactyla; family Ziphiidae; genus Mesoplodon; species Mesoplodon densirostris. The sequence goes on along the minus strand of NW_026778236.1, from coordinate 428,424 downwards.
GGGACACAGGTTCAATCCCTGATCCCAGAAGATCCCACATGCCACAGAGCAACTAAGCCCATGCGCCACAACTACTGAAGCCCGCATGCCTAGAGCCCGTGCTCCGCAGCAGGAGAAGCCACTACGATGAGAAGCCCCCGCTCATCACCATTAGAGAAAGGCCTGCGCGCAACAATGAAGACCCAATGCAGCCAAAAATAAATAAAATAAGATAAATAAATTTATTTTTTAAAAAATTCAAGATCAGAAATTTGTTCTTTACAATAACTGTTTTCTCACAATTATTTTTTTAAAAATTTAGTTCAGAAACCTACTTTTCACAGAAGTCATTCAGAACACCCCAATAATCCTCAGGAACAACAAACCATTCACAATCACCTGGACCAATATTTATGTTAACAGAACAAAAGTTGTTATTTTCTTGGTGACCTGAAATGTAAAAGGAAAAAAAAAATTATTACACTGTAAATTCAATGAGAGAAATGTGCCTTTAAATCACTGAGTTGTTTTGAGGATTAGGTGAAAAATAAATGCTTACAGATCAATGAAGAGCACATGAATAAGCAATAAATATTAGCTATTATCACTATTACTACATCCATCTCTAAAAACTATCTCAACTCACAAAGAGTAGAGAAAATTAATGAATGAGGTATGGTTTTCAAAATGTAACTGGCCCCTTAGCAACTTGTAACTACGATAAACATCCCAATTTTATGTTGTTACATACTGTAAATGCTTATAACTCTCCCACCAGAGATAGAGATGGTAATCTCTTAGAATGTGGGCTGAGAGCAACCTAAATTTTTCAGAACACATGTAAAGGCCATGTCAGAATGTAAACTGTTATAGTGCATACCATTTCTTTTTTTTTTTTTTTTTTTTTTTTGCAGTACTCGGGCCTCTCACTGTTGTGGCCCCTCCCATTGCAGAGCACAGGCTCCAGACGCACAGGCTCAGCGGCCACGGCTCACGGGCCCAGCCGCTCTGCAGCATGTGGGATCTTCCCAGACCGGGGCACGAACCCGTGTCCCCTGCATCGGCAGGCAGACTCTCAACCACTGCGCCACCAGGGAAGCCCATATACCTTTCTTTTATGTATCAATAAGTAAGAACAGTAACTTTACCAAACAGGAACTTAACACAATGTTTGTTTGAATTATACAGACTAAAACATATCACAAATTTCTTCTAAGGAACTCCTTAGAGATCCATAGGATAATATTGAGGAACTAATGACATATGAACTAATGAAACACCTGAAGAACTTTTAGGCACAAAGAGGTAATATACTAAATTTGGATTCTGTCCCTAGATTTTAAATGAAAGAAGACATTTTCTATTTCCTTTGCTTCATTACATTTTCACATATTTACTTTTACAGAATATTCCAAATAGGATGAAATAATTTTTAAATACAAATGAATCTTAATAGATCTAGTCCAGGGACTTCCCTGGTGGTCCAGTGGTTAAGGATCCACCTTGCAATGCAGGGGATGTGGGTTCAACCCCTGGTTGGGGAACTAAGATCCTACATGCTGCAGGGCAACTAAGCCTGTGTGCCACAACTAGAGAAAAGCCCACGAGCCACAACAAAAGATCCTGCATGTTGCAGCTAATACCCAACGCAGTCAAAAAAAAAAAAAAACTCTAGTCCAATACTATGCATACATTTAAAAATCTTGAAAGGTGAAATTCTTGCCTGGTATTATGAAGTTATTAGTGACAAAGAAGGCCAAGATATTAAATCTTTTTTCAATTATTAGCATTTTTCATATTTCTTTCCACCTGACCCAAATACTGACAAAACAGTATCATGTAAAGTGAATTTCCAATAATAGCCTGGGAATAAACATTCCAACCAATAGGTTCTATGCCTGGCCGTACATCAGAATCCCTGAGGAGCTTTTAAAAAGTACTGACATCTCATCCTCAAAATGATTCAGTGTTTCTTCTAAAAGCTTTCCAGCAGATTCCAATGAGCACACAAAGTGGGGCACCCTAACTCATTTACATAAAAGCAACAACCCATTTAAAAAAATTAGTTGGCCACTTTACAGTGAGAATGTGGTGAAGAAGAAAGAACTATAGCGGCTGCAAGGAGAAAACAGAAAAACAAGAAAATGACATGTATCCTGTACATATCAGCATATAGCTGAACTGGTTGTTTCCTGCTAATGTCTGACCTAACTTCCAGAGACTGGAACTTACAAAATTACTAAGTATCTAGACTGTCACCTATGACATAAGTAATGTCAACACAAAGGGAACAAAGATGATTTTATATTTGAGTTGAATGAAACTTTATGATTTTAAATCAGGAGATGGAAAACTATGGCCTCTTGGCCAAACACCTGTTCTTATAAATAAAATTCTTGGGATGTAGACAGGTTTATTAGTTTATGCTCTGCCTACAGTTGTATTCATACTACAACATCAGAATTAAGCAGTTGTAACAGAGACCTTGTGCACTCTTATAACTTCACATTGCTTGTTGGCAAACTATATACAAATAGCCTTAACACAGTTATAACTCAATATTGCATCTTAACTGGAAAGCATATCATCATACTTCAACATTTCATTTCTTTAAATTACAAGTGCATAACCATAATGTGAAGAGAAGAAAAACAAATGTCAAATATAACACTTTTAAGGTATTTAGGAATGTGAATGATTTACTCCATTTAACAGGAAAGCACTGTACTTCCCATGTAATGATGTTCTTTCTGTGCTAAAATATTACTTTGTTCCTTGAAACTACCAAACCAAATGATCATTACATTATGTCTCATATGGAAACACTGAAAGAAAAATTAGAAAACTTAAAATGCATTATATGATCATGGCAGCAATTTCCACCAAACAAACAAACAAACAAAAAAACAAACAAACAAACAAAACTGAGGCTGAACCAAAGTTCGTCTCTGGGCAGGCAAGCAAAGCTGTTTACAGATAGCATGTTAATTAAATCATGTTTGGTTGTAGCAGGTAAAAAAACATTTCTGGAGAAAATAAAATGTTTCCATATGATTAGCCTTTTGTTGAGAACAGCTACTCAACGAAGATGATGGAAGTCACATAATCAATTAAAAAATGTAGTAAATAACTTTTGAGGGAACATCAATGATCAATTAAAAACAAAGAAAATCATTTCAAGCAGTTTTTCTTGGCCCTTCGTAAGTCAACAAGTACTACTAATACTACTCAACTGGTATTGTTTACTTGAGGAGTCAATGCCAAATGTAAAGTCACTGAAGATTTTGTCTCTAAAAGTGATCTTCACAGGACCAATTGTTAAGTGAGAGTATTTTCAAAGTTGCAAAAATATTAAATCAAGTACTACTGAATTGCAATATGCTAAGAAGAATTACAACTAATGGTAGGGAAAATATATCTAGGAGAAAAAAGTGTACTTGGAAAATTAACAAAGTCTGTGAAAATGTTCAGATACCAGATGCCTGTGGTTTTTCATTGTACTAGTCACTGACAGATACTTTACGAAAATTGTGTGTGTGTGTGTGTGTGTGCGCACGCACGCACGCACCACTCTCAAAGACTTAATACTGGGCTTCCCTAGTGGCGCCGAGGTTAAGAGTCTGCCTGCCAATGCAGGGGACACGAGTTCGTGCCCCGGTCCAGGAAGATCCCACATGCCACGGAGCGGCTGGGCCCGTGAGCCATGGCCGCTGAGCCTGCGCGTCCGGAGCCTGTGCTCCGCAACGGGATAGGCCACAGCAGTGAGAGGCCCGCGTACCAAAAAAAAAAAAAAGACTTAATACCAAATCTATGAATTTGTGACAGAAACAGAAGCCAACTGTCCTGATATTCCCCATGGCTTTGCTGTAATTTTTAGAGACTGGAAATTTTTGATTGAAGCCAACTGTCAGCCATTGATAAAGGTACATTATACTCTGCTGTAGTATTAAAAATTAAATAAAATGCTACATATTCTCTCCCTTAAACATTTCTTGCAAACCCTAATGCAAGTGCAGAGAACATTTCCACATTGCAAAAGCCTTCTACCTGAACTTCAACAGAAGAAACTGCATCTGAAATGCAATTAAATACAAAAGGAAAATGTATAGTAAGACAAAAACAAAAACAACAACAAAAAACCCTAACAGAATTCTGTAAATGCCTGCCAACTAGTTAAATGCAGTCAATAAAATAAGCTTATAAATTAATAACAATATCTGGCGCATCTATTTACATGAAAAACATTTTTAAAGATGAAACATGTAAAAAGCTCACTACACAAAGCTTTAACAGCTGTACATTTGTAGCTGATTCTGATGACAGGAAATACTGACTTTGAGCCCCAGTAAGGTAAAATGTTATTCCCCCTTTAGGGTTATCTGTATTTTGTCAATTACTTGTCTCAATTTTGTCTCAAATATTAGGTATTTTGACTTTCATCAATGAACAGACATGGAAGTAAGTTTTTTCTATTTTTACATATGTATCTTCATAATATTCTCAATATAACCTCGTGGCTTATAAAGCATAAAATACTTACTGTTTAACTTTAAGTTACCTGACTTCTGCATTAGTTTCTGAGTTAACATTTTAATATAATGGGACAGTTTAGCAAATACTAGTGCATCACAAATTTTAAGTATTTTCAGTGAAGCTTTTATTACATGTAGTACACATACCAGTTCATTATTAGTAAGAACTGTAACTGTGATGAACAATACATGGAAAACTGACAATCTGCAGTCAATGGAATCAAGACAAAGCCTCTCAAGTGCTTTAAGTTCCTTTACTCACTAAGCAACTTAATGTCCCCTTGCTAGGTTAAATTTTTCTGATCATCTTGATGTTTACATATAAAAAGGATAAAAGTCACACTGACAGAACAAATTAATATTCTCAGCTTTAATTACAAATTATTTTTCCCTATTAGAAAGAATTTTAAAATCCTTTTGGCTTTATTAGTTATAAACGGGAAACTGATTGCAGAGGCGTCTATCACATTTAACTAAATAACTCTTTTTTTCAACTCTACAAGGGAAGTTATTTCATAAAAATAACCTGGTGTCCGACTCCCTGGAACTTTCATGTACAGCTGAACTGTATTCATGCCCAGTACGGTATGACCAAGGTGGCTTAGAAGATTTCCTGCTGATACAACACGTACAAAAGCCGGAAGTTTAGTCAGTTCATGTAGCTGCAACTTCCACCTGAAATACAGTAACAGATTAGAAGTGTAATCCTGCAGCAAATATTTATGAGAATTAACCATGTCCTCAAAAATCTTGTGATCCAATTAGAAAACATTTAAATCTCTAATATTATACTTTTAAGATCAAAAGAACTAGTATTTAACTTTTTCCCAAAAAAGTCCTAAACCAGGTTACTTAAAAAAAAAAAAATCATAAAAATTTATGATAATCTTATAAATGAAGAAATAATTTTTATTTGTAAATCTGTAAAACTGTTTTGGCACTCTTTGGTAACAAAAATCTAAATTCATAATCTAGGGACTTCCCTGGTGGTCCAGTGGGTAACTCTGTGCTCCCAATGCAGGGGGCCTGGGTTCAATCCCTGGTCGGGGAACTAGATCCCACATGCATGCTGCAACTAAGAGTCCACATGCCACAACAAAGATCCCATGTGCCCTAACTAAGACCCGGTGAAGCCAAAATAAATAAATAAATAAATAAATAAATAAATAATGTAACAAAAATGATTCTGTAACACTAGCATTTTCAGCTAGAACTTCTTTGTCAACAAACACACACACACACACAAAGTATAACTACTGGATTAAAGAAAATATGAAAGTCGGCAGTTTCCAATCCTGTAATCCTATTTGTACTTCATGGAAATAGAACAGGAGGCCTTACTTTTTGTCATCAGAGAGGTCAATGTTAGTCCCAATTTTTATAGTTTTAAAAGGTCCTTTCCTTCTCCTTCCAGAACTTTAAAAAAAAAAAAAATTAAATTAAATTCATGCCTTTTGGACAGAAATAGCGTGCACACTAAAATTTACTTACTTATCTGAAGATGTGGATTCATTATCTGAATATTCTTTATGTTGCATTCTTTTCTCATTTTCTTCCTATAGATTAAGCAAATATATTCACACTTAGTATTGTGCTACAGACTATAGTTCCTGTTACACAACTGAATAAAAGTCATATCTACATGAGTGCTACTGTTTATGATCTGAAAACTACTTTGCTATAGTCACATTTCATCAAAAAAGCAACGTTTCTTTTTTCCTACATATACTCTTCAATAAGAATGAAATCTGCAGGTCCTTGTACTTGCCACAAATCCAAGATGATAAAAAAAAAAATTAAAGCAAGATTCTGTAATCTTGCTAAGTATCAAAATTACTTATGGGGCTTCCCTGGTGGCGCAGTGGTTGAGAGTCCGCCTGCCGATGCAGGGGACACGGGTTTGTGCCCCGGTCCGGGAAGATCCCACGTGCCGCGGAGCGGCTGGGCCCATGAGCCATGGCCGCTGAGCCTGCGCGTCCTGCACGTCCTGCGTGTCCGGAGCCTGTGCTCTGCAACGGGCGAGGCCAAAACAGTGAGAGGCCCGCGTATCGCAAATATATATATATATATATATATATATATTACTTATGAATGCCAAGAATCAACGCTGAAGCACATATTCTAAACTGGCAGAAGTGTGTGTGCCTACAAAAACAACAGTTATGAGATGTATAGGGTAAGAAATTCAAGACTGTCTATTATTAACCATAGATTTCTTTTGTTATTCTGACCTTGCCTGTGGGGAGTACATTAAGAAAATTAAGGGAATATAAAGAAGTTCTTCACAGACTAAATTACTGACACAATAAATTCTATATAACTAATAAAACACATAGCACCAGTAAGGAAATTAAATGCTGAATAAAAATGTGTTATTCTTGAATGACCATGTAATTAGGCAAAGATTCCTTAGCTCTGACACCAAAAGTGAAGCAACTGAAAAAAAAAAAAAGTATTCACCTAAACTTTAAAATTCTGTGCTTCAAAGGACACCATCAAGAAAAAGTGAAATGACTCATAGAATAGGGAAACAAATCACAAATTAAATACTTTACAAAATGACTTTGTCAAACACATAAGAAGCTCAGAAGTAGCCACTGCATCCTAACCACAAGTACAAACCGTGCGATCAATAATTCTCAGATTACTTAAGAGAAGTGAGAACACATGGCAAACTGTTGCCCCCAAAACTGGAGAGAGGGGTGAATAACGGAAATCAAAACTAATGGGAGCAGTAACCTCCATGGATACCTATGCTGGGGAGAGAAAAACCACAGAAAATATCAGAAAAAATCCCCTTCTGAAACATACCAGAGCATTATTGTCTTCTTAGCAAGATCTGCCCTCTGGAGAAACTACTTAACCAGAGCCTAACTTTCTGGAATTTTATCAGACCTGCATCTCCAGAGAGGAGGGAAATACCCATCTGCAGCTCACTCTAGCCATCCAGTCTTGCTCAAAGAATGGGGAAAACAAAAGCCCAAAGATGAAGCGCTACTGAAGTTCACAATATAGAGGCACAGGTTCACAAAGACTGAGACCAAATCACAGGATAATAGAGTATTTCCCCTACCCCAATATTTTTTACAAATACATTACTAAAGCTTATTTACAGCAGTTCCTTTTACCCAGCACATCATGTCTGTCTTTCAACAAAAAATTATAAGGTATACTAGAAGTCAGAAAAATAGCATGAAAACACATAGCAAGCACTGGGAACAGTCTCTGACATGGCACAAATGCTGGAATTCTAAGACTAATAATTTTAAATTGTAGTTTATTATGCAAAGAATTCTAAATGATAAAGTAGAAATAATACTAAACACATGGGCAATGTAAGCAGGGAAATGGAAATTTTTGAAAAGAACCAGAAAGAAACGCTAGAAGTCAAAAACATGAACAGAACTGAAGAATGCTTTTCATGGGAGTATTAAAAATGGATACAGGCAAGGAAGAAATTTGAATGAGGATATCTAAAATTTCCAAATCTGAAAAAGAAAAAAATTTTTCACAACCCCCCCAAGAAGATGCAAGGACTGTAGGAAAGTTATGAAGATGTAACATACATAAACTGGCAATGTAGAAAGACAAGAAATATATGAACAAGCAGGAATTCCCAGCGGTCCAGTATTTAGAACTCAGAACTTTCACTGCTGGTGCTGGGTTCAATCCCTAGCCTAGGAACTAAGATCCTGCATCCTGTGCCGTGCAGCAAAAATAAATAAATAAAAATAAAAAATAAGTAAATAACCTCCTGTTCTCCCTCCCCAAATGAAGAGATATTAAACCACAGAACACAGAAGTTCTGAGTAAAATCAAGAAGGATAAATGTCCAAACCCTAAAGCTAGGTGTACAATACTCAAACTACAGAAAATCAAAGATATGGGAAGAGCTGCGAATTGGAGCCTGAGAAAATGAGAACATCTCATTTATAATGGATCAAACACAAGGATTAACATCCAACTCTTCTTCAAAAACCATGCACGCAAGAATACAGTGAAGCTGAAAAAAAAAAAAACCACACTAGAATTCTGAACCCTCAGAAATGACCCTTTAAGAGTAAAAGAGATGTAAAGGCTTTTCGGGTGAACAAAAATTTACAGACACTGCTGCTAGAAAAAATGCCTTTTAAGAATATTTAGTTCTTTAGAGAAGAAAAATGATACAGGTCAGAGTTTCTGATATACAAAAACAAAAGCAACCAAAAAAGGAGTAAATGAATGAAAATAAAAATATTTCTTATTTTTGTTTTTATAATTGATATAAATAACATGTAACACTGTATCATATTTAGGTATACAATAAATGATTTAATATATGTATTATAAAATGATTAAAATAAGTTTAGTTTTGGGCTTCCCTGGTGGCGCAGAGGTTGAGAGTCCACCTGCTGATGCAGGGGACAGGGGTTTGTGCCCCGGTCCAGGAAGATCCCACATGCCGCAGAGCGGCTGGTCCCGTGGGCCATGGCTGCTGAGGCTGTGCGTCCAGAGCCTGTGCTCCGCAATGGGAGAGGCCACAACAGTGAGAGGCTCGCGAACCGCAAAAACATAAATAAATAATAAGTTTAGTTTTTATTGTCTATGCGCGCACGCACACACACACACACACACACACACACACACACATATTTTCTTTATCTCTTCATCTGTGATGGACACTTAAGTTGCTGCTATTTTTTGGTCTTGTAATTAATGCTACAATGAACAAGGGGCTGCAGATACCTTTTTGAGATAGTCATGATATATTCTTCAGGTATTTGGCTAGCAGTCCAACTGCTGCATCCATGGCAGGCCTATTTTTAGTTTATTTGAGGAACCTCCATATTTTTCTCCACAGTGACTGTGCCAGTTTACCTACCCACCAACAGTACACAAGCGTTCCTTATTCTCTACATCTTCACATATCTCTAGTTTTTTTTTTGTTTTTTTTTGTTTTTGCGGTACGCGGGCCTCTCACTGCTGTGGCCTCTCCCGTTGCAGAGCACAGGCTCCGGACGCGCAGGCTCAGTGGCCACAGCTCATGGGCCCAGCCGCTCCGCAGCATGTGGGATCTTCTTGGACGGGGGCACGAACCCACGTCCCCTGCATCGGCAGGCGGACTCTCAACCACTGCGCCACCAGGGAAGCCCCATCTCTAGTTTTTTTGATGATAGTCATTCAAACAGGTGTGTTGGTAGTATTGCACTATGGTTTTTATTTGCATTTCCCTGACGATTAGTAATGTTTAGAATTTTTAACATGGACCGGCTGGCCATTAGTCTAACTTCTCTGGAAAAATATCTATTGCAATCCACTCCTAATTTTATTTTGTTTTGTTTTTTTGTTTTTGTTTTTGTGGTACGCGGGCCTCTCACTGTTGTGGCCTCTCCCATTGCGGAGCACAGGCTCTGGACGTGCAGGCTCAGCGGCCATGGCTCACGGGCCTAGCCGCTCCGCGGCATGTGGGATCTTCCCGGACGGGGGCACGAACCCATGTCCCCTGCATCGGCAGGCGGACTTTCAACCACTGTGCCACGAGGGAAGCCTTGTTCCTCATTTTTAAGTGGATAATTTCTTTGTTTTCTGTTGAGTTATATGAATTTTTAAGTGGGTAATTTCTTTGTTTTTTGTTGTTATGAGTTCCGTATATACTTTAGATATTATTAACACCTTATCAGATATAAGATTTGCAAATATTTTCTCCCATTCTGTAGATTACCTTCTTGTTTTGTTGATTATTTCCTTTGCTAGGCAGAAGTTTTTTAGTGTTGCCTTTGATTTTAGTGTCAAATCTAAAAAGTCACTGCCAAGACCAATGTCAAAGAGCTTACTGCCTATATTTTCTTCTAGGTTTATAATTTCAGGTCTTACATTCAAGTCTTTAATCCATTGTGATGGTCTAATATTCTTCTTATTCCTAACTAACAGATTACATTTTGTTCAAAATAATAATAGAAACAAGGTATTTTGATTATGTATGCAGATATATATACACATATATATGAAATGAATGACACGAATGGTTCAAGGAGCAGGAGTGAAAAAATTGGCATACTCTGTAATAATATACTCGTGCAGCCCCTGCAGCTGTACAGTGTTACTTGAAAGTAGAACTGGATTAGTTGTAAAGGTATATTGCAATCTCTATGGCAACCACTAAAAAAATTTTTTTTAAGTACAACTGATGGGCTAAGAAAGCACAGAAAAAGTATCATATACTATGCTCAATTAAAAATTTTAAAAGGCAGAAACAGTGAAAGAAAAAAATAAAGCAAAATATTAGTACACGGCTTCCCTGGTGGCGTAGTGGTTAAGAATCCGCCTGCCAGTGCAGGAGACACGGGTTCAAGCCCCGGTCTGAGAAGGTTTCACATGCCAAGGAGCAACTAAGCCCATGGGCCACAACGGCTGAGCCTGCGGTCTAGAGCCCATGAGCCACACCTACTGAGCCCACATGCTGCAACTACTGAAGCCCGCGCGCCTAGAGCCCGTACTCTGCAACAAGAGAAGCCACCGCAATGAGGAGCCTGCACACCGCAACGAAGAGTAGCTCCCACTCACCACAACTAGAGAAAGCCTGCGCACAGCAACAAAGACCCAACGCAGCCAAAAATTTAAGAAAAAAAAAAAAAAAAAGCAGCAGCCAACCCACAGCTGCCAGTTAAAAAAATAAATAAACAAAATAAACCAAAATATTAGCACAAAAAAGTAACAAAATCGTAGGAATTAATCAAACTGTATCAGTAAGCACTTTGAATGTCAATGGTCTAAACACACCAATTAAAAGACAGAGGTTGTCAGACTGGATAAAAAATTAAGACCCAAGGGGCTTCCCTGGTGGCGCAGTGGTTGAGAGTCCACCTGCCAATGCAGGGGACACAGGTTCATGTCCCAGGTCCAGGAAGATCCCACATACTGCGGAGGGGCTGGGCCCGTGAGCCATGGTCGCTGAGCCTGCGCGTCTGGAGCCTATGCTCCGCAACGTGAGAGGCCACAACAGTGAGAGGCCCGCATACCACACACACAAAAAAAATTAAGACCCAAATACAAGTGGTGTGTGAGGAACCCACCATGTTACATATAAAGACATATGCACATTAAAAAAGAAGTGGATGGCGAAATATATACCATGCTAACGTTAATCAAGAGAATGTGGGAGTAGCTAAGATTAATTTCAGACAGGTTATACTTTGGAAACAGAGACAAAGCAGAGCAATACACAATGATAAATGGGTGAAGTCTTCAATAAGACAAAAAGAATGCTTAATGTGTATAAGCCTAAAAACAGCATCAAAATACATGTGGCAAATTTTCTTTTCCATGTGGCGAAAACTGATGGAATTGCAAGGAGAAATAAATGAATCCACTACTAGAGTTGGAGATTTTAACACCATTCAATGAGGAGTATTTTCAGCAAGCACACAACCAGTAAGGATACAATGGAACTTAATTGCTCCATCAATCAATTGAATGAAATGGACAACTATAGACTACTACATCAAAAACTACACATTCTTCTCAAGTTCACATGGAACTTCTCTAAGACCACATTCCAAATCACTAAACACACCTTTGCAAATTCAAAAGATACAATACCTTCTGTCAGATAACAGTGGAACTAAACTAGAAATCAGTAAAACAAAGATAGCCAGAAAATCCCAAAACACATGGATACTAAACAACACAAGGTCAAAAAGAAAAATCTCAAAAGAAATCAAAAATTTTGAGATCAAATTAAAATGAAAACACAAAAGTCATAAAATTTGTCAGATGCACCCAACCCAGTCATTGGCGAGAAATTTAGAGCCATCAGTACACATCCTTCTGAAAAGAAGAATCTGAAATCCAATCACCTAACTTTCCACTATACAACAAAATTAAATCCAAAAGAAGAGCATACTAAAACCAATGTAACAGCATAAGAAAAGAAGTATTAAGAGTTAAAAATGGGGCTTCCCTGGTGGCGCAGTGGTTGAGAGTCCGCCTGCCAATGCAGGGGACAAAGGTTCGTGCCCCGGTCCGGGAAGATCCCACATGCCGTGGAGCAGCTAGGCCTGTGAGCCATGGCTGCTGGGCCTGCAAGTCTGGAGCCTGTGCTCCGCAACGGGAGAGGCCACAACAGTGAGAGGCCTGCATACCGCAAAAAAAAAAAAAAAAAAAAAAAAAAAAGAATTGAAGGCAATAAAACTGAAAATAAAACTCAAAAGAGAAATATCAATGAAACCAAAAGTTGGCCCTTTGAAAAGATCAACAAAATTGATAAGGCTAGACTGAGGGAAAAAATGAAAAAAACCCAAAAAACAACAACAACAAACCACAAGACAAAAATTAGTAATAACATAAATAAAAGGCAGAACATCATTACAAAACCCATGGTCATTAAAGGATAATAAAGGAATACTATGAACAACTGTACACCCACAAATTTGATAATGTAGATGAAATGGACCAACTTCTTTGTCCATTTGAAAGACACAATCTACCACAAACAACACTGGGAGAAAGAGATAATCTGAGTAAACCTGTAACTATTTAAGCTGAATAACAATTAATAACTTTCCAGAACATAAAGCACCACCATGCCCAGATAAATTCACTGATGAGTTCCACCAAAAACTGAGGAAGAAATTATGCCAGTGCTCTACAAGCTATTTCAGAAAATAGAAGCAGAGGCAGTATTTCAACTATACTATGAAGCCAGGATAATGATTACCCTAATAGCAAAACATTACAAGACATTACCAAAAACATTACAAGAGAACTACAGACTAATATTACCTCAACAAAAATCCTCAACAGTTATCAGCAAATCATATCCAACTATGTAGAAAAAGATTTATACACGATGTCAAACTGGGATTTATCCACTGTATGCAAGGTTTATTCAACATTAGAAAATCAATTGTTACAATACATCACACACCCACAGACTAAAAAAGAAAAATCACATGATCATGGTAACAGACGCAGCAAAAGAAGTAACAAAAATTGAACACTTGGTGCATGATAAAATTACTGTCACTGAACTAGGAATAGAGAGGAACTCCTTCATTTGATAAGAATATTTACAAAAAACCTGTAACTAACACCATATGTAGAGGAGAGAAATTCAAAGCATTCCCCAAAAGGATCACAAACAAGGCAAGGCATATATTCTGAGATGTTTTTGTAAATTTCTGCTTCTTTTGTAGTCTTCTTTAGAGACTATGAATGACACAAAAAGAGTACTAATGATTCCCTATGGATCTTTCAAATAAAACAAAATGGAAACACATTTTCATAGACCAAATAAACACAAGAGCGCTACGCAGGTAATAGTCTTCATATTAAAATCACTCTGGAACAATTATGTAGACCTACTTACTTTACAATTTTAAATAGAAACATTTCAAAAACAGGGAAATCTTATAAAACAGTACTTTATTAACAGTATGTATTTGTGCTAACTGTAACTTTGTTTAAACATTTAAAAGTTTAATAATTTGTACACTTACAAAACATAATTATATTAACTGAATACACTGTTAGGAAAGTAATGTGCATTTAATTTAGCAAAATAATCTCCATGAAATAAACACTTACTCTCAATGATTCCTGGAAGGAGGAGGCCTGGTACTGTGCATACTTAGCAATTGTAGTATGAGAGCTATTACTTTCACAGTGCCAGATTTTCTTTGTTCCAGTGGGATCCCAGTTTTCATCTGCTGGTTGCAACAACTGTGTCCTCACCTCTACTTTGTGTTCATTGTTAGCTTCTACCAAAGTTTTGGTAGAGAAAAGTCCAAGATCTTCATGAATAAATAAATTTTGTTAATAAATAAAATTGTATTTGGTACAATGAATGTTTCAAAAGTACTTGAACAAACCTGCATGGCAGTCCCATGAAGCATTACATCTAACCATCATGAGAGGGTATTAACAAGGGACTGAAGGAAATACCAGGATCTAATTTTACCTACATTTTACATGCAAAAAGTCTTCTATTATCTAACCTAAATCACTCATGATGCCTAAGACCACCAACTTAAAAACAAGGAAAAATCCACCCAAAATTTGCCACAGCCAATAGAGCCATCATGTTAAAAATGTGCTAAGGAGACAGAAAGGAGGGGAGAACGTTAAAATAAAAACTGGGAAAAAACGCATTTCTGTCAGTGTTTTAAAAAATGCAAGACAGGAAAAGAAATGTTCCAAGTGTTTTTTTAAACTTACCCAATTTAAGAACTCCAGCAAGGCCACGTATTACTGTAACAGGGTTTTTGGGATTTATACAAAATTGATGTAATGGAGGAAAGAAAGCATCACGTTTATTTTCCAACTGTAAAATTGAAATATTGTGTTAGATTTCAGAAAATGACTAAATATAATCCTGCGAATATGTTTTAATTTTTTTGTCAGGCATTTTTACATTAACAATGTACCTTAGCCATTAACATTGAGTGCTACATATTACAGTATTTTATCATTAGTCCTTTCAGGAAAAGCCTATTAGGAGAAAATCACTATATAAGTTTATTTTTTTTAAAATACATTTAATAAATTCTGAAATGATGTTATTAACTTCTGATATCGCACTAACATTCACAAAATGATTTAACTAGCTTAATAGTTCAAAGGTATTTCCCAAGTTTACTTATCAAGTGTACTTCCGTAATTCCTGTATAGAAGAGGTAAAGAAATAAAATTTTAAATTCAACATCATAAGTGTTTTAAAAACTATTATCAAAATTAAAAATGATTTGATAAGACTCACAAAAGATAAATTTCCATTCTGCATTTATTTCCACATTCAGTTTCAGAGGCTTAGTTTCATCTTTATAACTGGACCTTCCTTCACAGCAAGCTATCAGTGAAGTTTCATTTGGTAAAGGATTTACACAAAGTCTGGTTAAAAAAACAGGCCAGATTTCCAAAATGCTGTCTTATCTATAACATCATTCTAAATACTTCAATTTTTTACTTCTGTCTTAGAAGGTGACTGGAAGGACTTTTTTTTTTTCAGAAACTCTAAAAAAGAAATCATAGAAACTTTTAATTTAACTAATACCAACCACATTTCTTTACCAAATGCCTAAATTTCTGAAAAGTAAAAAAACTCTTAGCTTCAAATTGAAAATTTATAATTATCTACTTATATTTAACCTTTTCACTAACATGCACTAATCATCATTTTTGTAACCTCAACCACTTTTTTAGTTACAAAAAATTTTGTAAGTTGAAGCATAACATCAAGGTCAATATAATTAGCAGATGGCAGAACAGAGATTTAGAAGCATGTTAACAAAAAACACATAAAACCAATTACCTATTGCTACTCAATTACCTATTGCTATATAATCCCAGTTCATAAGTGAGAAGACATTTTAAATTTATATATTCTCTTCAAAAATATCTTTCTTGAATACACCTGTGGTCAGTAAATTTTTCTACAAAAGGACAGATGGTAAATATCTTTTGTTCTATGAACTACCTATCCTCTTTTGATACTAGTTAACTCTGCCAGTCTAGGGCAAAGCAGTCAGACAACATGTAAATAAACGAACATGACTATGTAACAATAAGATTTCTATTCATAAAACCAGGCAGTGGACCATATTTAGATTGAAAAATATCATTTGTGATCCTCTGGGATACAAACATCGTTTTCCAAAGTTTGTAACTTTTGAGAAAAAATTAAATTTTCCCTAAAAGGATCTATACTGGTTTAAAAATATATCTATAAACACAGACAAGTTCAGACACTTGACATTTCTAGTTAGTTGATGAGACTCACATAAATACTAGGTGTGGGTGGATTCAACTTGTCCTTTGGCAAGGGTGGGTATGGTGAAGACGGTGGTCTTGGAGGTGGACATTTATCCAACAAATTGTGACTATTAGATAGGCCATTTTTATCTAGATTCCTAGAAAACAATTAGAAGAAAAATATCAGTTATATTGTAATTTTAAAAACACAAGATTAAAACAAGAGAAAATCTTAAGTTCTGTGTATAGGGCATTTTAGAATATTCATATCCATTCAGAAAAAAAAGTTAGTTTCAAAGAATAACTAAATATACTATAACCACATAACATCAATCATTCACAAAATATTTTTCCTCATAGTTTTCCAATTTATTTCCTCATCTAAAGAATATGAACTCCATTTCTTTCATATTTCACCTTTAGATTTGTTTCATTTAATGTTAAAAAAATAACTTGAACCAAAATATTTTAACTACCAATAATTTAACAGTAATATTTGTCTCTTCTCCTACATCATATTTCCAGATTACCTTTGTGACTACTTTCAAATCTAGGAAGACCATTTGTTTTTTATTATCAAAATGGATTTTCTGGGACTTCCCTGGTGGCCCAGTGGCTGGGACTCCAGGCTCCCAATGCAGGGGGCCCGGGTTCGATCCCTGGTCAGGGAACTAGATTCCACATGCCGCAACTGGGAGTTCACATGCCACAACTAAAAGGTCCCGTGTGCCGCAACTAAGACCCGACACAGCCACATAATAAATTAATTAATTAATTAATTTTTTTAAAAAAACTGATTTTCTGTGCAGCTCCCTAAGATTAAGTAAGAATCCAGTCTACTATAGTTACAGACTATAATAATTTTTAAAGTGATTTGTATAGTTGCTAAACATTCTCACATTCTATATAATTATTACGTGATGGTATTTGATTATTTCTTTCATTCACTGAAAGGTATCATATTTGGTAAGTTATAAATTCTTAAAATGTAAGAATATTGCTTCCAAACTCTAACTCTCTTTTTAATATAAACCCATTATGGGGATATTTTTAAATTCTCAAAATTTTGAACTCAGAAAACAAATACAGAAACCTGTTAAGCTTTTGAAATCATTCAAGTTGTCATATTCAATCACTGAAAGTAAAAACTAATCAAGGAATTAAAATACATAAGGAGAATAGCTCTTAAAAATATTAAATTTCGGGTAAGAATCCAAAAGGTCTACTTTGGAAACTGAAATAAATATACACTGTATTTCTTCAGAATAACCGTATTTCTGAAAAACAAATTACATTTAAAATTTTCAAATTACACCATCACACAAGCTGAAGCAAAATAACCATTCCTTGTTTAGCTTTACTTTTGCTAAAGGGAAGAAAAGCCTGAATGAAAGTCAGGATATTTTGGTAGGACTAATGAAAACTAAAGTTTCAAATGGAGTAGTTATCAACTTTGAGATGCCATGATAAACAGCTTCCCACGTGTATAACCTATTTTTTAGCAACAAAGAGTTGTGATTTTTTTTTTCCCCTGGCTGAGACCTGTGTGCCTGTGTCCTGGGGGTTGCTTCCCTCACCAGGGGTCAAACCCAGGACCTTGGCAGTGAAAGTGCGGTATCCTAACCACTGGACAGCCAGGGATTTCCCTTGGATGGGGTTTATAGTTATGAATTAGACTGAAAATGCAGATTTCTCTATTTTTAAAGAAAAGAATTTACAAATATGAATTACATTAAAATTTTATACTTAACCACCAATTAAGTTTAAATGCTAAATCAGCATCGAGGTTTCATTATCTGTCCAGAAGGCATAATGACCCATGTGTTTAACGTTTTTAAATTTAAAAACAGAATTGATCCTAATTTATAAAATCCACAGAACTGTTGCTTACAACAAAAATACATGTCTGAAGCTAACAGAGTTTAATTCAAGTACCCTCGTTAGGCCAATGCAGTAAGACTCAATTATCTCTGTATAATAAAAGGAATCGGTTTCAATGCTGAATTACATATCTGTCACTCTGTGTATTTTCCATGAATTGATTCAGTTTGATTACAATAACTTGTTTTCCAGAGACAGAGATATGATACAATATAAATATTTTATAATACCTTAATATATGGATCAAGTATTTGTTTGAAAAAAATTTTATAAGCTTATTTAACATCCTCTATATGAAAAATGAGACACGGTGACAGGAAGTGACAGCTTGTATAATTCTGCCTGTATGGATTTTATGGTCCTGTAACAGAATAAAGTATGAATATATAGAAAAGTCAAGTAATGGAAAGTAAAAATAGATTTGAAAAAGGGGTGGGGGGGGGAGATGAAGAATTATCAAGGGAGCCAAAACTAACCAATCACTTGAAATGCTGAAATTACATTTTAAAATCTAAAATCTTAACAGAAGCAAAGATGCTATAAATGCAACCAGAAGGAATGAAACAACAGCAGTTTAAAATTTTAACAATGCTTAAAAACTTATGAGAAATATAGACAAAAGAGAAAACTGCTCAAATAGTTCAATGAAATAAAATCTAATGATTCCTTAGTATGACCCTATCAATGGCGGCCAAATCAGACTACACAGATATTTACCAAAAAGAACTGATACATGTTTTCAAAAATAAAGGAACCATAAGTTTTTTCTCTGTTAATATACCTATCAACCCTAATGCATAAGGATAGGGATGTGAATAACAGAAAACAGATTAACTTCTAAATAGGTATGACTGCTTTTTTTTTAATGTGGATTAGTTTTTGAAGTCTTTATTGAATTTGTTACAATATTGATTGTTTTATATTTTGGTTTTTTATGGCCAAGAGGGATGTGGGATCTTAGCTCCCCGACCAGGGCTTGAATCTGCACCCCCTGCATTGGAAGGTGAGGTCTTAACCACTGGACCGCAAGAGAAGTCCCTGACTCCATTGCTCTTCAAGAGAAACTTTTTACCATAAAAATCCAACACGGAAAGAAATGAAGTTGGAAAAAAAATGGAAGTGGGAAAGACTAAGGGTACCTCATTATTGCAGAAATGTACTACTACATAAAAATTATTTTTTAAATACCTTACTTTAAAATATCTTACTTTAAATTTACTTTTAAATACAACACTTAAATACAAAAAAAATGAAAGGTGCTTTACAGATAACTCATATACAATTTAGATTTTTTCCTCAGTAAGTTTCTTAATCAGTGAGATTATACTCTCACACTTATGATTCTTTGAACTAATCTGAATGCTGAGCCCTGCAAAGAACACACCACTATCAGTTAACACAACTGGTCCCCACAGGACAGTATCATTTGCTGTCTTGGCTCTTTCTCTAAACTTGATAATAATTTTATCCTCAATTTTCAGAGCATGTCCTTTTATTCTCTTTCCTCCATCCTTTATTTTCTATTCCTTGCTCTTAGCTTTACAGTTGTTGGAGATGGTGGAAGGTTATATATCCATTCACTAGTAAGTTGGTAGGCATATCTACTGGAAGAACCACATCCACAGGAATCTATGGCATTTTAAAGTAATTTGCAACTTATAAACATAAATTTACACATCTGCAGTAATAAGGCAAAAGTGCTTTTACTAGTTTCTGAGCCAAAAATTAAGAATGTTACCTTGAATTAAATGTTTACATACATTTCCAATATAAGGTGGGAAGATTAAAATTTAATCCACAATGAAAAACAAAAACTTCTTAATTTTAATTATATTTTCACAAAATAATAATTATTTCCATTTCTCTATTACTCTACCCCAGGTCACTGCAAGTACAAACTATATAAATATTTTAAAGTCTTTCAGTTTAGAATTTACTCAGTGGTTGACTGGTGATGCCTTCTAATAAAATAATGTAAGTTCCTCAAAAATCTAAACATGTTTTAGTTTCAGCAATACAGAACACACATAAAGCCTCCTAGTTTCAGGAAGAGATAGTCATTAATCAAGAATATTTTTTACATTTGAAATTCAAAACCTGCATTAAATAAAATAGTCAAGTTAGATTTAAAAATAATCTTTAGGTTACATAGTAAATGGTATATATTTTCTATTTTATTTCATTTCAATCTTAATTAGAAAGACCTTTTTAAAATAGTATATTATTATGCAAATTTCAAATGTTATGTTCTAGAAAATTGTACAGAAGCATTACCCATGGCATTCTAACAAACCTTCATACAGGTTTTATTCTCATATACAGAACATTTATGAGTAACTGTGAGAAATAAAGTAATTTATTATTTAATTTTAGATTAGATTTTATTGTGTTTAACATGAACAGAATAAAAACACTACTTTAAAAATTGTATAACAGGTGCTGAAAAAAATTCACAGTGGTGATGGTTGGCACACATCTGAAAATACACTAAAAACCACTGCACTGTACATTTCAAAGGGACCAATTATGAGGTATGTGAATTATATCTCAATAAAGCTGTTTTCAAAAAAGGTGGATTTGAATCTGCAGAATGTGGAAATCTACAGTTTCACAATATCAAAGAAAGTGTTCCTCATTCTCTGAGTCTTCTTTTTAGTGTGAAGGCAATAAAACCAATCAAGAAATAAATTTTTGAGGCCCATTCTTCTAAGAATAGCAGAATATGGCTTCTCTTCCCAGGTAGTCCATTAACATTTCTCAATCCTTTCTTCCTTTCTCTTGTCCCTCCTACTTATTAGTTTATAACCTCTTCTAGAGTCACACAAAATGTTACCAGAAAGAAAACAAACGGTAAGGTTTCCCAGGCTTTGCGGTTTTCTACCAAGTATAATTTAACCCATTCTCTGGTTTCAATCCCCAGAGTATAAGGTCAATCACAGAGAAGCCAATAACAACTCCAATAACAGATCAGTAACACTACAGACATGCCTCTCAGAGAAAGCAGGTTGTAGAAAAATGCTTTTCACATGTGACACACTGATATGATATAACCATAATATTGAGGTATAACAAAGTTAGATATGAAAGTTATTTTAGACAAGTGACTATATTATCACCTTTTATGTAATTTTTATTTCTTATAAAATCAAATATTATTTCAGTTTTCTGATCAAGTCAGGAGCCAACTACTTTCACTTTGTGATACACTTTCCCATACTAACCTGCATGCCTTCAGAACTTCTGTGGAATTTGAGTATATGGACACAGACATTGATGGTATGATGTGATGATCAGTTTTTTGGCTAATTGTAGGCAGGTCTCTTTTATTAGAGCTCTGTGAGTTCTCTAGCCCCTCTCCATTAATTGTTTGTAACCTAATGTGAGCACTGTTAAGGCTGGTAATACCATGTGTGGTTGTCTGCTCAGTGGATTTTGGAGAAGGTGTTGTGGTTGATATGACTGAAGAGGGTGAAGAGGCAACAGAAGTATTAGTCTTTGCATGACTTTCTGGATGAATATTATTGACTTTGTCACAAGCTCCAGTCACCATACTGTCACTGCCTTTTCCAACCAACAAGGTAGAGATCTGAGGATTGTACGAAATTAAATTTGGTGATGTAGAATCTCCGTGGTTTGGATTGCAAACAGGTTCTGCCATCAGCTGCTGAACATGATTAGAAAGTCCCTTGCCATGAGCACAACCATTAAGTGTGTCTCCAGTGTGCCTGCTTATTTCAGGCACTGAAGATCTACTTCCTGAAGATGTGCTCTCTTTGGTAAAGGTAATGCCTCGTTGTCCACCTGAGGTAGCAATATGAGAGGAGAGGTGATTGAAAGCAGTTCCCTGTGTTGAACTGCTAGGCAGCATTCTATGTCCAGTCTGTTTCTGAATACTAGTGCTAGCCGCCTGGAGATACTGGGCAGGACCAGTGGAAAGTGAAGGTTGTTCATCATTAGATCCTGCTAAATGTGAACTCTGACCTTTGTGAAGCCCCTAAAAAAAAGGAAATAAGACTTTAAAAACCCAATGTTGTGGGTTTCAACTGAATATTATGCAAACTCCCAATGCATACAAAGAACAATAAGGAGGGTTAAAATTTTTAAATAAAAGGAAAGCAAACAAACTAAACAACTAAATTGTGAAACATAATATAACCAAAATCCTAACAATTATTTTTAAAAGTTTCCACAATCTGCTGATTGAAGTGGTTAGTAATCTTTAGGTAAAATTATATAACTGGGCTGCTTAACTGATTTCATTTATTAGTGTGGCAATATGTTTCTTCACATAAGGCTTTGAGAATTTTTATTATTCAATTCAGATTCTTACATTTTCATCTTAAGAGAAATTTATCAGTAAATTTAGATATGGAAAACCATGCATATGGTCATTACCAATTAAAGCCATGAACACAAACTAAATAAACCAATATACAATGCATTATGTTAAACATAGAAAGTATATTTATTAATCCTTTAAAATTACCACTGAACCTATAACGTAGATCTAGGAGCTATCCTCAAAGAAGCAAAACTATAAAATTTATGAATTTATTCCAAGGAATAACTTATACAGATTTCCATCCTCATTCTCTGACACCCCACAATCCTAAAAGACATTCTAAGTGCAGTGTCCCCACCGCACTTGACTGGAGGATAGTACTTTTCCTGAAATTCACATAATTAGGAGAATATATTGATCCTATTAAAACATTGTGATGAGGCAGTTTTTCAAAATTAGTAAAAGTTTGAAACCAGAGAAAAGATATTTCACAAAACAAAAATCATGCTATTTTTACCTGAAATTTGTCCTTGATGGCATAAACTGCCCTAAGAAGATACTCATTATATTTTATTGACAAAGTAACTAAAAAAATAATTACCAGCAACACTAATTAAAGTCATGGGAACAGTAAAAGAATAATTTCATAGTTTCCAAACAAACAACAGACATGAAAACTAGTAACTTCTCTGAAGTTAGAAATATTATAATACACTAATGTATTTCTTACTGAAAACTCCATATTAAGGGGTACCTCAGAGCCCTAGAGAAAATTTTAGAATTGCTACTTCCTGCGATAGTAATTAGTTCCATAACAAGGCTAAAAGCCTTTTTCTTCATTGTGAAATGAAATGTGTCAGTAATAACCTGCATATTAATAAAAAATGAACTCACAAGTTATAAATACACAAACGTCACTTTCAGTCATCTACTTAAAATTTGAGATCAGGCCAAGTTTGAAAATCCAGTATCTAGTTGTACCATTTAAAACACCTTGAACATTTTTTTTTTTTTTTTTTGCGGTACGCGGGCCTCTCACTCTTGCGGCCTCTCCCGTTGCGGAGCACACGCTCCAGACGCACAGGCTCAGCAGGCATGGCTCACGGGCCCAGCCGCTCAGCGGCATGTGGGATCCTCCCGGACTGGGGCCGAACCCGTGTCCCCTGCATCGGCAAGAGGACTCTCAACCACTGCGCCCCCAGGGAAGCCCTGAACTAATTTTTAATCAGAAATATTATCTATACACTAACCATTTTCACGCTGGATACATTAAAAACGGATGTGGGTAGGGAAATCAAAAGTTCATTCATGATCATCAAAACTGACTGACAAATGAAATAATTAGAAAATAAGCAGCCAGGTTAAAAAGTAACAATTTTATTACTCCTCTACCTATAAATCAAAGTGTTTTAAGCTGATAAATTCTTTTACAGGGAATCCATGGTACAGTAAAGCAAAGGGAAAACCTGAGAACTAACTGCAACTTTCAATGTATTCCTGAACTGACGGTCAATATTCAACTGAAGGACTGTAAACACAACACAGGCCCTAATAATTAGTAGACCACTAATCTATTATGTACAAAGGGGAAAATCATTAATATTTAAAAGTAAAAACAAAAGATAATGGCTACAAATTTCAGGGGACAGCCCTCAACAAGCAAATTACTAAGATGGAGTTTTTAAAAGGTCAGAAAGAGAAAACAGAAAGCCTACTGATTAAAAATGACCAGTTATCAAATAAAACATGGCTAAGTATAAAGGAACAGACTCCAAACACAATATATGAAGAACCAAAAGCAGAACACTTCTCATACTGATGAAAAACACTGTTACAAAAAGTTCAGAAAAATGCTAAATACTGTAAACACAATAACTGCACCTAAAACATCATAATAAAACTGCTAAAAGCTACAAAGAGAAAATCCAGAGGCAGCAAAGAAAATGACATCATATTAAAAGGTAAAATGATATCATAAACAAGACTCTCATAAAACATGAAACCTAGTAGTCAGTGGAATAACATGTTCAAAATACTCGTAAGAAAATGAACGCTAAGTGAGAACTCTATGTAAAGTGACAGTATACTTCAAAGATAATGGTGAAAGAAAGACACTTCTTAAAAAAAGGCACCAGCAAGCACAGAGTTAAAGGAACATTAAAAAAATACTAACAGAAATAATTCAGCTGAAAGCAAATGACATTACATAATACCTCAGGAGCACAAAGAAAGAACAGCAGTAGAAATTTTTAAATGTTGATAGGTGTAAAAGACTGTGTGTGTGTGTATTTTTTTTAATTTCTTTTCTTGTAAACATACAAATGTTAAAGCAATTAAAACACTGCATTATTAGGTTTATACACACATTTATTAATACATATGGCAATAAAATCACAAAGAAGGCAGAGAAAATGAAAGCTGCTATTCTATATTTAAATAATACAAAGATATACCAACAAATATTTGCTAAATACAAAAAAGGCAGTAAGTATGGAAGAGAAGATCAGAAAACAGATGGGACATAGCTAGAAAACAAAGAACAAAGGAGGAAGTAGAAATTAAGACAATGTTAACAACAACATTCAACACAAATAGACTGAACATTCTCCCCGCCAATGAGCAAAGACTGTCAGACTGGTTAAAAACATCAATATCCCACTATATGTAGTATGCAAGAGACATTTAACTTCAAAGATATAAAAATGCTGAAAGTAAAGGAATGACAAATGATATTTAGTGCAAACAGTAGCCAATGCAAGTTGGTGTTAATAATACCAAAGAACACATTACTTTTCAAGTTCACATGACAATCTAGAAGAAAATACAACTCTTACTAAAATTATAAGAATTAAAATCAAACAAAATACATTCCCTGAACAAAATGGAATTATACCAGTGTCAAAAATAATAAAATCTCAGAAATACTGAAATTCTGAAAAATAAACAGAATTCTAAACACCCCAAATTAGGAAATTACAACAGTAATTACAAAATACCTTAAGGAAATGATTTGAACATAAATCAAGAATATAGGGCATCCCTGGTGGCGCAGTGGTTAAGAGTCCGCCTGCCGATGCAGGGGATACGGGTTCGTGCCCCGGTCTGGGAGGATCCCATATGCCGCGGAGCGGCTGGGCCCGTGAGCCATGGCCACTGGGCCTGCGCATCCGGAGCCTGTGCTCCGCAACGGGAGAGGCCACAACAGTGAGAGGCCCACATACCGCAAAAAGAAAAAAAAAAAAAAAAAAAAAGAATATAACTGTATTCATAATCACATAAAAACATGGCTGAGAAATTAAAAGAGAACTAAGTAAATGGAAAGCTACTATGTTCCTGGCTCAGAAAAATTAATAATTTGACTTATATATACAACACAATCCCTACTAAATGCCAGTAGGCACTTTTGGTACAAACCGACATGCTGAGCCAAAAAATTATATGAAGGTACAAAAAAGACAGCAAAATCAAATCAACTTTTAAAATAACTAAAATGTTAGAGCTATATCATCTAAATTCCAAAACATAAAGTTACAGTGATAAAGACAATATAGGATTATTAAGAAAAACAATATTGATTAGCAGAACAAAACAGAGTTGAAAAAAACATTTGCAAACTGGGTAAGTTAGTTTCTGACTATGTTGGCAAGGTGGAAAGAATAAAAGTTTTTCATAAATTATGCTGAAATAACTGGATATTCAGACAAAATATACAAATATTAACAAAAAAATGAAGTGTGAAATAGAACTGTAAATATTCTATAAGAGGATACAGCAGAAAATTTTTCAAACCTTGGTTTTGGCAAAGATTTCTTGTATGTAATAACAAAAACATTAAATTTAAAAACCTTTGAAAAAAGATCTTCAGCAAAATTAAATTTTTTCCATTTTAAAAGACATTACTAACAAAGTGAAAATACAACTTAAACACTAGAAAGATATATTTGCAAAACCTACGTCTCAAACAGAAATTGCACTCAAAACATAATGAAATTTACATCATCATCATTAAAAAAGAAGGCCTAAATATCAAAATTGCAAATAAGCACATGGAAATATTAGTTACTAGAAATATATAAATTAAACCTTATCATGAACCATTATAGAGCTAGAATAAAAAACTATCAATATCAGGTGTAGAAAAGTACATGGAATAAGTGTGGCCTCATACATTGCTATTAGGAATGAAAATGGTTCAGTCACTTGGATACGAGTTCAGAAAATCCTTAAACAGTTTAAACATTTTATCGTATAACTCAGGGACTCCAGTCATACAGACTCCAAGTAAAGAAATGAAAACATATCCACAGACAGACTTTTATACAAATGTTCATATCAGCACTGCTGATAATTTTTATGACTGAAACCAGAAAAGACAAATACTCTTAAGTTAATAAATAGATTAAAAAATAAAATATATTCATGCAATGCAATAATAAAGCACCACATACACGAAAAGGTAGGATTCTGTTCATTTTGATCCCCATAAAAGTAAATGTTAAAGACATAAAGCAAATTTTTGGTTCCCAAGGACAGGGACTGAAGAGGGAATGGATTGCAACTTATGAAGAAACTTTTTTAAACAGCATTATAGCAACAGACATACAACCAAAACATTTACAAAATATATTTTGTTGTGTGTCTGTTATTTGAATAGGTTTATTAAAGTGTACATAAACTGTACCTCAACAGACTATTAGAGAAAAATAAACACATGTCATTCATCCATTCAAAACTCTCATACATTTTTCCCCCCTCACAAAAACTGAAACTCAGTATCTTTATAAACATGGATATAACTAAAAAAGGTCTACCTAACCGTTCTTACTCAAAACTCATAAAGCTATCTATCTATCCCTAGGTCACAATACTCAGCCATACTGGCCATCTTGAAAATGAAAACACAAAAAACTCATAAAATTTGTGAGATGCACTCAAACCAGTTGCTGGCAGGAAATTTACAGCAATCAATACATATGACAGAAAAAGAAAAGAATCATCTAAGTTTCCACTATAAAACAAAATTAAATCCCAAAGAGCAGCAAATTAAATCCATTGTAAGAGCACAAGAAGTATTAAGAATTAAAAATAAAGTCAATAAAAATGAAAATAGAAGAGGGCAAACGGCAGAAGCAAGAATAACTACAATCCTGCAGCTTGTGCAACAAAAACCACATTCACAGAAAGATAGACAAGATGAAAAGGCAGAAAACTATGCACCATATGAAGGAACAAGATAAAACCCCAGAAAAACAACTACATGAAGTGGAGATAGGCAACCTTACAGAAAAAGAATTCAGAATAATGATAGCGGAGATGATCCAGGACCTCGGGAAAAGAATGGAAGCAAAGATTGAGAACATGCAAGAAATGTTTAACAAAGACCTAGAAGAGTTAAAGAACTAACAAACAGAGGTGAACAATAGAGTAACTGCAATAAAAACTACACTAGAAGGAATCAACAGCAGAATGACTGAGGCAGAAGAACGGATAAGTGACCTGGAAGACAGAATGGTGGAAAACTCACTGCCGCCGAACAGAATAAAGAAAAAAAAGAAATGAAGACAGCCTAAGAGACCTCTGGGACATTAAACGCAACAACATTCGCATTATAGGGGTCCCAAGGCAGAAGAGAGACAGAAAGGGCTGAGAAAATATTTGAAGAGATTATAGACGAAAACTTCCCTAACATGGGAAAGGAAATGCCCACCCAAGTCCAGGAAGTGCACAGAGTCCCAGGCAGGATAAACCTAAAGAGAAACATGCCAACACACACAGTAATCAAACTGACAAAAATTAAAGACAAAATTATTAAAAGCAACAAGACAAAACTGACAAATAACATACAAGGGAACTCTCATAGGTTAACAGCTGATTTCTCAGCAAAAACTCTACAAGCTGGAAGAGAGTGGCACAATATATTTAAAGTGATGAAAGGAAAGGACGTACAACAAAGATCACTCTACCCAGCAAGGATCTCTTTCAGATTTGATGGAGAAACCAAATGCTTTACAGACAAGCAAAGGCTAAGAGAATTCAGCACCCCCAAAGAGCTCTACCACAAATGCTAAAGGAACTTCTCTAAGTGGGAAACACAAGAAGAAAAGGACCTACAAAAACAAATGCAAAACAATTAAGAAAATGATAATAGGAACATACATATTGATAGCTACTTTATATGTGAGTGGTTTAAATGGCCCAACGAAAAGACACAGGCTCGCTGAATGGATACAAAAACAAGACACATTTATATGCTATCTTCAAGAGATCCACTTCAGTCCTAGGTACACATACAGACTGAAAGTGAGGGGACGGAAAAAGATATTCCATGCAAATGAAAATCAAAAGAAAGCTGGAGTAGCAATACTCACATCAGATAAAATAAATTTTAAAATAAAGAATGTTAGGGCTTCCCTGGTGGCGCAGCGGTTGAGAGTCCGCCTGCCAATGCAGGGGACACGGGTTCGTGCCCCGGTCTGGGAAGATCCCACATGCCGCAGAGCGGCTGGGCCCGTGAGCCATGGCCATTGAGCCTGCGCGTCCAGAGCCTGTGCTCCGCAACGGGAGAGGCCACAGCAGTGAGAGGCCCGCGTAACGCAAAAAAAAAAAAAAATAAAGAATGTTACAAGAGACAAGAAAGGATACTACATAATGATCAAGGGATCAATTCAAGAAGAAGATATAACAATTATAAATATATATGCACCCAACATAGCAGTACCTCCATACATAAGGCAAATGCTAACAGCTATAAAAGAGGAAACTGGGCTTCCCTGGTGGGGCAATGGTTGAGAGTTCGCCTGCCGATGCAGGGGACACGGGTTCGTGCCCCGGTCCGGAAGGATCCCACAGGCCATGCAGCACCTAGGCCCGTGAGCCATGGCTGCTTAGCCTGTGCGTCCGGAGCCTGTGCTCCACAACGGGAGAGGCCACAACAGTGAGAGGCCCACGTACCTCAAAAAAAAAGAGGAAACTGACAGTAACACAATAATAGTGGGGGACTTTAACACCTCACTTGTTAAATGGACAGATCATCCAGAATGAAAATAAATAAGGAAACAGAAGCTTTAAATGACACAATAGGTCAGATAGATTTAATTGATATTTATAGGATATTCCCTCCAAAAACAGCAGATTACACTTTCTTCTCAAGTGCACGTGGAACATTCTCCAGGATAGATCACATCTTGGGTCACAAATCAAGCCTTGGTAAATTTTAAAAAACTGAAATCACATCAGACATCTTGTCTGACCACAATGCTATGAGATTAGAAATAAATTACAGGGAAAAACATAAAAAACACAAACACATGGAGGCTAAACAATATGTTACTAAATAACCAAGAGATCGCTGAAGAAGTCAAAGAGGAAATCAAAAATTACCTAGAGGGCTTCCCTGGTGGTACAGTAGTTGAGAATCCACCTGCCAATGCAGGGGACACAGGTTCAAGCCTTGGTCCAGGAAGATTCCAGATGCCGTGGAGCACCTAAGCCCGTGACCCACAACTATTGAGCCTGTGCTCTAGAGCCTGTGAGCCACAACTACTGAGCCCACATGCTGCAACTACTGAAGCCCGTGAGCCTAGAGCCCATGCTTTGCAGCAAGAGAAGCCACCGTAATGAGAAGCCCACGCACCGCCAAAAAGAGTAACCCCCGCTCTCCACAACAGAGAATAGCCACACACAGGAACAAAGACAAAACACAGCCAAAAATGAATAAAGTAAATAAATTTTTAAAAAAACAACAACCTAGAGAGACAAATGACAACAAAGACATGACCATCCAAAATGTATGGAATGCAGCAAATGCAGTTCTAAGAGGCAATTTTATAGCAATATAATACTACCTCAAGAAACTAAAAGAATCTCAAATAAACAATCTAACCTTAAACCTAAAGGAACTAGAGAAAGAAGAACGAACAAAACCCAAAGTTTGTAAAAGTAAAGAAATCCTAAAGATCACAGCAGAAATAAATGAAATAGAAACAAAACAATAGCAGAGAAAAGTAAAACTAAAAGCTGGTTCTTTGAGAAGATAAACAAAATTGATAATAAACCTTTACCCAGACTCATCAAGAAAAAGAGGGAGAGGACTCAAATCAATATAATTAGAAATGAAAAAGAAGTTACAACAGACACCACAGAAATACAAAGCATCAAAAGAGACTACTGTAAGCAACTCTATGCCAGTAAAATGGACAACCTGGAGAAATGCACAAATTGTTAGAAAGGTATAACCTTCCAAGATAGAACCAGGAAGAAATAGAAAATACGAACACAAAAATCACAAGCAAAATGAAACTGAAACTGTGATTAAGTCTTCCAACAAACAAAAGTCCAGGACCAGATGGCTTCACACATGAATTTTATCCAACATTTAAAGAAGAGCTAACAACCCCAATCCTTCTCAAGCTCTTGCAAAAAACTGCAAAGGAAGGAACACTCCCAAACTCATTCTGCAAGGCCACCATCACCTTGACCAAAACCAGACAAACATACTACCAAAAAAAAAAAAATTACAGACCAATATCACTGATGAATATAGATGCAAAAATCCTCAACAAAATACTAACACACTGAATCCAGCAACACATTAAAAGGATCATACACCATGATCAAGTGGGATATATCCCAGAGATGCAAGGATTCTTTAATATACGCAAATCAATCAAAGTGATACACCATATTAACAAAGGGAAGAATAAAAACCATATGATCATCCCAATAGATGCAGAAAATGCTTTTGCCAAAATTCAATACCCATTTATGATAAAAACTCTCCAGAAAGTGGGCAGAGAGGGAACCTACCTCAACATAATAAAGTCCATTTAGGACAAACCCACAGCAAACGTCATTCTCAATGCTGAAAAACTGAAAGCACTTCCTCTAAGATGAGGAACAAGATAAAGATGTCCACTCTCATCACTATTATTTAACATAGTTTTGGAAGTCCTATACACGGCAGTCAGAGAAGAAATAAATAAATAAGTAAAAGGAATACAAATTGGAAAAGAAGTAAAACTATTCCTGTTTGCAGATGACATTATACTATACATAGAGAATCCTAAAGATGCCAGCAGAAAACTACTAGAGTTAATCAATGAATTTGGTAAAGTTGCAGGATACAAAATTAATGCACAGAATTCTCTTGCATTCTTATACAGTAACAACGAAAGACCAGACCCAGAAATTAAGGAAACAATCCCATTCACCATTGCAACAAAAAGAATAAAATACCTGGGAATAAACCTACCTAAGGAGGCAAAAGATCTGTACTCAGAAAACTATAAGACACTGATGAAAGAAATCAATGACAGAAACAGATGGAGAGATATACCATGTTCTTGGATTGGAAGAATCAATATTGTGAAAATAACTATACCATCCAAAGCAATCTACAAATTCAATGCAATCCCTATAAAATTAACAATGGCAATTTTTTTTTCTTGCGGTATGGGGGCCTCTCACTGTTGTGGCCTCTCCCATTGCGGACCACAGGTTCCAGACGCGCAGGCTCAGCGGCCATGGCTCACAGGCCTAGCTGCTCCGCAGCATGTGGGAAATTCCCAGACCAGGGCACGAACACATGTCCCCTGCATTGCCAGGTGGACTCTCAACCACTGCACCACCAGGGAAGCCCAACACTGGCAATTTTTACAGAACTAGAACAAATCTTAAAATTTGTATGGAGACACAAAAGACCCCTAATAGCCAAAAAATTTGGAGGGAGAAAAACGGAGCTGGAGGAATCAAACTCTCTGACTTCAGACTATACTACAAAGCTACAGTAATCAAGACAATATGGTACTGGCACAAAAACAGAAATATGTATCAATGGAACAGGATAGAGAGCCCAGAGATGCACCTACACACCTATGGTCAAGTAATCTATCACAAGGAAGGCAAGGATATACCATGGAGGAAAGACAGTCTCTTCAATAAGTGGTGCTGGGAAAACTGGACAGCTACATGTTAAAGAATGAAATTAGAACAATCCCTAACATCATACACAGAAATAAACTCAAAATGGATTAAACACCTAAATGTAAGACCAGACACTATAAGACTCTTAGAGGAAAACATAGAAAGAACACTCTTTGACATAAATCACAGCAAGATCTTTTTTATCCACCAAATAGAGTAATGGAAATAAAAACAAAAATAAACAAATGGGATCTAATGAAATTTAAAAGTTTTTCACAGCAAAGGAAACTAAAAACAAGACAAAAAGACAACCTTCAGAACAGGAGAAAATATTTGCAAACAAATCAACGGACAAAGCATTCATCTCCAAAACATATAAACAGCTCATGCAGCTCAATATTAAAAAAAACAAACAACCCAATCAAAAAATGGGCAGAAGTCCTAAACAGACATTTCTCCAAAGAAGACATACAGATGGCCAAGGGCACATGAAAAGGTTCTCAACATCACTAATTATTACAGAAATGCAAATCAAAACTACAATGAGATATCATCTCATGCCGGTTAGAGTGTGCATCATAAGAAAATCTACAAACAAATGTTGGAGAGCGTGGGGAGAAAAGGGAACCCTTTTGCACTGTTGGTGGGAATGTAATGGACAAGTCACTGTGGAAAACAGTAAGAAAGTTCCTTAAAAAACTAAAAATAGAATTACCATGTGACCCAGCAATCCCACTACTGGGCATATACCCAGAGAAAACCATAATTCAAAAAGACACATGGGGCTTCCCCGGTGGCGCAGTGGTTGAGAGTCCGCCTGCCGATGCAGGGGACACGGGTTCGTGCCCCGATCCCGGAAGATCCCACATGCCGCGGAGCGGCTGGGCCCGCGAGCCATGGCCGCGGAGCCTGTGTGTCCGGAGCCTGTGCTCCGCAACGGGAGAGGCCACAGCAGTGAGAGGCCCGCGTACAGCAAAAAAAAAAAAAAGACACATGCATCCCAATGTTCACTGCAGCACTGTTTACAATAGCCAGGTCATGGTCACAACCTAAATACCCATCGACAGGCAAATGGATAAAGAAGATGTGGTACATATATACAATGGAATATTGCCATAAAAAGGAACGAAATTGGGTCATTTGTAGAGACGTGGATGCATCTAGAGACTGTCATACAAAGTGAAGTAAGTAAGAAAGAGAAAAACAAATATCGTATATTAATGCATATATGTGGAACGTAGAAAAATGGTACAGGTGAACCGGTTTACAGGGCAGAAGTTGAGACACAGATGTAGGAAAAAAACGTATAGACACCAAGGGGGGAAAGCGGCAGGTGGTTGTGGTGGTGGGATGAATTGGGAGATTGAGATTGACATGTATACACTGATGTGTATAAAGTGGATGACTAATAAGAACCTGATGTATAAAAAATTAAATTAAATTAAATTTTTTAAAAAAGATGTGGCACATATATACAATGGAATGTTACTCAGTCATAAAAAGAAATGAAATTGAGTTATTTGTACTGAGGTGGATGAACCTTGAGTCTGTTATACAGAGTGAAGCAAATCAGAACGAGAAAAACAAATATAGTATATTAACGCATATATGTGGAACCTAGAAAAATGGTACAGATAAACTGGTTTGCAGGGCAGAAATAGAGACACTCGTAGAGAATAAACATATGGACACCAAGGGGGGAAAGTGGCGGGGGGCTGGGGGCTAGTGGTGTGATAAATTGGAAGATTGGGACTGACATATACACAATAATATATATAAAATAGGTAACTAATAAGAACCTGCTGTATAAAAAAATGAAATTTTAAAAAATTGAAAATAGGAACTCAAAAGAGAAAAATCAATAAAACAAAATGTTGGCCCTTTGAAAAGATCAACAAATTGATAAAGGGGGGGAAAAACAACCAACCCCAGCAGGACAAAAATTACTAATAACAGAAATAAAAGGCAGAACATCATTACAAACCCCATGGTCGCTAAAGGAAAATAAAGGAATACTAACTCTATACATACAGGTTTGATAACCTAGATGAAATGGACCAATTCCTTAAAAGACACAATCTACCACAAATAGCACTGGGAGAAAGGGAGAATCTGAGTAAACCTGTAACTATTTAAGCTGAATAACAATTAACATCTTTCCAGAACATAAAGCACAACCCTGCCCAGATGAGTTCACTGATGAGTTTCACCAAAACTCTAGGAAGAAATTATGCCAGTGCTCTACAATCTATTCCAGAAAATAGAAGCAGAGGCAGTATTTCAACTCTACTATGAGGTAAGGAAAATGATTACCCTAATAACAAAACATTATAAGACATTACCAAAAACATTACAAGAGAACTACAGACCAATATAACCTCAACAAAAATCCCCAGCAATGATCAGCAAATCATACCCAACTATGTAGAAAAAGATTTATACACGATGTCAAACTGGGATTTATCCACTGTATGCAAGGTTTATTCAACATTAGAAAATCAATTGTTACAGTACAGCACACATCCACAGACTAAAAAAGAAAAATCACATGATCATGATAACAGATGCAACAAAAGAAGTGACGAAAATTGAACACTTGTGCATGATAAAATTACTGTCACGGGGCTTCCCCGGTGGCGCAGTGGTTGAGAATCCACCTGCTGATACAGGGAACATGGGTTCGTGCCCCGGTCCGGGAAGATCCCACATGCCATGGAGCGGCTGGGCCCGTGATCCATGGCCGCTGAGCCTGTGCGTCCGGAGCCTGTGCTCCGCAACGGGAGAGGCCACAACAGTGAGATGTCCGCGTACCGCAAAAAAAAAAAAAAAAAAAAAAAAATTACTGTCACGGAACTAGGAATAGAGAGGAACTTCCTCCACTTGATAAGAATATTTACAAGAAACCTATAGCTAACACCATATGTAGAGGTGAGAAACTCAAAGCATTACCCAATAGGATCACAAAGAAAAGATGTTCCAGGCTTCCCTGGTGGCGCAGTGGTTGAGAGTCCGCCTGCCGATGCAGGGGACACGGGTTCGTGCCCCAGTCCGGGAGGATCCCACATGCCGCGGAGCGGCTGGGCCCGTGAGCCATGGCTGCTGAGCCTGTGCATCCGGAACCTGTGCTCCGCAACGGGAGAGGCCACAACAGTGAGAGGCCGACATACCGCAAAAAAAAAAAAAAAAAAAAAAAAGATGTTCCCTCTCACCAGTCCTTCAGCAGCACACTCAAAGTCAAATGACGTGACAAAACAAGAAAATTATGTAAAACGCATACAGATTAAAAAGGGAGAAAAGAAACTCTCTTTGTTAAAAGGTGACAAAATTGCCCATGCAGAAATTAGAATGAAGAAAAATAATAAGAAAGGTTAATAATAAATATAGCAAGGTTGCAAGACACATGGTTAATACACAAGTTAATCACTTTCCGATACCAGTAATGAACAAGTGGAATTTCAAATTAAAATCATAGTACCAATCTATATTAGCAATTGCCCCAAAATGAAATACCTAAGGAAAAATCCAATGAAATACATGCAAGACCTATGTGAAAAAAGTACAAAGCTTTGACGAAAAAAAATAATAATAAATAAATAAAAGAAATAATTGGAGAGAGTTTCCATGTTCATCAATAGGAAACTCAATATTCTTAAGATATCAGTTCTTGCAAACTTGGTTTATGGACTCAATGCACGCAAAGTAAAATTCCACCATTATTTTTATAAATGTTAACGTGATTCTCGAGTTTATAAGAAGACACAAAAGACCAAAATATCCAACACATTGTCGAAGAAGAAAAAATTTGGAGAACTGACACAACTTTATTTCATGATTTAGTATAAAGCTAAACTAATCAAGGGAGAATGGTATTGGCAAAAAAAAAAAAAAAAAAAAAAAAAGGACAAATGATCAATGGAACTAAATATACACCAGATAAATAAACCCATAGAAATACAGTCAACTGATCTTTGACAATGGAGCAAGGCAATACAATGAATTAAGAGATTGTCTTTTGAACAAGTGGTGCTGGAACAAATGAGAATCCACATTTGAAAAAATGAATCTTTGCACACATCTCACACTATTCACAAAAGTTAACTCAAAGTGGGTCATAGACTTAAATGTAAAATGCAAAAGTATGAAACATAAGGGAAATGTCTAGATACCTTGGGCATGGCGATAACTTTTTAGATACACTTCTAACATATGGTCATGAAAAAGAATTGATAAGCTGGACATTAATAAAATTTAAAACTTCTACTCTATGAAAGACACTATCATAGAGTGAGAAGACAAATGGAGATAGTGAAACTATATTTACAAAAGACATATCTTATTAAAAATTGTTACCCAGGGCTTCCCTGGTGGTGGCACAGTGGTTGAGAGTCCGCCTGCCGATGCAGGGGACACGGGTTCATGCCCCGGTCCAGGAGGATCCCACATGCCGCGGAGCGGCTGGGCCCGTGAGCCATGGCCGCTGAGCCTGTGCGTCCAGAGCCTGTGCTCCGCAACGGGAGAGGCCACAACAGTGAGAGACCCGTGTACCGCAAAAAAAACAAACAAAAAAAGTTACCCAAAATACAGGGGGGAAAGCTATTAATACTTAATAGTTAAATGAACCACCCAATAATAAAATGGGCAGGGCTTCCCTGGTGGTGCAGTGGTTGAGAGTCTGCCTGCCAATGCAGGGGACACGGATTCGTGCCCCGGTCTGGGAAGATCCCACATGCCGCGGAGTGGCTGGGCCCATGAGCCATGGCCGCTGAGCCTGCGCTCCGCAACGGGAGAGACCACAACAGTGAGAGGCCCGCGTACCACAAAAATAATAATAATAATAATAAAATAAAATAAAATGGGCAAAAGAAGTAAACAAGCAGCTCCCCAAGGCACATATACAGATGGCAAATAAACATATATAAAGATGCTTCAAAAATCATTAGCAATAGTAAATTTTAAAAATGAGATACCCCTACCTCTCTATTAGAGTTACTAAAATCCCAAACACTAAGGCCATCAACTGAACGTGTCCCCAGGAATGTTATGTTGAAATTCAGTCCTCATGGTATCTGGAGGCAGGCCTTTAGGGGTGATGAGCTTAAAAGTGCAGAGCCTTTAAGAAAGGAATCTGTGTGCCTTATAAAACAAACCACAGAGGTTGATCCTTTGCTATCTGTAAGAGATCTGACTATGAAAAAGGATGAGGGCCCTCAAAAGACATTATAATTTGCTGAAGGCTTGATCTTGGACTTCTCAGACTCCAGAAGTATAACAAATATATGTCTGTTGTTTATAAACCACCCAACCTATGGTAATTTGTGTCTGCCTGAACTAAATCAGCAATTCTCAATTGGTGGGAGAAGCTAGAGCAAAAAGAAGCCTCAGCCACTGTGAGAGGCAAATGAACATCAAAGTCCCGTTAGAACAGCGGTCCCCAACCTTTTTGGCACTTTT
Source organism: Mesoplodon densirostris (assembly GCF_025265405.1). Lineage (NCBI taxonomy): Eukaryota > Metazoa > Chordata > Mammalia > Artiodactyla > Ziphiidae > Mesoplodon > Mesoplodon densirostris. The sequence continues at coordinate 390,651 of NW_026778236.1, read as the reverse complement.
TCCACAGGGGAGGAGGGAAGGATGATTCCTACGCATCACATGTACTGTGCACCTTCTTTGTATTATTACATTATAATATATAATAAAATCATTATACAACTCACGATAATGCAGAATTAGTGGGAGCCCTGAGCTTGTTTTCACTTGCCACTCACTGATAGGGGTTTGATATGTCTGCAAACAATTTATTATGGTCTCTGTGCAGTCAAACCTCTCTGCTAATGATAATCTGTATTTGCAGCCACTCCCCAGCACTAGCATCATCCCCTCAGCTCCACCTCCGATCATCAGGCATTAGATTCTCATAAGGGGCACACAACCTAGATCCCTCACATGCGCAGTTCACAGTAGGGCTCGCACTCCTATGAGAATCTAATGCTGCCACTGATCTTACAGGAGGCGGTGCTCAGGTGGTAATGTAAGTGATGTGGAACGGCTGTAAATACAGATGGAGCTTTGCTCACTTGCCCACTGCTCACCTCCTGCTATGCAGCCCAGTTCCTAACATGCCACGGACCAGTACCAGTCCTTAGCCCGGGAGCTGGGGACTCTGCTTTAGAAGACAGTTGTCAGTTTCTTACAAAAGTATTGATAATAGTCTCCTGAAAAGTCAGGTCCAAACAAATCTGCATGTGAATTTTTATAATAGCTTTACACTATAACATTCTGGAGAAGGCAACTATATACACAATAAGAATATCTGTGGTTTCCACACATTTAAGGGAGGCAAGAGGAATTAAGAGATGGAGAACAGGATACATTTAGGACAGTGAATCTAGTTTGTATTTCTTTGAAGGGGGTTGCAAGTCATACACACCAGTGAAAACCTACACAATGTGCAACAGAGTGCATCAGAATGTAAATTATGGGGGTTAATTAACAATGAAGCATTAATATTGTCTTATCACTTGTAACTAATGTACCACATTACTATGAGATGTTCAGGACAGCGGAAACCATGGGTCAGGAACTTTGGGGGACTTTTTGTATTTTTGGCTCAATTTCCTATAAACCATTTAAGAAGTGCTCTAAAATGTAGTCAATTAATAAATTTAAAGAAGAGGGTGTTTAAGAAATTCCTATCTCTACATCAAAACTTTTAATAACTCCTATTTGCCCTTCACAAATTAAGCTGCATCCTTTGTGTCCCCTCTTCATAAACTACACTGTAGCTACATCTGTACTGCCTTTCCCCTTCTAAATTCTCAGTTTTCTGCGACTGTACATCTTGGCTCTCACCTAAGCTACTTTCTCTGCATAATGCAAGTCACATTTTATTATAATTTATTGTTAGTGAAACCTTATTAGTCTTTTTACCACATTAAAATAAACACTTCACAGAGCACTTATTATATGAAGAAAATATTTGCAGATATTAAATACCTGCAATTAAAAAACATGGTCATGGGCTTCCCTGGTGGTGCAGCGGTTGAAGTCCGCCTGCCGATGCAGGGGACACGGGTTCGTGCCCCGGTCCGGGAGGATCCCATGTGCCGCGGAGTGGCTGGGCCCGTGAGCCATGGCCGCTGGGCCTGCACGTCCGGAGCCTGTGCTCCGCAACGGGAGAGGCCACAGCGGTGAGAGGCCCGCGTACCGCAAAAAAAAAAAAAAAAACATGGTCATGATGCCTTAATTCATTAAGCAATAGGATTTAAAAAAATTATAAGGCTGTGCTTTCTTCCTTCTTTGCCTTTATCTACAATAACCTAATTTATGTATATTAATTTATACTGGATAAAGAAATACACTCACGTGCACAGATGAGCTGACAATGTAGTATTAATATGGTTAACAAAATTCTCAGATAATTGTGAATTATTTAAAATTAGTTTTTAAAGATAATATTTCTTATATTTTAATTTTTTCTCTTCAAAATGTATACAAGTTAAAGAAAAACTACTATATAATAACAAAACAGCTAATCTTTCTTTTACCTGAGTGGAGTTAGATAGCTGTTTTCTCCATGGCTCTTCTGTGCTGCTGCTCAGGTTTTTGCAATTATGAGGTAGAGTGAGTGTGTTTTGCGGCAGATAAGGCACATTTCCATTACTTCCACTTCCTGTTATATAATTATCACCTACCAAAATGGTGTCTGTACTCCCTAGCATTTTTGATGTGCCGCAAGGAGTATCGCCTGCAGAAAAAGGTCCACTGGACAAAGGCTTTTCAAAACAAGCAGAGCGTACTTCAAGCTGAGAGACACTAGGTACTCTGGGTAGAACAGTAGTTTGTCCTGTTTGTCTCATCTTCAAAAACAAAAAAGAAAACCTGCTTGTATGACTTTGAAATGTATAATCAATACATTCCTAACTTTATCATAAAAGTCAATCTCTCTAGATTAAAAAACATACATTTTAGAAATGAAATGCTATGTTCATATGGGTAAAGCACAACCTTTTTCACTATAAGCTAAAGAAAGCTCTCATTAGTGGTATAAGGGCAAAAGAAAGCACTGAAAATTATAACTTAGTAATTTATAGGCCTTATTTCCCATCATAAACTAGGGGATTTCAAACAGCCATTCCATTACATTTATACCAAATCCCTGATAACAATCCTTAAAACATCTCCACCTCAGTATGAATATTTTGTTAATTATAAAAAAATAAAAGTAAGCCTACAGAACACACCTGAAATATGCAAAAAAATGTAAAATACTAGCTGTTATTTTCTAAACTAATTTGTGGCTATTTAAAGAAAGTGAACTGTCCGTTAGTGATATTTAAAGCTCAGATATATAAATTCTATTGACTACACATAGGAAGTAGAAATACATATTAAACTCTAAAAATATATTGTATTCAAGAAAAATACTTAACATAATGATAAATATCAGAATGAAAATGGTATACATACTTGTTGCATTAAGACAAGTTGAGTTTCCAACTGTCCCAGAATTAGTTTCTGTGCCGGACTGAAATTGTCTCTATTTACGCGCAGCTGTTCCAAGTGCTGGAAAAATGAAAAAGTATTCAAAGAAATAAATAAGTCACTATCAGGCAAAGTATCACTGAAAAGACTACAAACTCAGAAATTTTGAAGTGAAATACAGTGATTTCTAACCAAAAGTAATCAGTCCCAAAATGAAGTCCTTACAAAAAGCTAAGAAAAAGTAAAAAAACAAGAATTCATCTAAAGAAGGTAATTTTTATGTTTTGAGTTAAATACATGCACAGGAAATCACAATCTTCAAAGAGAAAGCTGTTTAACTGTAAGATGTGTTATAACAACAATGCTTAAGAGCAACATCGTTTATAAAATACTGGAAATGATATAAAAGTCCAACAATAGAAAACCAGTTGAATAATATATGGCTTCCGAGGAATTTTTTTTTTTTTTTTTTTTTTGCAGTACGCGGGCCTCTCACTGTTGTGGCCTCTCCCATTGCGGAGCACAGGCTCCGGAAGCGCAGGCTCAGCGGCCATGGCTCACGGGCCCAGCCGCTCCGCGGCATGTGGGATCTTCCCAGACCGGGGCACAAACCCGAGTCCCCTGCATCGGCAGGCAGACGCTCAACCACTGCGCCACCAGGGAAGTCCCAAACTTTTGATTATTTGTAGGAAAGGGAAATTAAGTGGATGGAGGCAGGAACTGGAAGAACTCTTTATACCTGTGCACCCTATATTCTAATAATTCGGGTTTTTAAAAATAAGTTTAATTATTTATTTATTTAATTTTGGCCGAGTTGGGTCTTTGTTGCCATGCACAGGCTTTCTCCAGTTGCGGCGAGCGGGGGTCACTCTTCGCTGTGGTGCGCAGGCTGCTCATTGCAGTGGCTTTTCTTGCAGGGGAGCAAGGGCTCTAGGCGCGCAAGCTTCAGTAGTTGTAGCATGCGGGTTCAGTAGTTGTGGCTCATGGGCTCTAGGGCACAGGTTCAGTAGTTGTGGTGCACGGGCTTAGATACTCTGCGTCATGTGGGATCTTCCCGGACCAGGGCTAAAACCTGTGTCCCCTGCACTGGCAGGCAGATTCTTAACCAGTGTGCTACCAGGGAAGCCCTCTAATAATTCTAAACTTCAAACATGAATATACCGCTTGTTTTAAAAAGGTAAAAAACAAAAATGAATTATGATCTCTATTCCTCTGAAAAATATAAGCTCATTATACTTATATACGTATTAATTTACACCATGTTTGAATGGCTTACTGCCATTCAATTTTAAGAATACCCAGAAAAGCTTAAAGTTTACTACCTCGACTGCATTAAAACATGGTGTTAAAACCATGAAAAGAATATTTCATACCTGTAATTTCTGTGGTGTCAAACACCATGAATGAACTTGTTGCTGTACTGAAGTATGTGAAACAGTATGGCCACTATTCCAGTTCTCAGAACTATTCTGAGGAAAATTTATTTGTAAAAATTAAAAAATACTTGGTTAAACTCATACACCAATAATTATGACTAGTGAGATACCAAATGACTAGGAATTGGAGTATTTACACATAAATAAAGCTTATCTTTTAAAATCATTTAAAAATTTTTTAATGTATAATCAATTTGGAAAATTATGAATTTGAATTGTCATTCATTCTTTAACTTCACCTTAAAAGGCTCGTATCTAAAAATGACTGAAAACTAACTCCAACACTTAATTTATTTTAATGTCTGAAGTGGTGGTATAAAGTACATTAAATTCATAAAAGCAGGGAAATGAATAAAATGACTTGATGAACAAAGTTATCACAACTTTCTATATTTCTATCACTACTTTCTATAAATGATCCTACAATTTCAGGGTAGGAAATACTGCTTATAATAGCAAAATAACAAAATCTTTTCAGTCTCTGATGTACATAGTTTAAAATTTAAGACAGGCACAATTACAGACTTTTAGCTTCACTTCTGATTGGGTTTTCCATTTCTCTAAAATGTATATATACCTTTGTTGGAGTAGATGTTCTTTTCCTCTTGGCAGGACTGGACAGGCCATCTACTTCGTTAGAAGTAATCATGGGTACTGGCAAGGGCTGTTGTGAAATTGGTGTTTGACTGAGGCCTAATACAGGTTCAGTATTTGGATGATGAACTTTGTAAGCCTAAGGATCACAGAAGTAAAACAAAAACATGGTTCTACATATTCTTAATTCATGCCTTCAAATTACAAAACTTTATAAGCTGCATACTTTCAAAATTACGTGGACATCATGGATTGCAACTGAAAATCAAAATCAAATGATGCATCAATGGAGGAATGTGTATCTTCTTTTGAAAAACTTGGTTTTTAAAACATTAAATAAACCACTGTATAACAGTCCCTTATAAAATCCCTTTTGAAATCATGAAACTATACAAAAGTTTTAAATTGGTAACCCAAGTTTTTTCCCATATCAGAGGAAGTTCTATTTTGATCTAAAATCCCTTTGTAATTAGATATGAAGGATTCAAATGTTTTTAAAAAGCCAATTCTACTGTAATTTAGGTCTGATCACTATCAACTGGAAAGAACCCTTAAAGCTGGGCACCTACAGAAGATAACCCAACTTCTCACCTGCTGTGCTGTGTTCATGGCACCCTGCCTGGAGGTAAGCTCTGCGGGTATTGGTAGGCTCCATGCCTCCTCAATACTAGGAAGTAATTTAGTTTTATTCTGTAGACTACCTTGTGGAAGGTTACACAACTGAGCCTAGGAAAAATTATGTAAAAAGCAAATTTAACACAGGACTACTTGAGTAATAGCAAGTCCACCAAAACTTCCTCAATGTAACAGGTATTTATTTTTTAAAGAAAGCAGATTATAAATTTGGGGTTTCAGATATATGCTAAGTATAAAGAGGGCAACTAGAATATACCTGCAAGAATCAGAACAAAGCTTAAGTTCTGTTTTTCAGAATTGCCATGGATACCTTCTCATGAAATTTCAAGCAAGAGTGAAAAACAATGTGTTTTTTTCTATAAAATGCTGTAACTTAAAAACATAGCACACAAAATCATGCAAATTAACATGCATCAACAAAATAAAGATGCAAAAGAACATTTTCAATACAGTATATCTTAAAGTGAAAAATAATATCACAAAATATTAAAAAGTACAGAAACAAGTTATTCACATCAAAACAAAAACAGACAAACTTTCCAGCCACCCTCCTGTGCCAGTTATCATATGGAAATGTCTTTTAAAATATGCTATTTTAAAAATTTACCTGTAAAAACTTAATTCTTCCTGTGAGCATAGAGCTATTAGTACAACTTTTGCTTCTAGTTGCATTTAAGTAGCATTTAATGGCATCCTGAGGTTGGTTGCAGGATTCATAGAGAGTGCCTAGGTCCATCCAGGCTGCTGCATGGCCATGGTCCAACTGTACAGCACAAATATAGGCCTGTAATGCATCCATAGGCTGATTTTGCTGCTGATAGAGTATACTGGAAAGAGAAATGAAGTTTTCTAAAACTGACTGGGTGTAAGATTATTACATAGTATATTAGACGTAGTTCACTGAACTTGTGTATCAATTAAAAATATTACAAATTTTACACACACAGGCCTTACCCTATTGAACACCAGGTATCTGCACTTGCTTCTGATTTATCAATAGACTGCCTGTAAGATATAAAGGCATCCTGAACTTTCCCAATACTTGAGTAGCACCTGAAAGAGGGGAGAAATAGGTATAGTTATAAATATATATATTTATATAAAGTATTCATAAATGCTTAAATTAACTATATTAGTTTACCAAAATTATATATATGGAAAGGAAAAATACTTATTAGCAACATACATGTTTTCATATAGATTTAGACACTGATTTTAATCTACATTATAATTTGCTGTTAAATGAACTTTCTTATGACTGCAAACACATGTTATATAATGAACTCTTTTCAAACCACTATAGCCCAAACTTGTTCACTGCTAGAGCTCTTTTTATATGTACTTTATACTCAAGCTTCTTATGCTACAAGAATATAGAGCTAGAAAACAAACAGAAATTAAATGTTGATTTTAATTTCACTGGCACATCCGAATTTTCCTTTCTGAACTTACAATACTCATAACAAACATTCCTTAACTCATGAAACATACAAAACTGAGATACAGTTAATATCAAATTGCATATAAAAAAGCGGTAAAAGTAAGTTTAAAAAATGGCTATTTGTGGGTTGAGAGACATCAGAAATGCCAGTACCAGAGAAAGAGATGCAATTTCAAAGAGTGCATACAACGTAAGAATCTGAGGCAGAATTTAAAAGGGAACAGTAATGCAAACAGGCACAGATATTAGAGACTATACGAATAGTAACAGACAAAAAATTTTTTTAACAAAACCAAATTTCAGATTACCAGACAAATGCCCTGTGTGTGTATATATGTATATATATACATATATTTATATATGTGTGTGTATATATATATATGTATATATATCTTTCCTAAATATTAGGAGAACTGGAAGTATTTCCTGAAACCAGCATTTTCACATTCCATTGTTTTTTGTTTTTTGGGTTTTTTTTGTCGTATGCCGGCCTCTCACCGTTGTGGCCCCTCCCTTTGCCAAGCACAGGCTCCAGACGCGCAGGCTCAGCAGCCATGGCTCACAGGCCCAGCCGCTCCGCGGCATGTGGGATCCTCCTGGACCAGGGCATGAACCCGTGTCCCCTGCATCGGCAGGCGGACTCTCAACCACTGTGCAACCAGGGAAGCCCTCACATTCCATTTTTTAAAAATCAAAACAAAAATTCAATGTGTCCACATTTGTCTAGTCCACTGACCAGGGCTCTTCTCTCCAGCACAAGTTGTCTAGGTTTCTCTGAGGTAGGCTGGTATAACAGAAGCAGTACTGAGTAAAGCTGGGTTCTACCTCTTTTTGTGACATTAATTAGCTATGTTACCTTCAAAAAAACCCACTTTACTTCTTTGAACTCATGTCCCCCATTTGTATTACAAGAGGGTGAACTAAGTTGCTGCCTGATCATTCCTAACTCTTAAAAGTTTTCTGACTGTGGGACACTATTTAACATTGTCATTACCAGTGTTATTACTGTATTACCCCATTCCTTTAACATACACATTCCAAACAAGAAGCAGCAATAATATGCAACACAGCCTTGAACACAGAGGTAACATATAGTCTCTGAAATATTAGGATAATCAAATCTCTGTAAGTTTTACCAGCAGTGAGATGCCCATTCAGAGTGCCAATAAGTTTTACAATATTTTTCACAAATTTGATTTTTCTATCAATAAAGCCAATTAGAAGCAATATATCAAAGGCAGAAGGTAAGATAAACAAAGTTATAGAAAAAAAGTTATATAAAAATAAACTGTCTAAAATGATAATCCTTAGCCCAAAAAGGTAAGTATGTTCTTGTTGAGAAATCGAGAATGTTCTGTACTTGCAGAAACTTTTATCCAAAAAAGTTAAAAACAAAGCGTATGCCAATGTTTTAAATTCAGATAACCTCTAATAAAACCCTCTGTGGAATACTGCTCTTCTTAAACAGATGAGAAAGTGCACCCTACTAAAATGCTGATTTTAAACATATTTCATTGCATCTTCATTGTACATGGCTGTGATTAAACAGAAACAACAATAAGGATCCCTTATACTAAGAAGTCACACACAATGTAAACTACATTATGCTACAAATTTTTATCTTGGATAAAAAGGAAAAAAATATCCTGGGTCATATTCTTTTAAGCTATACTAGCAAAGTGCTAATAAAAACCTAGTATTATATGTCACACCTCTCCCTCTTTCTAAAGATAAGCCTCTTTTATAATCACTGTATGAAGACAAATATTGTGCAAAGGTGGTAATAATAATAGCTCCAAACCCAAATGCCACTTATTTAGTTCACTTATTCCATTTATTAAATATTGGATTGAACCAGGCACATTGCAAGGCAATGGAAGATAGGAAAGATTCAGTTTCTCCTGGAGGACCTTTAGTAGAGGAGAAAAAACTAAGTAGACAAGCAACTCAAATTACACTGTTCTATAAGCCTGGGGAGACTACGAAAAAGTCCACTGAAAGTAGCTAACATTAATTCTTATTATACATAATAGAAAATCAAATATTTTTTAAAAGAACTATCCTAATACTAATCTAACACAAATATAAATATACTTTACTTTTTAAAACAGAAAGATATTAAAAACTAAAAATTAGGGGCTTCCCTGGTTGCGCAGTGGTTGAGAGTCTGCCTGCCGATGCAGGGGACACAGGTTCGTGCCCCGGTCCAGGAAGATACCACATGCTGCGAAGCGGCTGGGCCCGTGAGCCATGGCCGCTGAGCCTGCGCGTCCGGAGCCTGTGCTCCGCAGCGGGAGAGGTCACGACAGTGAGAGGTCCGCGAACCGCAAAAAAAAAAAAAAAAAAAAACCTAAAAATTAAAATTAACACAAAACCTAAGTTTGATTTAGACTTCATGTCAAACGTCCTAGAAAACAAAAAATTCAATGTGAAAAATAATGAGGCAAAATTCACAGTCAAACCAAGGACAACTAAATTTATAACCTTGAGAAAAGGTACCTGTCATATCTAATCTAATCCATTCATTAATAGGCGGAATAAAAATTCAGACCTCAAACAAGTTAAATAAACTTTTCCATAGGCTACTGGTGGTCCTCAGGTAAAATAAAAATGAATTTTCTGAAAATTCTTTAAAACTCTTTAAAACTCTGAAAACTAGTGATAATTCAAGTCACGTGAAGACAACATGAAAATAAAATCTAATAATCAAAATAAGAATTCCTCAGTAAAAGTACCTAACTTAGAGTGATCCAATTTTACCTCCCAAGAATCTCTATTATAATGTATTTAAAATGTCACTAAGCACATTATATTATTAACATTTTAGATTATAAATCAACTCTAGGCAACACACCCAAGTGTCTGGTCTCACCTGCCAAGGAAATACCAAGACTGGCCAGAATTAGGATCTGCCTCCAATGACTTTTGGAGATACTGAATAGCATAGCTTTCCTTGGTGGCTTTGTCTCCTTGTAGATCCACGTTATGATGCATCCATCCTATAATTAAACAATTGCAAGCATTTATCCATGATTAAACTATTCTTCTAGCTTCAAGAATACCATGAAGCACACAAATAAATTAAAATACCCTTTTAGTACATTTATTTGTTTATCTTGAATCAAACTTTCCCTAAATTTCAACCTACCAAAAGTAACTACCACAGAAAAATCCATTTTACTAAAAAGATATAATCAAAGTTATGAGGACTCTTAAAGAATAGAATGAAATTTGAAACATCAGGAGTACTGCATAGAAGCCATAGATAGATTCTCTTTTTCTAAATTTAATTTGGAAAAAAGTTGTCCAATTTATAAACCAAAAAATACAAAGATGATTAATTTACTTGTGCTTTAAAAGTTTATTGTGAAAACAATCTAGAAAGTCCATGCTTATCTCACAGGAATCAATAAAAGTAAAAATATTCAAAGATAAATCATTAAAAACAAAAACACCTTCCCAAAGATTCTACACTTTAATTACACTAATTGTTCTCATATAATCCTAAATATATCATTAGATCAAAAACAAAAACAAAATACCTCCAGGGATATATGGATATCTAAATGAAACACTGGTTCCAAAAGTTATAAAAGCAGTACAGTGCTTAATGAAGAGGTTTAGAGTTACAGCTACAGAGACAATGTTAAGACTGGATCATGAAAAAATGTTAAACATTTAAGACAAATAGAAATTAATGCTTCAGTTTTTAGTCCATTTACATGTATAAAATTACCTTTGCAAAACTATCACTTAGGCAGGAGTATTACTAATTGCTTTTGACATTATAGGTAAAATACTGCCATTATAAAAATATTCACATTATCACAAACTTGATTAAAATTTAGAAATCTACTCAAAACCAAAAACAGCGAAAGGAAAAACAAATTTTAAAAACCCAACCCATATATTAAATTATACATGATAAATAACCAACAAAATGAATTACTGAATATTCTTACTATCATCTGAGTAGTACTGATGTATTACTTATATGATTTTTGAACACCAAACCTTTGCTTTTAAAACATACGAATATAACAAGTAGCTGGAGAAAATAATGAACTCTTCTATAATTTTTAGGTGAGATAGTTCCATTAAGTCATACAATGAAATATATTGTATTTCAAGCTCAATAGCACTTACCTACCCATTTGAATTATTTCAATTCAATTGACTTCAGAGTGCTAAGCACATGGAAATATTCAAACCTCCTCCAGAGGTCAGTTACTAAGGGATAATTTTGAGAATTTAAAAGGACTAGTTGCACTGGACCACTGTATTTAGATAAATTTTGAGATGAACTATGCTAGATAGTAGGAATAAATATATTATCAACTCTTGACAAAAGAAGAGAAAAAATACATTTACAATATAAAATACTCATTTTAAATACCATCTCAAAATAATTTATGTCAAAATTAATCCTAAAACACAGAAGTTTAATGAAAACTTACTTTTAAGCAGGAGAGTTACAATTGCTCCCACCCACCAGTGCCAAATGTTTAAAATACTACAATATATAATAAAAAGTAAAATTTTATGTACCTAACTGTTGTAAAACAGTTGCTTTTACTTGTGCAGGTAGGTTTTCTGTCCCTAAAAGCTGTTCATAAGCTTCTTTTGCAGAGTGATACTTTCTCTAGAGAGTAGAAGATATTCAGAAGAAAAAAAAAAGATATATCAATAATACAACAAAAATAAAAGACTCATAATTATGGAGGACAGACTAGTGGTTACCAGTGGGGAAAAGGAGGGGGGAAGAGGCAAGATAGGGGCACTGGATTAAGAGGCACAAACTACTACATATCAAATAAATAATCTAAAAGAATATATTGCAGAACACAAGGAATATAGCCAATATTTTATAGTAACTACAAAGGGAACACAATCTTTAAAAACTGTGAATCTCTATGCTGCACAACTGAAACTTATATAATACTGTACATCAACTATACCTCAACTAAAAAAAAATAAACCTTCAAACAGAAGGCTTTAAACATCACTGTAGATGTTAAAAAGAAATTAATGGCATGATTTAATTAACTTTTCCAGTAATAAAGTGTAATAAACACTGAAGTATATGTGTATATATATCATAAAAATGTACTAGTATATGAAGATTTAGACAATAATATTTTATAAGTTTCAATTATTTAAAAAAATGAACGTAAAGAGTTCTAATTTATTAACTGAGTATTTTACTGTGGACCACCATGTCTCAAAATAACTAACAACCAATAAAATTACCCTTCAATATAACAAGGTATTAGTAAAATATGGCATTTATAACATTTGCTGTATCTCAAAAGTTACAAAGAAAATAACTCCAACCTCAGACATGATTTAATAACATTCACAAGGCTGGATAAATATTCTACCAGCAAATGTATAATTAACCTAGAAAAACTTTTGAAGATATGGACATCTTATAAAGCAAATACAGGTGCTACTACTATCCTTTACAAACTCTAAGACTGAGGAAAAGTAGTTATTGTCTTGATTTGCATTTTGAAATTTATTACTTTTTAATAGAAAATACTTTTGGAAAATGTTCATAAATAAAAATGGTTTTTAAAGACATAACATTTCCCATAGATACGATACAACGCTCATATTAAAAGTACAGGCAGGGCTTCCCTGGTGGCGCAGTGGTTGAGAGTCTGCCTGCCGATGCAGGGGGACACTGGTTCGTGCCCGGTCTGGGAAGATCCCACATGCGGCAGAGCGGCTGGGCCTGTGAGCCATGGCCGTTGAGCCTGTGCGTCCGGAACCTGTGCTCCGCAATGGGAGAGGCCACAACAGTGAGAGGCCCGCGTACGCAAAAAAAAAAAAAAAAAAGTACAGGCAAATTTACAAATGAGACCATTGCCCACAGTTCTCCTTTAAAAATTATTAGTAAGACTAAAACCTATTATTGTTACTGTGATATTAAACACAACTCTTCCAAAATAACAGAAAAAATTAAAAAGAGAAAATCCAAAGTATGATCTCTTTAAAACATACTTGGGAGTGGCACACATATATACACTACCAAACATAAAACAGCGAGAGGGAAGCAGCTGCTGCATAGCACAGGGAGATCAGCTCAGTGCTCTGTGACCACCTAGAGGGGTGGGATGGGGAGGGTGGGAGGGACGGAGACGTAAGAGGGAAGAGATATGGGGACATATGTATATGTATAACTAATTCACTTTGTTATAAAGCAGAAACTAACACACCACTGTAAAGCAATTATACTGCAATAAAGGTGTTAAAAAAAACACATACTTGGAAAAACAACTGTTTTAGACATTTAAAACTTATTTTAAAAACGGATGATAAAGTCATTTCCAGGACATTTTTATTAAATGAGCAAAGCAATATGATTCATTAAAATGTATAAACTGGTGATAAAAATACTGAGTTTTTACTTTAACCAAATGAGACAAGGAAAGAAGAAGAAAAAACCCATCTCTTTTTTTATCTCTATCATATACTCATATACATATGTACATACACACGTGTATACATAGGAAAGCCATGGCTTTAACGCAGACAGCAAATCAACATCCACAAAGAAGCCAACACTTACAAGGATAAACACTTCCCCAAGCATGAACATCTACAGTTAATAAATTCAGCAGGATACAAAATTAACAATCAAAAATCAGCTGCATTTCTATATGCTAGCAGAGAATAATTTAAAAAGGAAATTACGATAACAAGTTAACTTATCACTAGAAACAAAATTAATTTAAAATAAATTTACCGGGCTTCCCTGGTGGCTCAGTGGTTAACAATCTGCCTGCCAATGCAGGGGACACGGGTTCAAGTCCTGGTCCGGGAAGATCCCACATGCCACGGAGCAACTAAGCACGTGTGCCACAACTACTGAGCCTGCGCTCGAGAACCAGCAAGCCTCAACTACTGAAGGCTGTGCACCTACAGCCTGTGCTCCACAACAAGAGAAGCCATCGCAACAAAAAGTCTGCGCACCACAACAAAGAGTAGCCCTCACTCACAGCAACTAGAGAAATCCCACGTGCAGCAACGAAGACCCAACGCAGCCAAAATTAAAATAAATGTATTTAAAAATTAAAAAATAACAATTAAATGAATTTACCAAATATGTGACTTGTGTACAAAACACCACACTTTCTTTATCTACTCATCTGTTATTGATTGTTTCCACATCTTGTCTATTGTTAGTGGTTCAACAAACACAGGACAATTCTTATTTTTTTAATGTATTTATTTTTATTATTTATTTTTTATTTCTGGCTGCGTTGGGTCTTCGTTGCTGCACGCGGGCTTTCTCTAGTTGCAGCGAGCAGGGGCTACTCTTGGTTGTGGTGCACGGGCTTCTCATCGCGGTGGCTTCTCTTGTTGTGGAGCACAGACTCTAGGCGCTCAGGCTACAGTAGTTGTGGCTCACGGCTCTAGAGCGTAGGCTCGGTAGTTTTGGCGTATGGGCTTAGTTGCTCCGTGGCATGTGGGATCTTCCCGGACCAGGGCTCAAACCCGTGTCGCCTGCATTGGCTGGTGGATTCGTAACCACTGAGCCACCAGGGAAGCCCCATTTCAATTTTTTTGAATAAACACTCAAAGGTTGGAATACTGGTTGGATCCTATGACACTTTAATTTTTGAGGAATCTTCATACTCCTTCTGCACTGGCTGCACCATTCTGCATTCCCACCAACAATGTATGGGGGCTCCAATTTCTCCACATCCTCACCAACACTTGCTTTCTTTTGTTTTTTCATAATAGCATTTAGACAGATTTTAACTAATGTATTTATATATATATATTTAGACATGTTTTTGCACACTTAATAAACTGTAGTACTGGGTAAACATGACTTTTAAGTGCATTGGGAAACCAAAAAATTCATGTGACTTGCTTTATTGCAATATTTACTTGATTGCAGTGGTCTGGAACTGAACCTGCAATATTTGTGAAGTATTCCTGCATTAAGGTAACAACACTTCCTGAAGCGATTTAAGGATTCAATGTAATCTCTATCAAACTCCCACTGTATTTGCCAGAAATTTTAAAAATCATCCTAAAGTTCATATGGAATTTCAAAGCGCCTCAAATTCAAACAATCTTGGGGGGTAAAAAAGAACAAAAATTCAATTATTTACACATCCTGGGTTAAAAACTTTCATTTTTTCATCATATACTACACCTTTATCTTTTTCATTCATCATTACTACAAAACTGCTAAAGGGAGAAATAATCCAGGTGTTTACTCACAGATGAACAGAAATAGAATTTGATATACATATATGGAGTCATCCCTGATATCTTCAGGGGATTAGTTCCAGGACCTTAGCGGATGCTCAAGTCACTTATATATGCAAAATGCAGTAGTAGATGTGTATAACCTATGCACATCCTTACATTTGTCTTCTTCATCTCTAAATTTCTTATAATACCCAGTTCAATGTAAATGCTATGTAAATAGTAGCTGGAACGTAGTAAGTTCAAGTTTTGCTTTTTGGAACTTTCTGGAATTTCTTTCCCAAATATTTTTGATCTGAGCTTGGCTTAATATGAATATGCAGAACCCACGGACAGTGAGGGCTGACTGCACATATAATGGAATGTTATTCAGCCTTAAAAAATAATAAAATTCTGATACATGCTACAACATGGAAGAACCTTGATGGTATTAGGCTAAGTGAAATAAGTAATACACAAAAGACAAATATTGTAGGAGCCTATTTATATGAATCAGCCTGCCAATGCAGGGGACACGCGTTCGAGCCCTGATCAGGGAAGATCCCACATGCTGCAGAGCAACTAAGCCTGTGCACCACAACTACTGAGCCTGCACTCTAGAGCCTGCGAGCCACAACTACTGAGCCCATGGCCACAACTACTGAGCCCATATGCCACAACTACTGAAGCCCGTGCACCTAGGGACCGTGGTCCACAACAAGAGAAGTCACTGCAATGAGAAGCCCACGTACCGCAACGAAGAGTAGCCCCCGCTCGCCTCAACTAGAAAAAGCCCACACGTGGAAACAAAGAACCAAAGCAGCCAAATAAATAAATAAATAAATAAAATCAATTAATTAATTTAAAAACATCTAATACTGTTTATTAAGGAGCTAAAAAATAAGGAATATAATAAACACAAAGGCAGATGGAAGGAAATAATGAATATGGAGAGCAAGAAAACAAAAGATAAACACGGAAATCAATAGCTGAATCTTTGAAAAGATCAACATTAACAAACTTAGGTGGACTGATAAAAATATAGGAAGACCAAATCACAAATCATAAATTAAAGTGAGACACTACTAACCTCATAAAAATAAAGTGTTAAGAGAATACTACGAAAAACTGTATGCCAAAAAATTATATAACCTAGATGAAATGGACAAATTCCTATAGACATGTACATTACCAAAACTGACCAAAGAAGAAATAGGAAAATCTCAACAGACCTATAAACAGTGAAGAAACGGACTCAGGATTCATGAATCTCCAAAGGAAAATTATGAAACAAGTGTCTTCCCTGGGGAATTCCACCAAACATTTAAGAAAAATGAACAGCAATTCTGAAATCCTTTGTAAAAAATGAAAACAGAGGGAAAACTTCCTAATGCATTCTATGAGGTCAGTATTATCTCGATATCAAAACCAAAGACATTTTATTTAAAAAAAGAAAACTACAAACCAATATCCTTTATGCATATTTATGCAAAAATTCTCAAAAGAATACTAACTTACTGAATTCAGCATCATATTAATAAAAAATGAAGTAGGACTTATTCCCAGAATGAAAGGGTGGTTCACTCAATGTAATATTGCACATTAACAGAAAGAAGTCAAAAGAACATATGATCAGCTCCA
Source organism: Mesoplodon densirostris (assembly GCF_025265405.1). Lineage (NCBI taxonomy): Eukaryota > Metazoa > Chordata > Mammalia > Artiodactyla > Ziphiidae > Mesoplodon > Mesoplodon densirostris. The sequence goes on along the minus strand of NW_026778236.1, from coordinate 373,824 downwards.
CTGATGCAGAAAAAGAATTTCACAAAATGTGACAAAATTCAGCATCTTTTCATGATAAAAAATATTCACCAGGACTTCCCTGGTGGCGTGTGGTTAAGAATCCCCCTGCCAATGCATGGACACTGGTTCCAGCCCTGGTCCGGGAAGATCCCATATGCCATGGAGCAACTAAGCCTGTACACCACAACTACTGAGCCTGTGCTCTAGCACCCATGAGCCACAACTATTGTGCCTGTGTGCCACAACTACTGAAGCCCGTGTGCCTAGAGCCCATGCTCTGCAACAAAAGAAGCCACCATAATGAGAACTGAGAACCCAGTGCATTGCAACGAAGAGTATCCCCCACTCACCACTAGAGAAAGCCCATGCACAGCAATGATGACCCAATGCAGCCAAAAATTAATTAATTAATTAATTTTTAAAAATACTCACCAAATTAGGAATATAGGGGAACTACTTCAATCTGATTAAGGGAACTTTTGAAAAACCAAAGGGATTACATAGCAGCTTTATTCGTAACTGCCACAATTTGGAAGAAACCATTATATCCTTCAGTAGATGAATGGATAAATAAACTTGGTTCATCCAGACAATGGAATATTATTCAGAGCTAAACAGAAATGAGGTATCAAGCCATAAAATGATATGAAGGAAACTTAAATGCATATTACTAGAACCCAACCACAGTCTCTATGAAAAGACCTATGAAAGTCTCTATGAAAGTCTCTGTGAAAAGACCACAGTCTCTATGATTCCAACTCTCTGATATTCTGGAAAAGGCAAAACTATGAAGGCAATAAAAGACCTGTGATTGTCAGGGATTGGGGGAGGCAGAAAGGTTAACTGGAAGAGAACAGAGGATTTTCAGAGCTGTGAAAACACTCTGTATGATACCATAATGATAGATAAACATAATTATACATTTCTCCAAATCCACAGAATGTACAACACTAAGAATGAACCGTAATGTAAACTCTGAACTTTGGGTGATGATGGGTTGTCAACGTACGTTATTAACTGCAACAAATGTACCACTCTGGTGGGGAGTGTTAATAACACGGAAGGCTATGGGGCAATAAATATATACAAAATCTCTGTACCTTCTCTGCAATTTTGCAGTGATCCTAAAAATGCATGGGAAAAAAAGACTTAAAAAAATAGTGAACATAACACACAATGCTGAAAAAGTGAAAGACTACCCACTAAAACCAATAAAGAGACAAGGATATCTATTTTCACTTCAGCATTCAAAATTTTCTCCAGAGGACTTAGGCAAGAAAAATAAAAGATATCTGACTTGGAAATGAAGAAGTTAAATTATTGTATCTGCAGATGACATGACCATTTTAATGACTAATTCAATTACTTTGAAAGAGGACTCTTCAGGCCTCTCAAACTCTCCTTCAGTGAATTTTGCTACTTTGTGTCTTTTAAGGAATCGATCCATTTTATCTAAGTTATAAAATTTCCGGGTGTAGAGCTGTTCAGGCATTCCCTTACCGAACTGGTAATGTAAGTGGACTGAGTTGTGATATGATGCTTGGTTTTATATGTCAGCTGACTGGGCTAAGGAATGCCCAGACTGCTAATGAATCATTATTGCTGGGTGTATCTGTGAAAGTATTTCTGGAAGAGATTCCATTTGGATGGATAGACGGAGTAAAGAAGATTGCCCACCCTCCCCAATGTGGGTAGGCATCAGCCAATACCAACACAAAAAAAAGGCAGTGGAAGTGTAACTTTGCTCACTGCCTGCTTGAGAATGGGACGTCATCTTCTGCTTTCAGATCCTCGAACTTGCGGTTCTTGAACTAAAGAACTATACAGATTTGGAGTAAAGTTTCTTTGGCTTGCAGACACAATTCCATCAGCAAGTTCCTATAATAAATGTACACACACAATATATATATACATACACACATACTATATATATATATATATATATATATATATATATATATATATATATATATATATACATGCAAACATATACACACCCATATGCTCCTATTCGCTGTTTCTCTGGAAAATCCTGGCTAATACAAGTGACAACCCCTCTTTCTTCTTTTTCTTTTCTTTCTTTCTTATTTATCTGTTGAAATTTTTTAAATGTTCTTCATTGTGATGATTACCCCTCAACACATGAATGAAATGAAAGAGGATTTATCTTCTTTCATTCTTCATAATGGTAGGTGTGTCTTCTTTTTTTCCTCCCATAGCTGAAACTGAGGTCTATCAAATCTGTTAACAAACAACAAGTTTTCAATTTTGTTCATACTGTTTTTTCTTTTCAATTTCATTGATGTCTGATCTTATCTACTTAGTTTCTTCCTTCTGCTTGCCTTCTGCTTAATTTGCTCTAATTTCTCTCAAGGTAAAAGCTGAGGTTACTGACGTTAGGTCTTTCTCATTTTCCATACAAGCATTTAAGCTATACATTTCATTCTAAGCTAACTCTCTAACCACAACCCACAAATTCTGAGGCTGTATTTTCACTTTTATAATTAAATTTTTTTTTAGTTTTTCTTGTGACTCCTTTTAGACCCATAGTTTAGAACTATACTGTTAAATGTTCAACTATATGAGAATTTTTTTGCTACCATACCGTCACGAGCTTATAATTACATTGTGTTTTAAGAACGTACTTAGTATAATTTGTTATAAACTCTTTTAAAGTTTGTATATAAACTCTTTTAAACTTTCAAGGTGTAGTCCATGGGACAGAAGGTTACCTATGTTAACGAATGCTCCATGTACCATGAAAGCTGTTAAGATTCTACTATTGACTGTGTGTTCTATATAAGTCAATCAGTTCATAACATGATTGATAATACTGTTATTTAGACTGATTAAATTGACTGATCATACACTGTTCAACTTATCCTGAATATATTTTTTTCTGTAGTTGATTATTCATTTATTAAATAAGGCTTGTTAAGATTCCAGGGAGAATAGCTGATTCAGCTACCTCTCATAACCTCATGTATTTTGATGCTCTGTTGCCAGCTGTACCCATGTTAGGATCCTTATGTCCTTTTGGAGAATATATTTCTATATTCCTTTGCTTAAAAGGTGTCTTTGTCTTTAGATTTAACTGAGTTTATAAAATATACCCATAACAAATCTAACCACATCACAAAGAATACTATACCATTTCCAAGTATAGTGAGTGTAGCTATCCTTTCTCAGAATATTTCCAATTTCTCCTTCCTGTCCCTATTAATATTGTTATTTCATTTTATATACCCATATGCTATAAACACCCAATATACTGTATACTGTCACTATTAATGTCTTAAGGAAGAAGATATTGAGGGACATCCATGGTGGTTCAGTGGTTAAGAATCTGCCTGCCAATACAGGGGACACGGGTTCGAGCCCTGGTTCGGGAAGATCCCACATACCACGGAGCAACTAAGCCTGCGCACCATGACTACTGAGCCTGTGCTCTAGAGCCCGAGAGCCACAACTACTTAGTCCACGTGCCACAACTGCTGAGGCTGCATGAGACAACTACTGAAACCTGTGCGCCTAGAGCCCATGCTCTGCATCAAGAGAAGCCACCGCAATGAGAACCCCGTGCACCGCAACAAAGAATAGCCCCCACTTGCCACAACTAGAGAAAGCCCGTGCACAGCAACAAAGACCCAGTGCAGCCAAATATAAATAAATTTCTTTTTTTTAATTATTTCTCCAACACATTACAAAATAAATTTCAATCTTAATTTTGTCTAATTTATAGAAAAATGTAAACATACTACAGAGTTCTAATAGAGTTACACTAAATTTTCCGTATTATTAATATTAGTATGGCATACATCACAATGAATGAACCAACGTGGATATACAGTTATTATTGAAACCCATACTCTATCCAATGTCCCTTTTACCTAATATCATTTTGCTGTTTCAGGATACCACATTTCATTTAGTTGACATGTCTCCTTCAGTTCCTTTTGACTATTATAGAGTCTCAGGTTTTGACTAGTTTAATAGAAGATTATAGTAGCACTGGCAAGTACTTTTTAAGAGTTCTGTGTATTTGGAGTTTGTGTGATATTTTCCTCCTGGTTAGAATGGGGAAATGTGTTTTCAGAATGAAGACTATAGAGGTAAAGTACTCTTCCCATCATCTCGTATCAAGGATACATCATATCAAACATGACCTACTACTGATGCTGTTAACTATGTTCACCTGGCTAACATACAGTGTTCGTCAGTTAGCTCCACTGAAAAGTTCCCCACCACTAACTCTTTCAACAAATGTACTCTCTGGACAGAAGTCATCATTCTCAGTTCACACTTAAGAGAAGCACCTCTTTAATGGGGGAGTATATAATTAATTTGTAATTCTTCTCTGAAAAGATATAGCACCGGTCATAGAATTCTACGAAGGTAGATTCTATTCTTTCAACACTTGAAAGGGGTATTTTACTCCCATACTCTTTGCGCCTGCATGGTTCTGATAAGAAGTCTTGCAATGATTTTTATCCTGATTCATCTGCAAGTACGATGGGTTTTCTGATCATTTCTTTTTCTTATTAGGATAGTGATAATCAAGAGTTTTATGCTTTGTCTTTTTTTTTTTTTTTTTTTTTTGCGGTACGCGGGCCTCTCACTGTTGTGGCCTCTCCCGTTGCGGAGCACAGGCTCCGGATGCGCAGGCTCAGCGGCCATGGCTCACGGGCCCAGCCGCTCCGCAGCATGTGGGATCTTCCCGGACCAGGTCATGAACCCGTGTCCCCTGCATCGGCAGGCGGACTCTCAACCACTGCGCCACCAGGAGAGCCCTGTCCTTTCATTTTTAAGCCCTTTTTTCTCCTTACAATTATTTATGTTCAATTGTCACTGAATTCATTGCATAAGGTCTACCTAATCATTCATGATATGATTACTTCTAAACAAAACCTGGATTATATTTATCTTTATGTACAATTTTCAATCCGTTCATAAAAATGAATTCTGGGGCTTCCCTGGTGGCACAGTGGTTGAGAGTCCGCCTGTCGACGCAGGGGACATGGGTTCGTGCCCCAGTCTGGGAAGATCCCACATGCCGCGGAGCGGCTGGGCTCATGAGCCATGGCCACTGGGCCTGTGCGTCCGGAGCCTGTGCTCCACAGCGGGAGAGGCTGCAACAGTGAGAGGTCCGTGTACTGCAAAAAAAAAAAAAAAAAAAAAAAAAAACAAATATAACATTACAGTTCTACCTGTCCTGCTACATAAAGACTTCAAAGATATTAACAAAACAAGTTAAAGGCAGTCATCAATGAACATACAAAATGGACTGTAATTTGACTTAAAAAAATTATACTGTATGTGTGCATGCACATATGTATGTGTATAAACAAATATGTGGATTTGCCTAAGTAGCTTAAGAGTATTCTTTTTGCAAGAATACTCAAAATTATATTCACACATGTCTGATTACAAGGGGAATTGGTAGCTAAGGACAGAGGAAGAAAGGAACTTAACAGCGCACACTGTCATGTCTTTTTATTCTATATAAACTATTCAAAAATAAACACCATTGTAGAAACATAAAAAATTCAAAAATTTTCTTAATCTCTAAACTTTACAGGATAGTTACAATCATCCAATAATGTGATCATCTAGTCCATGTGGCTTTTCATTAAAATATATTTTATATTAAATATTGATTTCCACGAGTAAGACTGGAATGGTAACTCATCTATTCAAGTGTTTCACTTCTTGAATAAAATTGGGTCATTTATAGTCTGAAAGGAAATTATTTCATCTACATTTTCAAATTTCTTTGCCATAATTTATGCAACAATTTTCATAACTTTTCTTTAAACACTTTTTAAAACAATATATGCCATCCTCTATCCTAATTTTGTACACTTCTGCACTTCTTCCTCTTTATACAGGCTTCTGAAAAATAATTTTTGAAGAATCAGTTTCTGGTTTCATTAAGCCTATAATTAAAGAATTATCCAACTCATTAATGGTAGCACACAAAGAGAAAAACACATTAGGACTGAGTGAAAGAGGAATAAGGAGATCTACTTATTTATGAGAGAAACCAAGTAATCAAAACCAAAAGAAGTAATACTATAGGGTTAAACACTCTGGGTATATCATTAAAATGATGCAAATGATGCCAATCATAAATGATCAAGACAAAAACATTATCATTATTTGGACATAAGATTAATATATCTTAAAGGATCTAAATATTACGAACAGCTAAGAAATCAATGGTTTTGGCGGCAAGACTAAAAACCATTAATAGGAAATAAATTTCACAAAATTGAGGAGAGGGGTTCCAACACTGTGTCTATTCCAGGCTTCCTTCTGATCTTTCAAGTTTCAAGCTCTATATCTTATCAAAGTGTTTTCTGTTGCTAACACAACTACACCCTGGCACTTATGCACATTTAAATACATCCCATCCTCTCAACTAACTCCATATCTTTATCTGAGCATAACTCAAACAGTGGCTGTTCAGAGAAGCCTTAACTAACCTCACTAAACAAAAAGAAATTCATATATTCCATTACTTTAATTCTGTAAAATTTTAAACACTATAGTGCAGAAAGTACAGAAAAGTACAGAAAACATTATAACAAAGTTCTAAGTACTCATCACCTCCTTAAAACTATTAAATCATTTCAATTACCCACATTTGATCATTTTGAAGCAAATTCTAGACATTATCATTGTTATATCTATAAATACATTAGCATATATCCCATAATATACATAACTATGTTTTCTATAACCTAAGTACATTGCCCTTAAAAAATGACAATAATTATTTAATATTAAATTTCCACTGTATATCAAATTTTCTCACACAACTTTCTCGTAGCTGCCTTTTTATGGTTGGCTTAACTCAGGAACCAAACAAGGTCCAACCATTGAATCTGGTTATGTCTCTTACAAATCTTTTAATTTATAGGATTTCCTTTGCCTTCCCTTAAACTCCCACCCACTCTAAAGCCTTAAAATTTTACTGAACAATCTACGTTGTTTATCCTGTCCCCTACCCATTCCAAGGTTTTTCCTCTGTCCCCTCTTCTTAAACCAGTACATAGAAGAAAATGTTAAGAGTTGATTTCAGTTTCCCTTTTTTGCAAGAAATGGTGGTATTTTTTTAATTCTACTATTGACTTTTTGGCCTTTTAAAAATTTCCTTCTGATAATGATGTTAAAAAATGCACAGACTCTAAAACCCACACAAATTTAAGCCCTTAAACGTTTTTTCTTTTTTTATAACACAAGTGCCTGATGTAAGCTTTGCTCTGAAATATACACTAGAAATCTAGCTAATCTGAATAAATACACTGCCAGCTATGTGACTATCATAAAGAACCAGGCTGCCCGCCACGGATACACCACTCCCCCCAACTTTGTATTAGAGATCACAGCTGACTTAGATAACTTATCCTTTAGGCTGCACATTTTTCTCTTTAAATTCCTGCTCATGTTTTAAATTCACCAATAAAAAGTGAAATCTTGAGATCCGAAGGAAGATGGCGGAAGAGTAAGACGCGAAGATCACCTTCCTCCCCACAGATACATCAGAAATTCATCTACACGTGGAACAACTCCTACAGAACACCTACTGAACGCTGACAGAAGACCTCAGACCCCCCAAAAGGCAAGAAACTCCCCACATACCTGGGTAGGGCAAAAGGAAAAAGAATAAACAGAGACAAAAGGATAGGGACGGGACCTGCACCAGTGGGAGGGAGCCGTGAAGGAGGAAAGGTTTCCACACACTACAAGCCCCTTCGCGGGCGGAGACTGCTGGTGGCGGAGGGGGAAAGCTTCGGAGTAGCGGAGGAGAGCACAGCAACAGGGGTGTGGAGGGCAAAGTGGAGAGATTCCGGCACAGAGGATCGGTGCCCTCAGGCACACACCAGCCCAAGAGGCTAGTCTGCTCGGCCGCCGGGGCGGGCAGGGCTGGGAGCTGAGGCTCCAGTATCGGGTTTCGGTCGGAGCGCAGGGAGAGGACTGGGGCTGACGGCATGAAGGGGTTGGTGCGCCGCGGCTAGCCCGGAGGGAGTCCGGAGAAAAAGTCTGGAGCTGCCGAAGAGGCAAGAGACTTTTTCTTCCCTTTTGTTTCCTGGTGCACGAGGAGAAGGCATTAAGGGCGCTGCTTAAAGAAGCTCCAGAGACGGGCGCGAGCCGCGGCTGAAGGCGCGGACCCTGGAGACGGTCATAGGACGCTGGGGCTGCTGCTGATGCCGCCACAAGACCTGTGTGCGAGCGCAGGTCACTGTCCACCCCCGCTTCCAGTGAGCCTGTGCAGCGCGCCACTGCCGGGGTCCCGGGACCCGGGGACGGCTTTCGCGGGAAAGCGCACGGAGCGCCTCGGTCTGGTGCAACGTCACACCGGCCGCTGCCGCCGCAGGCCCGCCCCGCACTGCGTGCCCCTCCCTCCCCTCGGCCTGAGTGAGCCAGAGCCCCCAATCAGCGGCTCCTTTAAACCCGTCATGTCTGAGTGAAAAACGGACGCCCTCCGGCGACCTACGCGCAGAGGCGGGGCCAGGGCCAAGGCTGAGACCAGGGAGCTGTGAGAGCAGAAACAGGGAAATCTCTCTGTGCAGCCTCGGAGGCAGCGGATTAAAGCTCCACAGTGCACTTGATGTGCCCTGCGTCTGTGGAGTGCATGAATGGACAGCAAATCATCCCAAATTGAGAAGGTGGACTTTGAGAACAAGATTTAAGATTTTTTCCCCTTTTCCTCTTTTTACAACGAATTATCCCAAATTGAGGAGGTGGACTTTGAGAGCAATATTTTCTAATTTTTTCCCCCTTTTCTCTTTTTGTGAATGTGTATGTGTATGCTTCTGTGTGAGATTTTCTCTGTATAGCTTTGCTTCCACCATAGGTCCCAGGGTTCTATCTGTCCGTTTTTTTTTGTTTGTTTTTCAATAATTGCTTTATTTTTAATAACGCTACTATATTTTATACTTTATTCTATTTTACTTTATCTTTTCTTTTTTTCCTACCTTCCCTTCCTCCCTCCCTCCGCCCCTACTTTCCTTCTTTCCTTCCTCCCTCCCTCCCTCCCTTCTTCCTTTCACTCTTTCTTTCTTTCCTTCCTCCCTCCCTCCCTCCTTTCTTTCTTTCCTTCCTCCCTCCCTCCCTTCTTCCATTCACTCTTCCTTTTTCTTTCATTCCTCCCTCCCTCCCTCCTTTCTTTCTTTCCGTCCTTCCTCCCTCCCTCCCTTTTTCTTTCTTCCTTCCTTCCTTTCTTCGTTCCTTTCTTTCTTCCTTTCTTTCATCCTTTCTTCCTTCCTTCTTTCTTTCTTTCTTTCTTCTTCTACTTATTCTTTCCTTCTACATTTTCTCCCTTTTATTCTGAGCCGTATGGATGAAAGGCTCTTGCTGCTGCAGCCAGGAGTCAGTGCTGTACCTCTGAAGTGGGAGAGCCAACTTCAGGAAACGGGCCCACAAGAGACCTCCCAGATCCACATAATATCAAGCAGCGAAAATCTCCCAGAGATCTCCATCTCAACACCAGCACCCAGCTTCAGTCAACGACCAGCAAACTACAGTGCTGGTCACCCTATGCCAAGCAACTAGCAAGGCAGCAACACAACCCCACCCATTAACAGAGAGGCTGCCTAAAAACATAATAAGGCCACAGGCACCCCAAAACACACCACCAGACGTGGACCTGTCCACCAGAAAGACAAGATCGAGCCTCAACCACCAGAACACAGGCACTAGCCACCCCCACCCCCGCCACCAGGAAGCCTACACAACCTACAGAAACAAGCTTAGCCACTGGGGACAGATACCAAAAACAACGGGAACTACGAACCTGCAGCCTGCAAAAAGGAGACCCCAAACACAGTAACATAAGCAAAATGAGAAGACAGAAAAACACACAGCAGGTGAAGGAGCAAGATAAAAACCCACCAGACCTAACAAATGAAGGGGAAATAGGCAGTCTACCTGAAAAAGAATTCAGAATAATGATAGTAGTGATGATCCAAGATTCTATTTCCATGATCCAAAATCTTGAAAATAGAATAGACAAAATGCAAGAATCAGTTAACAAGGACCTAGAAGAACTAAAGATGAATCAAGCATCAATTAAAAACACAATAAATGAAATGAAAAATACTCTAGATGGGATCAATAGCAGAATAACTGAGGCAGAAGAACAGATAAGTGAGGTGGAAGATAAAATAGTGGAAATAACTGATGCAGAGCAAAATAAAGAAAAAAGAATGAAAAGAACAGAGGACAGTCTCAGAGACCTCTGGGACAACATTAAACTCACCAACATTTGAATTATAGGGGTTCCAGAAGAAGAAGAGAAAAAGAAAGGGATTGAGAAAATATTTGAAGAGATTATAGTTGCAAACTTCCCTAATATAGGAAAGGAAATAGTTAATCAAGTCCAGGAGGCACAGAGAGTCCCATACAGATTAAATCCAAGGAGAAATACGCCAAGACACATATTAATCAAACTGTCAAAAATTAAACACAAAGAAATCATATTAAAAGCAGCAAGGGAAAAAAAACAAATAATACACAAGGGAATCCCCATCAGGTTAACAGCTGATCTCTCATTAGAAACTCTACAAGCCAGAAGGGAGTGGCAGGACATAATTAAAGTGATGAAGGAGAAAAACCTGCAACCCAGATTACTCTACCCAGCAAGGATCTCATTCAGATTTGATTGAGAAATTAAAACGTTTACAGACAAGCAAAAGCTGAGAGACTTCAGCACCACCAAACCAACTTTAAGCCAAATGCTAAAGGAACTTCTCTAGGTAAGAAACACAACAGAAGGAAAATACCTACAATAACGAACCCAAAACAATTAAGGAAATGGGAATAGGAATATACATATCAATAATTACCTTAAATGTAAATGGACTAAATGCTCCCACCAAAAGACACAGATTGGCTGAATGGATACAAAAACAATACCCATATATATGCTATCTACAAGAGACCCACTTCAGACCTAGAGACACATACAGATTGAAAGTAAGGGGATGGAAAAAGATATTCCATGCAAATGGAAATCAAAAGAAAGCTGGAGTAGCAATTCTTATATCAGACAAAATACACTTTAAAATAAAGACTATTTGAAGAGACAAAGAAGGACACTACATAATGATCAAGGGATCGATCCAAGCAGAAGATATAACAATTGTAAATAGTTATGCACCCAACATAGGAGCATCTCAATACATAAGGCAAATACTAACAGCCATAAAAGAGGAAATCGACAGTAACACATTCATAGTAGGGGACTTTAACACCCCACTTTCACCAATGGACAGATCATCCAAAATGAAAATAAATAAGGAAACACAAGCTTTAAATGATACATTAAACAAGATGGACTTAATTGATATTTAGAGGACATTCCATCCAAAAACAACACAATACACGTTTTTCTCAAGTGCTCATGGAACATTCTCCAGGATAGATCATATCTTGGGTCACAAATCAAGCCTTGGTAAATTTAAGAAAATAGAAATTGTATCAAGTATCTTTTCCGACCACAATGCTATGAGACTAGACATCAATTACAGGAAAAGATCTGTAAAAAATACAAACACATGGAGGCTAAACAATACACTACTCAATAACGATATGATCACTGAAGAAATCAAAGAGGAAATTTAAAAATACCTAGAAACAAATGACAATGGAGACACGACGACCCAAAACCTATGGGACGCAGCAAAAGGAGTTCTAAGAGAGAAATTTATAGCAATACAATCCCACCTTAAGAAACAGGAAACATCTCGAGTAAACAACCTGACCCTGCACCTAAAGCAATTAGAGAAAGAACAAAAAAAACCCCAAAGTTAGCAGAAGGAAAGAAATCATAAAGATCAGATCAGAAATAAATGAAAAAGAAATGAAGGAAACGATAGCAAAGATCAATAAAACTAAAAGCTGGTTCTTTGAGAAGATAAACAAAATTGATAAACCATTAGCCAGACTCATCAAGAAAAAAAGGGAGAAGACTCAAATCAATAGAATTAGAAATGAAAAAGGAGAAGTAACAGCTGACACTTCAGAAATACAAAAGATCATGAGAGATTACTACAACCAACTCTATGCCAATAAAATGGACAACCTGGAAGAAATGGACAAATTCTTAGAAATGCACAACCTTCCATGACTGAATCAGGAAGAAATAGAAAATATGAATAGACCAATCACAAGCACTGAAATTGAAACTGTGATTAAAAATCTTCCAACAAACAAAAGCCCAGGACCAGATGGCTTCACAGGAGAATTCTATCAAACATTTAGAGAAGAGCTAACACCTATCCTTCTCAAACTCTTCCGAACATTTTCAGAGGAAGGAACACTCCCAAACTCATTCTGCGAGGCCACCATCACCTTGATACCAAAACCAGACAAGGATGTCACAAAGAAAGAAAACTAAAGGCCAATATCACTGATGAACATAGATGCAAAAATCCTCAACAAAATACTAGCAAACAGAATCCAACAGCACATTAAAAGGATCATACACCATGATCAAGTGGGGTTTATTCCAGGAATGCAAGGATTCTTCAATATACGCAAATCAATCAATGTGATACACCACATTAACAAACTGAAGCAGAAAAACCATATGATCATCTCAATAGATGCAGAGAAAGCTTTCGACAAAATTCAACACCCATTTATGATAAAAACCCTGCAGAAAGTAGGCATAGAGGGAACTTTACTCAACATAATAAAGGACATATATGACAAACCCACAGCCAACATTGTCCTCAATGGTGAAAAACTGAAACCATTTCCACTAAGATCAGGAACAAGACAAGGCTGCCCACTCTCACCACTCTTAGTCAACTTAGTTTTGGAAGTTTTAGCCACAGCAATCAGAGAAGAAAAGGAAATAAAAGGAATCCAAATTGGAAAAGAAGAAGTAAAGCTGTCACTGCTTGCAGATGACAGGATATTATACATAGAGAATCCTAAAGATGCTACCAGAAAACTACTAGAGCTAATCAATGAATTTGGTAAAGTAGCAGGATACAAAATTAATGCACAGAAATCTCTGGCATTCCTGTACACTAATGATGAAAAATCTGAAAGTGAAATCAAAAAAACACTCCCATTTACCATTGCAACAAAAAGAATAAAATATCTAGGAATAAACCTACCTAAGGAGACAAAAGACCTGTATGCAGAAAATTATAAGACACTGATGAAAGAAATTCAAGATGATACAAATAGATGGAGAAATATACCATGCTCCTGGATTGGAAGAATCAATATTGTGAAAATGACTCTACTACCCAAAGCAATCTACAGATTCAATGCAATCCCTATCAAGCCACCACTGGCATTTTTCACAGAACTAGAACAAAAAAATTCAAAATTTGTTTGGAAAAACAAAAGACCCCGAATAGCCAAAGCAATCTTGAGAACGAAAAACGGAGCTGGAGGAATAAGGCTCTCTGACTTCAGACTATACTACAAAGGTACAGTAATCAAGACAGTATGGTACTGGCACAAAAACAGAAAGATAGATCAATGGAACAGGATAGAAAGCCCAGAGATAAACCCATGCACAGATGGTCAACTTATCTTTGATAAAGGTGGCAGGAATGTACAGTGGAGAAAGGACAGCCTCTTCAATAAGTGGTGCTGGGAAAACTGGACAGGGACATGTAAAAGTATGAGATTAGATCATTCCCTAACACCATACACAAAAATAAGCTCAAAATGGATTAAAGACCTAAATGTAAGGCCAGAAACTATCAAACTCTTAGAGGAAAACATAGGCAGAACACTCTAAGACATAAATCACAGCAAGATCCTTTTGGACCCACCTCCTAGAGAAATGGAAATAAAAACAAAGATTAACAGATGGGACCTAATGAAACTTCAAAGCTTTTGCACAGCAAAGGAAACCATAAAGAAGACCATAAGACAACCCTCAGACTGGGAGAAAATATTTGCAAATGAAGCAACTGACAAAGGATTAATCTCCAAAATTTATAAGCAGCTCATGCAGCTCAATAGCAAAAAAACAAACAATCTAATCCAAAAATGGGCAGAAGACTTAAATAGGCATTTCTCCAAAGAAGATATACAGACTGCCAGCAAACACATGAAAGAATGCTCAACATCATTAATCATTAGAGAAATGCAAATCAAAACTACAATGAGATATCATCTCACACCAGTCAGAATGGCCATCATGAAGAAATCTAGAAACAATAAATGCTGGAGAGGGTGTGGAGAAAAGGGAACCCTCTTGCACTGCTGGTGGGAATGTGAATTGGTACAGCCACTATGGAGAACAGTATGGAGGTTCCTTAAAAAACTAAAAATAGAACTACCATATGACCCAGCAATCCCACTACTAGGCATATACCCTGAGAAAACCATAATTCAAAAAGAGACATGTACCAAAATGTTCATTGCAGCTCTATTTACAATAGCCCGGAGATGGAAACAACCCAAGTGTCCATCATCGGATGAATGGATAAAGAAGATGTGGCACATATATACAATGGAATATTACTCAGCCATAAAAAGAAACGAAACTGAGCTATTTGTAATGAGGTGGATAGACCTAGAGTCTGTCATACAGAGTGAAGTCAGAAAGAGAAAGACAAATACCGTATGCTAACACATATATATGGAATTTAAGAAAAAAAATGTCATGAAGAACTTAGGGGTAAAACAGGAATAGAGACATAGACCTACTGGGGGTGGGCTTGGGGATATGGGGGGCGGTGGCTGTGACGGGGCGGGGGAGAGGCATGGACGTGTATACACTGCCAGGCGTGGGGTGGATGGATGGTGGGGGGTGGCCGCGTGGCGCGGGGGTTCGGCTCAGTGCTTTCTGGCCGCCTGGAGGGGTGGGATGGGGAGGGTGGGAGGGAAGGAGATGCAGGAGGGAGGGGATGTGGGAACAGATGTATATGTATGACTGATTCACTTTGTTGTAAAGCAGACACTAATAAAAAAAAAAGTGAAATCTTGAAACCCTCCTTTGATTCCAATAAAAGCAGAACTCTACATGCTCTTTCCTTCTCTCTTCTTTTGATCTCACTGTGTGGTCCCAAGGGTGACATGCAATCACAGTAAGAAATGGAAGGGCAGGTCCAGCCACAAGAGTTTTTACTGACAGACCAGCACACAACAACAAAGTATAAGTTGAGAGAGGTACACTATATTAACTTCTATTTAATCATACTGTTTCTGTCATCTTCTTGTAGATAAGCAGTTATTAAAACTTCTAATGATTTATCCTTTGGCTTTTTCATATAATAACACACATATGTCCAAATAAGTTATAGTATACCCAACACATTGCTTCATTTTCCTCTATTCACTTAAAAATATATATGATATCCTCCCAAAGGATACACAAAAATGAATATTCCTCATTCCATTAACATATGAATGATTACACTAGATACTACAAAATATACCGTATTTTATTCAACTTCTTCCCACGTAACAGACATCTGACTTATCCTTGATATCTCCCTGTAAAGCACTTGATTTCACTGACCTATTTTATTTTCTGCATAATATTCATCACACTGTATGATTATTGTCTCTTTTCCCAAAAGAAAACAACTTTCTATTTTTACAGAAATTTATTCCATTTAAAATGGTATACCAAAAAATCTAACCATAAATTTAAGGAAATGTCCTCCATCTTCCTCATGGAGGGCTACTTATACAGCACAGAAAGAAATCCAACAAAGAAGAGTATGACAAAGCACCCACCTTTCCCTTTATGGCACTGGGGAACCATAACATTTCTAGTTCAGCATGGCAACAGGTCCTGTCAAATACATCCCAAGTATGTAGGTAAGTATCAAAATTACTATAACCTTGATAAAGGGTGAACTAAAATCTAAAATCATACAAGGCCTTGTAATATAAGAAGACCATTTTTCTTTTTCTTTTTTGCGGTACGCGGGCCTCTCACCGCTGTGGCCTCTCCCGCCGCGGAGCACAGGCTCCGAACGCGCAGGCTCAGCGGCCACGGCTCACGGGCCCAGCCGCTCCGCGGCACGAGGGATCCTCCCGGACCGGGTCACGAACCCGTGTCTCCTGCATCGGCAGGCGGACTCTCAACCACTGTGCCACCAGGGAAGCCCAAGAAGACCATTTTTAGATCACATTATTGCCTCACTGGATTATGGTGATCTTTCCCCAATCTAAGAATTGGCCAGGGGAAAAAAAGGAAAACTGAAACAAGCCCAGAAGTTAAAACGATCTCTGTATGTTTTCGTACATGTAGTCTGGCATTCAGTAAATAATTCAAAGCAAATTGTAAAGAAGTAAAAATAAAGGAAAGAGAAATTAAGTAAAAACAATGGCAACAGGAGATTCAGATATCAGAATTATCAATGACTTTCAAGTAACTAGGATTAGTATGTTCAAGAAAATAAATGATGAATAATTTCAGCCCAGAATCAAGAACTATGTAAAAATCCATCAGAAATTTTAGGAAGAAAAGGGAATAATTAAAATTAAGAACTCAGTGGTGGCTTAACTGCAGATTTGATATAGAAAATGAGAAGATAAGTGACCTGAAAAATAAACCAGAAGAAAATACAGATAAAGAGAGAGAAAAAGAAGTAGAAAATACAGGGAAAAATAGAAAAGACAGTGAAAATCTGTAATGTATATGTACTTGGACACTTAAAGGAAAAAAGATAATTGGGCAAAAGTAGTTTTTGAAGAACTAACCTCCCTGCATAACATAAAAGGAGAACACGGTATAGATTCAAGAAATACAAGAAACCACAAGCAGAAAACCATAAAGAATTAGGATCATGGTAGCAAAATGGCAGGAAACTAAATATAAAGAAAAAATGTTAAGTAATCAGCAGAAAATTAAAAACCAGGGTGAAGGTAAGCTTCACCTTCTAACCAACAAGGGAATCATGAGACTTCAAATCAAGAAACAATAAAGCTTAACAACAGTGGAACATAAATTTCAAACTATGGAAAGAAAAACAGAATTCTACACCCATTGAAAACATTCATTAAAAAAAAAAAAAAAGAGGAAGAGTTGTAGTCGAAAATCAGGGCACACTAACACACATAATCATGTTTAATATTATTACCATACGTACTTCTTTAAGAACGGATGTAATGGATAAGCAAGAATTTTTAAATTAAAAAGTTGACAAGGATATAGGAAAACTTGAACACAACCAAGTCTACATAACTTACCACAGTATACCCAAGAACAACAAAATACACGTTTGTTTCTAATAAAAACATGAATCATTAACCAAGAGCAATGATACCATGGCCCAAAAGCAATATAAAAAATTCCAACTGATTTAAATAATAACACATTACATAACCACAGGTCAAACAAAACAACAAATCACAGGTGAAATTTAAAAATATTTTGAAATAAGAAGTACACGCCATAGCAAGTTTTTAGAATGCATCAAATCATGTTTGGAGAAAAAAAATACTTTAATTCACATTGTTTTTAAAACTAGAAATCAACCACCTATGTATGTCAAAAATAAATAAAAAATAATGCTGACTAAATTAAACCCAAAGAAAGTAATAAGAAAGCAGCAATTAATAAAATAGAAAGCAATCACATCATAGAAGCATATGAAAGGTTATTACATTTGACAAACCCTGGCAAGATCAATCCAAAAAAAGGTGCTCACCACAGATCTTTACACACTTCATAAGAAAATATTATGAACCAATTCATGCCAATAATTAAGATGAAATTTTAAAAAATATCTTCCCTAAAACAGAACTGAATCAAAATAAAAATCTACAACTCTCTCCAAAAGTAGTGACAAATACCGCTTTTCAAATGTATCCATAATCAAAACTCTTTCAATTATGAAAAATCCAGTCCTAAATGGCTTAGATACTAAATTTTTCAAAACATTATGAGAAGAAATATAGTAACAATCTGTAACACAAACTCTTCCAGTGAATACAAAAATAAGGTAGTATTTCCAAAGCACTTTTGTAAAACAGTATAATCATCATTCTAAAATCTCCAAAGGGCAGTACAAAAAGGTGAAAACCTCATGAACAAAGACACAGAAAATTTGTATGTAACATTAACAAACTAGAACTACAGTAATATTTAACAACAATAATACATCTTAATCTAGTGTATTCAGGACTACAAGGTTGCATTATAATTTGAAAGATTGACATTAATTTCCAATTCCATACTAGGTGTAGAAAACAGACTTTTATTTCTCTCACTAAATCCAGTTAAACTCACTCCAAACTTTGTTTGCTTGTTTTATATGTAATATCGGAAAAATATGGGAAAAAGTAAACCATTCACTGATCTTTGGACTCAAGGAAAAATACAGCAGTAAATAAATATTTTTTTAATTTGTTTAGTTGGGGTTTTGGGTTTTTTTGATTTTGGTTTTTGTTCGTTGGTTTGTTGTTTTCTTTTGCCTCCTAAATTCCTTACTAAGTTCTGAAGAAGCCACACTTGGAAATACCAACAACTATAAAGAAACAATCTTCAAGAAAAGACTGATCTATACAGGTAAAAGATCAGTAAAAGTGGCAGCCAAAGAAGTCAGAAAACTTTAAGACAGTAAGTTTTCCACTCCTGTAAATACCAGGTGGTCTACTCTCACCTTCATCAGCAGTCTACATATACAATGAAACAGCATACAGTTATATATACATAGTGTGCCAATGTCAATTTCCCATCTCAATATTGTATTACAATTACAGAAGATGTAAACACTTGAAGAAGAGATGAGGTGAAAGGCACACTGTATCTTCTGTGCTTATTTGCTACTTCCTGTGAATTTACAATTATTTCAAAACAAGGAGTTTGAAAAAAATCAGTAGAACTCAGGAGAATACCAGAATAAGGGTAAAATTCTGTTTTCATTTAAAAACCCTCAGAAACCATCTCAATAAATTAATGATTTTAAAACAGTAAATAATAACCCTATCAAATTTGAGAAAACAAAATTATCATCTTTCAGGAAGATGAAACTGTAAGAAAAAGACAGAGTATTTATAAATAAGAACTTTTATGTATAGGTTAAAATTAGAAAAATCAAAAAGACCTACATAGAAAATTATATTTTACTCAAATTATTTTATGAAACTATAATCAACTATAAGTAGAATTTTTTTTATAATGGGAGAACTATCTTGGATTAACAAGAAAAAGATATTCACTGAAATGAAGAATTCTTGTAGATACCAAATGAAAGTATACTACTCATATTTTCCTTTCTGAGAATATCTCGGTTTATACTTCATGCCCCCATTCTACTAAAGTGCCATCAACTATAAATTTAATAACACCACAATCTAATTTTTTTAATTCAAATGGGAAAGTTCTATAACTTAATTGATTACTTGGGTTTAATATTTATTCTTTTCCTTCTGTGACAATTGCAATGAAATTAAGATAGTTTTAACATCCGAAAATACCAAATGGTCATAAAATAGTAATCCCTCCGTATTTGTGGGAGATTGGTTCCATGACACCCAAGGATACCAAAATCTGCTCAAGATACCTTACATAAAACAGTTTAGTAGGGTCGGCTGTGTGAATCCCCAGGTTCTGTATTGCAGATTCTTATCTTACCTGCAGTAAGGAACCTGCAGATTTGTGGGGCCAGCTAAAGATTGAATATACCTAAAATCACTTTCCCTACATAAAAGATTAGGGGAAAAAAGAAAAAAAACTAATGTATAAAAACTCTATACTTAACAAAGACTCAGACCAGGAGGTAACAATTTTTATCTATAACCATAGATATAAGAAGGCTGCCATTCCATGTTATAAAATAGAAATAAGCAGATTACCAGAATATCCTACCTTGATATCAACTCTGATTCAGAAAATACAGAAATTTCGGGGGTGTTTTCTGGGGAGTAAGGGAAGATGGACAGGGTATAGAAACCTGACGTCAATTTTTTTTAAAGCTCCCCAAAATGGCTAACCCATAAGCAGGGTTTGGGAACTTGACATTTAAATGATCTCAAACTATCTTATTACATCCATTTATAATATGAATAAAGGAAGATGCCAGCATCTTCCCTTGTTTGGTATAAATTTGCACAGTATCTACCCTCAACCCATTAATTTATACTTGGACTAAAAACAAAAGAATAGACCTCACAAATGTTTACTACATAACAAGTGCTTTTTCTCCCCTGAAAAGCTGCTATTAAATGCATGTTATAACTCAACTGAAATACAATCTTAAATGTTCAACTACTCATACTATTAATAAACTCTATGTACTTTTTTCAGCCTCCTAGCAATCTCCTGATTTCTGACCACAGATTGTAAATTTATATGATACTACAGTTTTTAATCTAACAGCCAAACAAAATATGCTATGCACAAAATATTACAAAGTTAAACTGAAACAGTTTTTAAAGCCAATGTTGAAGTTATGATAGTACCATTAAAGGGTGACTATACTTTATGTTACAAATAAGATGTTTTAAAGACACTTCAATATTACAGAAAAGCAGAAGCAATTATTCTAAGACAATATCTTATTTCAAACAGGCAAAAATATTTTGGAAAAATACACACACTAAAATCAGGATGGTAGAACACTTCTTAAGTAAAGTCATTTCAAACCACGCAGATGACTCAATTTAGAGGCAAACTGCATTAACTGACAATTCCTAGTGTACAGCTAGAGAGTGTTTTGGAAATTTATTAAATCACAGTGAGTTGAAAATGGTTACCAAAACTATACTCATTCTCAATACAAACCTCAAATTCCTTCATGTCTCTTGTTTGGTTTTATCACTAACCAAAATTTCAAACACATTTAATGAGTTTAAAATATTAAATATATGCAGGAGTTTATACTCAAAACTGAACTAAAATTTACTGATAATTATTTCATTTAAAGTATGAAAGTGTAAAGTATGAAACTGTCTTATATAATTTTTATTTCACTTAAAGTATGAATAAGGATTTTGTTCTTGTTTTCAGTATAGTAAATTAAAACACTTACCTGGGTTTCATACAAGTGGGCAATATGAAACTGAACTACAAAGGATCATGGAAAAGAATTAATTACAATACAGCTGAGTTTAAGGTAATGAAGGAAAAGAGATTATACAACATTTAAAACATAAGGAAATGTTAAAGCAATGGATCACAAATTTGATTTAGAAGTGCAATTTTGTTTTTAATAGAACAATGTACAAATAAATCTGTAAAGATCATGAGCATGCTAAGAAAACACAATTAAAAGCCATTATTAAATAAAAATTTAATCCACTTATTTTTAATTCTAAGAAAACACATTAAAATACATTAAAAACATTAAACATCAACAGTAAATAAGTATACTAAATTTAAATCAGCAATATTAAATAAACATAGCCTTTCAAATGTATATATCCTAAAACATGATATTCAAAATGTTCACCTTAAAAATAGAGTAAAGCTATTAAATAAAGACATGTTTTTAAACATACACATGTTTTTCTTCAGAGTAAATCTATTTAGCATTTTTTTAAAAGTCATAGATCAAAACAGTATTAGTAAAAGCACACACAAGAAATGACTTTGTTTTGGATATTCAGAATTTAGTGACTTTTACTTAAAGAAGAAAAAAAAAAGTCATACCACCTAAAAAGCAAAATTATAAACTAAGTATATCTGATAAATCAGATAAATGTATACAACACGTTTGCTCCTTCTTTTTCCCCCCCCAAGCTCTTCCTGTTGCTCAGTTTGCAATTACCAGAACATGAAAGATTCAATGAAAACTGTAAGGATCAATAAAACAAAATCACAATAATTACAACTAAATTCTAGCTATTTAAATTCTATGGGCTTTATGTGTCAATAACAAATCTCTTTTCATGTTTTGTTTTAGGCTGTAACTAGAAGAAGCTTTCAAAATTTTACAGAGAACATAAAATGTGGATTACTTTCCAGAAATATCTTAAAGGAATCATGAAATTCTCATAAGTAACAAGATGTTTATTTTCCTGTCCTTTCCTCCTCCTCCCACCCCTCCTCCTTATCTTTCATTCTCTCTCAGCAAATGGCCTGAAGATTATATTCTCTTTAGGAAGCATTAAAAAACTACCAATTCGGGCCTCCCTGGTGGCGCAGTGGTTAAGAGTCCGCCTGCCGATGCAGGGGATACGGGTTCGTGCCCCGGTCTGGGAGGATCCCATATGCCGCGGAGCGGCTGGGCCCGTGAGCCATGGCCGCTGGGCCTGCGCATCCGGAGCCTGTGCTCCGCAACGGGAGAGGCCACAACAGTGAGAGGCCCACATACCGCAAAAAGAAAAAAAAAAAAACTACCAATTCTTAAGCTCAGCTCTTAAAAACTGTGATTTAGTGATCCTGTGGTATAAAGGCCTGAAAAGCTGTCTCCTTTAATTAACTCCCTAGCTTTCTAATAACTTCTCCACATCCAGATTAGCAAACACTGCACTAGGTATCCATAATTTCCTGCACATAATAGAGAAAAATTATCCTAAAATTTTGTAATTAACTCTAAAATCAAATAAATTTTGGGTACAAAGGCAGTGCTCTCCCTAAGTGGTTACACATTACAAGTTAACAAACCTCCTATAAATAAAAACATCTTCTTCAGAGAAAAGGAAAATTCTATTACAAGATAATAAATAAATAAACAAAATACAATTCACAAATTTTTTCAAGTCTCATATATAAAAACAACCTCTTTATTTAATAGGTTAAGTGATTTTCTTCCTCTTCACTGCCCTTTCCCAACATAACCGCAAATCCAGTTAATAGAAATTTCATCTCCATTATTTGACAGAAATAAGGAGAAAGTTAGGGAATCTAAATCCCATTTTTCTCATCTTCATATCCATCTAATAAGTAACAAGAAAGAAAAGACTATCTAACTGACACCCTAACACCATGTGAACTTCCCACCAATTCAGTCTCGGGTCCCATGTCTCTGGCCTCACAATCCCATAAGGTGACAGTGTCATCTTTCAAAAAGTGAAAATCTCCTATTTCATTCTTATATATAATTTGAAAGAGGACCATAAATATACAACTAGGAAAATACTCAACATGGAGATTTTCAAACATATGTACTAATATACTAGCAACATTGCCAAAAAGGTCTTGAAATTTAAACTTTATTAGAAACGTTATTTTCAGAAGATTAAGAATACATGCTATCATGAAGGACAATAATATAATGAAAGTTTTATATCATCTAATTGTTTTCAAAAATATTAACTGGATACATATCTCTTTCTAGCTTGAAAAACAATATGTATAAACATTGAAGAAACTGTACATGTGTAAGTTACTCATAAACAAAAATACATTTTCCATTCTTTTTTTTTTTTAACTTTACTTTGAATACTCTGATCTTCCCAATTTCATAAGCACAGGCTACGAGATTCAAAGACCAGTCATGGCCAGTGGAATATGTAAAGTCTCAAAGACATTAAAAGAAACAAGAGAAACAAGAGGAATCATTTATGGGTTAAAAACAGACACTACGGGCTTCCCTGGTGGCGCAGTGGTTGAGAGTCCGCCTGCCGATTCAGGGGACATGGGTTCGTGCCCCGGTCCGGGAAGATCCCACATGCCGCGGAGCAGCTGGGCCCGTGAGCCATGGCCGCTGAGCCTGTGCGTCCAGAGCCTGTGCTCCGCAAGGGGAGAGGCCACAGCAGTGAGAGGCCCGCGTACTGGGGAAAAAAAAAAAAAAAAAAGAGAAAAGAAAAACAAAAACAAAAAAAACCCAGACACTACAAGATAGTAATGCCTGCCACCAATAATACCTAGCAAAAGGTAAGCAATCACTATATGTTAGTGCTCTGTGAGAAACCAGGGATTTCTACAGTTATCAAGTGATTATGCTGATCAACTATCTTAAAGTCTCTGAATCAGGCTTGTGTTCTCCCATTCTTGTTCTCAAAAACCAACAGAAACAAAGATATAGAGTATCTGAAAAGGTAGTCAGGGTCGTAATTTGAAACCTTTCATGGATATACTGTTCCTCAAAAAGACAAAAAAACTATTGTATGTGGAAATACTTACTTTCAGCACTGGACAAAGTACAGGGATTAGAGTCAATCAAAGCTAACTGAAAATGCTGTAAGAAAAAAGTGAAGACATTAGTGTGCTAAATTTAGAGATGCATAAAGTCAACTTTTATATTTTAGTCTTTATCAGTCTAACATGTATAATGAAACCATGTTATATAACTAAAACAAACATAATAGCTCACCAAATAAAATTACTATGATTCAAAATCTATTGTGGAAACAAAGTGTTATCAAAGTATTTCCATAGGATAGTTAAGAAGGGAGGATGTGGGGGGAAAGCTACTACTACTCCTAAAAACTACTACTTTACCTACTTATCCTGTGTCTATTATTACTAGGTTAAAAAAAGAAGAATATTTCAGCATTAAAGTAAAGAAAAAAATTAAGTTATAGAAATGTTTAAATTAGATGCGTTTCAATTCACCATACAAAAATCTATAAAGGGGAGGGAGGGAGACGCAAAAGGGAAGATATATGGGAACATGTGTATATGCATAACTGATTCACTTTGTTATAAAGCAGAAACTAACACACCATTGTAAATCAATTATAGTCCAATAAAGATGTTTAAAAAAATTTACAAAACCCAATGGTATCTTTTAAAGCATCAGTGATTATCTTAAAATGAGATCTGGACTTTAGAAATGAAACAATACTATTAGATATCTCCTAAAGAATAAGTCATATAGGCTTATATTCCTTCAATAGCACTATATTTCAAGATATTTAAAAACCATAACCCATGTTGAAATTCATCTCTGAAATATAGTTGGTTCTTTTAAAAGGTATGTAAATTGTGTGTAAAGCATGTAGAATCATTCATGAAATATTAAAACATCCTACTTATATCAAATAAATGTATGCAGAATGTAAATATATATAACTGTCTATAGATAGATGTTACATATATATTAATATATATAAAAACTAATAGATCATTACTAAGAAATTAGTTACTAACCAGTATTAGTTAATATGAGAGTAAATAGAAAACATAATGTATAATTAATATATATATTAGATATTATATTTAATAACTCACTCATGTGTCTGTCTACAGAGACTTATTACTAAAAACACAGATAACATTAAAACATGAACACAATAGCCGTCATTGAAAAACACAGATAACAAATGACCTCTATTAATTAACAATATAAATGTCAGAGTTATAAACTACTTAAGCAGAGAAAACAGGTAATAAAATTTCTTTAACTTAAATGAAAGAGGAATAAGTAAGCCCCCATCAACTATTCTACAAACTATTCCCACAAATGTACATTCAATTTTCAGAGTCTCCATTAATTATTCAACAATTAAAATAATCAACTATAATACCATTAAGTAACCAAAGGACAAGTCATTAAACAATCAACTACATAAATGTCATTCCTTTCTACAATTCATACATCTAAACTTGTGATAAGCATACTGACACTTAAAATGTCAAGTTGGACATGTAGTCTAAACAATGTGGGATCACTGAGTACATAACTATGCTTCCTCAACTAGCTGTAACTAACAACAAAATTAATGCTTGCTATCACTGTAACAAAAGAATGGCTATAAAAAGAATCATTGGAAAGAACACTGTAGGTGGTACACACAGTCTGTTATGCTCACACACCATACACAGGACAACCTTTTCAACATATGGTAGCTGTGAAATAGCCACGTGGAAAAGAATGAAGGTAGACTGTTTTCTTCCATATAAACATGAAGAATTAAACTATAAAACTCTTAGAAGAAAATACAGGAAAAGATTTTCATGACAAAGATTTTGGCAATGATTTCTTGGACACCAAAGGCACAGGCAACAAAAGAAAAAAGACTAGGATTCTTAAAAATTAAAAACTTTTATGCATCAAAAGAAACTATTACTGGGAGAAAATATTTGAAATTATGGCTCTCATAAGGGATTAATATCCAGAGTACATAAAGACACCTGTAACTCAGCAAGAAGAAATCAAAGAATGGAATTCAAATGTGGGCAGAAGACTTTGGTGTACATTTCTCCAAAGAAGACAAATACACAGGAAAAGATGCAAGTGAAAAAAAACAAAGGTAATATCAATTCACTTCCATTAGGATGGTTATTACTTTTTTAAGAAATGGAAAAGAGGTTTTGGCAAGAAGGTAGAGATTCTGGAATTCTAGTGCATTGCTGAAAGGAATGTAAAATGTGCAGGCAGTGTGAAAAGTATAGCAATCCTCACAAAGTTAAATACATGATACAATTCAGCAATTAGATTTCTAGGTATATTTCCAAAAGAACTGAAAAAACAGAGTCAAAAAAACACTGATACGTGAATGTTCATAGCAGTATTCTTCACAACTGCCAAAATATAGAAAAATCTGAAAGCCCATCAACAGATGAATAAATGAAAAAATTGTGTTATTTACATACAATTGAATATTATTGGCCACAAAAAGGAAGCCCTATATATGCTAGAACACGGATGAATCCTGGAAACATTAAGCTAAGTGCAATAAGCCAGACACAATAACATATGATTCCATTTGTATCAGGTACCTAAAACTGTCAAGTTCATAGAAACAGAAATTAGAACAGAAGGGTATCAGAAGCTAGAGGGGAAAAAGGAATGGAAATTATTGTTTAATGTAAACAGAAGTTTTTACATGAGTTACTGAAAATTCTGGGGAATGGATAATGATGATGGTTATATAACACTGTGAATATTATCAATGCCACTAAATTGTATATTTTAACTGATACAGTTGAATGTTGAAAACAGTATCATGTAGTGTATTTCTGTACAATAAAATAATTAAAAAACAACACTAGAAAAAAATTATGCTAGCCTATATGAAGTAGATTTTTTGTTTGTTTGTTTTTTTGTTTTTGGGGTTTTTTTTTTTTTGCGGTACGCGGGTCTCTCACTGTTGTGACCTCTCCCGTTGCGGAGCACAGGCTCCGGACGCTCAGGCTCAGCGGCCATGGCTCACGGGCCCAGCCGCTCCACGCCATGTGGGATCTTCCCGGACCAGGGCACGAACCCGCGTCCCCTGCATCGGCAGGTGGACTCTCAACCACTGCGCCACCAGGGAAGCCCTATGAAGTAGATTTTAAAAAATTATTTAAAACCTATTCTGAAATGGAGTAATTTATTAAAATGCATATGGCCCTTAAATAGCAAATGCATTATTCTTTCTATAAACATAGAGTCAAAAATGCACAAAATGGGGTTTCCCTGGTGGCGCAGTGGTTGAGAGCCCGCCTGCCGATGCAGGGGACACGGGTTTATGCCCCAGTCCGGGAAGATCCCACATGCCGTGGAGCGGCTGGGCCTGTGAGCCATGGCTGCTGAGCCTGCGCGTCCAGAGCCTGTGCTCCACAACGGGAGAGGCCACAACAGTGAGAGGCCCACATACCACAAAAAAAAAAAAATGCACAAAATGATGCAGAGGTACAATGCTAGAAAAAACAAAAGTTTTGGACTTTAACAATGTCCAATCCTGGTTGTAATAAGATATCATAGTTATGAAAAATATTACCACTGAATGAAATTATCTGATGGGTATATGTGAATTCCCTGTACTTTTTTTTTTCAGTTTTATTGGAGTATAGCTGATTTACAATGTTGTGTTAGTTTCAGGTATACAGCAAAATTAATCAGTTATACATATACATATATCCACTCTGTTTTAAATTATTTTCCCAGATAGGCCATTACAGAGTAGTGCATAGACTTCCCGGTGCTATACAGTTGGTCCTTATTAGTTACCTATTTTATTTATAGTACTATGTATATGTCAATTCCAATCTCCCAATCCATCCCTTTCTCCCTTCCCCCTTGGTAACCATAGGTTTGTTTTCTAGATCTGTGACTCTAGCTTTTTTTTTTAATTGCATGATAATTTACTATGATCTGAAAATTTTAAGTTAATAATACAACCAAAACTGGGGGAAAAAACTTTTTTTACTCAGGAATATCTAACATTTCAACACTCTGAATACTGCTTTAATTTTCATCTATTCTGCAAAGCCAAATATATATCCTTATTGTGCTATGAGAGCCAAGACAAAACTATTTTAAAATATGTATAATATTTAAAACAAAATATATTTAAAAACAGCTTTCCTCTAACAGAAAGAGCAGCATAACAGTCCCACTTTATACCGTAGTACATTTTTAAGTCTAACTGACCTTGAAAACATATTAAAATGTTATGTGAGAAAACAGACCTTTCCTAAATGAGTCAAAGGAAATAAACTGACCTTAAAAGAAATACATTTCCAAGATGACAGTATTTCAGTATTACTATTATACTAAAACTCTCAAAAAGTAGAGAGATTTGTATAATTTTAATTGCCCAGCCTACATTTTCTCTCTCAGTATTCAAGATCCTAAAACAAGAAAAAAGTCCACAAACTTTTGAAAGCAGCAGGAAAATTAATGCTTTTACTGTTTCAAACCCCAAACAACATAAAATGTTACATATTTTCAAACAGCAATAATTCTGCAAATCTTGACACCAAATCCTGACAGCAAAAGCAAAGGTAACAAAAGTGAAAAATAAGCAAGTGGGACTACATCCAACTAAAAGCCTCTCCACAGCAAAGAAAACCATCAACAAAATTAAAAGGCAGTGTACTGAATGGGATACAGTTGCAAATCATGTATCTGATACACAGTTAATATCCAAAATACATAAAGAACTTATATAACTCAACAGCAAAAAAACCCATATTCAGTTTGATTAAAAACTGGATGGAAGACATGCACAGACATTTTTCTAAAAACATACAGATGGAAAAAAAAAAACATACAGATGGCCAACAAGGCACATGAAAAGACAATGTACATCATGAATCATTAGGGAGATGCAAATCCAAATCACAATTAAGTATCACCTGTCAGAATGTGTTCTATGAGAAAGGCAACAAATAACAAATGTTAGTGAGGATGTGGACAAAAGGGAATGCTTGGGCACTGTTGGTGGGAATATAAACTGGCGTAGCCACTATGAAAAACAGTATGGAGATTCCTCAAAGAATTAAAAACAGAAATACCATATGACCCAGTATTTCCACTCCTAGATATATATCCGAAAAAACCAAAACCACTAATTCAAAAAGATACATGCACCCCACTGTTCACAGCAGCATTATTTACAATAGCCAAAATATGGAAGTGACCTAGTATCCATCAACAAATGAATGGTTAAAGAAGATGTGGTGTGCATGCATGTGTGTATGTGAGTGTATGTGTGTGTATGTGAGTGTATGTATATACGTGTAATAACTCAGCCATAAAAAAGAATGAAACTTTGCCATCTGCAGCAACATGCATACACTTAGAAGGTATTAGGCCAAGTGAAATACATCAGACAGAGAAAGCCAATAACCAAAGGATCTCACTTTTATGTGGAATTTTAAAAATAAACAATTAAAAAATAATTTTTAAAAAATCAAACTAATAGATACAAAGAGCAGATTACTAAGTGCCAGAGATAGGGGTTGTGGGGTGGAAGACAACCTATGGATGGAATCTGCAAACAATATGACCAACAAGGGATTAATATCCAGACTATATAAACAGCTCATATAACTGAACATTCCCCTCAAAAAAAAAAAAAATTTTCAACTGGGCAGAAGACCTGAACAGACATTTTCCCAAAGAGGACATAAAGATGGTTAACAGGCACAAGAAAAGATGCTCATCATCACTAATTATTAGAGAAATGCAAACTGAAACAAGGTATCACCTCACATCTGTCAAAATGATTATCATCAAAAAACTACAAATAGGGCTTCCCTGGTGGTGCAGTGGTTGAGAGTCCGCCTGCCGATGCAGGGGACACGGGTTCGTGCCCCGGTCCGGGAAGATCCCACATGCTGCGGAGCGGCTGGGCCCGTGAGCCATGGCCACTGAACCTGCGTGTCCGGAGCCTGTGCTCCACAACGGGAGAGGCCACAACAGTGAGAGGCCCGTGTACCGCAAAAAAAACCCAACCAAACAAACAAACAAAAAACTACAAATAACAAGTGTTGGTGAGGATGTGAGAAAAGGGAACTCTCCTACACTGTTGGTGGGAATGTAAACTGGTGAAACCAGGGTACGGAGGTTCCTTCAAAAAACTAAAAACACAGTTACCATATGACCCAGGCAGTCAATCCTACTCATTGGCATATATCCTGAGAATACTCTAATTCAAAAAGATACATGCACACCAATGTTCAGAGTAGCACTATTTACAACAGCCAGGCCTTGGAAGAAACCTAACTGTCCATCGACAGATGAATGGATAAAAAGATGTGGTACATATATACAATGGAATATTACTCAGCCATAAAAACAATGAAATAATGCCAATTGCAACAACATGGATGGACCTGGGGATTATCATACTAAAGGAAGTTAAGTCAGAAAGAGAAACACAAATTCCATATGATATCACTTACATATGGAATCTAAAAAATTATATAAACAAATGTATATATCAAAACAGAAAGAGACTCATAGATAGAGGAAACAAACTAGTGGGAAAAGAGATTGGGGGCATCGGCGTATTATGGCTGTGGGATTAAGAGATAAGCAACAAGGATATATTGCACAGCACAGGGAATTATAGCCATTATCTTGTAATGACTTTTAATGGAGTATAATCTGTAAAAATACTGTATCACTATGATGTACACCTGAAACTAATATAATATTGTATATCAACTATACTTCATTTAAAAAGAAATATTAATGTCAAAAACATTCTGTTTTCGTACAATGAAATCAGAGAGTTATCAGAGTATAAAATAAGGGGGAAAACGGCACAAAGAAAGAAAAAGAAAATTGCATGCCCCCAAATTTTTTGTTAAAATCAACATCATTTGAAGGTCTGTTACTCTTTACCTAAGCCTAAACAAATAGAAGTGGATACAACACTGTTTCCATTATGCGTGA
Source organism: Mesoplodon densirostris (assembly GCF_025265405.1). Lineage (NCBI taxonomy): Eukaryota > Metazoa > Chordata > Mammalia > Artiodactyla > Ziphiidae > Mesoplodon > Mesoplodon densirostris. The sequence goes on along the minus strand of NW_026778236.1, from coordinate 342,886 downwards.
GTAAGTCAAAACACTTTCAACAAACCAGTGAATATTATCCAATTCTGCTCTGCCTAATTAAAGGATATTTTACATATTGACAATTTTCTTTTGCCCTCCATCATATTTTCAGAAAACACCTAAAATGCTGGTATATGATAACAAATACATTACAAAAAAATTATACCATATTTAACTTATTTTCTGCCATATGACATGTTAACATTTTTGATAGGCTAATTTATACACTGTGAATATATAAATATATAAATGAAAGAAGGGTTTAAAATCTACAAGGTGTCAGGGGCTTCCCTGGTGGCACAGTGGCCGATGCAGGGGACACAGGTTCGTGCCCCGGTCCGGGAAGATCCCACATGCCACAGAACGGCTGAGCCTGTGAGCCATGGCCGCTGAGCCTGCGCTCCACAATGGGAGAGGCCACAACAATGAGAGGCCCACATACCGGGGTGGGGGGGGGGGGGAATCTACAAGGTGTCAAAACTGTACTTTCTTCACATTTTAAATCAACTGACACCTCAGAGTATACAGTTTGATAAACTCTGTTCTAATCTTAACATATAACTGATAAACCTAATCCCATTCTCTGCACCAAGTGCATTTAACTCTGGACTTAATCCTCAGTTACAACTGATCTCTGACCAGTGTGTGATCTAAATTCTTTACAGTCCACTTGCAATGGTTTTTAATGTTCTTGGTTGAGTTTCTCTGTGCCCTCAGTATCACTCCTATATAAACTCATAAAATGCAGAGATAGTTTGAGGCACTTAATATTTTAAAACCCGAAAGAATTAAGGAACTGAATGAATACAGAGTGCAGTAAGGAATTAACTCAGCCAGTCTGGGTTGTTGAAACACTGCCTATTCAAAAAAAAAAGCTCTAGCCATGACCAACTCCTGAGAGAGAATCTCTAAACCTTTAGAATATCCTGCCTTGCAAATGTACCTTTGTATAGCTAGGACCTTGGGTCATCAAGATAATTCATTCTAACAACATTACAGTTTGATGTCTAAAGTGGCTGGTGATTAAGCACCTAAAACTAAGGTCAGTCAGGTGGCTCTCTCCCTTTCTATCTTACCAAACGTCAATATTATACACATATACATATTTCATGGAAAAGAACAAAACTCTGGAAAGGCTTGGGAACACTCCCTGCATGTAACTAAACATCATTTCAGGGAGAATTAAGTGCTATTGATATGACTGCAATGAGACAGGACAAGTGGACTTTTGCACTTCTGACTGTTTTTGGTGTCTTTTTCCTTTGAAAATGTTTATCTCTATTCTTTCACTGTAAACAAGCCATAACCATAAATAAAACTGTTTTCTGAGTTCAATGACCTCTGCCAAATCACTAACCTTGAGGTTGGCAGTTTGGGGGACCTGCAATCGCATCAGTTTTTAAGTAGACTTTATTTAGCATTCTCCTTGTTAATGAGTTCAGAGTATGCGACACACACATATGCACACCACCTCTGTAATCAATATACTCTACAATTCACATCTATAAGGAAAAGAGCAAACATTCTAAATAGTCATAAATTCTCAAAACCTTTTTTCTCCAGAAACTTGAATTCTTTCAAAGAGCAATGCTTCTGATATATAGGGAATCCCCATTCTCATTAAAAACCCTTGGAATACATAAAATGATAGCACAAACCCAGAAACTCCAAAAAATGTTAAGTACTGACAAATCAATTTCCATTAGAATCAAAGTATTTAACAATAATGTACCATTCTTTTCCAATGATGTTTATGTTCACCAACTAGCAGTCCACAAGCCTTAAAAGATAACAAATCTATTAAATAATTTTGCCACGACACATACCATGCTATTAAAAATGGGCAGATTTCTAATCAGACCCACAGGAAAGAACAGTCAATAATTAGATCACAGATACAGCATCACTAACCACCTCTTCATCTCTACAGTGCCAGTCACATATTGGAGAGTGTTTTACATACTCAAAAATGAAATAAAAACCTCCAGTGTCTCCTTATCACAAACATCAATATTTATATTTTGTTAAAAGACAAACCAGGGCTTCCCTGGTGGCGCAGTGGTTGAGAGTCTGCCTGCCGATGCAGGGGACACGGGTTCGTGCCCCTGTCTGGGAGGATCCCACATGCCCCGGAGCGGCTGGGCCCATGAGCCATGGCCGCTGAGCCTGCACATCCGGAGCCTGTGCTCCGCAACGGGAGAGGCCGCAACAGTGAGAGGCCCTCGTACCGCAAAAAAAAAGACAAACCAAAAACAAAAATCTAAAGCACTGTGTATCTTAGCACCATGTCTGCCTTGTACCCAGAAATCCAATCCTTTTTTCCTTTTTTTAAGTTCATATCCTAAATTCATTCATTTAATAGCAGTAATATAACTTCCAGTATTTCTCTACACTCTTAACATTTAACCCCCACACTCTACACACACACACACACACACACACACAAATGAAATAGTGCATATCTAGGAAAAGCCCCAACCACCTACCTTTAAACTTGATTCATAGTCTGTGTTCACTTTGAACATAAGCCCAAGTCGTAAATGAATTTCCTTGGCTCGACAAAAGCTGGGATCAACATAAAGCACCTCTTGAAATGCTTTAATTGCCCTTGAAGAATACAGACATAAGAAACTGTAAGATTAACTGTATTTGCTTTGGAAGTACAAAAAATACAATGGTTATACGACTTTAAAACAAATTATAACTTTATAAAAACACTATGAATGTAAAAAAGTAACTTTAACTTCCTCAAATTATTTAGCAATATTTAATAGTATTTTCAATGTAAATAAACAGTTTAAAATTCTCTGAATCAACTTAGAGAAGAAGACAGTAAGAAAGCTTTTAAAATGGCAAAAAGGTAAGAGTGTTAACCTTGGTTCTATACTGCTCCATATAAATCCACTGTTAGAAGCCTTACTTTTACCTACCACATTTTGGTTTACATTCAGCTTGGAACCTATTTTAAGTATGACGTGATTTAGACAGGGGTTAATATTTATCTTTTCCATATGGGATTCCTACTGTACAGAAAGCAGTGCCACCTCTATCATAAATCAAGGACCCGTGTTTACAGGACTGCTTCTGACTTCTCTAATCTACTTCAGCCTTCATTTGCCTACTTTTGTCCTAATTCTATTCTGTCTTGATTGTTGTCTTTTTAACAGGTCCTTATTATCAGTGGAGAAAATCCAGATATGCTGGATATACTCTGAATATATTTAAGTGCTTAGAAGAGACAGAAAAAAAAGAAAAAAGTCTATTTTGAATTTCAATTATTCTATACTCTAAAAACCTCAGAGGTCACTATTTAGGACTGTAAATGTTTCCAAAGTCAATTCTCTTTTTATTATAGAAAGATGCAGATAACAGTCATATCACAATTTAGTACCAAGCAACACACCACATGTCTTTAGTAAGTTACTTCAGTTAAGATCCTACTTGTCAAATGCTGTGGTTATACACACATTTACTGCAAAAACAAGTATTCTGAAAGGAAGATTTTCTCTGGGAAATATAGAGATATCCTTTACAGATGAGTTATTTAAATTTAAAATCATCTTTCACACAACTAACTTAACACTGTCACACACATATCAAGCAATTAATATTTTCAATCTATAGACATATCTCCTTCCTGATTTTACATTCCTATCTTCAATCTAAGGGGGCTCAAAAGTTATAACTACATGAAAACTGGTCAATGTGAGTCACACTTCTCTGTATCTAAAATGTACAGTTCTTTGTTCCCAGCCTTATATTGGATTTCACCTAAATTTGTTCTGGCTAGCTAAAATGACTGTATCTATTTGCACAACAACTGCAAATAATGATTTTTAAATATCCACTTTTCCATCTTGACATAAGGCAAAGTACAATAAATTATTCCATTTAGAAAAACTTATAACCTTATTTCTAAATGCATCTCCCTACAAACTTTATAACTCCTATTACTGGTTTCTATAACCATCTGTCCTCTTCCCATTTGTAAGTGATCACAAGTCCATGACCCAATGCCAGTGATACTTTTGTTCAAAAAAAAAAGAAGAAAATCTTTCTTTTCTCTAAGTATGGAATATGCTTTAAATTATTAGACTAGAGTCCTGAACATGAGGCCTGCTTCCACTACTAAATAGTTCAAGTAACACTAAATAAAAATGAACACATCTTATTTCCCCCATCAACAAAATTTTAAAATTAAAACAAAATGATCTCTAAGACCTTTTCTAGTTCCAAAAGTTCAGAATAGTGAGTTCTGTGAATAGGATTTTCAGGAAATTCACAGGGACCTTAAAATTGTCCTCATTTAAGACAAAAGGTAAGTTGACTTGAGTTTAAAATCTCTCAAAGAAATACACAGTTCATAAAATGAAGGTGTAACATCTATAACCTACAAGTTCATGTAACAAACAATGCAGTACTTCTGAACATGGCATAAACAATTTCCCAATAAGCCAAGGAGTAAGAAAAATAATATACACGAAAAGTCATACAACTAAAAGCTGAATATTCATTCACATTTGGGAAACCATATCACATACTGGTCAGTGTATACTTAGGGACTCTATTTTCATTCAGAATGACCTACAGGACATGGTTGCAAACACTAGTGGTGTACTCACTCGCCTTCCTTTGAATTCTCATAGCACTTAAATGAAAAAAAAAAAAAAGGACAAGACCAAAAAAAGTTTCCTATACTTTACTGTTTACAAAATCTTACACATTACTATAATTGTTAATCCTCAACACTGAAGGAGGTATCATTATTCTTATTGTGGGAAATTGAGAGTTTATAATCAAGTTACTAGTTACTGGGTATCACAAGATGTTTGCAAATGTGCTGAGTGGAGGGAATGAGGGCTGAACTTGATTTGAACCTACAAAGGTAATACACAACTAATGAAATGAGAGTTTACTGACATTTAAATATTTTATGTGTTTCTCCTACATACACACACACACACACACACACACACACACACAAAGTGGGAAAACATCTGATGTAAGTCAACTTACCAGTGAAATGCATTGAAATAGAAGTAAACCAAACCAAGGCCATATAAAAAGGCAGCATTCTGTTTAAAAAAAAAAAAAAAAAAAAAAAAAAAAAAAAAAAAAAAAGCGCCATTTAAAAGCTTTTATGTCTACTTTATGTTATTAAGTAGAAACATAATACATAAAATGTTCTTTAGTTCTAAAAATTCTATCCTATCTTACAATATGATTAAAAGAAACAATGAAGTCATGAGCCAACACGTAATGCAGAAGCCAAACAACTTGGAGAAATATTTTCAGTTCCTTTTAATCAAGCCCACAATGAAAATAATTTTTTTAACTCCTACAATTTCTGTGAAACCACAAAGTTCCCAAATAGCCAAAGCAATCCAGAGAATGAAGAACAAAGGTGAAGGTATCACATTTCCTGACATCAAACTATAATACAAAGCTACACTATGAAAAACAGTATGGTAACTGGTATAAAAATATTAGCATGCAGACCAATGGAACAGAATAAAGAGACCAGAATTAAACCCCCACTTTTATGGTCAACTAATGTTTCACAGGGAGCCAAGAATGCCCAACTGTAAGAGGACAGACTCTTCACCTCTTTAAAAATGATGCTGGGGAAAATGGATAAGCCCATGCAAAATACTAAAATTGTAGTCCTATCTTACTCATAAATGTTAACTCAAAATGGATCAAAGATTTAAACATAAGGTCTGACACCATAAAATTTCCTGGAAGAAAATACAGAATAGAAGCTCTCCCTGACCTTGGTCTTGGCAATGTTTTTTGGATATGACATAAAAAACACAAATAGCAAAATCAGAAGTCAACAAATAGGACTACGTCAAACTTGAAAACTTCTACAAAGCAAAAGAAACAATTAAAAACATGAAAAGACATCCTACAGAAAAGGAGAAATTTTCCAGATGTCATAAAGAACATTGAAGATTCATGGAAAGAGCTCAAAACATTAACAGGAGTTTGGAAGAAACTGATTCTAACCCTCATGGATGACTTTGAGGAGTTAAAGTCTTCAGTTCAGGAAATACCTGCAGATGAGTTGGAAATAGCAATAGAACCAGAATTTAGAAGAAGAGCCTAAAGATGTGACTGAATTGTTGTAATTCATGATAAAACTTGAACAGATGAGAAGTTGCTCCTTATGCCTGAACAAAAAAAAGCTGTTTCTTGACATGGAGACTACTCTGGTGAAAATGCTGTGAAGACTGCTGAAATAACAAAAAAGGATTTAGCATATTACATAAACTTAGTTGATAAAGCACTGGCAGAGACTGAGAAAACTGACTGCAATTTTGAAAGTTCTACTGTGGGTAAAACATCATGCTATCAAACAGCATTACATATTACTGAGAAACTCCTTGTGAAAGGAAAGAGTCAATCAATGTAGCAAACTTCATTGTGGAGTTACTTTAAAAAACTGCCACACACATCCTAACTTTAGCAACCATCACCCTGATTGGTTAGCAGCCATCAACATCAAGGTAAGACCCTTGACCCTCCACCAACAAGAGGATTATGACTCACTGAAAGCTCAGATAATTTTCAGCAACTAAGCATTTTTATTTTTTATTTTACTGTTAAACTATTTACCTTTATTTGATTTTATTTTTTGCTACACTGAATTGATTTATTTTATTTTCATTGAAGTATAGTTGATTTACAGTGTAAGTATTTTTAAATAAAGGTATGTACATTGTTTTTTTAGATATAATGTTACTGCACACTCAATAAGACTACGGTACAGTGTAAATTCAACTTTTTTTAAGCATTAGGAAACAAAAAAATTAGTGTGACTCAATTTACTGCAGTATTTGCTTGATTGCAGTGGTCTAGGTGAACCCCTAATATCTCCAAAATATGCCTAGTCTGTATCAGTGTCTATCACAAACCCTAATTAATAAATTATAGGGCTTCCCTGGTGGCACGTGGTTAAGACCTCCTGCCAATGCAGGGGACACGGGTTCAAGCCCTAGTCCTGGAAGATCCCACATGCCACGGAGCAACTAAACCCGTGCGCCACAACCACTGAGACCGTAATCTAGAGCACGTAAGCCACAACTGCTGAGCCCGCACGTGCCTAGAGCCCGTGCTCCGCAACAAGAGAAGCCACCTCAATGAGAAGCCCGCACATCACAACGAAGTGTAGCCCCTGCTCACCGCAACTAGAGAAAGCCAGCGCACAGCAACAAAGACCCAATGCAGCCAAAAATAAATAAGTAAAATAAACGTGTTTTTTTTAACGCCTTAAAAAAAAAGAAATTATAGTTTCATGTAGTTTACCATCAACCTATATACAATGTGTATTAACGGGGCGGGGAACATGGCTGGGACTCTGTGCTTTCACTGCCAAAGGCCCAGATTCAATCCCTGATCGGGCAGCTAAGAACCTGCAAGATACATGGCTCAGCTAGAAGAGAAAAAAAATAATAAAGTGGCTGAATGTCACCAAGATGAAGGGATAGGAGGGCTGTTGGCTTTTTCCTACTGTTAGCATCAGAGCACATATAAAACCACAAGGATTAACTCCCTGAGCAAAATCCACAAACTGAGCATCTCCTACACACTGGGCAATGGAAAAAATTGAAATGGGTGGGAAAGGCTAAGACACACTCCCAAAATAAGCCCCACTCCCTCAATAAGCCCCACTCCCACCACACCCCTTCTTAAAATCCTGAGATAACCTCCAACTCCAAGCTTCTCCCTGGGGAGCGAAAACAAAGCGTTTGGACCACACATCTAGTGCCCCAGTTTTTAAGGCTGCCACCCCAAGGATCACCTAGCTCTGAGAATCAGTGGAGTTTGACAATTATGTATCCCTTGGGATCTCTGTGAACAAGGAAGTGTCTGTTACACAAACACACAAGTACTACCTGTGGCACACCTACTCTCAAGATAAATTTCTTAAGGAAAAAGAGAAAGACACCAAGAGAATTTGCTAACTTTTCAAAGAAATGGGAAAACAATGATGTATTTGTAAGTATATATACTGTAGCTAAGATCAGGAAACTATGGTACAGCATCCAAACTGGACTGACGGTCTTTTTAATGCACAGTTGCAGGGCTAACAACAGTTTTTATATTTTTACAAGTTTATTTTTAAAAAAAAAGAAGAAGAGGAAGAGGGGACTTCCCTGGTGGTGCAGTGGTTAAGAATCCGTCTGCCAATGAAGGGGACATGGACTCGAGCCCTGGTCTGGGAAGATCCCACATGCCATAGAGCAACTAAGCCCGTGTGCCACAACTACTGAACCTGTGCTCTAGAGCTCGTGAGCCACAACTACTGAGCCCATGTGAGACAACTACTGAAGACTGCATGTCTAGAGTCTGTGCTCCACAAGGAGAGAAGCCACTGCAATAAGAAGCCCGCGCACCGCAACGACAAGTAGCCCCCACTTGCTGCAACTAGAGAAAGCCCACGCACAGCAATGAAGACCCAACGCAGCCAAAAATTAATTAATTAATTTTTTTTAAAAAAGAGTACCTCACAGAAATGAAACGTGGCCAATTAAACCTAAAATTTAGTCAAGTCCATTAAAAAACTTTGCCAAACTCCATAATCACAACTCTTGAACTTCAGTTCTTTATACAATATGTATAATGGTGGCAAGGAAAACCTATCAAATTGTCTGCTAATATGTAGATGCAATGAAAACAAAGACATTTTTAAAAAGAGTAAAATTAATTCATATTGGAATAAGATTTGTACATTACACTTGAAAGGGTAAAATACTGTCATACTTAAGGGATCTCCAAAAAAACAGAACTTTATGATATAAGAGAAAGATCAGGGCAGGAGGGGAGTGGGGGTGACTTGTAAAGGAATTGATCAGCAAGTACTTTAATTGATCATAATTGTTTACCTGGTGATACAAAAGCTTCATTCCTGAAGGGTATATTTACTACTTCTGTCTGGATTGTTTTCCCAGTTTCCCTTAATTACAAGCAGCAGTAGTACTAAGAGATGCCCTGAGGAATTTCCTATATATGGCCATTGTGCAGTCCCTCTACCTTATGGCCATTATGCAACAGTAGTCCAATTTCCCCTTTCTACTTGTCAGAATGAATCACCACAGCCAGAAAATAAACTCTTTTCTTTGCCTGTTGATTCCAATTGAGGCATAAGGAGTCCAAATTACCAGGAAGCACTCTTAACTTTCAGTTTAATGGAATCATCAGGGTGTCTACTGGTGAAAGCATTCCTCCCTTTGAAACTAACACCTCATCTCTTTCCCAGGAAAGCATAAGGTCATGGGGAAAGGAAGCTAAATTTGCGAGCAGGTCACTAAGGGTAACAGTAAGTGGTGCTGAGGTGACATCACCAAGATGGCAACACAGGTTGTTCCCAACTTCATTCCCCCTCAGTAGAAGACCAACTAGCAAATACTCTGGAAAACACTATGAAAATCCCAGAACATGAGGCTAAGACTGAAGCACATCCCTGGACCTCAAACAGCAAGAGGATGTCTTAGAAGGGTAAGAGGAACACCTATACTCTGACTACACTGCCCCTCTCCTAAGCTAGCACAGCAACATACCAAGAGGGATCTATCAGGCCTATGGTTTCTCCCGTGGGCAAAGGAGAGTCCAAGGTGGATATCCAGCCATCCCAGCATTATGAGTGACATCCAGACCATGCACTGAAGTCTTGCCTCTTGGGGATGGCGAGAACACTATGCACTGCTTAACCAGTGGGGATCAGAATATGACTGAGGCATAGGGCTTAATAGCACTTAAATAGTGGTAGAACAAGTTTCCCTTGTAGAAATGCCAAGAAGAGAGCCCAGAAAATAACTCTTATTTTGCAGAGCCACTCCAATGGCCACACTTGAAGAGTGAACTCAGCATACAGTTATGCCTGATTCAAGACCCAAACAATTACCTTGCCAGCTTTGAAGACTTTTTTTACCACCAGGCTGAGGCAGGGCTAATTCACAGAATGCCCTGCTCCATCCCCTAGTCCCAACCATCAGCAAACCCAACCTCATAATCTGGGAAACTGCACAGCCCATCCTACAACAGTACTTACAACAGCACTTGAGCAAAGAGGCCAGCAAGTAACCGTGCACTACTAGAAAGAGCTGGTGGCTCCAACTGGCCAAGGCACTTGGGGCACAGTTTTACCAGATTAAAGTCCCTAGCCAGCAAGCCATACCAGCCCTGTCTGAGCAGAAAGGCAGATTCATAGTTCCACTTACTGCTCAGTACAGCCCTAGTCTCATCTAATCATGAATTCTAACCACAATTTTTAGGAAGATGCGTCACCCATCTTACAATCCGCTTAGGACGGCACCTGAGCACAGAACTCACCCAAAAGCACTGCGCATCTGGATAACCAATGCAGCAGTCCTGTCTGGCCAAGGAAGTTGGTGGGCAGCTCTGTCAGATTAGGGTGCCCAACCATCAAGCCCTACGGCCAAGGAAACCATGCAGGGAAGCAAATTTGCAGATCCAACCAAAAACTGAGTACAGGACCATGTCCCACACTATTGATAAGCCTGACCAGAGAATCCAGGCAACCAAGGAGCCCATTCTACAGCGACACATGTGCAGAAAACCAAGCGAGCACTCCTATCCAACGGTTCACAGACAGAGAGTGACCTCTTGACCTCAGAGCTTAGGCAATGTCTCAACACACACAAAAAAAAAACCTCATAACAAGCTTCACCTGCCCAAGAAGGCTGTAAACTGACCTGTCTATAATCCCAAGCTGAGCTAACTGGTGAACTGCCACTGACAAAGAAAACCAGATAAATCTGGAAAAGGAGACCATCACTCAAATGTGCAAATGTGCAAGGTATAAAGATTATGAAGAATCAGGTAAAATTGATACCACCAAAGGAAACCATTAAAACTTCAATAACTGATCCAAAAGAACCAGAGACTGTGAACTGTATGACAAAAGAATTCAGAATAATCCTCTTACAGAAGTTTATTAAACTAAAAGAACACACAGAAAGACAACTAAATGAAACTAGGAAAGCAATAATGAAGAAAACAAAAAATTCAAGAAAGAAATTATTTTTTAAGGATCTTCTAATGAAAAATACACTGGTTGAACTAAAGAACTTAATAGAGAATTTCACCATCAGACTCAACCAAGCAGAAAACAGAATCTGTTAACCAGATGACTGTCATTTTGAAATTATCCAGCTGGAGGAGTAAAAAAGAAAAGTAAATTAAAATAAAGTGAAAAAAGCCAAGAGGACTTATGAGACATCATCTAAAGGAAACAATATTCACATTTTGTGAATGCCAGAAACAGAAAACAAAAAGAAAAGGCGAGAAAAGTACATGTAAAAGAAAAATAGCCCAAAACCTCCCATATCTTGGGGGAGAAATGGATATCCTAATTGCTTAGGTCCAAAAGACTCCATGGGTTGAACTCAAAAGAATCACACCAACACACATTACAACTGTTAAAGTCGAAGACAAAAAAGAATTCTGAAAGCAGCATGAGAAAAGTGATACATCATAAACAAGACTATAAGCAGATGTATTATCAAAATCTTGGCAGGCCAGAAGAGAATGGAATAATATATTCAAAATACTTAAAGAAAAACTGTCAAGCAAGAATACTACATGCAAAAATACTCTACCTGGGGGGAGGGAGAGAAACTGTCCCTTAGAAACAAAATAATACTCAAATAATGAGATAATTTCCCCAATCAAACAAAAACTAATAAAGCTCATCAACACTACCTTACCAGAAATCCTAACGGGAATTTTTAAGAGGAAATAAAAGGATGGTATTTAACACTGTAAAAACATATGGGTATATTTTAAAACTCACTAGTAAAGGTAAATATGTAGTCAAAATCCATTTATCTAACATTGTAATGGTGGTATGTAACTAATTTATAAGTCTAATTTTAAGTTAAAAAACAATGACTAGGGAATTCCTGGCAGTCCAGTGGTTAGGACTTGGCACTTTCACTGCCGGGGCCTGGGTTTGATCCCTACTTGGGGAACTAAGATCCTGCAAGCTGTGTGGTACGACCAAAACAACAACAAAACACAATGACTATAAAAATTTATTATTGGATACACAACCTAAAAATATGTAAAGTAACATCATCAACTTAAAACTTTAATGGGATAAGTAAAAGTGAAAAGTTTATATTGCTATTAAAGTTGTTATCAGTTAAAATAGAATGTTACAAATAAAAAATACTTTAAGACTCATGGTAAACACAAAGGAAAAATTTGTAGCAGTTATGTAAAAGATTGTCATAAAGGAATCCAAGCATATCAGAAGAAAAATTTATCAAATTGCAAAGGCCAACAGCAACATTGGAAAAAAAGGAATAAAGAAACTACAAAACATCAGAAAACATTAAAATGGAATTAATAAGTCTCACCTATCAATAATTACTTTATGTGGAAATGATTAAATTCTCGAATCAAAAGACAATAAATGATTAACAAGCAAGCAAACCAAGATCCAATGACATACTGCCTAGAAGAATCAAGGGATAAAAAGAAATATTTCTATGGCAACCAAAAGAAAGCAGCAGTAGCTATTTTTACATCAGACAAAACAGATTTTACACTAAAATTGGAGCAACTAATATATTAAGCAAATCCCAAAAGACTTAATAGTAGAAATAAACATCAATACAAGTTAGAAACTTTAGTACCCTACTCTCAACAGCATTTAGATCATCCAGACAGAGACTCCATAGAGAAACAGTGAATGTGAACAACTGTATAAGCCAAATGAAAAAAATCCCATCCAACAAAGGCACAATATATATATTTTTCTAAAGCACCTATGGAACATTTTCTAGGATAAATCACATACTAGGGAACAAACAATTCTTTAACAAATTTAAGAACACTAAAGTCATACCAAGTTATCTTTTCAGAACACAATGGTATAAAGTCAGTAACAGGAAGAAAACAAAAAATTCACAAGTGCATGGAAATTAAACACCACACTCCAAAACAACCAATGAATCAAAGAAGAAATTAAACGATAAATTTAGGGACTTCCCTGGTGGTCCAGTGGTAAAGAATTCGCCTTACAATGCAGGGGACGTGGGTTTGATCCCTGCTGGGGTAACTAAGATCCCACATACCACAGGTCAACTAAGCCCATGCACCACAACTACTGAGCTCGCACACCTCCACCAGAGAGCCTGCGTGCTGCAAACTACAGAGCCCACGCACTCTGGAACCCATGCACCACAACTACAGAGACCATGTGCCCTGCAGCCCCGGGCGCCACAACTAGAGAGAAGCCCACGCCCTGCAACAAAAGATCCTGCATGCCTCAACTATGACCCGATGCAACCAAAAAAATATAAAAATAAAATATAAAATAAAAAATTTTTTTAAAGAGAAACTTAAAAGGATCTTGAGACAACAAAAACACACACACAACATATAAAAAACTTGACACTGGAAAAGTAGTTCTAAGACATAAATTTATAGTTAATAAAGAAGTCTCACATTGAGATGAAAGAAGAATCTCAAACAACTTATTTCACCCCTTAAGGAAACAGAAAAATATCAACAACCTCAGTCCAAAGTTAGGAGAAGAATGAGAATAATGAAGATTAGAGCACAGATAAATACAATCTTCCAAGACTGAACCAGGAACACATTAAAAATCTGAATAGACCAATAATAAGTATGGAAATTTAATTGGTAATAAAAAAATATGCCAAGACAGAAAACCCAGAAACAGACTCCTCCATTAGTGAAGTCAACCAAAGATTTAAATTAATACCAACTCTTCTCAAACTCTTCCAAAAACCTGAAGATGAAAAAATACTTCCAATCTGATTTTATGAATAACCCTGATACCAAAGCCAGAGGCTACTACCAGTAAAAGGAAACTATAGACTAAAATCCATGGTTGAATATAAATACAAAATTCTGAACAAGGTATCAGCAAACTGATTTCAACAACACATTAAAAGAATTATACACCATGCTCAAGTGGGATTTGACTGTGGGATGCGATGTTGATTCAACATATGCAAATCAATAAATGTGACACACCACATTCACAGAAGCAAAGAATAAAATCATATGATCAACTAAGCTGATGCAGAAATATAATTTGACAAAATTCAACATCCACTCATGATGAAAACTCAAAAACTGGATACAGAGGGAACATACGTCAACGTAATAAAGGCCATATATGGTATAACAAGACCTAACATCATACTCAACAGTGAAATGTTGAAAGCTTCTCCTCTAAGATTAGGAAAAGCGTCTATTCAACTCAAGTACTGAAAATCCTACCCAGAATATTCAAGTAAGAAAAAAAAAAGGATGCAAATCAGAAAGGAAAATATAAAATACTCCCTGTTTGCAAATGACTTGATCTTATACATAGGAAGTCCTAAAAAAACTCCACCAAAAGAAAGAAAAAAATCAATGAATTCAGTAAAGATGCAGCATACAAGATCAACTGCAGATTTCAGTTGTTTTATACCTAAACAATTAGCTGTTAAAGAAAACAACTACATTCATAATAGTATCAAAGACAATTTAAAAACTTAAGAATAAATTTAACCGAGCTGAAAAATCTATACTCTGAAAACATACAAATTTCATGAAAGAAACTGAAAAAGACACAAATTAAAGGAAAGATACTCATTTTCATACAAAGAATATGTTAAAATGTCCACACTACCCAAATCTTCTACAGATTCCTTTCAATCCTTATCAAGATTCAAGTGGCATTTTTTACATTAATAGAATCAATCATAAAATTCATATGAAACCACAAAAGACCCTGAATCACCAACACAATCCAAAAATAGAAGAACAAAGCTGGAGATACCAACTTTCCTGGTTTCAATCTATATTACAAAACTACAGTAATCAATGAACATGGTACTGGCATAAAACAGATACATAGACTCATGAAACAGTTAACAGCCCAGAAATAAACCCATGCATATATGGTCAGGTAATATAATTTGACAAGGGAGCCATGAATCCTCAATGGAGAAAAAACATAACTTTTTAATAGGTGGTCCTAAGTAAATTAGAATTTACACACAAAACAATGAACACTAGAACACTATCTTACACCATTCACAAAAACAAAGGAACAGATTAAAGATTAAAACAAAGATCTGAAACCATGAGACTCCTAGATGAAAACACAGGGGAAAAACTCCAAGACAGCTGTCTTGGCAATGCTTTTTTGGGTATGATACTTAAGGCACAAGCAACAAAAAATAAAGAAATAAGACTACATCAAACAAACAAACAAAAAGCCTCTCCATAACAGAAATGATCAACAAAATGAAAAGGCAACCTATGGAGTGGAAGAAAATTTTTGCAAACCACACGTGATAAGAGGCTAATATACAAAATATACAAGGAACTCATACAACTCAACAGCAAAAATCCCCAAATACTCCAATTTCAGAAGAAGATAGTCAAATGACAAACAGGTACATGAAAAGGTGTTCAACATCACTACTCATCAGGGAAATGCAAATCAAAACCACAGTGAGATATCACCTCAAACCTGGGAAAATAACTATTGTTTAAAAAAAAAAAAAAAACGGGGGCCTCCCTGGTGGCGCAGTGGTTGAGAGTCCGCCTGCCGATGCAGGGGATACGGGTTCGTGCCCCGGTCTGGGAGGATCCCATGTGCCGCGGAGCGGCTGGGCCCGTGAGCCATGGCCGCTGGGCCTGCGCATCCGGAGCCTGTGCTCCGCAACGGGAGAGGCCACAACAGTGAGAGGCCCGCATACCGCAAAAAGAAAAAAAAAAAAAAAAAAAACGAAGAGATAAGTACTAGTAAGGATATAGATAAAAGGGCACTCTTGTACACTGTTGCTGGGGATGTATAATCACTATGGTAAACAGCATGGAAGATCCTCAAAATTTTAAATACAACTACACCATGACCAACAATTCCACTTCTGGGTACACAGTCAAAGGAAACAAAATGATTACCCGAGAAAATATCTGCTACCCAAGTTTTCATTATACCATTATTTACAACAGCCAAGATATGGAAATAACCTAAGTGTCCATGGACAGATGAAAAGAATGTGATACATACACACAGACACACACAATCGAATACTATTCAGCCATAAAAAAAGAAGAAAACTGGACTTCCTTGGTGGCGCAGTGAATAAGAATCCAGATGCCAATGCAGGAGACACAGGTTCGAGCCCTGATCCAGGAAGATCCCACATGCCGTGGAGCAACTAAGCCCGTGTGCCACAACTACTAAGCCCGTATGCCACAACTACTGAGCCCTCACGAGCCTAGAGCCCATGCTCCACAACAAGAGAAGCCACGGCAATGAGAAGCCCGCCCACCGCAAGGAAGAGTAGCCCCTGCTCGCCACAACCAGAGAAAGCTCACGTACAGCAACAAAGACCCCACACAGCCAAAAGTAAACAAATAAAATAATTTTTTAAAGGTTATTAAAAAAAAAGAAGAAGAAAACTTTCCAATTTGCTACAACATGGATGGATCTTGAAGTCATTATGTTAGGTGAAACAATTCACACAGAGAAAAACACATATTGCATGACCTCACTTACAAGTGGAATTTTTTTAAACAAGCTCACAGAAACAGAACAAACAGGTGGGTGTTTGCCAAAGGAGAGGGAAAGTACGTGAAGGCAGTAAAACGATACAAACTTCCAATAATAAAGTAAGTAAATTCTAGGTATGTAATTCCTATAATCAACAATTCTGTAGTATATATTTGAATGTCACTGAGAAATTAGATGTTAAAACTTCTCACAGAAAAAAACTGTAGCTATATAAGGTAAACACAGACATGTATGTGTATATATATGTATATGTGAAATATATCAAATCATTATGTTGGGGGACTTCCCTCATGGTCCAGTGTCTAAGACTCCACGCTCTCAATGCAGGGGGTAGGGGTTCCATCCCTGCTCAGGGAACTAGATCCCACATGCCCCAGCTAAGAATTCTAATGCCACAAATAAAGATCCCACGTGCTGCAACAACAACAACAAAAAGATCCCCCAGTGCTGCAACTAAATATGCCACATGCCACAATGAAGGTCCCATGTGCCACAACTAAGACCCAACGCAGCCAAATAATATATTTTTTTAAATTATGTTGTACACCATAAATTTATACAATGTTACATGTCTATTCCACTAATAACAAAGTGCTGTTCTTTCCAATGTAATCAATTTATCATCAGATAGCTTGCTGATCTTTCCAGAAAATGGTGCCATACGCGGAACTCAGTGCTGATCTCTGCTGCTCACAAATAGGACACTCAGTGGTGGCCATACACAGAACAGCCTTGGTGAATGAAATCCATGTTGCTGAGACCGTGCAAAGCCTCTATGGTTGCCACTGTGTCCACATTATTCATTAGCCCTCTGGGTCATGACAGGGTTGGCCAGGAAAAGAGGCTGACTGTTATTCACATAACCAGTCATTATATCCACTTGATTATTAAAATGATCCTCAGCTGATGTGACCTTCTGGCAAGTATTTCACATGTAACACAAATACCTTTATGATTTTTCCCTCATTCAGAGAGGTACAAATAGCTTTTCCCCAGATTTTCTTCAGAACAATTTTCAACCATCCTCCTTCCACGTCACTGACCATCTAGTCAAACCACTGGACACAGCAAATGAATCACTATATAGTTGCACAAATGACTGTTACTTCTTCCAAGGAAAGTGTACAGTCAGGTGCACTGGAAGGATTGTTATACGGGTATTCCATGAATCATTCCAGAATTTGGCCGATCCCTCGTTTTCCAGTTATTAAGACATATGCATAGAAATAACTTTCCTTATCAAATGAACTCTAATCAGAACTTTAAGTCACAGTTATTATTTCACTTTAATTCTTCTTAGAAAGTGTTTATAATCAGCTAGAGGCAGGAATGCTTTGTGGTAGCATCCAGGAGTAAGTTTGAGACCATGTCTCAAGTGTATTTCCAAAAGTAAGGAAGAAGATAATGGAGTCATAAAACTGCTAACCCAAGAAAAAGCAGAACAAGAATTAATTTCATGGCTTTGAATAAATTGATTAAGACCATTATAATTTCTGATTAATTTATTTGAAACACTGTTGGTGTTTTAATGTTTGTATTCAAGATTTAAGAAAATCTTTTTCTCTTAATCTATGTATAATTAAGTAAACTTGTAAAGTAATTCTTTGTGAACAAAGATACAATAGTTACTTTTTCTCCCTACCTGCTCTTCTACAATTTGAAAACTGAGTATTCTTATTTTTAATGAGAATATAATTATTTGTATAAATTCAAAACAAATCTCTTTTCCTTGTAAAGGACTCTACTGGAAACACTGATTATAACACCAAGGCTCTGACTGGAATGTCTGAGAATGGTATGTGCACTGAATCACATATGATCCAAGAGCTTGAAAGAACTAAGGAGCCACTGCTTACAAAGCTACAGTTGGAAAAACTGGCCTGAAGCTGCCTAATAGAGTTCCATACCTTATCAGAGAAATAAGGAAGGTCACTTCCTGGTAGGCCCATGAACCTTAGGATATTTCAGGAACACAAGACAAGGGAATTCAACCAAACCTCTACATTGCAGGCAAAATGTAGTGGTGAGTTCCTGGCTTGACTCCCTAGACATAAGAGGCTTTTAAAAGTCTAGTCTGAAATTTCTTATGAAAAGTTCCAAGAAGAAAAGACATGTGTGACCAGTTACTATTCTTGCCACCTCTATGTTAATAAGGAGGCAAAGCCAAAAATAAATAAATAAATTCATTTTTTTAATAAATTTATTTTTAAAAAATAAATGTGTGGAGCTTCCCTGGTGGCACAGTATCCCCAATGCAGGGGACACAGGTTCATGTCCCGGTCCGGGAAGATCCCACATGCCGCAGAGCGGCTGGGCCCATGAGCCATGGCCGCTGAGCCTGCGCGTCTGGTGCCTGTGCTCCGCAATGGGAGAGGCCACAACGGTGAGAGGCCCACGTACCACAAAAAAAAAAAAAAAGTCTGTTGTTTATAAAAAAAAAATAATCAAGCAAAATTTAATGAAACTACTAATTCTGTAAACAAATTATTCTGACCTTGATTCTCTGATAAAATAGATGGTGAAAAAAAATATGTTTACAATAGAAAACTATAATGTAACCTTTGGATTCAGTCTTGCATATTTACCAGTCCTTGACAAATATTGAATTCCTCCAATTTACACCTCTCTAAATTGGTGCTTCCAAATTTTCTCCATTCTGACTTGGAAAAATTACGAACTGAAACAGCCTTTTACCCAGAGCCCTGAAAGCTGATGCTACACAACATCATATAAACTTCAAGAATATTACCATAACAGATCATTAATGAACAAACTTCATGCCTACTACTGACTGGTCCTCTCATAAAGTTTGTCATCACAACTCAAACCAGTAATTCTATGTATTGCCCCTGTTGTCCACACTCTACCATCTACTGATGCTTTGAGCCCATCAACTACAAATCTTGAAAAACTGTCCTCTGGAATCAGAAATTGGGTTTTTAACATTTATTCTTTGTTTTTCTGTTATTTTCACATAAACTTGCCCCTCCTTAAATGCTTGCTGCCTATCCCTGAACTTCTATTATCATTACTCAACAGACTATTCAGTTGGTCCTAAATGTACAAAAGGCTATAGAACAAGAAATGAACTAACATTGTTCTAAGAAAGAAAAATGTCTCTTCACTCCTTTAAACAATAGTGGGAACTAACAACCAAACTATAGGTCAGATTTCTGAACCTGTTCCTAAGCACATCTGCACATTTCCTTCTAAAATTGCAAGAACGACATTAAGTGGGTTTGGCAAAAGTGCCTCATCCTCTGTATGTGAAATACGCAGTATCTAATCGTGGTTCCGCATCCTCCGCTACTCACCTTGATGAGGATGGCTTAGCACAAACTGCCTTGTTATTTCTTTTAGTAATTTTCCAAAGGCTGACCCTTACAGGGCTCCTTGGCAATAAATTCCTAGTTGCTCAGGCTGTATTCAGAACTGACCCCGGTTCTACATTGAATATCATTTCCCCAACTGCAACAGTACTGAAAAACAATGTTTTTCTACTTTCTTATCCTCCTTTGAAAAACTAACAAACAACAACTACAAAAACACCAGCAAGGCAACTCCCTTGCTTGCCTGATGAGTCACAGGCATAAAAATGAAATGAAAAAAGGCTATTTAATAATCTTAATGTCCCCTTCAAGGGAATCATTATTTTTGTCTCCTTGTGGAAGAATTCCTTCCTCTGGAACAAACACCTCTCAGTCATTCTAGCATGAAGTTGTGAGTACAAAAAGCAAAAATGCTGCTATTGGATAACCAGGGTAATAGTGGGTGCCACTCCCAATTCCACTGTGTTGATTGCTGGACCCATGAAAGCTAGCTATTAGAAAAACACCACCAATTCAGAGCATTATAAATCTCTTGGTGCCACATAACTTGCACTGTAACTGAGTCTTCAAAAGGCCCTTTCACTTCTCTATCAAGCCAGCTGCTGTTTCAGGATAATGGGGAACACGGTTAACGTCAATGAATTTCATAACATGGGAGTCCATTGCTGTATTTCTTTTCCTGTGAAGTTAGTTCCTTACTCTGAAGCAATTCTGTGTAGATTACCACAATATTAGATAAGGCATTCTGTAAATCCAGGGATGCCAGTTTTGACAAAAGCACTGTCTGTCTGCAGGGAAGGCAAATTGGTATGCCAGCAAATTTCTATTCCAGTGTCGATAAAATACTGACTCTTTCATGATGGAAGCAGTCCACTGTCATCAACCTGGCACTGAGAAGCTACACGAACACCTTAGGAAATGATGCCATATCAGGAATTGAATGTTATTGTCTGTTGCTGACAGACTGGGTACTGGCATTGGTGAGTAAAAGCCCACAGTGCTGATCCCATGCAACACTTTGTCTCTGCCTCCATTAAAATTCTGTCATGTTCCTGTTGGACAATGACAGATGTGGCTGGGGAAAGAGCCTGTGCTATGCGCTTTCCATTAAGTGTACCAACATATGTAGGAATGCCAGAAAAGAGAAAAGACCAAAAAAAAGTATTTCAATAGTAAACAGCTAAAAACTTCCCAAATTTCAGGAAAAAACTTTATCTGTAAATCAGTAAGCACAACTAAACTCAAGTAGAATAAACGAAAAGACATTCAGAGACAGATCACAGTAGAAAATGTTGAAGATCAAACACAAGGAGAAAATTCTGAAAGCAGCAAGAGAAAAAAACTCTGTTACAAAACAAAACAGAAAACCAATCAGATTAAGCTGATTTCTCCTCAGATACTATGATGGTGAAAGGCAGTGGGCTAGAGTAATCAAAGTGCTCAAAGAAAACAAACTGCCAACCAAGAATCTTCTATCCTAGCAGAGTTTTCAACTATGAAAGCTAAATATTTGTAGATTATAAAAGAGAGAGAAAGAATCCACTTCAAACACACCCGCCATACAATAAATATTACAACAAATTCTAGTGAAGTTCTTTAGGCTTAGAACAAGTGTCCATGTCAGCTTTTCAAAGCTAAAAAATGGGGGTAGGAGGGTAGTTTAACATCTAATTATACAGGTATGGGACACAGCAGACTGCATACGTATTTCTTTTCTTTCCTTCCTTCTAACTGATTTAAAAACCAGCTCTCCATATAATTGTATTATTATGCCAATTAATATATAGTAATATAACTTAATGATAGAACAAATGAGTTAAGCTGGGAACAAAGCTATAATGGACTACAGAAAAGACTCAAGATGGTCAAGCAGATATACAAGAACAAATGAAGACACACAGATATGGGAATTTAAGAGGCTAAAATACAAAAGCCAAACATGAAATCTTTTCTTCTTAAACCTCAACAAATTACATAAATTAATATTATAACAACATACTACTACATAGTTCATACACACATAGGTAACAATGTTAACTGTTGAAGGTGCAACAAATAAAAAAACGCAAGTACATAATGTCATATTAAGGGTATCATTTCTATATCTCATAGGAACTAGTTTAGTATAAATCAAGGTAAAGTCATATAACTTGATATTTACATGGTAAGCACTAGGGCAACCATTAAGAAAATAACTCAAAAACATATAATGAAAAAACCTGAAGAAATTATATTAATTTAAAAAATCTGCTTCATGCAGTAAAGCAAGAATAGAAAAAGAGACATACAAAAGAAGTACAATGGCAGATGTATATACAATATTTAAATAATAACATTAGACAAAATTGGATTAAATAATCAATGCAAAAATTATCAGACTGGATAAAATTAAAAGATCCAACTGTATGCTGTCTTCAGGAGACATACTTTAGATTGAAAAACACAGACTGTAAATAAAAAGATGAAAAGCAATGAATCATGAAAACACTGATTATAAAAATTCTGGGGGGCCTCCCTGGTGGCGCAGTGGTTGAGAGTCCGCCTGCCGATGCAGGGGATACGGGTTCGTGCCCCGGTCTGGGAGGATCCCATATGCCGCGGAGCGGCTGGGCCCGTGAGCCATGGCCGCTGGGCCTGCGCATCCGGAGCCTGTGCTCCGCAACGGGAGAGGCCACAACAGTGAGAGGCCCACATACCGCAAAAAAAAAAAAAAAAAAAAATTCTGGGGACTTCACTGGTGATCCAGTGGTAAAGAATCCGCCTTCCAACTCAGGGGACACGGATTCAATCCCTGGTCAGGGAATGAAGATCCCACATGCCACGGGGCAACTAAGCCCTCACACCATAACTACTGAGCTCCTGCACCTCACCTAGGGAGCCTGCGTGCCGCAAACTACAGAGCCCATGCGCTTTGGAACCCACACACCACAATTACAGAGCCCACGCGCCCTGGAGCCTGCGCACCACAACCAGAGAAGAAAAAATCCACACACCACAACTAGAGAGAAGCCCCCCGCTGCAACAAAGAGCCTGAGCGCCTCAACAAAAGATTGTGTGTGCCTCAACGAACGTCCCACGTGCCGCAATTAAGACTCAGAGGCAAAAATAAAATTAAACAAATAAATTAAAATTCTGGAATGGCTATACTACTACCAAACAAAATTCTTCAAAACCAAAAGAACATTAGTAGAAATAAAGCAGGACAATAAAAATAATTATGTGACATGGAGATGTTGGCTAACGCTACAGTTTCAAATGCTTTGTGTATAAACGTATCACATCAACACACTATATACAACTTAAACAAATAGTGATACATGCACAGGTCAATTATGTCTCTATAAAGTTGGAAGAAAAATTTAAATAAAATAATTTATCCATCAAAAATACATAGCAGCTCTGATACATGCACCCAACAAAACATATGACACAAAACCTATAAAAATGACCCCCAAAATAAGCAATTAATCAGCAACTGGAGGCTTAATCTTATATTCAATATAGATGGAACCACCAGAGAGAAAGAACACAAAGAGGGAATACATAGCTTAAACAAAACTTTAACCCACCAAACTTAACAAATATTTAGAGAATACTTCAAATAAAAACAGAATATATATATTCCTCTCATGCACATTAAACATTCTCCAAGATAGAACAAATATTATGCTGCAAAATAAATCTGAGTAAAAGATGAATTGAAATAATATGAAGTATGTTGTTTGAACAAAACAAAATGAAATTTTAAAAAATAATACCAGAAAAAAATGTGGAAATTAAAGAATACATTCCTGGGCTTCCCTGGTGGCGCAGTGGTCAAGAATCTGCCTGCTAATGCAGGGGATACGGGTTCAAGCCCTGGTCCGGGAGGATCCCACATGTCACGGAGCAACTAGGCCCGTGAGCCACAACTACTTAGCCTGCGCGTCTGGAGCCTGTGCTCTGCAACAAGAGAGGCCGCGACAGTGAGAGGCCCGTGCGCCATGATGAAGAGTGGACCCTGCTTGCCACAACTAGAGAAAGCCCTCGCACAGAAACGAAGACCCAACACAGCAAAAATAAATAAATTAATTAATAAACTCCTACCAACAACATCTTAAAACAAAAAAAAGAATACATTCCTGAATAATCAGTAAGTCAAACTAAGAATTAAATTCTCAATAGACACAAAAAAGAAATTTGACCAAACACATCACCTTTCCATGATTAAAAAAACATAACTGAATAAAATTAGAAAGAAACTTCAACTTGATAAAAGATAGCTAAGAGGGCTTCCCTGGTAGCGCAGTAGTTAAGAGAATCCACCTGCCAATGCCAGGGGACATGGGTTCGAGCCCTGGTCCGGGAAGATCCCACATGCAGTGGAACAACTAAGCCCATGCGCCACAACTACTGAGCCTGCAATCTAGAGCCCGTAAGCCTCAACTACTGAGGCTCGCAAGCCTAAAGTCCCTGATCCACAACAAGAGAAGCCACCGCAATCAGAAGGCCCACACACTGCAACGAGAGAGTAGCCCCTGCTCGCCGCAACTAGAGAAAGCACATGCACAGCAACGAAGACCCAATGCAGCCTAAAATAAATAAATAAATGCTTTAAAAAATAGAAATAAGTGTCAACAAGTGATGGACGTCCCTGGTGACCCAGTGGTTGGGAGTCTGCTTCCCAATGCAGGGGACACAGGTTCGATCCCTAGTCGGGGAACTAAGATCCCACATTCTGCAGGGCAACTAAGCCTGCATCCTGGAACTACTGAGCCCACACACTCTGGAGCCCACATGCCGCAACTAGGGAGCCCACGTGCTGTGACTACAGAGCCCACAGGCTCTGGAGCCCAGTTCCACAACCAAAGAAAAGCCCACACACCATAACAAAAGATCCCGCATGCCACAACTAAGACCTGACACAGCCAATAAACAAATAAATAAATATTTTTTTAAAAAAAAGTAAAGTGAAATTATGAAAATAATTCTATTTATAATAAAATATGGTTCAACTATATGTTATCCACAAGACAAAATTTACATTCAAAGATACAAGTAGTTTAAAAGTAATAGGTTGTAATGTGTGGTACCAACACAAAAACAGGCATAAAAGATCAACAGAACAGAAAGTTTAGAAAAAAACTGTTTTCTGTTTCTTTGAACAGAAAGTCTAGAAATAAACCAACAGATTTGTGGCAAAGACTGGTGACAACAATGTCAAGATCATACAGTTGGGGAAAGAATTTTCTTTTCAACAATCACTGCTAGGACAACTACATACCCACATGCAAAACAATAAAGTTGAAACCTTACCTTACACCACACAAAAAAAAAATTATCTTGAAATGATCAAGAACCTAAGAGTTAGAGCTAAAACTACAAAACCTTTAGAAGAAGAATGTGGATAAATCTTTATGACTTGGATTGGTACTGGATATACAGTACAAGCAACAAAAGAAAAAAAAAGCTATATGGGAATTCATAACAAAACTTTTGTGCCTCAAAGAACTCTATTAAACATGAAAAATAGACAACGCAGAGAATAAGAAAACATCAGCAAGTCAACTAGATATATAAATAATATTGCAACTCAGTTTAAAAGGGACAAAGAATCTGAATAGACTTTTCTCAAAACAAACAAACACCAATGTCCAACAAACAAACAAGAAGATGTTCAAACACAGTTAGTCATCAGGGCAATGAAAATGAAAACTAAAGTGAGAAAACATGTTACACCCATTAGGATGGTGGAATTTAGAAAAGACAGAACAAATGTTGGCAAGAATATGGAGAAAATGGGGTCTTCCTACAATGAGTGTCAGAATGTAACGTGGTGGAATCACTCTAGAAATTAGTTTAACAGATCATCAAAAACTTAACAGCACAGCAAATTCAACTCTGAGGTATACTTCCAAAAGGAATGAAAATATGTCTTCAAACAAAAACAGGGACACAAATGCTCAGAGCAGCATGATTCATAGCCAAGGGGGAGAGAGAGCAAATGTCCATCAACCAACGGAATAAACAAAACTAATATCCATAAATTGTAATTTATAGTTCTAAAAAGGAATGAAGTACTACTACTGATACATGCTACAGCAGACACAAACCTTGAAAACACTAAGTGAAAAAAAGAGTCCAGACTAGACAGACATATAGAAACACAAAGTAAATGAACACTTTCTTAAGAAAGGGATCATGGGGGACTGAGAGAGAGAATACATGTTCTCATTATTCTATAATAAAAATATTTTAAATAGTCTAAAATCAAAGGTGGTAAAGGATACACAAACTTTGTGAATATATTAAAAATCATTAAATCGTACCCTTCAAATGGGTGTATTCTATGGTAAATGAATCATACTTCTATAATACTGTTATCAAAAAAGAATAGTAGTAAATCTAAATAAACTTATGTGAATGTCTCTGGATTAAATAAACCTTCATACTTAGCTGTTTCTTTCCACTCCAAGTACTTCACAAAAGCCAGCAACACGTTCAGTTACATTAGGGGTCAACAAATGGGTTTTCAAACTCCCTGGGTAACCTAAAATTTCTTTGCAGGTAACATAACACTACCTATAACTAATTATCATAGAAGTTACATATAAAATGGATATTATAGGTTATATCCTATTAGATAAATTTGTTTTGAAAAGCAATCTATTTAGCAATCTATTTAGCTATCTGTATCATACTTGAAAGAAAGCACATATGCATTGCAAGATTAATCTGCTAGCTAGTTTAACTTTACTGCTTAAATTAAGATAACACAGTGGATAATTTACCCTTATACTCCATTCTTACTTAGACAGATTTTCTAACATGGATGACTTTCATTCTCCCCAGAGATCCAACCATAGCCTTTTAGCCTGATTCACCCATCTTTAAAATCACCATTATGCATCCTTCATCTATTCCCAGCTACAAACTTAAAAAAGGAACAGATTTTTTTACTTGATTTTGTTATTAAAGTATCACACTTAGAATGTCTTTTTAATTAGTCAGAAAGATACTAGTTATGAACAATATACTTCACACAAAACAGCTGGCACAAAATACCTTTCTCTCCCTTTCCATGTTCCCTACTTAGAATTAGTATTTCATACAATTTGTCCCAAAATAAGAAAACAAAATTGGTATTCAAAGGTCACTAACCTTCCAGTAGTCAGACTGTAAACTGTAGTATCTCTGATAAGCAGATAACGCTGAAAAAGGGAAAACAGTTATTAGTCCAATTAATGTCCTATTTAAAAATCCACAACACAGATTTTAATACAAGCTGCCCATCATTCCTGCCTCTCCACTAACAGTTATATAAACAGTAAACAATTTAAAGTTTATGCCCTACCAAGTTAATCACCTACAGAAATAATAATTATAATGGAAAAATAAATAACCTACAGGAGACCAGGTATATAAACCATCATCAAATCTCATCCTTGCACTTACAAAAATGTAAAACCTTGGCACTTACTTTAATTCAATTGATCTCCCTCATCAACCAAATGTCATGAAAATGTTCTAAGGCTGTTTTTACACACTATAATGAATTTTCTCAAACTCCAACACTTTCCAGAAAGATAAAACCTGAGCTGTAACAAACCCTTGTTTCTGGTGCTTCCTTCCACATAATCAATATCATCTTCAGCTATTAGCTTCAATACAATTCCAAAATGGTTATTCCCACACTCCCTAATCCATCTAAAGGCACAAAAAGTCTGGAATCACATAAAGAAGTTCCTGTCAGCCTAAAAAAAAGGGACATAAAGTAAAAAGGTAAACAGGAAGTCACATAAGCCAGGGCTCCCCAACCCCTGGGATGCAAACTAGTACAGTCCTTGGCCTGTTAGGAACTGGGCCGTACCACAGGAGGTGAGTGGCAGGCAAGCAAGCAAAGCTTCACGTGCCACTCCCCATCGCTCACATTACCACATGAACCATCGCTGACCATCGCTACCCCACCATCCCACCCCCCATCCGTGGAAAAATCCACGAAACCGGTCCCTGGTGTCAAAAAGGTTGGGAACCGCTAAGATAAGCACATCAGAATTAGTGGGGACATTCTTTAAAACTAAGAACAACAGGAAACTCTATCATGATTCCAAAGGAATAAGAATGTCTTTGAAATATTTGTTAAAGTTCCCAAGGGACAACGTTTAGAATGAAATACACTTAGGAATGAACACTGCCTTCATGTCAAAGTAAAATAAGAATATTACAGTATATGAAAGGAAGAGCAGATTGTACACAAGTATTGTAACACTGAGGATTTTCATATCTTCGACAATCATTTTTATGAATTTCAGACATTTTCTCAATAAAGCCAAAATCATTATCTAATATCCTTTCATGAAAATAACTAGAGTTTAGAGAAAATGAGACTTAATGAGAAAAACTTGCTTTTTCAAGTATTATCATAAAATTATAATAATCAGAATTTCAAGATAACCAAATGTGTGGTTAAAAGACACTACTATATATGAAAATCACTGCATACAATACATCTGAAAACTGACTGACTAAAATATTTGTTCTTACAAAAAAATGTGAAGGAGCAAGGCTAACACAAGAAGGCACAGATTACCAAAGCACACACTCACCAAGAGAATCAACCCAGAAACAAGTGTCAGGGTACAAAAGTTCACTGCAGACATGCCTGAGATTTAAACATCCAGGGCTCCCAGGTAAAGGAGGAGCCCCACAATACTGCAAGACTTTCTTCTAGGGGCCCACTAATATTGCCACATGTTAACCTGAGAAAAAGCTCCACAAGCTTCTGGCTAAAGAATGGGAAAAGGAACAATTTTTAAATACCTCAAAGCATTCTGGTTGTAACAATCCGGAAAGTAAGAAAAATACTCAATTCCAGCCCATTCCAGTCATCCTATCCAACCTAGAAGGAAGAAAACTGAGAAATTCTGACACTTTGCAAAGGCATAGGCTAACTAAAAAGACTGAGACCTAATCATAAGACTATAGAAATTTTTCCCTCCCCTAACATCTTGCTAGCCCATTACTAAAGGCTTATTTACAGCAGTTCTTTTTAACTCGACATGGTACACCATGTCGAGATACCAAGAAAAAATTACAAGGCACACCAAAAAAAAAAAAGAGAGAGAGAGAGAAGCAAGGGGCACAGCAAGCATCAGAAACAGATGTGGCTCTGATGTTGGAACTATCACATCAGGAAATTCAAAACAAGTACAACTAATATGCTAAGGATATGCAATATATAAAGTAGAGAGCATACAAGAATGGAAAAACAATGTAAACAGAAATATAGAAGGCCAACAATTTCAAGTAGAAATGCTAAAGATCAAAAACACTATAACAAAAATTATGAGTCGCAGTAGATTAGATACTGCTAAGGAAACGCTATCTGAGATAGAGGATTTATCAAAAGAATCCTCAAAAACCCCTAAAAAGGGAAGACTGGGGGAAAAAAGAACAGAATATCCAAGGCTGTGGGACAACTAGCAAAGGTTTAACAAATGTGTTACTATCCTAACAAAAGATAAAGAAATACTATACTATCAAAAGATAAAGGAAGAGAGCACAGGAATTATTTGGAACAATAAGGAATGAGAATTTCCCCCGAATTAATGTGAGACAATAGACCATAGATTCAGGAAGCTCAGAGAACACCAAGCAGGGAAAATGACCAAAGCAAAAAAATACACTGAGGCATATTTTCAAACTGCAGAAAATGTTTATTAAAAAAAAAAACAGACCATGGATACATGGATAGTAAGGCTAATGTATCTTCTGTTTTGTTTTTTGACTGTAATAATAAGAACTGTATTGAATGATGTCTTGAGAGGGGACAAGTAGTGATAGGAATGATGACAACAGAAAGAGCTCGGAAAAGATAATTCAAACCTATCTTCAGTTAACAAAGCCAATTATTGACTTATATGAAGAAATGGGGAAAGTCAAGAAAATAGATGCTTCTAAATCTGTCGATGAAGTTTTTGATGAAGCTGTGAAGATTTTTGACAAAGAAGGCTAACTCTAAACCTGAAAGCATCCTTTAAATAATGCTTGAAAATACTGCTTTGATAGCTGCTATCACAACCCATTTTTTACATCTCAATTAATGTAATCGAGATGTATAATTACATCTCAATTAATGGCCGGAAAGTACATAATAAGACAAATTAATTTCTTTATCTTTTTTTGGAGGGGGAGGGTCACAGGAGTAGACAGTAAATTTGACTCTAGTTACAGTGTTCACAAAACAAAAAAGGGCATTAGCTAGTTTTTGTTTTTACTCAAAAAGAATATCCCTTTTACTAGTTTATAGTTCGTGCCTTCTGTGACCAAAACTTTTAGTATGTCTATCCCTTTAGTAATTACAACATGCCTGGATTAGGGATACCCCACATCTTTTTCTCTTGCAGGTTCTAAATTCCCAGCATATTAAGTTGTAGGCCAAATTCCAAAGGAACTTTTCCTGGGGTCAGTTCCAGCACAATGTGGTTGGTAAACAAACTCATGAAATGAATTCCCATAAGTGTTTGAGTATTTATCAAATAATTGACCATTTCTGATAGAAAAGTAAGAAAAGTTAGGCTTTGTTTTACTACAACTTATACAAAGTTGTGTGACAGGGCACAGTCTTTGCTTCCAGGGATTGGGATGGGGCACTGCAAGGACCTGGCAGAATTATCACCTTTAGTCTGACATAAATCTGAGGGTAAGGGGCAAACATCACACCCTGGACATGTATTCCTTATGCTCTGTTATATAGTGTTATTAATGATTAAACTGATCTTAACAAAATTCCTAGCAGTGGAACCTTGAAATGCATGTACTCAGATTTATGGTCAAATTTTTTAGTTAGCATTTTAGTTTTACTTCAAAGTTATTTTCTTTGTTTTCCAGACTAAGCATAGCGTTCGTACAAAGGAGACGAAATCTAATGGTTAAATTTCCCATTTGTATTTTATTTTCTTGAATTTTTTTTCATAGCACTTTAAGAAGATTTAAAAATCAATGCACTTTGGTCAGAGAAACAATAAATTTATCTTATTTAAAAAACACACAAAGAACTCTTGAAACTCAACCATGGGAAAACAGCCTGATAAAAAAATGGACCAGAGAACTTAACAAACACCCCACCAAAGAAGAGCTACAGAGGGTAAAAAACCATATGAAAAGATGTTTTACATAATGTCATCAGGGAAATATAAATTAAAGCTATATACTTATTTAGAAAGGCCAAAATCAAAAACACTGACCATACCAAATAATGGCGAGGCTGTGGAACAGAAACTCTCATTCATTCCTAGGGAAAGCAAAAATGGTACAGCCAATGGAAAACAGTTTGGGGGTTTCTTACAAAACTTACACATACTCCTATCATATGATCCAGCAATCATACTTTTTACCCAAAGGAGATGAAAACTTTATGTCACTATGAAAATCTGCACATGGAGTTGCCTCTTGCCCAAGTTCCCATTTTAAACTTTATATATCTCCCCTTAAGGAGACAGGCTGTCAATCTTTCTTTCCCCAGCTCATCAACGTGTTGCAGAAGCTATATATTCCAAGCAAGTGCAAATGACAGCTAGGGCTACTTTGCTCTACAAGCTCACATTCATGGGACAGAAGCTCTAATGCACAAACAGCAGAGAAAACTATGTTCTCTAATTGCCCTAACCTATATCATACATGGTGAGAGACTCCATGTCAGGAAAGGCAAGGTACCTGTCTAACACCTGCTACTATATCAGAGGATCATTCCAAAAGAACAAGGTCACTTATCCCACACTCCAGCCCTGGAAAAATGAGGCAGAGGTTCTATGTTATAGAACACAGAACTCAGTGGTTATCCCTAAATAACTGAATTTACATGGAAAAGAGGTTAGAAAAGTTAAAAACTAACACTATTGTTGAAAACAATGGAAACATTTTTTTTTTTTTTTTTTTTTTTTTTTTGCTGCACGCGGGCCTCTCACTGCTGCGGCCTCCCCCATCGCGGAGCACAGGCTCCGGACGCACAGGCCCAGCGGCCATGGCTCACGGGCCCAGCCTCTCCGCGGCACGTGGGATCCTCCCAGACCGGGGCACGAACCCGTATCCCCTGCATCGGCAGGCGGACTCCCAACCACTGCGCCACCAGGGAAGCCCGAAACATTTTTATATTAAGTAATTAAGAGGAGGTTGTTAGCTCTAAGAAAGCAAAAATCAAGTACCTGACAAACAAACTGTACCCACAATACTATATAAATAACTCTGAAAACTCAATAATAAATAAATAAATATAAAACAAAAAGTGTAATAATAAAAGAAAAACATCACAGACTAAGACAGCAAATAAGCACAGGAAAAGATGTTCACCATCATTATGGAAATGAACCATACTAACAATAACAAGTTCTGACAAAGATAAAGAGCAACCGTGATTCTCATAAACTGCTATTGTAAATGCAAACTTGGAACAGCTACTTTGGGAAATCATACGCAATTTGTTGTAAAGTTATAATAAACTTACCAGCAATGCACTGACCCAGAAATTCACTCCTAAGTGAAATTAAAACTTAAATTCATACAAAAAACGGTATGTAAAAATTTTAGGCACTTTTTCCACAACTGCCAAACTTCCTTCAATCGGTGTTGGGGTACACAAACTGTCAAACATCCAGACTACAGAATATTGTTCAGCAATACAACGTAAATATTGATACACCCAATAACGTGAAGAAATCTCAAGTGTGTCATGCTAAATTAACAAAGTTCAAACTCAAAACATTGTCTAAAATCATCCTAACAGAAAACAAAGCCCAGGCCTCTGATAATTCTGTGGTGTCAACGTATCAGAACTGTACTACCTGCCTCCAAACTTCTTAGGTGAAAGAGAAAAATGCTAAATAATACACAGATCACTCATGCCGCCATGGTACTTTTAATAAAGGATAGTTTATTATTTTAAGTCTTTATTGAATTGGTTACAATATTGCTTCTGTTTCAGCTTTGGCTTTTTTGGCCCCAAGGCATATGGGAGCTTAGCTCCCAGACCAGGAATTGAACCCACACCCACCCTGCACTGAAAGGCAAAGTCTTAACCACCCAACTGCCAGGTAAGTCCCTAAATGACGGTTTAAAAAGAAGTAATTCTAGGGCTTCCCTGGTGGCGCAGTGGTTGAGAGTCCACCTGCCGATGAAGGGGACATGGGTTCGTGCCCCAGGTCTGGGAAGATCCCACATGCCGTGGAGCGGCTAAGCCCGTGAGCCATGGCCGCTGAGCCTGCGCGTCCGGAGCCTGGGCTCCACAATAGGAGAGGCCACAACAGTGAGAGGACCGCGTACCGCAAAAACAAAACAAAAAAAATTTAAAAATAAATAAATAAAAAGAAGTAATTCTAAAAGACACAACTAACTCTTTTGTAAAAATATAAATGAAAAATGCAAATAAAAATCAAATCATGCTGAAGTATCAAATACAGACCAAATATTTATCTAATATTTAATGAGTAAGTTGACACATGATTCAAAACAATTCTTAAAAATTATCCTTCTGAAAGAACATCTCTCTGTGCTTGTGGGCATACATAATCAATCAGTGTTCAACAGTTCTAGTCAGTGAAGCATATAAAGTTGAATATGAACTCAAAACCACTGCAGGCACCAAAACCCAATTATAAACAAAGTATATATCACTGAGACAGGCTGGGAACTGGGACCTTTTACTGCAGCGCTTGCTCCTCTACCTGAGCAACAATAAGGGACGAAAAATAACTGTGCACATGTATAGTTGGGGCAAATTATGAACAAGTTACAAAAAAACCATAAACCACCTACCACAAGGTGCCAGGAGAAAAAAAAGTACTGTGCACAATTTCCTGCACACAGCACCAACAAAGGGAGTGGGCAGACCACCCAAGCCACCCCTCTGCCTGACCCCTGGATCCGCCCCTACCCTCACCCAACTTAAGGGACCAGCTCACCCCCGCTTAGGGAGTAAGCCAGGGAACCTGCTAACTTGTTTCTGCTCCCCCACTCCTGCAGCATTGAGTCCCAATAAAACTTTGCCTTAATTTCTCTTCTAGCCTCTTATCAATTTCTATTGATAAAGTCCAAGAACTATGGTCAGTAACATCACCAGCATATTTTATACCTTTTTATGACAACAGATTAATGTCAGTACTGAATTTCCCTAATATATTGCTTAGCTAAACTTTACAAATTTTTGTTCTTAGTACAATTATCAATAGCAGATAACCATGAAACATACTAAGTACAGACTTAAATGACAAAGAAAGGTATATACTATACTACTGCATAAAACTGTAACAGGAAAGAACAATTCTGACTCCATATTAGATGTTTTTTACTTTAATCTCTGTATTCTATTGCTTTTGCTTTGAGTTAAATTCAGGCCCATAGCCTGAAATATAGACGATAGCCTATTCTCAAGGCTCTGACCTTTAAGAATATAACACTTTTCCATTCACACAGAAATAAAAAGTTGCAGAACAGAGAATAACATATTTTTTGCTGGAGGTTTACAGGAACATTATGACCTGACCTGAGTGGACAACTATAAGAACAAAGGATTCCAATACAAAAAAGTATGCAACAAACAGCCACTCCCTTCCCCTTTTAGTATAAAAGAAGCCTGAATTCTGACTGGGGTAAGATGGTTCTCTAGGACAGTGGTGCCTAACCTTTTTGGCACCAGGGACCAGTTTCATAGAAGCCAATTTTTCCACAGACAGGGCGGGGGGGGAGGGGGGGGTCAGGCAATAATGTGAGGGATGGGGAACGGCAGATGAAGCATCACTCCCTCTAGTGATCGGGGGTTGGGGACCCCTGCTCTAGGACATTAGTCTACCATCTTCTCGGTCTGCTGGCTTTCCGAATAAAGTCATTACCCCTTGCCCCACAAGCTCATCTCCCAATTTAATGGCCTGTTGTGTGGCAAGTAGAACAAGTTCACACACCATAACAAAACTAGTACAGTATTATTAAAGCAAAGCATGGACAATAAGTATTCATTACTAAAAATAACCTAAGCTGAAGTAACATAATCAATTTTCTGATTTTAAAAAAGTTCAAAATTTACAGAATTTTTAAGGGCCTAAAGGAAAGAAAGTATCAAGCTGAGAAATTAAGAGTTAAAGATACACTTTAAATGCTAAACTAAAGGGATTCCCTGGTGGCACAGTGGTTAAGAATCCGCCTGCCAATGTGGGGACATGGGTTCGAGCCCTGGTCTGGGAAAATCCCACGTGCCGCGGAGCAACTGGGCCCGTGTGCCACAACTACTGAGCGTGCGCTCTAGAGCCCGCGAGCCACAGCAACTGAGCCCACGTGCTGCAACTACTGGAGCCCATGTGCCTAAAGCCCGTGCTCCGCAACAAGAGAAGACACCACAACGAGAAGCCCACGCACTGCAACAAAGAGTAGCCCCTGCTCGCCGCAACTAGAGAAAGCCTGCACACAGCAACAGAGACCCAGTGCAGCCAAAAATAAACAAATAAAAATAAATAAATAAATTTATAAAAGAAAAAAAATGTTAAGCTAAGAATTTAACTTCTAGGACAAGGGTTCTCCAAGTTTAATCCCAGATGACTCAGTTACCAATTCTACTAGGAAATCCACATCAGCAGGCCCTATCTCAGATATCAGTGAGTCAGAAAATCTGGGGATGGATCCCATCAATTGGTGTTTTAACACACTGTAGGTTTCTGATACACTCTGAAATTTGATAAGCACTGTTTTAGGGGCTCAGAAGTGAAACTCCTACAAAGGGAAAACTGTAATTACAGGTAAGAATTATCCTTCTATGGGAGTATGCTAATAAATTCAAGAAACACTGGCTTACCCTCATTGTTTCCATTAGGACCCCTAATAATCTAAGATGTTCTATTATTCAGGTTCACTGCTATGGGGAGAATAGAGAGTATATACAATAATTATAAGATAAACGCTTAATTCCAAACATATTTTACAATAGAAACCTCTTTTTACCAAGAGATAATACATTCTGTAAAACTGTACAGAAGAAAATATTACCAGTACTGTTTCTACGTGTACAATATACTGGCTTTATATAAAGCCCAGCCTAATACTAAGGAAAAGACCCTTTTGAAATGTTTAGGGTATCAGTTTATATAAAACTAATTTCTTTCTATTTCTCAAAAGTAGCTGAATTAAATTTTAACAAATGTAAAGCATATGTTTTAAATAAGTTAATTCATGTCACCTAGCTTCATAAAATTTGTCTTCAGAACAAGAAAATTATGTGATTAGCGATTAAAAGAAACAAGGCATCGGGCCTCCCTGGTGGCGCAAGTGGTTGAGAGTCCGCCTGCCGATGCAGGGGATACGGGTTCGTGCCCCGGTCTGGGAGGATCCCATATGCCGCGGAGCGTCTGGGCCCGTGAGCCATGGCCGCTGAGCCTGCGCGTCCGGAGCCTGCGCGTCCGGAGCCTGTGCTCCGCAACGGGGGAGGCCACAACAGTGAGAGGCCCGCATACCGCAAAAAAAAAAAAAAAAAAAAAAAAAAGAAACAAGGCATCCCATATGAATATGCAATAAACTAGAAATTAAAGTATTCTCAAATATAAATCCCAAATTCAAAGCCACAACAGAAAATGTCCCAAGAGACTTTCTGTTTGGAAAAGAGAGCAGACACTCTATTCTTCCTGCTCCTCCCTAATAAGTAAGACTACAAACCTTGGAAATAATAAACAACAGTACACAAAGAAAGTTCAGAAGTAAAAACGAAATACACAATTTTTAAGAACTCCAGGCCTGAAAGAAAAATACAGCTACAGGGACCTTTACTAGGTTCACCCAAGAAAAGGTCAACAAAGTACAATGAATACAATGATCCCACATGCCAGAGTGCAACTAAGCCTGCGAGCCACAAATAATGAGCCCGTGTGCCACAGCTACTGAAGCCCGCGCACCTAGAGCCCGAGCTCTGCAACAGGAGAAGCCACAGCAATGAGAAGCCCGTGCACTGCAATGAAGAGTAGCCCCCACTCGACGCACCTAAAGAAAGTCCACACGCAGCAACGAACACCCAAAAAAATTAATTAGTTAATTTTTTTAAAAAAATCACCTGAACATTAGTTAGGTATTCTGCCTCATTACCATCCTCTATAAGGAAAGTAACCTTGCAATATCTTATCCACCTTTTTTCTATAACAGCTTCTTTGTTCCTGACTCCTGCTACCTATAAAATGTCTTTATGCCTTCTACAGCTCTGCAGAGCTCCTTTCCATCTGTTAGATTAAAGGAACTAGATGCTGCCCAATTTATTATGAGCTGAATAAAGAAAAATGATCTTAAAGGAAATGGATCAAGGTGGTGGGGTAGAGGATGTGAAACTCATCTCCTCCCACAAATACATTAAAAATACATCTACAGGAACTTACCTGGTGATCCAGTGGTAAACAATCTGCCTTACAATGCAGGAGACGTGGGTTCGATCCCTGGTCAGGAAGGGAAGATCCCACATGCCACAGGGCAACTAAGCCCTTGTGCCACAACTACTGACCCCGTGCACCTCAACCAGAGTCCTCATGCCACAAACTACAGAGCCCACGTGCTCTTGAACCTACATGCCACAGCTACAGAGCCCACACACCCTGGAGCCTGAGCACCACACTAGACAAGAGAAAACCCGCATGCCACAACTAGAGAGAAGCTCACACTCTGCAACAAAAGATCCTGCATGCTTCAACAAACATCCTGCGTGCCACAATACAGGATGCAGCCAATAAAAATTAAATAAATAAATAATAAATAAAAATCCTTAAAAAAAAAAATACATCTACACATGGAATGATTCTCACACAATCTCCTGAACACCTGACAGAAAATCTCAGACTTCTGAAAGTGCAAGAATATCTCCATGTAACCAGGTAGGACGAAAAAAGGGAAATGGGATAGAACTTGCACATCTGGAAGGGGGCTGTGAAAGAGGAAAGGTTCCTGCACCCTGAGAAACCTTCTCACCCATGGGGAGATCAGCCAGGACAGAAGGGGACTTCAGAGCCTCAGAGGAGAATGCAGCAACTGGTACGAAACAGCCAGAACAGACAGAGACCAAGAAAATTCCCCTGAAAGAAGCAATGAAACAGACCTCTTCAGTCTAAACAGACATTGATTTCTAAAAGGAGATAGTAAAAAAAACTGAAAGAATTAAGAAAAGCCATTGACAGAAATGCAGAGTAGTGTAAAAAGGAACTTGAAACTGTAAAGACGAACCAAGAAAAATTAGAAAATTCATCTGCTGAGACAAAAGCTGAGCTAAAGGTAAGTAACAGCAGAAAGTATAATGCAGAAGAATTAATAAGTGACCTGGAAGACAGAATAATGGAAATCACCCAATCAGGACAGCAGATAGAAAAACAAATGAAGAAAAAAAAAAGAAAGCAATATAAGAGACCTATGGAGTAATATAAAACGTACCAAACTATGCATAACAGAGATTCCAGAAGGGGAAGAAAGAAAAAAGAGAATTGAAAATGTATTTCAAAAAACTATCGCTGGGGGGCTTCCCTGGTGGCGCAGTGGTTGAGAGTCCGCCTGCCAATGCAGGGGACACAGGGTCGTGCCCCAGTCTGGGAAGATCCCACACGCTGCAGAGCGGCTGGGCCTGTGAGCCATGGCCGCTGAGCCTGCGCATCCAGAGCCTGTGCTCCGCAAAAAGAGAGGCCACAACAGTGAGAGGCCCGTGTACCGCAAAAAAAAAAAAAAAAAAAAAAAAATCCCTGAAAATGTCACAAACCTAAAGAAGCAAACATATATCCATGTACAGGAAGCACAGGGGGCCACAAAGAATATAAATCTAAACAGACCTACAGAACAATATATTATAATAAAAATGGCAAAAACTAAAGAGAAAGAGTCTAAATGCAACAAGAGAAAAATGAAGAGTTAATTACAAGGGAACCCCCATAAGGTTTTCAGCTGATTCCTGGTATTCTTTAATTAACAGTAATCTTTTTGGCTAACAGACACATGAAAAGATGCTCATCAACACTAATTATTAGAGAAATGCAAATCAAAACAATGTGGTACCACCTCACACCAGTCACAATGGCCATCATTAAAAACTCTGCAAATAAGAAATGCTGGAGAGGATGTGGAGAAATTGCAACCAGCCTACAATGTTGGTGGGAATGTAAATTGGTGCAGCCACTATGGCAAACAGCATGGAGGTTCCTCAGAAAACTAAAAATAGAATTACCATATGATCCAGCAATCATACCCCTGGGCATAGATCCAGACAAAACTCTAATTCAGAATGATACATGCACCCCAATGTTCACTGCAGCACTATTTACAATAACCAAGACATGGAAACAACCTAAATGTGCATAAATAGATGAATGGATAAAGAAGATGTGGTACATATGTACAATGGAATATTACTCAGCCCTAAAAAAAGAACCAAATGCCATTTGCAGTAACATGGATGGAACTAGAGATTATCATACTAAGTGAAGTCAGAAAGAGAAAGACAAATACCATATGATGTCACTTACATGTGGAATCTAAAAATATGACACAAATGAAACTACCTATGAAATAGAAACAGACTCACAGACACAGAGAAGAGACTTGTGATTGCCAAGGAGAGGAGACTGGGGGAGGGATGGTTTTGGAGGCTGGGGCTAGCAGATGAAAGCTATTACATATAGAAGGGATAAATGACAAGATCTTGATAGGACAGAGAACTATGCTCAATATCCTAAGATAAACTATAATGGAAAAGGATATTTTTAAAAAGAATGTATGTATATGTATAACTGGATCACTTTGCTGTACACGAGAAATTAACACAAAATTGTAAATAACTATACTTCAATAAAAAAAACAAAATCTTAAAAATTTACTCACTAAAATGACAAATGTAGAAAACCTCACCAAAACAGAAGATAAGTAGAGCCAAAAGAAAATATTATATAGAAAATACAATCACAGAAGAATGAGTAAAGCTTGAGTAGAGAGCGACAGATTTTACCCAGTACGTACAACAAACAAAAAAAGATTGAAAAGAAAAAGTTACTGAGTCTCAGAGACTTGTCAGACATTAATATAAAATGCACCATCACCATTCCTGGAGAGGAGAGAGTGAAACTAAAAGAATATTCAATGAAATATGACTAAAATAAAAATCCCAAATTTGGCCAAAACAAAACAAAAACCTAAAGTTTCAACTGAGTGAATCAAAGGAGGATTTAAAAAACAAAGTGCAAAAAATTCATCATTAAGTAAGCTTCTGAAAAATAATTCAAGATGAAGAAACAAACCTTGAAAGCCAGAGAAAAGGACACATTACTCACAGGTGACCAACATGAATGAGAATGAAACTAGCAATCTAACTGATATACAGAACACTCCATCAACATCATAAGCAGAATACCGTTTTTAAAAAAATACTCGTTGCATGTTCACCATAGATAGACCATATTACAGGTTGTAAAAGAAACTCAACAACTTTAAAGGAATTTAAATCACATACATTATGTTCTCTGACCATCACAAAATCAAAATAGAAATTGATACAGAAAAACTAAGGATAAACTCTAACCACTTCAAAATTAAACAAAACACGCATCTAATTAACCCATAGGTCAAAGAGAAAAAAAAACAGGAAATCCCCTGGCAGTCCAGTGGTTAGGACTCAACACTTTCACCGCCAGGGCCAGGGTTCAATCCCTGGTTGGGTAACTAAAAAAATAAAATAAAAATTTAAAGAAAAATTTCAGTCCAAAGACTGGTTTAAAAAAGCCAAGTGCTCTAATGTGCTCAACCTGCTTTGCATCTATGTAACAGTTTAAATCATCTGCAACTCCCTTTTAGTATTCTCTGGTTCTAATACTACAGTGTGGATTTTTTTCCCTAAAATTTTAGAAATTATCTTACACAACGCATGGAATACATTTAAATTAAAATTAAAAGGAACTTGCCTAAAAACAGAAAGCAAAATATTTCTTAACCTGTTTCTCCTAACCACTAGAACAGGGGTCCCCACCCGCCAGTACCTGTGCGTGGTCTGTTAGGAACTGGGCTGCACAGCACGATGTGAGCAGTGGGCGAGTGAGTGAAGCTTCCCATCGCTCACAATACTGCCTGAGCTCCACCTCCTGTCAGCATCATGGTGAGTTGTACAATGCACAATAATGTAATGCACTTGAATCATCCTGAAACCATCCCCATCCCTGTCCATGGAAAAACTGTCTTCCACGAAACCAGTCCCTGGTCCCAAAAAAAGGTCAGGGACCACCACACTAGAACATTCTCTTCTCTACTGATTTGCTGTTTCTATCTGGATACTAGAACATTCAATCAACTCATACCCACCTTCATCACACTAACAAGGTCTTAGAAATTCTTCATAACTAACACCCGCCATGTATATAACTTATCCCTTATATTTCTCCAGTCTAACAGAAATTCAATGTTATTCAGCACTTGGACTATTACAATTTTACAGCTCATCATCCTCTACTCAACCCATTTATCACTGCCTACTTAAGCTTTCTGAAGTACAGCTGAGATACAACTCAACTCCCCACAAAAAAGTTTTTCACCACCTCTAAAACCATTCACCTTCAGTTTTCTAGTTGTGAAAATCCTATTTATTTTCTAAAACCCAGTGTGAAATATCACTTCCCTATAGCCTTTCTTGGTATATAAACTCAGTGCTACTTCTCTCTACATGCTCATGTAATATATCTGTGCAATTTTAGGCCTCTTCATTATATTAATTTTTTAATGAAATGCTGTGTACAAATGCCCTATCATTGCTACCACAACACAGTACTTAAAGATAAACAGGGCTTAACATTAATAGCCAAATGTTTAATATATTTTAATTAATAAATATAATGGATAAAACAACTGTGCTCCCTCCATACAGAAAAATATTATTCAGCCATAAAATAGTCAAAAAAATCAGACCGGGCTTTCCTGGTCGCGCAGTGGTTGAGAGTCTGCCTGCCGATGCAGGGGACACGGGTTCGTGCCCTGATCCGGGAAGATCCCACGTGCCACGGAGCGGCTGGGCCCGTGAGCCATAGCCACTGAGCCTGTGCGTCCGGAGCCTGTGCTCCGCAACGGGAGAGCCCACAACAGTGAGAGGCCCACGTACCGCAAAAAAAAGAAAAAGAAAAAAAAAAAAATCAGACAAAGGTATGTCACTGATCAAATAAAATTTATATTTTAAGGCAGGACAAGAGAATTTAAGCATAAAATTCTCTCTGTGTGTCCATTTGGACCTCCTCCCTCTATCCCTAATGTGCAGGGTGCAACCTGCATTACACATTAACCAGACCTTCTTAAAGACTGGAGTGCCTGCTGAACCACAGGGATAATTTTTTTCCAGTCTTCTAATGCTAGCACATGTAACTTAAATAATAGTGTTCTTTCCAACTCTGTAGGGGTCCATGCTAACTTGCTGCTACCTTTATATGTGCTTACCTAGACTACACATCCTTGGTGAACTTTATGTAAAATGTCAGTATGCTATGTGATATATGATCTTTTGTCTCCTTTGTCTTGAAAATGTATTATGACTCTGCCTTCGACTTCTAATAGAACACTTCTCAGAGTGTCTGTCTCCTGGGTTATAATCCTCGATTTGCCTCACATAAAATTATTTGTTTCTTCTTAATTTGGTTATTAATTAAAGTTTCATCGATATTTCCTTGGTGTGGTTGGCAAAATAACAGAGATGGGACACCTGGAGTCTACCCTGAACCAGAGATTGGTACCAGCACAGGCCCTATGCCCCACCCCCATTCTCAGTATTCCTTAGATGCTTTAGTGAGTTCTCCTGATATCCAAAAACATCATTCCTTTAAATGATGTCCTGAATTTTATTCGAATTGGTTTTCCTGGGACTTGGAGTCCTAAGGGGATACCAGTATGTTTCCTGGGCAGGGACACAGGGGAAACTGTAAAGTGACCTGGGTTGGCCGGCCTTTTTTGTTTAATTTGTCTTAAATTGGAAAGATTATACATATATGGTCTGAACTGTTTGCTGGTGAAATGACAGACTGACCCTGCTCAGCTCAAAATAACAGAGGCTTTTGTTCCTTTTAACCACAAGGAGTTCTCAGCTAACTGAGAATCTAGCAGAAGTGTCTGAGGATCAATCCTCTGCCATGTACTGGTCCTACAGGAGATCCCACTACAACCACTAAGTAAATTCGGGGAGGGGGTAGGGGGAGACACGGACACGAGGGCACATGTACAATAAGGCTGATCACCTATTGCTCTGAGCACCCAC
Source organism: Mesoplodon densirostris (assembly GCF_025265405.1). Taxonomy (NCBI): domain Eukaryota; kingdom Metazoa; phylum Chordata; class Mammalia; order Artiodactyla; family Ziphiidae; genus Mesoplodon; species Mesoplodon densirostris. The sequence continues at coordinate 299,736 of NW_026778236.1, read as the reverse complement.
AGCAGTTTTAGACTGTTGGAGGGAGAAATCAACACATATAAAACACTTGAACCACACCCAAGGGTACTCCTTGGGGAGCTAGACTCAGAAGCAGCTGATCCATCACACTGTCCTCAGAAAGTTGCTCACATCACATCTGACTTGGGCTCCCAAATAGAAACGGTGTCACAAAGGACAACCAGCTCACTGACAGACAGCTGCTCACTGGAACTCTAGCTGTCTTCATGTACAATGGAAACGGAGCCAGTGCTTGCAAGCATTTGTCTGAGCTATTAAATAGCCAGGATTGAGCGCTTTTGACATGCCAAAATTATAGAAAAAACCAAATTGATAAAACATCTTTTCAAACTTCTGACCTTGAGAGAAAAAAAATATTCCTAGAAGAAAGCTCTTAAGTAAACACAGCAAACATCACCTGACACTACAGTCTTGGCTCAATTACTAAAACCTAAAACTGATATTTCAGGGCCTCTCACCATCTGAGATGGCCCACACTCTGTCTGTGGAGTGTTTCTCCCAAGGCCATTCTTGCCTTTTGAGATGGACCAACTTCTATCCATGGAATGTGTACCTCTCTAAATAAAACCATTTCTTCCTATCACTTTGTCTCTCACTGAATTCTTTCTATGATGAAACATAAAGAAGCTGAGCTTCATTAAGTCCTCGGGCCAGATGGTGGAGAAGGACAGGCACTCACTCCCCCTTGCGAGAACACCAGAATCAAAACTAGCTGCTGGACAGTCATCAACACGAAGACACTGGAACTCACCAGAAAAGATACCCCACGTCCAAAGACAAAGGAGAAGCCACAATGAGACGGTAGGAGGGGCGCAATCACAGCAAAATCAAATCCCATAACTGCTGGGTGGGTGACTCACAGACTGGAGAACACTATACCACAGAAGTCTACCCACTGGCGTGAAGGTTCTGAGCCCCACGTCAGGCTTCCCAACCTGGAGGTCTGGCAACGGGAGGAGGAATTCCTAGAGAATCAGACTTTGGAGCCTAGTGGGAATTGATAGCAGGACTTTGACAGGACTGGGGGAAACAGACTCCACTCTTGGAAGGCACACACAAAGTAGTGAGCGCATCGGGACACAGGGGAAGGAGCAGTGACCGCAGGGGAGACTGAACCAGACCTACCTGCTAGTGTTGGAGGGTCTCCTGCAGAGTCTGGGGGTGCCTGTGGCTCACCGTGGGGACAAGGACACTGGCAGCAAAAGTTCTGGGAAGTACTCCTTGGCGTGAGCTCTCCCGGAGTGCACCATTAGCCCCACCAAAGAGCCGGGTAGGCTCCAGTGCTGGGTCACCTCAGACCAAACAACCAACAGGGAGGGAACCCAGCCCCACCCATCAGCAGACAAGCAGATTAAAGTTTGACTGAGCTCTGCCCACCAGGGCAACACCCTGCTCTACCCACCACCAGTCCCTCCCATCAGGAAACTTGCACAAGCCTCCTAAATAGCCTCATCCACCAGAGGGCAGACACCAGAAGCAAGAAGAACGATAATCCTGCAGCCTGTGGAACAAAAACCACATTCACAGAAAGATAGACAAGATGAAAAGGCAGAGGACTATGTACCAGATGAAGGAACAAGATAAAACCCCAGAAAAACAACCAAATGAAGTGGAGAGTGGCAACCTTCCAGAAAAAGAATTCAGAATAACGATAGTGAGGATGATCCAGGACCTCGGAAAAACAATGGAGGCAAAGATCGAGAAGATGAAGAAACGTTTAACAAAGACCTAGAAGAATTAAAGAACAAACAAACAGAGATGAACAATACAATAACCGAAATGAAAAATACACTAGAAGGAATCAATAGCAGAATAACTGAGGCAGAAGAAGGGATAAGTGACCTGGAAGACAGAATGGTGGAATTCACTGCCATGGAACAGAACAAAAAAACAGAATGAGGAGGTGGCTGCTGTTGCAGGGCGGACTATGGCAACTCAGGAAGCCACTCCAGGAAGCCCATCAGATGAGACGAATGCTCTGGACATGCCATCAGATTATAACATGACAGAGACCTAGCCAGGAGGCCAACACTGAGGCTTTTACTTCTGAGAAAGCCCTTTCTATTCCTTTCTCCATTGATGTGGATCCAGCCCTGTGACTGACAGGGTCTTAGTGCTCCAGCATGGTGTCAAGCTTTTGTCCTGGACGTTCAGGACTTTGGACCACAAGAGACCTCCTGGCCCCAAGTAATATCAATCGGCAAGAGCTGTCCCAAAGATCTCTGTCTCAATGCTAAGACCCAGCTCCACCCAACAGCCAGCAAACTCCTAGTGTTGGATGCCCCATGCCAAACAACTAGCAATACAAAAACACAAGCCCACCCATTAGCACAGAAGCTGCCTAAAATGATACGAAGTTCACAGACACCCCAAAATACATCACTGGACGTGGACCTGCACTGCAGAAAGACAAGATCCAGCCCCACTGACCAGAACACAGGCACCAGTCCCCTCCATCAGGAAGCCAAACAAGCCACTGAAACAACCTCATCCACTGGGGGCAGACACCAAAAACAACGGGAACTACGTACCTGCAGCCTGTGAAAAGGAGACGCCAAACACAGTAAGTTAAACAAAATGAGAAGAGAAATACGCAGCAGATGAAGGAGCAAGTAAAAACTCAACAGACTAAACACATGAAGAGGAAATACACAGCCTATCTCAAAAAGAATTCAGAGTAATGATAGTAAAGATGATCTACAATCTTGTAAATAAAACGAAGAAAATAAATGTTTAACAAGAACCTAGAAGAACTAAAGAGCAAACAAACAATGATGAAAAACACAGTAAATGAGATTGAAAATTCACTAGAAGGAGTCAATAGAATAACTGAGGCAGAAGAAGGGATAAGTGACCTGGAAGATAAAACAGTGGAAATAACTGCCACAGAGCAGAATAAAGGCAAAAAGTAGGAAAAGAATGGGGGACAGCCTAAGAGACCTTTGGAACAACATTCAAATTACAGGAGTCCCAGAAAAAGAAGAGAAAATAAAAGGGTCTGAGAAAATATGTGAAGAGATTATAGTTGAAAACTTCCCTAACATGGGAAAGGAAATAGTCAATCAAGTCCAGGAAGTGCAGAGAGTCCCATACAGGACAAATCCAAGGACAAACATGCCAAGACACATATTGATCAAACTATCAAAAATTAAACACAAAAAAAGTATTAAAGGCAGCAAAGGAAAAGCAAAAAATAACATAGAAAGGAATCCCCATAAGTTTTTTTTTTTTTGTTGTTGTTGTTCTTTGTTTTGTTTTTTTTGCGGTATGCGGGCCTCTCACTGTTGTGGCCTCTCCCGTTGCAGAGCACAGGCTCCGGACGCACAGGCTCAGTGGCCATGGCTCACGGGCCTAGCCGCTCCGCGGCATGTGGTATCTTCCCGGACCGGGGCACGAACCCGTGTCCCCTGCATCGGCAGGCAGACTCTCAACCACTGCACCACCAGGGAAGCCCGGAATCCCCATAAGTTTAACAGCTAATCTTTCAGCAGAAACTCTGCAAGCCAGAAGGGAGTGGCACAATATATTTAAAGTGATGAAAGGGGGGCTTCCCTAGTGGCACAGTGGATAAGACTCCATGATCCCAATGCAGTGGGCCTGGGTTTGATACTGGTCAGGGAACTAGATCCCACATGATTGCCACAACTAAGAGTTTGCATGCCACAACTAATAGTTCACATACCACAACTAAGGAACACAACTGCTGCAACTAAGACCAAGCAAAACCAAAAAAATAAATAAAAATGAACATTTTAAAAAATCGATGAAAGGGAAAAACCTACAACCAAGATTACTCTACGCAGCAAGGATCTCATTCAGACTTCACGGAGAAATTAAAACCTGTATAGACAAGCAAAAGTTAAGAGAATTCACCACCACCAAACCAGCTTTAAACCAAATGCTAAAGGAACTTCTCAAGGCAAGAAACACACAAAGACCTACATAAACCAAACCCAAAACAATTAAGAAAATGGTAATAGGAACATACATATCGATAATTACCTTCAGTGTAAATGGATTAAATTCTCCACCCAAAACTAAAAGACTGGCTAAATGGGTACAAGAACAAGACCCTTATATATGCTGTCTACAGGAGACCCACTTCAGACCTAGGGACACATACAGACTGAAAGTGAGGGGATGGAAAAAGGTATACCATGCAAATGGAAATCAAAAGAAAGCTGAAGTACCAATTCTCATATCAGACAAAATAGACTTTAAAATCAAGACTATTACAACAGACAAAGAAGAACACTACATAATGATCAAAAAATCAATCCAAGAAGATATAACAATTGTAAATACTTAGGCACACAAGATAGGCATACCTCAATACATAAGGCAAATGCTAAGTAAGAGCCATAAAAGGGAAAATTAACAGTAACAAAATGTTAGGGAACTTGAACACCCCAATTTCACAGAACATCTAAGATGAAAATAAATAAGGAACCACAAGCTTTAAATGACTCATTACACCAGATGGACAAAACAAAAACAATTCTAAGAAGGAAGTTTACAGCAATACAATCCTATCTCAAGAAACAAGAAACACCTCAAATAAAAAACCTAACCTTACACCTAAAGCAATTAGAGAAAGAAGCACAAAAAAAACCAAGTTAGCAGAAGGAAAGAAATCATAAAGATCACATCAAAAAAAAATGAAAAAGAAATGAAAGAATCAATAGCAAAGATCAATAAAACTAGAAGCTGGTTCTCTGAGAAGATAAACAAAATTGACAAACCATTAGCCAGACTCATCACTAAAAAAAGGAGGGACTTCCCTGGTGGCACAGTGGTTAAGAATGTGCCTGCCAATGCAGGGGACATCGGTTCGAGCCCTGGTTCAAGAAGATCCCACATGCCTAAGAGCAACTAAGCATGTGCACAACAACTACTGAGCCCATGTGCCACGACTACTGAAGCCCATGCACCTAGAGCCCATGATCCGCAACCAGAGAAGCCACCACAACGCGAAGCCCATGCACTGCAAAGAAGAGTAGCTCCCGCTTGCCGCAACTAGAAAAGTCCGCGGACAGCAACAAAAACCCAACGCAGCCGAAATTTAATTAATTTTTTTAAAAAAGAAAAAAAAGAAGACTACTCAGATCAATATAATTAGAAATGAAAAGGGAGAAGTAAAATTTGACACAGCAGAAATACAGATGATCGTGAGAGATTACTATAAGCAACCATATGCCAATAAAATGGACAACATGGAAGAAATGGAAAAATTCTTAGAAAACCACAACCTTCCAAAACTGAACCAGAAGAAATAGAAAATGTAAACACACCAATCACAAGTGCTGAAATTGAAACTACGATTAAAAATCTTCCAACAAACAAAAGCCCAAGACCAGATGGCTTAACAGACGAATTCTATCAAACATTTGCAGAATATTTAACAAGTTTCCTCCTCAAACCCTTCCAAAACATAGCAGAGGGAGGAACACTTGAAAACTCATTGTACAAAGCCACCAACACCCTGATACCAAAACCCGACAAAGATGTCACAAAAACAGAAAACTATAGGCCAGTATCACTGACGAACATAGATGCAAAAATCCTCAATAAAATACGAGCAAACAAAATCCAAAAACATATTAAAAGGATTATACACCATGATCAACTGGGTTATCCCAGGAATGCAAGGATTCTTCAATATATGCAAATCAATCAATGTGATACACCATATTAACTGAAAGATAAAAATCGTATGATCATCTCAATAGATGCAGAAAAAGCTTTTGACAAAATTCAAAACCCATTTATGATAAGAGTTCACCAGAAAGTAGCCATAGAGAACCTACCTCAACATAATAAAGGCCATATGTGACAAACCCAGAGGCAACATAGTTCTCAGTGGTGAAAAACTGAAACAATTTCCTCTAAGATCAGGAACAAAAAAAAGGTTGCCCACTCTCACCATTATTATTCAACAAACTTTTGGAAGATTTAGCCACAGCAATCAGAAGAAAAAGAAAAAGGAATCCAAATCGGAAAAGAAGAAGTAAAACTGTCACCGTTCACAGATGACATAATACTATATACACAGATAATCCTAAAGATGCTACCAGAAAACTACTAGAGCTAATCCATGAATTTGGTAAACTAGCAGGATACAAAATTAATGCAGAGAATTTTCTTGCATTCCTATATACTAACGATGAAAAATCTGAAAGAGAATTAAGGAAACACTCCCACTTACCACTGCAAGAAAAAAAATAAAATACCTAGGAATAAACCTACCTAGAGAAACAAACTGCATACAGTTTTCTGTATGCATAAAACTATAAGACACTGATGAAAGAAGTTAAAGACGATACAAACAAATGAAGTGATATACCATGTTCCTGGATAGGAAGAATCAACATTGTGAAAATTACTATACTACCCAAAGCAACCTACAGATTCAATGCAATCCCTATCCAACTACCACTGGCATTTTTCACAGAACTAGAACAAAAAATTTCACAATTTGTATGGAAACACAAAAGACACCAAATAGCCAAAAACATCTTGAGAAAGACAAACGGAGCTGGAGGAATCAGATTCCCTGACTTCAGAGTATACTACAGTTACAGTAATGAAGACAGTATGGTACTGGCACAAAAACAGAAATACAGATCAATGGAACAGTGTTGAAAGCCCAGAGATAAAACCACACAATTATGCTCACCTTACCTTTGAAAAAGGAGGCAAGAGTATACAATGGAGAAAAGACAGTCTCTTCAATAAGTGGTGCTGGGAAAACTGGGCAGCTACACGTAAAATAATTAAATTAGAACACTTCCTAACACCATTCACAAAAGTAAACTCTAAATGGATTAAAGACCTAAATGTAAAGCCAAACACTGTAAAAGTCTTAAGAGGAAAACACAGGCAGAACACTATGACGTAAATCACAGCAAGGTCCTTTTTGACCCACCTCCTAGAGAAATGGACATTAAAACAAATAAACAAATGGGACCTAATGAAACTTAAAGGCTTTTGCACAGCAACGGAAACCACTCCATTGCCAACAAAATGAAAAGAACCCTCAGAATGGGAGAAAATATTTGCAAATGAAGCAACTGACAAAGGATTAATCTGCAAAATATACAACCAGCTCATGCAGCTCAATATCAAAAAAACAAACAACCCAATTCATAAATGGGTGGAAGACGTAAATAGACGTTTCTCCAAAGAACATATACAGATTGCCAACAAACACATGAAAAGATGCTCAACATCAGTAATTATTAGAGAATGCAAATCAAAACTACAATGAGGTATCACCTAACACCGGTTATAATGGTCATCATCAAAAAATCTACAAACAATAAATGCAGGAGAGGGAGTGGAGAAAAGGGAACCCTCTTGCTCTGTAGGTGGGAATGTAAATTGATACAGCCACTATGGAGAACAGTATGGAGGTTCCTTAAAAAACTAAAAATAGAACTACCAAACGACCCAGCAATCACACTATAGGGCATATACCCTGAGAACACCATAATTCAAAAAGGGTCATGTACCACAATGTTCACTGCACACCTACAGCATGTGCTCCACAATGAGAGAAGCCACCACAATGAGAAGCCCACGCATCGCAAGCAAGAGTAGCCCCCCTCTTGCCACAACTAGAGAAAGCCCGTGCGCAGCCAAAAAAAACAAAAAAAAACAAAAAATAAAGAAAGAAAAATATATGTTCTCCTTTAAAAAAAAAAAAATCAGTAATCTTGGTGTTCCGACTACCTGTTCTTTGCTGCAAAAACTCCTATACACCTGGGCTCCCAACCTTTTCTCTGTGAAGTCATCTCTCAGAGTTATCTGAGATGCTGTGCCCCAGGCTTAAGTCCTCAGTTTTTTCAATCAAATAAAACGTAACTCTCAACCTTTTGGTTGTACATTTTTTAAGTCAACAGCTCAAACTTAGAAAAGATTATCAGTATTACCATACAATGCTATGAATAAATATCAGATTTTCAAATATTTCCTAACTTAAATGGAAATTTTTTTTAAACTCAAGAACAAAAATGAGAAATGCTGTTTGTGTTTTAGTACAATAAAAAATATATTTGGCCTAAGGTCTTGTGATACAGAGCTCCTAAGATACTTGGAATGACCTGAGTGAAGAGTGTTTTTGTTTTTCTTAAGAGACACTTTTGATTCACTTAATGCTAATGAGATGACTTAACAGCGAGCCCTTAGGTACCCTCAGGATGAGGCAGGTAGGTGGGAGAAAGCGTGCAGATTAAGCTCTACAATAAATTCCTGGAAAGTGAGATTTGATGCATCCAATTCCTCAGGGACATAAGTTCCTGAGCTCAGGAAACTTCCAGACCTCATCTATGTACCTCTTCATTTAGCTGTTCATTTGTATCCTTTACAATATCCTTTATGGTAAATTGGTAAATGTTTCCCTGAGCTTTGTGAGTCATTTTAACAAATAAATCTAATTCAAGGAGGGGGTTTGGGAAACTATGATTTACAGCTGGATCATCAGTAGGACACATGACAACCCTGACACAACTGGCTTCTAAAGAGGGGCAGTCACATGGGACTGAGTCCTTTACCTGTGGGATCTGTTTTATCTCCAGATAAATAGTGTCAAAATTGAGTAAAATTTATAGAACAGTGACAACTGGAAAATTGCTTGATGGTGTTGGAAAACATGCCAGGGTTACTCTTCCAAAAAGTTCCACATTTGTATTTATAGATGAAAATATCAAATGACATCTCTTTCTGTCATAAGGTTTTAAACACGGATTTTCACAAAGGCAAAGCACACCAGCAACGCACATGTATGTTGTTATGAATTTTACAGAATGATCAAATTTATTGAATATTTACATGGAATTACATAAAATTTTCACATTTCCATATACTCTACTTTGTTTCTCATTGCTTGTTTTGTTTGAGCTTAGAAGAAATTAAACAACAGTTCTAAGTGCCTTGATAAAAAGTAAAAGCAATTACATTTTTATATCACACAAACATAAATTAAGAAGAAATTTTAAAAGAGAAAAAGATTACCTTTTGGATAATCTTCCAATAAGAGGTTGAAGTGACCTAACTGACAAAAGAATTCAGACTCCACTTTTCCTTCAGCTTTTAAGATTAAAGATTCATAGCAGCGAACAGCCTAGAAATGAAAAATATAAGTATTAAGAAAAAGGTAAAATCCTAACTGCATTCTTTCTGAGAATGCATATACACCCCATGAGATTACATGAGAAATCAAAACAATCAGTGTCAGCTCTAGCACAGAAACAGTACTCAATTTCTCTCAGAAATTAGAAGAAACAGCTTTTTAATTACGTATTAAAGGAGCCACTGCTGATGAACAAAGTGCTCTCCCATATGAAAAAAGGGGGACTAAAACCTGCCAAATAAGATAACTTAGGAGTTCCCTTAATGACTTTAACTGTATAACTAAATTATAACTTTGATTTTTGTTCACATAACAAAACTACTCTCAAATAAACACAAGCAGAAAGAACTTTCTTGAATTTAGGGAGCTAATAACTACATGTAATTTTTGAACATTTGAAATGTAGCAAGTCCAAATTGAGATGTGCTGTAATTGTAAACTATACAACAGATTACAAAGACTGAATACAAAAGAGTAAAATATTCACTAACAATTTTATGTTAACCATTAAATTAAATAAAATATATTACTTAATTTCATGTTTCTTTTTACTATTCTAATACAGTTGTTATAAAATTTAAAAATCACAAAAGACATTAAAATATTGTGCTTCACAACATTTCTACTGAACCAAGTTGCTCAACAGTAGCTACCATCTGTACTGATCAGCTATCTTTGCAAAGAAAGGCTAGCTTTTAGACCACCATACACAATTTAGTGTATTCTTCCTGGAATATATGTCAATTGTTTACTTACTAATGCCCTCATATATTTCAAACATACTAACTTGAATATTATCCCACCCCAATACCCACAAACACCTCTCACACTTTTATTAGAGAAAAAATTAACATTTAAAGAATCCCCCTTTTTTTTTAACTTCAGCAGTCTGCAAAAAGAAGAAATGATTTATTAAAAACATCGTAAAGAACAGTGTTCTGCAGAGTTGTCACTAATGATGGGAAACTTTTTCATGTATTAAGACACGGAGGGGAGTTCCCTGGTGGTCTAGTGGTTAGGTTTCTGCACTTTCACTGCCATGTCCGAGGTTCAATCCCTTGTCGGGGAGCTGAGATCCTGCAAAGCTGAGTGGTGTAGACAAAAAAAAAAAAAAAAAGATATGGGGAAGTCATTCTGGCTTTTAGATGGTTCGGCCTAAACTTTGTGTGAACTAAAACAGCCTGACCTATTACCTATCAAACACACATAGCACATCTGGTTTAACCATTAACATAAAGAATTTCATGTTCAAAGGTAAGGATAAAAAACTCCCTTACTATATAGTGTCCATGTTAACACTCCCTGGAAGACAAGGCTCGCTTCCCAAGGTCATGCTGTCCAGCTGTATCCATCTCTTTTGAAACCTGGAAGGAATGTAACCCTGTCATGTTTGATATGTTCTTTGTTCTGATAAGGTGTAAGACTGTGCTGAAAACCATGCTTCAAGGAACAGTTCCTCAGAGCTACTGAGAGGCTACCCTGGCACCTGTGCTAGAGTTCTCAGTTTGGCCTGAATAAAACTCTTTTCTAGTGCTTCCCCGGTGGCGCAGTGGTTGAGAGTCCGCCTGCCGATGCAGGGGACACGGGTTCGTGCCCCGGTCCGGGAGGATCCCACATGCGGCTGGGCCCGTGAGCCATGGCCGCTGAGCTTGCGCGTCCGGAGCCTGTGCTCCGCAACGGGAGAGGCCACAGCAGTGAGAGGCCCGCGAACCCCCACCCCGAAAAAAAAAAAAGCAAAGGTTAATGTCAAAGAAACATCCGAAGTGGAGTCCGATTTTGCTCTTCCCTGTTACAATTCCCCACTGTCAATGTCCATTCCACAATATTGTGGAAAAAGGGGTGACAATAGTTCTAACTGCTTCGTAAGATGGATCTTTCTGAAAGTGCCCACCATTGGTGCCAGTTGTTCCAAATGTTGAGATTTGTCTTCTTTTCTTCCTCTTTGGAAAATGTCTACTTAAACAATATTCACAACCTGAAAGTTGAGATTTATGTTTTATTCGGCAGGAATTTTTTTAGGACTTCAAACCCAGGAGGCAGCATCTCAAGTTAGGAAATTTAGCGCTTTTCTACGTATGGGAATATGCAAGCGTCTGGGCTCACTGAAATCATTCCTTTGATATACACCTCAGCTATCTGGGGCTTGTATCCTATATTTTCACATCCTGAGTTTCCTCACAGCTCAACTGAGGGAGTGGCTGCAGTCTGATGGCTGCTAGATGGCAGTTATTCTCCTTCCTGAGTTTCCTCAGGGCTTATGGGCTCACGATGGAGGGCTGCGAATCTCTGATAACTGATACAGCAGAAAGCATTCCATTCCTCAGGTCTTCCCCTCTTGGTTAGGAATCTGACCAATATTTGGGAGACATTTCATGATGAAATTCTGTCCCACAACTGGCAGGCTCATCTAAGGTCAGGCAAAAATTGTTGATATGCCACTCCAGGTATTAATTTTCAGATTAGGCCCTATCAATAATTAAAGATTCTCTGGATCCTCTAAATAGTCTAATATGATCCAGGAGATATTTTCCCTTGTTGCTTCTTCCCATACCTAGAATCACACTATTACAATTATTTTACATTATAAATGTAATCTATTTAATCTATTTCCTCAAGATGTTAGCCATCGTCTATTTTGTATGGAGGCCTGGTTACACACTACGTACTGTAAGAGGCAACAATCTCATAAAATAAACAGGATAAAAGTAATGCCGCTAGGGACTTTCCCTAGAGGCGCAGTGGTTAAGAATCCACCTGCCAGTGCAGGGGACAAAGGTTCGAGCTCTGGTCCAGGAAGATCTCACATGCCGCAGAACAATTAAGACTGTGCGCCACAACTACTGAGCCCATGAGCCGCAACTACTGAAGCCTGCTCACCTACAGCCCATGTGCTCCACAAGAGAAGCCACCACAATGAGAAGCCTGCGCACCACAACGAAGAGTAGCCACCAGCTCGCTGCAACTAGACAAAGTCCGCACGTAAATAAATAAAGCAGCTAGTAACATTAACAAAGTCATAATGCATCAGGGAGACACAAACCACAAACAATTTGGAAACAAAGAACAAATTAAAGCAATGATTAGCATAACTAGTTGTAATCCAGTTCCAATAAAATATCAAGTCAGGAGAGCCAGCTGGAGAGGCCAAATTCTGGCAGGGTCAGGTACAGAGAAAAAGATAAATGCTTAATCTTTGTTCACAAAGAAATACTTTATAAGAAGAAACGCTTTCTGGAAAATAAAGATTAAAGCTAGTATATTTCCCAAAGTCATAAACTTATAAATCATATTCATCAGTTCATTTATTCCTATGTAATTAACTCCCATTAATGTGGATAAAATTATCAGGTTTCCTATTAGTTTTGTCATTTGTTACCCAGCCCAGTGGTATTATCTAAAGGCTATAAGAAACTTTTATTTGTTAAAGTTTCCTTTTTACGACACTTCCTGAAGATGTGACAGTTTTTTGCAAAGCATTACCTCAGCTGCCTATGAATGATGAAGGTCTTAAAGAGGCAAGGTTAAAAATTATTACAATTTTTCTTGGCAAAGAAGTTTATCCAAATTGCTGTAACTTACAACATTTTAAAATAAAGATTAAAATTGTAACATTATACCAGGACATATGTTAATTTCAGGAACTTTACATAATTTCTAGAAGGTCTATATTAGTGACATTTACCATACAGTATAACCTATGAATATTTATTACTCATTTGACAATTCTTCCCATGTAATTTAACATACTGAACAAACCTATCTTTCTTTGGGATGTTACAGGAGCCCTTTGAAACATCCTAAAGTTAGCCAGAGGCCGAAAGAACTTCATTAGAATTTGATTTAGGAAGTTTTGTCAAAACACAAAAACAAACAAACAAATATATATATATATATATATATATATATATATATCTCAAAGGGTCTAGAACACTCAGTCAGATAGGATCATAGGTCACTGAGAAACAATAGTTACTTAACCAAAGTAACAGTAAAACATTTCAAAGACAAATACAGAACTGATCACTTCAAAGGTAAAGAAACTTAAAACCTGTTATCAAAGGCAGTTCAACATTTTAAGAAAACTTGTCCTCTTAACAGAGAGAAAAGCCAAATTCAAGTTTTGCACCAGCTTACTTTTAAAAATTCATTTACTCAATTAGGTTAATCTCAGCCTGACCATGCATAAAACTTCTTTTACTCAAAATGTACCTCGGGCTTCCCTAGTGGCGCAGTGGTTGAGAGTCCGCCTGCCGATGCAGAAGACACGGGTTCGTGCCCCGGTCTTGGAAGATCCCACATGCCGCGGAGCGGCTGGGCCCGTGATCCATGGCCGCTGGGCCTGCGTGTTCGGAGCCTGTGCTCCGCAGCGGGAGAGGCCACAACAATGAGAGGCCCACGTACCGCCAAAAATATATATATATATACCTCTCTTACATACTCTATGCTGACATGTTTTATTATTTTCAGTAGCTTTATATATGGTTTTTTTTTTTTTTCTTTTTTTGCGGTACGTGGGCCTCTCACTGTTGTGGCCTCTCCCGTTGCGGAGCACAGGCTCCGGACGCGCAGGCTCAGCAGCCATGGCTCACGGGCCCAGCCGCTCCGTGGCATATGGGATCTTCCCGGACCGGGGCACGAACCTGTGTCCCTGCATCGGCAGGCGGACTCTCAACCACTGCGCCACCAGGGAAGCCCCTGCACTTAAGTTACTTTAATATTAAGGTTAATGAGTCTTCATTAGGAAGAGGTAGGAATTCACAAGTCACAAAACTAAATGTTAATCAAGTTAATTTATTTCCATTTCACTCAAAACATTTACAGTAGTTTAACAAAATGTAACATTACTCAAGCATTTTATGAAGCTACAAATCTTCCAGATACAATGAAAATTCAAGCCTTCTCACTATTAAAATGTTACTGTAATTTGAGAAAGACATGCTCACCTTCACAATTAATAATTGAAGACAGTTCCTTAAAATTTAAACCCAATACTGCACAGTATCTTAACAGTTCATACCAAATTCCTATCCAACATTTAGCACCACTAACTGAGAATTTATCTGAACTCATGCATATGGATATTTAAAGTTCTGAACACATAAAACATCACAATACTTTTTTTCTTCATTATCATAACCAAAGTCATAGATTTGCCCATTCTTTTCCAAATTACCGTCAGTATACTCAACTTGACCAACCCTAAATTAAACACTCAAGTCACACTGCAGTATAAAATAACATTCTGGGAGGGTGGGAGGGAGCGAGACACAAGAGGGAAGAGATATGGAGATATACGTATATGTATAACTGATTCACTTTGTTATAAAGCAGAAACTAACACACCATTGTAAAGCAATTATACTCCAATAAAGATGTTAAAAAAATGAAAATTAAACCACAATGAAATACCACAGCACTCTCACTAGAATGAGTTAAATAAAATGCCTGAAAAAAAATAAATAACATCCCTCTAAGGTCAGAATTTTTTCAGTCTACTGCAATAACTTTGAAAATAAAATACATACTCAATTTTTTTAAAGAATAACAATCAAGAACAACAATCACTGCTGCTTAAATCGTATCAGAGCTACTCAATATTTATTTTGCCAGTGACAATTTTAATGGAGCAACTATTACCTACATGATGAAAGTTTAATTCAAGTTTTATCAAATGGACTAGATTTAGTGAAATAATTATTACAGTTCAGTTCGTGGTCATTATTTGCCTTTAATACAAAAGCGCGATTAACAGAAACAGGTAACAGAAAGTTGATTACACATATTCAAACTAAAGATAAGAATCATGGCAGGAAAAACATCTTAAAATGAAAATTATGTAATATTTCCTTTTCAATTGCATTACAAACTATGAGAAATCCACAGCTATCGATTTCAGCTAGAAAAAAATATCTAATGGAAGCAACATTTGTTGCATAATTACCAAGTTTTATGGAACCAACTAACAGAAAATATTTTAACCAATTTTTCTCAGGAGACAGAAAATGCCAGAGACTGAAAACTCGAGGGCCTTTGTGCAATCATCTACTTAAGGTTAACTAAATGGACTACAGCACATTCGATGTTTATGAATGCTGCTGTAAAGCTTGGTAACGATACAAGAACTCTACTTTTAAACAATAGTGCTTAGCTTTTATTGAGCACCATCGAGCTACACAAGCCGACGCAAAGGCCTACTCATTGCTACTCTTTCCTTGTTTTTATCTCCTCCCTCCCTCAAAGCTCGCCTCGTCATTTCTCCACCCACTATTTCCCGCCATCTTGGCCGACAGGGGCAGCCATTAACTAAATGACAATCTCAACAACTTTTCACACAAATAAACAGGGAAAGCTCCCTGGTCTCTGTCAGACACAAGAAACAAGCCTCCAGAAACAACATGATCATAAAATGGCATTCACAGCAATATTCTCTGCAGCTAGACCCAAACAAGTAAACAAATCACGTAACTTCAGATCAAACACTTATCTATCAGTATATTGGTCAAATACCCAATTTAAACTCTTGACCGCTCTAAAGTACTGCACATTACACATTCTGAGAACAAGGATGTAAGAAAGCTTAAAACGCTAAGCTAAAATTAGACGTCAAAGAAAAAACTGCAAAAGAAAAAAACACCGCAAGTGATATAACACTGAAAAATTTTAAACTGCACACATTCAGGATCTTGTGATGCTAAAATGCAGACATAATTTGAATTTTCTATCGAAAATGCCCCCAAACAACTGTTACGCCTGGTCACAAAGCGCGGCCCTCTCTGCTTCTCAGGCTACGACTCAGAATTTCGCAAGGCAGCAAGCGAAGTATTTTTTGCAAAAATAATTTTTCACTTGCGACCACAGCGAGGTCTGATCCGCCTCAGGAGCCGCGGGAGCCAAAGCCCACAGAGAGTGAAGGAAGAACACTGTAGGTCCGAGGTTGCCTTACCTTGACCAATAGGGTCTTAGTCCTGGCGCCATCTTCGTGAAGGCTCACGAACCCAAAGAGTCGACTATGGGAAGAAAACACGCGACTTGTTAACGCTCGGGTAAAGCCACTGACCCGTCCCTTCCCGACCCCAAGGCTCCGACAGCAGCGACCGCTGCCTGGGGGCCGCCACCGGAGGCAACCCGAGCTCGGGTCTCCCAGAAGAGCGGCTCCAGCCCGTGCAGAGGTAACTGGGTGAATGACTGCGGTCCGTACCTGTCCAATCCACTGAGTGCCTCACTCTCTTCGGCTGTCAAGCTGAGGGACCCCTCCTTGGTCTCGCTGCTCGGTTTTACCGCCGCCATTTTCTTTCCCTCATCACCAAAAGCAGCGGCGGCAGTAGCTACCGACACTCCGCAAGATTTCATGTAAACGCAATAAATGTAAAACTCCCAACGCTGAAACCTGCCAACCCCCAGTCCAGAGCTCGAAAAGACGCCCTAACCTCGAGAGACTGGCAAACTAACTTTACCACCACCACCACCTTCTCCAGTACAGGTGGCGGCGACGAAAAATCCAAGGTGACAGCAAAAGCAGGGGATGCGGAGCTAGGCTGCGGGAGTCACATCGCGCGGTTCGTGGTGACAGCAGAAAAAGCGGAACCTCGCTGTAATGGAAGAATTTCTTAGAATCACAAACTTCGCCAGCACCAGCACAAAGTTGTTGTAACCGTAGCACAGAGTGAGAAAGCCAAGTCGCCGTCGCGTCCGCACCCCGAAAGCCGGGCGCCGCCAATTGATGCGAACGGTTCTTTTCACATGACCTTTGTTGACTTACGTCAGTTGCGGCTCCACAGAACTTGCTAGATACCAGAGGCCGCCCCAACCAGGGAACGGAAGGGGAGGAAATTCCCGCTGGTAATTGGTTAGCTGACGCGTCAGTTGCGAAAAGGGTAGTCACCAGATTTAGCAAAACGTTCGGGTGTTTAAATTACGCTCTTGTTGAAAAGGGAGGGTCCGGGCCTTGCTACTCTGTAGCCCAGGTGACCAAGGAAGGCAGTGGTGGCGACTGATGAGATCAGGAAGTGCGTCCTCGAGGCGGACTTAAGTGCTCCTCGAGGACGGATAGATCTACTTTACCTGTCCCTTAGCACGAGGTATTACATGGCGGTGGGACTCCTTAGGGGCTAGTTCACATTATTTGCAACTAGTGTATGGCACTGATCTCCGCTCCCAGAACCGGAGATTTTGTCATCTCTGGGAAATAACGACCCTGCCGCCCGGACTCTCCCTGCCCCGTTTCCTTTCAACCTTGTGGTAACAGAAGAGGTTAAGGACCTTAAGATTTCAGCCCACGTACGAGTCAGGAGGGAATGAATAGTCTTCCCTCGGTCTCCTGGGGCCACCCAATGGCACTCCACACACTGTTGCTGTCTACTGCACTTATCCCAAAGTGGGGGGTTAATCCGAGCTGCTGTAAATAAATACTATAGTTATGAGAAAAACTAGGCCTCTAAAAATTACTCTTTTCCAAAGGAAAGTTGCATAATAATATTTCATGTAACAGATCTTTTACTGTACCTCCACTCGTTAAGGGTAGAAAAATGCTAATTTTTAATAGGTATCTTAAGAAATACCTGATTTTATTTGTTGGGGATAAATAAATTTCCCTTGGTCTAAAATAGACGGCGCCACCAGGGAATTTCTGAAATTTGTGTCATTGACATAAATAAGCATCAATAAGAGAACTAAATACTGATTTGCAATTGAAAAGTGGTAAAGGGCTTCCCTGGTAGCACAGTGGTTAAGAATCCACCTGCTAATGAAGGGGACACTGGTTCCAGCCCTGGTCAGCAAAGATCCCACGTGCTGTGGAAGAACTCCGCCCATGCGCCACAACTACTGAGCCTGAGCTCTAGAGCCCGTAAGCCACAACTACTGAAACCCATGCGCCTAGAGCCCATGCTCTGCAACAAGAGAAGCCACCACAATGAGAAGCCCACACACCGCAATGAAGAGTAGACCCCCACTCACTGCAACTAGAGAAAGCCCACGCACAGCAAAAAAGACCCAAAACAGCCAAAAATAAATAAATAAAGTAAATAAATTTATTTTTTTTTAATTGATAAAGAGCGAAGAGTGAGCAGACTTTCAGTTTGAAATTTTTTGCTGTAAAAACAATTTGCCTTTTGTTCTAAGCTAGAATCTTTTGAGGTGCAGGTTTATGGACAATAATAAATGGTGTGATCACTTTATTTCCCTTTATTTTATAGCTAGAAAAATAGTCAATTGTGGGTTGCCCTGTGTTACTGGGGTTATAGGTTGGTCCCATTTTTTATGGTTCCTTTCCATTTTTACTCCAATTCCTTGAAGCATCGGTCAAGTATCCTATTATATTTCTCTTTTAAAAAAGGGGGTAGGGGAGGGAAGAGTAAAGAAAGGAAGGGCAACCTTTAATATAAACGGTATTCCAGTAAGTAATACCAAATAGATGATTACTGCTTTTCTCAGCTTTTGGTTTTCCTTTTTCTTCTCTGTCCGACAAGCACACTTTTCTCTAATTACATGTCTTCTAACATTCTCTGCCTTCTTTTCATTATTGTTAACCTTTGTCTACCTGCTTTTGTTTATGGAATGGAGACTGCTAGTAACCCTAGCCCTTGAAAAATTTCATACATGAACTCATTGACAAAGTTCCAGGAGATGGCAGCGTAATCTCCAAAAATGCTTTTGAGCAGCAGACAGTGACTTCCTGTGCTCAGCATTAAGGTACTAAGCTTTACAGTTGAGAGCCAGCAGACATGCTTAGGCATCACTAACTGCTCCCTGACAGACCTGAATCTCTTCACCTCTTCAGGAGCAAAGTGTATATGGTATCATCTCTAAATAAAACATGCTGCGAAAGTGAGACACTGATAGGCCTTTCAAAACCATAGAAGCAAACATAGAAAATGGGCAAGTAGAAAACCATCTACAAATTTGGGGATTGTAGCCATCATTTCATTGGAGATGGAAGAAGTGCTCACGGAATTTTGTTAGCTGCCAGCAATAAAACAGGAAATGTTCAGGATAAATAGGTAATAAATTTTAAAATGCTTTCCAAAATTTTACTGTTTAATTCCATGATTTACTGAACATTTACCAAAAATAAATCTCCTATAGGCCACCCTGCTCCCATGTCACCCTTTCTTGGGAAGCTGTATAAGTAAATTCTGCAATACAGAGGATGATTGCTATGAAATTTACCCAGATTTTTGCAGAGCTTACCAAAGAGGCATTTGCGGCAGGCTAAAAGAACCAGGAAGGTTCTTGCAAAAGAGGAGGTGGATAGGCAGAAGCTGTGGGTGGGGGTATGTGTTGCAGGCAGAGGCAAAAACATACCTGTAAAAACACATAAGCCAGAGAATGTCAGGATTCTGGTAAATTCAAGAATTTACTCAAGAACTTGAGTATGGCTGTGACCAAGAGAATGAAGAATCTTGAGTTTGTAAATAAGCAAGACCACGAAGAGTCTAGAATGGAACACTAAAGAATTATACCAGAGTTTATAGTGAGCTACTAATGGCTGTCAACCATTCTTTTAGTATTAAAAGGCAACTTGCACTGGAAAAATATAATGCTGTGGTTATTGTTTCTCCTTTTTTAAACAGAGGTTTCTTTTTTTTTTTTTTTTTTTTGCGATATGCAGGCCTCTCGTTGTTGTGGCCTCTCCCATTGCGGAGCACAGGCTCCAGACGCGCAGGCTTAGCGGCCACGGCTCACGGGCCCAGCCGCTCTGCGGCATGTGGGATCCTCCCGGACCGGGGCACGAACCCGTGTCCCCTGCATCGGCAGGCAGACTCTCAACCACTGCGCCACCAGGGAAGCCCCTAAACAGAGGTTTCTTTTCACTGAGCTCAGAGATGGCTCAGAGCTGGTACCATGCTCAGTAAGTATTGGCAAGTTGGCTGACAGATATTGCTAGATACCAAAACACTTTTAAGGTGCCCTTAGTTCTTGGGCTCTGAGCTTCCAGAGTCAATGAGAGCTTTTAGCTCTCTCCAACCCAAAATCAAGTCTCAACTTTTATGATTAAAAAAAAAAATTGGAGGTTTCCCTGGTGGCACAAAGGATAAGAACCTACCTGCCAGTGCAGGGGACACAGGTTCGAGCCCTGGTCCGGGAAGATTCCACATGCCAAGGAGCAACTAAGCCCGTTCGCCACAACTACTGAGCCTGCGCTGTAGAGCCCACGAGCCACAACTACTGAGCCCACATGCCACATCTATTGAAGCCTGCACACCTAGAGCCCATGCTCCGCAACAAGAGAAGCCACCACAATGAGAAGCCTGTGCACCACAACAAAGAGTAGTCCCCACTCCCTGCAACTAGAGAAAGCCACATGCAGCAATGAAGATCCAACACAGCCAAAAATAATAAATAAATAAATTTAGTTTAAAAAAAATTAGGAATCATCCAGTCTCATGATTAACCATGTTCTTTGGAGCTCCAGGCTCCTCAGCCCTCAGAGATGGTGGAAGTGGAGAAAAGGGTGTTGTTTAAAGAAAGATTAGTACAGAGCAGTGTTGCAATTATTTGTTTTATAAAAGGGGTAAAGGGAACACTCTACATAAGGTCTAATTTAAGAACAGTGTTCTTCTGCTTGACAAGAGTTTTATTTATTTTATTTATTTATTTTAATTTTTATTTATTTTCGGCTGCGTTGGGTCTTTGTTGCTGCGTGCGGGCTTTCTCTACTTGCAGTGAGAGGGGGCTACTCTTCGTTGCAGTGAGTGGGCTTTTCATTGCAGCGGCTTCTCTTGTCGCGGAGCATGGGCTCTAGCCGCGTGGGCTTCAATAGTTGTGGCAGACAGGCTCAGTGGTTGTGGTGCACGGACTTAGTTGGGATCCGCAGCATGTGGGATCTTCCCGGACCAGGGCTTGAACCCATGTCCCCTGCATTGGAGGCAGATTCTTAACCACTGCTCCATCAGGGAAGCCTGAGAAGAGTTTTTAAATCGCATTCATTGTACATACAAAAGAACAGATCCTGGGCTTCCCTGGTGGCGCAGTGGTTGAGAGTCCGCCTGCCTATGCAGGGGACACGGGTTCGTGCCCCGGTCTGGGAAGATCCCACATGCCGCAGAGCGGCTAGGCCCGTGAGCCATGGCCGCTGAGCCTGTGCATCCAGAGCCTATGCTCCACAACGGGAGAGGCCACAACAGTGAGAGGCCCACATATCGCAAAGAAAAAAAAACCAAAAAACCAGATCCAGCTAGGTCAGGTGACTAGCCCAAGGCCACCTGGCCAAATAATGGAAAGATCACTTGGACTAGATCACCTAAATGTGGAAATTTTCAAAATAAGAGATCATAAATAAAGCTTTAATTTTGTTAACACACGAAATGCTGCCAGTAGTATTTCTCATACACACACTCTCTGATAGTCCTCTGACAGGATGACTAACAGAAGAGATTTTCATTGTATGTAACAAGGTACACTGAGTATCCTGAAAGACATTCTGCCTCAGAAAAATAGAAACTCAGTTCTTTAAATATTAGGTTTTTCTCAAAATAATGTAAGGGCAATTCTCAGTGAACAAGAAAAAAACATACTGACATCATCTTTGTTACTGCCTTGCAGACTCTGCAACAAAGAGCAAGGGAGAGTAGGGGCAGCTGTCCCAAAATCTAAGGAGTGTTATTTTAATAACAAGACAAGAAGAAACAAAGATCCTTAAAAAAGGGTGGGGGGAGGGCTTTAAAAGTCAGTTAGTTAGTTAGTTATACGTATATTTAATAGAAGAAAATGACTGGAAGAAGGAAAGACAAGAGACCACGTTGGTGATGAGGAAACTTATTATATAACATTTCTTTAGGGTGGGAAAATAAGTCTTGCATGAGAAGAGTTGTAACCTATGTTTGTCCTTACAAAGTCAATAAAAATTAGTCCTGGCCTTCTTACTGGAATGTCTTCAAAAATCAAAGGTAAATTGCTCTGATACATACAGAAAATGAGTTTATGCAAAAGTATATAAAACACAAGGAGGGCCTCCCTGGTGGCGCAGTGGTTGAGAGTCCGCCTGCCGATGCAGGGGATACGGGTTCGTGCCCCGGTCTGGGAGGATCCCATATGCCGCGGAGCGGCTGGGCCCGTGAGCCATGGCCGCTGGGCCTGCGCATCCGGAGCCTGCGCATCCGGAGCCTGTGCTCCGCAACGGGGGAGGCCACAGCAGTGAGAGGCCCGCAAACCACAAAAAAAAAAAAAAAAAAAAAAACACAAGGAAACAATCCCATTACAGTAAGCAAACAGTAAAATTAAATCCAATAACCTAGAATTTAAAGTTGTAAATAAAAAAATGTTGCCTGCCATATTAGTAAACAAAGGATGTTGCTGCCATTTAGCCACTGCAGCTGCCCCCAGCAGTTTACTGCGATGGGAATCATGATGGGAAAGAACAGGATACTGGCTCTATATAGTTAAGGTGCGTATCAAAGGAATGATTTCAGTGAGCCTAGACCCTTGCATCTTCTCGTACATAAAAAAGTGCTAACTTTGTTAACTTGAGATATTGCTTTTCTTTAATTAACACTAATCTTTTGATGTTCTCACTACTTGGTATCCTGGCTCTTCCCTTACCTCTTCAGAGCAGTCTCTTCAGAGGCTGCCTCCTGGGCTTGAGTCCTCAGAAAGTCTGCCCAATAAAACATAATTCTCAACTCTTAGGTTATACATTTTTTTTCAGTCAGCAAAGAGATAGAACTTTCTGGTAAAAAAGAAACAACAGCCCCAAAATGGAATCCCTTGTGCTAAAACCTAGTCTTAAACCGAGACTTAATTGAGCTTCAGACTCTCAGGAATGTGACCTTTCATCATTCAGTCTGGAACTGCCTGGCCAGCACTAGTAAGATAATCAAACCGATAGACCCCCACCTTCACCCACAGGAAGACAACCTTGCCTGAAATAATTCTTTCTTTTGTTTGTGACTTTCTTGTCCCACCCGCTTCTGTCTTAAACAGCTTTCCTTTGTATTTGCTAGGTGGGATGCTGCTCAGTTAATGAATCCTTGAGTAAAGCCACTAGGATCTTCAAGTTTTCTCAGTTAAATTTTCTCAGTTAAATTTGGTATAACATTTCCAAAGTGCTATCTGGATTCTAAAACATGTATGTTTAAAATAAAGAAATATTTAAAATAAAGAAATTTTAAACATCGAAAAGACTTTAGATTGGATACGATTTCTTTTTTTAAAGAGAGTAAGATATTTTTAAAATGAGAATTTCACCAAAAGGAAATTATAGTCACAAAATTTAAGAAAGAAATGTACAAGTTATAAACAAGATTCTAGTTAATAAAGTATTAGTTAACTAAAAAGTAAATTTAGGGATTCCATAGGCAGAAAAATAACCTAGATACAGAAATGAGCCTGAATGGATCACTGACCTAAAGTTAAAAGTGCAAAAGTATAAAAATTCTGGAAGGAATCATAGATGAAATTCTATGTGATCCTGGGTTTCATGATGAATTTTTAGATACAACACCAAAAAGTATAATACATGAAATTAAAAAACTGATAAATTGATAAAAGTCCACACAAAAAACCTGCAAGTAAATGTTTATAATAGCCTTATTCATAAGCACTGAAAACTGGAATCAACTAAGATGCACTTTTTTTTTTTTTTTTTTTTTTTTTTTTTTTTTTTTGCGGTATGCGGGCCTCTCACTGTTGTGGCCTCCCCCGCTGCGGAGCACAGGTTCCGGACGCGCAGGCTCAGCGGCCATGGCTCACGGGCCCAGCCGCTCCGCGGCATATGGGATCCTCCCAGACCGGGGCACGAACCCGTATCCCCTGCATCGGCAGGCGGACTCTCAACCACTTGCGCCACCAGGGAGGCCCTAAGATGCACTTTAATAAGTGAATGAATGAACCAGAAAGCTATAATACATGTATACAATGGAATATTATTCAGCACTTAAAAAGGAATGAGTGGGCTTCCCTGGTGGCACAGTGGTTAAGAATCCGCCTGCCAATGCATTGGACACAGGTTCGAGCCTTGGTCTGGGAAGATCCCACATGCTGCAGAGCAACTAAGCCCATGCACCACAACTACTGAGTCTGCGCTCTAGAGCCCACGAGCCACAACTACTGAGCCCACATGCCACAACTACTGAAGCCCGAACGCCTAGAGCCCGTGTTCCGCAACAAGAGAAGCCACTGCAATTAGAAGCCCATGCACTGCAACGAAGGATAGCCCCTACTCCCCGCAACTAGAGAAAGGCTGCACAGCAACGAAGACCCAACGCAACCAAAGGTTAATTAACTAATTAATTAATTAATTATAAAAATATTTTTTAAAGGAATAAGTTATCAAGCAATGCGTACATAGATGAGTCTTAAATTTCTATGGTAAAAGAATTCAGTATGGAAGGGCAACTTACTATATGATTGCACTTTTATGACATTCTGGAAAAGACAAAACTACAGAGACAGTGTTCCCCAGGGGTTTGGAATGGGGAGAAGGTTGAACAGAGAAAACAGTGGGGTTATTTTTGGAGATGAAACTATTCTGTATAATTCTATAATGGTAGTTAATGACACTATGCATTTGTCAAAACTTATAGTATTTTGCAGCACAAAAGGAGAATCTTTATGTTTGTATATACACACACACAAATATTTAGGTGTCAGAAGAGGTTTGTGTGTAATGCAAAGTGCCAGGAAAGACTCTAACTGTATTGCAAAAGTGTGAAACAACCACACTGAAGAGAGAAGAGGGAATTGCTTACCTAAGTAACTTTGGAAATGAGGTGGGGTCTGTAAAACTAAAGGCAAAAGGAACTGTACAGAAACAACAATGTACTGTAGTTGATAAAGTTGCTTCCCATGGGAGTACAGGTTAACAATTTTGAAACCA
The DNA here is from genome assembly GCF_025265405.1 of Mesoplodon densirostris. NCBI lineage: Eukaryota > Metazoa > Chordata > Mammalia > Artiodactyla > Ziphiidae > Mesoplodon > Mesoplodon densirostris. Next base: position 274,774 of record NW_026778236.1, on the reverse strand, counting down.
CTATATGGGTATACTGAAATTAAACAATTAAGCAAATAGATGGTGAAATAGTAGGCACCAGGGTCTCACTACTGGAGTGAGAGTTTACAGATAAGCAAAATGAGGAGGCTTGAATGATCTCTATGATAATTGATTAGAGCTGGACATATAATTATGAACTTTTAGCTTAATTCAAGGTATCTTAATAGGGATATAAAGTAATTGTAGATACAGGTATATGCCCAACATAATTTTCACATATATATTTCCTTGCTCTCTAAGGATAGGGCGACTAGAAACTGTGACTAGTAGCAATAGCACCCCCAGTACCTGGATCTTGGTTTCTAATATTATTCTCTAGTAAAAGGATATTTGGCTCCTTGGAAAATTGGGTGATTAAAGACTGGGGCAGGAAATATATGAGACAATGAGATGAGTCTTGAATATCTAGCATTAGCAAAAAGTAAAGAAATGCTAAAATCAAAGATGAAAATATGTCAAAAAGTCACAGGAGCCAGCAGAAAAAGTTGCCAATACTCCAAGCATGAACAATTTAAGCAATAAAATAAATATAGTAGTATGGATTAAAACTCAAAATACTAAGTAAATATGAATCCATATTAATATAAATAAAAGATTAAATAAATAAATGTGGATAAATAGACAAATTTGTGCAGATGAATTTTAAATAATGTATTGGAAATACTCTTACTTCAGGAACCTGGAACATTAACTCCATATTCTACTCTTTACTTGAACTGGTAACATGTCAACACAAGTAGACTGTGACAGGTTATGCATGTCAAATGTAGTACCTACAGCAACACCAAAAAAAAAAAAAAAGAAAGAAAAAACTACATAAATCTATAAATTTATTTATAAATAAACCAAAATACAAATCTAAGCAAAGTTCAAATCACATACTGTATAAATTGATGTATATAACTTCTTGCAATGACAAATTTTAGAAATGGGGACAGATTAGTAGGTACTGGGATGAGAAGTATGGTGGGTGTTCCTGTTTGGGGGTTGTGAGATGAAGATCTTTGTGGTGATAGAATACATTTTAAATATATATATAATATATATATACTTTTTTTTTTATACTTCTGTATCTTGATTGCTGTCCTGGTTACACAAATCTACATGTGTGATAAAATGGCATAGGGCTCTGTGCACATCAGTTTCCCAGTTTTTATATTGTTCTGTAATGTATGTAAAATGTATTCACTGGAAAACAGAATAAAGTGTACATCTATATCATGTTTATAACTTCCTGAACATTTATAATTATTTCAAAATAAAAAGTTTTAGAAATGAAACAAAAGGCCAGTACAAATTGTATTAAAACCTGAATTGAACATTCTTACTATGTTTACAGTAGTATAATTTTGGGAGGAGGTACCACAAAGTTGTTCTATGTTTTAGTACTAGAAATGTCAACTATGGTACTGTCAGTTGACAGGTATTCAAATAGGTCTTCTATTAGTTCACAACTCCTAATTTTTCCTGATGTGATTTCTCCATAACTCTAAAGAATCATATTAACAACTGTATTTATCCCAAATATAGATCAACCTTTGTTACCTCCAACAAGGCTAAGCAGTGAGATCTAAATTAAAATCCAAAAGATTCAGGTGTACCACTACAGAATGGGGTATTACAGGGAATACCCCATTATAAAGAGAAAGCCACCTCCTTTCCTTTATAAAACTTTCATACTCTGCCTCACAATTGTTATTATCACACTTAGGGGTTAATAACCTCAAAACAGTGTCAATATTCTAAAAACAAATGCTATGTGGAATCCTCCTCTTACTGTCTTTGTTAAAGCTGGCAGTTTTAATGCAGTTTTGTTTTATTTATCCTAGAAAAGTATGTCAAAGACTAGGAAAGGTTTAGACAATAGCAACAGTGTTCAACAGAATATACAGTAGAGACTTTTTTCCTTGGTGGGGGGTGGGTGTGGAACCAGATTATAGAATGAAAACAGCACATTTCTGGTAGTATGACATATTAGAAGCCCTGACTGAATATGCCAATTGAAAAATGTAAAACACTGGAGAAAGTATTTTTAAAATCCTCTTAAAACATATTTTTGTGCTTCTCTGATAGGAGTAGTAGGAATTTTCAGATCTCCAGCTTATCTGAACAGTATCTCAAATTTAATATATTAAAGAGTATTTACCAGCAAATGTGCATCATGTGGAGAATTCCTCATCTCTATCAATGACAAATGCAACCTTAATTGTTTAAGGAAATACGCTTGGAGATATCCTCAACAGTCTATCACACTTCATATTCAGTCAGGAGATACTGCTGTCTCTAACCTCAATCTAAATGTGGAGTGTTCCTATGGAACGTTTACTAGGCTGAAAACTGGAAAGAAAAGAAACAATTACATTAGGACATATGTTTTTAAAGGAGGCACAGTACAAATCCAGACAAAGCATAGACGCTCACAGCACAGTTCAAAATTATAGCAGTTTGATTCTGAGATACTATTCCAGGGGAAACAGCTTTGTGATATTGTTCTTTGTGTTGCTTAGGGTATGCGCTGACTCTGTAATGGCTCACTACAAATATATATGAACGCCATTTTTGCTTTTAAGAAAAAAGGCAAAAATTCTCTTCAGATTTCTTTCATTGGTGAAAACAGATACTAATGTAGGTATTTCATAAATGCAGAATGGCCTAAAGCAAACTTCTAGAAAGGGGGTCCCTCTGTATTTAGAACCCAGTACTTCCTGGAATTTACATTGTCATCACCCTGTATGAGCCAAATGTCATTTCTAGGTCAGATTACAATACGGTACTAATTGGTTTCCCTGCTTTCATTCCTGCTCCTTACAACCTCCTGTCAGTGCGGTACCCAGGGAGACTTTCAACTTTACAGAGGTCTTTTCACTTCCCTTCTCAAATCCTTCAGAGATTCCCCATCTCAGAGTAAAAGCTAATATTCTTACAATGGCCTACAAGACTTTACATGTGCCCCTATTTAAATCTGTAAACTCATCTCTTTTTCCTGATCATTCTTGACCTACTTGTTTTTTCTTGGACACAGCGAGGGATACTTATGCCTTAGAATCTTAATACTGATTCTTCTTTCTTCCTAATGTCCATGTAGATGTCACATCAACTCCTTCAAATCTTCATGCAAATTCTTCCTATTCAATTAGGTCTATACCTACTCTAGTTAAGTGACAGTCCTCCCATTTTCTCTCATAAATTCCAGTTCTCTTTTTACAATGATCCACTTTTGTTCTTCTTGTTATAGTTTATCAATTTCTTACTTTAATTTTGTACATTATTCATTTTCTGTCTCTTCACACTAGAATGTAAGCTCCTCTAGTACCATGATCTTCATATTGTTCATTCATATACCAAAAGCACATTGAATAGTGCCTGGCACACAATAGGAGTTCAAGAAATATTTATTTATAAGCAAATTAATCCCAAAGGCAAAATTGATTGAGGATTCTTGTGAAGTAAGTTAATAAGGTACAACGTTCACTGTGAGACTCTTTGCTGAATAATGAGGAATTTTATTTTTTATTATTTTTTAAATATATATATATATTCTTTTTTTTAAAGGGCTGGTGAGGTGTGGTGGACTCTCAGAGCCAGGCTGTAAAATCCAGACCCATTTTTGGCTTTGTTGTGGCCCGTAGCAATCTTTCATTGTGGTGTGTGGCCTTCTCTCTAGTTGTGGTGCATGACCTCTGTAGTTGCGATGTGCAGGCTTAGTTCCCCCATGGCAAGTGCGATCTTAGTTCCCCTGTCAGGGATTGGACCTATGTCCCTTGCATTGCAGGACAGATTCTTAAGCACTGGACAACCAAGGAAGTCCCTAAGGACAAATTTTAACTTCCACTTTTATGACTCTATGATATGCAGATACCAAGATTTAAAACGGAAACACTCTAAAACTAGGAGGTTAACAGCAATACCCTGAACAATAATACCCTGAACAAAAAGGTGAGAGAGAAAGAAGCTAAAAGCTTGCTGTCACTCAGGTTTTTTACTTGAATTCATAATTATGTGATGTATATTTAGGGACAGAATTTTGTTTAGTATCCACATCACTGGCAGAAGAGAATGTATGAGAAAAACAGAGAGAAACAATAGTGTAAATGACGGTCCAAGAACAATGGGTAAGAATCGTCCATAACTGATATCGTTGGGAAGTCCAACAAATTTCAAGCAAGGTAATGTATAAAGAAATTCTCATTGTTACCACATAGTGAAACTGCAATAAGTCAAATGACAGAGATCTTAGTAACTATTCTAAAAAATAATAAAATAGCAGATCCTACAAAAAATAACCATGGGGATTTCCCTGGTGGCACAATGGTTAAGAATCTGCCTGCCAATGCAGGGGACACGGGTTCCAGCCCTGGGCCAGGAATATCCTACATGCCAAGGAGCAACTAAGCCCACGTGCCACAACTACAGAAGCCCTTGCGCCTAAAGCCCGTGCTCCACCACAAGAGAAGCCACCACAATGAGAAGCTTGCACACCAAAACGAAGAGCAGCCCCCCCTCGCCACAACTAGAGAAAGCCTGTGCGCAACAACGAAGATACAATGCAGCCAAATATAAATTTAAAAAAATTTTTTAAAATAAAAACTAGCAATGAAATGAATGCATGGCTGTTTAACAGCAAAAATTGACAATGAGAAGATAGAATAATAATACCTGTAATGGAAAGAGAAAGAGAGACAGAGAAACTGACTCTAACTAGAATTCTGTATCAAACAGAACTTTTTTTCACCCAGATAAAAACCATCAAGGGACCAAGCAGGAGAAATTCAAATGATTGTCAATGAAAATAATCAATAACCAATCCATAATAAGAATTGAGGAGAGTTTTATTTCAGCCAAACTGAGCCTAGAGCCCATGTGACAGCTTCTCAGATAACTCTGAGGAATTGCTCCAGAGAAGCATGGTTTTCAGCCCAGTTTTATTTCTTGTCAGAACAAAAAACATCAAACATGTCAGGGGTACATTCCTTCAAGGTTTAAAAAAAATACATAAAAATAAAAGGTCAGCATGTACACAGTGAGTCAGTACAGCACCTGGCACCTGGGGAAAAATTCTTATAACAGTTTTACTGAGATATAATTCACATGGCAAGCCAATCATTTAAAGTATATAATGCAATGGCTTCTTTCAGCCTATTCAGAGAGTAGTGCACGTATCGCCACAATGTATCTATCTATTTATTTACTTATTTATATTTAAGTACAGTTGATTTACAATGCTGTGCCAATCTGTGTAATATAGCAAAGTGACTCAGTTATACACATAGAGACATTCTTTTTATGTATATATTCTTTTCCATTATGGTTTATCCCAGGAGATTGGATATAGTTCCCTAATCTTTATGTTTAACATGGACATTTGTTATGTCTGGTCAATGCATCCGTTTCTTTAATAATTAAAGCATATATTGAAAGTATATGTGATAGGCCACAAACATAGTTAGAAAAGATATATTCTGAAAAGTTAACAATTTAATTGATTTCAGAATAAACAGCCAACCTCAGAAGTGCTGACCTCAAGTCAATTGAATCAACGGCTTAAAATTTTTCCCACAAAGAAACACATCATATCCATAGAGCGCTACCATTGTGTAATACATAATATTTAAGGAATAATTAATTCTAGTCTTGTTACTGAGCAAGGCTTCCTGCCTGGTGTAGAAGACAATATTTTTACGTTTGAGAAAATAAAGAGCTTTATTTCATGGTCCATCAGGGAGGAGACAGGAGGCAGGGCTCAAATCTGCCTCCCTAATCTGAGGTTTGGTTAAAGTTACATAAGTTAGGGAAAGCAAATTGGTGTATGGAAGTGCTGGTGGTGCAGATTTTGACTGGAGGAATTTAAACTTGGTCATTTATGGTAAGGTACGGAATGGTGGGTTTCTGCCCTACATCTTCCTGAACAACAGACCCCTTTTTTCTGAAAGAGTTCCAGCAGTCAGGTTCCAGTCATGTTTCAGTTTTCTTGGTTGTGTAGGGAGGAAATGTGGGTTCCAAGGGTTAACTGAGGAGGGTTTTCCTTCTCTGTGTATGCCCAGGTTACATGCCTAGCAGGTTTGGCTTTGCTGCATCTGCAAGACAACTAGACGTCCTGTAATAGACACAATAGGATCAGTTTGAGCTGGTCTCTTGGTTATAGTTTTATACAAAATTCTTCCAGAGAATAGAAGAGGGAGTTATCATTACCAATTTTAAAAGATTAATGAGACTTTAATAGATAAATAGATTATTAAAATCCTTAACTAATTATTAGCAAACTTTACTCAAATTTTTTTCAGCATTTGAACATTCATTAATATAAAATCAGTGCCATTTCTTTAATAAGCAAAGTTGTTGAAAAGATCTGACACTTATTTTATGGGAAATGGCTAAGTTTAAGAAAAATAAGAAAGATGAAAAATGAATAAAGAAAAACCTTTGTGGCTGGGATGATTATGGGATTGTTCTTCAGCTGAGATGGTATAAGGTATGCATTCTATGACAGAGGAAAAAAATTTCTTTTTTTGGCCGCACCACAGGGCTTGATCAATCAACCAGGGATTGATCCTGGGCCCTCAACAGTGAGAGCACAGAGTCCTAACTACTGGACTACCAGGGAATTCCCAACAGAGGAAAAAACTTTAATTTAGAGATCCAGTTCCTAGGGAAATAGTAAAATTGATTAAAATGGAGATGCACCCTGATAAAGTTCTTTTTTTTCACATTTTCACATTTTTATTGGAGTATAAATGCTTTACGATGTTCTGCTAGTTTCTGCTGTATGACAAAGTGAATCAGCTATATCTTGACACAGTTCTTACGTCTAGCAAAACTGAAAATAAAAACTGCTTTGAGACTCCTGAAATTGAGTTCCATAAGCCCCAGCCAAGGTACTGGAAAAGATACAATATTTCATCTTCAATTTTTAAAAAAAGGTGAGAAATGCTATAAGAGGAAAGACTAGCAGCCTTCCGGGGAGTTTTTTCTTCTCAGAATTACTCATCAAGAAGCTATTTCTGTGACTCTGGCTGAATGAAAAGACATGTTTAGGTTAATAAAGTAGTCACTTTTGCAGAGATAAAAATTTCATAGGAAGGACAAGTATAACATCTGTAAAACTAGATAAAAGGAAGAGTGTGTTTTACATTTAAGAAAAGGAAAACTGCAGAATTCCATCAGAAGTACGGGGAATACAAAGAGTCTTGATCTGACTATATGATAATCAACAACAATTATCAAATATAATGGTTTTTGGGCTTCCCTTTTGGTGCAGTGGTTAAGAATCAACCTGCCAATGCAGGGTACACAGATTCGAGCCCTGGTCAGGGAAGATCTCACATGCTGCGGAGCAACTAAGCCCGTGAGCCACAACTACTGAGCCTGTGCTCTGGAGCCCACAAGCCACAATTACTGAACGTGCGTGCAGGTTACAATTACCAAAGCCCGCCTGCCAAGAGCCCGTGCTCCACAACAAGAGAAGCCACCACAATGAGAAGCCTGAACACCTCAACAAAGAGTAGCTGTTGCTCACCACAGCTAAAGAAAGCCCGCGCGCAGCAACGAAGACCCAACACAGTCAAAAATAAATAAATAAATAAATAAATAAATAAATAAAATTTTAAAAATATAATGCTTTTGACATAGGTCATAGTTATTGCAGTATTTAAAAGATCCCTGATGGGACTTCCTTGGTGGTCCAGTGTTTAGGGCTCTCTGCTTCCATTGCAGGGGGCCCAGGTTCAATCCCTGGTTGGGGAGCTAAGATCCCGTAAGTCCCATGGCACGACCTAAATAAATAAATAAAATTAAAGATCCCTGATTACCTTGGCCCCAGCTTTAATATTGCTGGAAGATAGAATAATGTGATGAAAGCTGTCATGGATATATTGCCTTCAGTCTGCAAGATGAGACTTCAAAATGGTAAAAATAGTAGAATAATTCAGAAAACATCTACAAAAAGTCCATCACAATATTGTAATTCTGGTCCTAGAAGAGTAAAAGACATTTGTTGGTAGCTGAAAACCAGAATAAAAGAGAGGAGATCAAGCTGGTGCCATTAGATTTCTTTTAGAATATTATAAAAATTAGGTGGCTCTACCATGCCTTTAAACCACATAAAAACAAAAACTCCACAACAGATGTGCTTTTTTTCCCCGCCAGTTTTAAGAAACTAGAAGAGAAAAAACATTTAAAAGATAAAATCATCTTTGCAAAAGATATATAACCCAAGAAGGTGAAGGTTGTTGTAGGAAGGGGACCAAGTTTTCTTGCCTTAATACTCTACCCACCCCTCTCCACCCCACCTTATCCCTCACAACCCTGACTCCCCTACAGGGGATCCAACTCCATTTGCAAAAATATTGGCAATGAGGAAAACTCTCTTGTCTTACTTGATTTGGACCATAATGTGCTCTTCTGCCTAAACTCATGGATGAATGCTTTAATGGACAATTAAACTAGGCTGGATGGGAATGCTGTTGTGGATGGTGTTAAAAACTTGCTTAAAAATAAGAACCTTGGGGGCTTCCCTGGTGGCGCAGTGCTTAAGAAGTCTCCTGCCGATGCAGAGGACACAGGTTCGAGCCCTGGTCCAGGAAGATCCCATATGCTGTGGAGCACCTAATCCCCTGCACCACAACTACTGAGCCTGCACTCTAGAGCCCACAAGCCACAACTGCTGAAGCCCACTCACCACAACGAACAGTAGCCCCCACTTGCCGCAACTAGAGAAAGCCTGCACAGCAACAAAGACCCAACGCAGCCAAAAATAAACAAATAAAATAAATTTATTTAAAAAAAAAGAAACAACAATTTGCATTCAAGTGCAATAGATTTCAATATACATTTTCTGTGTTTCAACAAGTTTAAGTGTACTTGTATACTGCCACACTTTTGTTAGATCTAGATTTGCTGCTGTTTATTAGCATTTTTACTTATGATACTTGATGATATAATTTCTCTCATTGAAGTTTAATCCAAAAATGATCTTACAAAAATAGTGGGTCCATGACTGATAGTGCATGGTCGATTAACCCTGTTAACATTTGAAGCCCAGTGAAATTTTTAGAATCACCTGAGCTATTGACATCAGAGATGCCCCACAGGCTACTAAAAGTTAAACTGCTGTTTTCTGCTTGAGCCTAAGATAAAATAAGAAGCAGAATGTAGGGAGGCCCTGGGAAGATGGCGGAAGAGTAAGATGCGGAGATCACCTTCCTCCCCACAGATACATCAGAAATTCATCTACACGTGGAACAACTCCTACAGAACACCTACTGAACGCTGACAGAAGACCTCAGACCCCCCAAAAGGCAAGAAACTCCCCACATACCTAGATAGGGCAAAAGAAAAAAGAATAAACAGAGACAAAAGGATAGGGACGGGACCTGCACCAGTGGGAGGGAGCCGTGAAGGAGGAAAGGTTTCCACACACTACAAGCCCCTTCGCGGGCGGAGACTGCATGTGGCAGAGGGGGGAAGCTTCGGAGTAGCGGAGGAGAGCACAGCAATAGGGGTGCGGAGGGCAAAGCGGAGAGATTCCGGCACAGAGGATCGGTGCCCTCAGGCACACACCAGCCCGAGAGGCTTGTCTGCTCGGCCGCCGGACCGGGCAGGGCTGGGAGCTGAGGCTCGGATATCGGCTTTCAGTCGGAGCGCAGGGAGAGGACTGGGGCTGGCGGCAGGAAGAGAGCCTGAGGGGGTTAGTGCACCACGGCTAGCCTGGAGGGAGTCCGGGGAAAGGGTCTGGAGCTGCCGAAGAGGCAAGAGGCTTTTTCTTCCCTTTTGTTTCCTGGTGCGCGAGGAGAGGGCATTAAGAGGGCTGCTTTGGGAAGCGCCGGAGACGGGCGCGAGCCGCGGCTGAAGGCGCGGACCCCGGAGATGGGCGTGGGACGCTGGGGCTGCCGCTGCCGCCGCCGCGGGGCCTGTGTGCGAGCGCGGGTCACTGTCCACCCCGCCTTCCGGGGGGCCTGTGCACCCCGCCACTGCCGGGGTCCCGGAACCCGGGGACGGCTTTCCGGAGAAAGCGCACGGAGCGCCTCGGTCTGGTGCAACGTCACGCCAGCCTCTGCCGCCGCAGGCCCGCCCCACTCTGCGCGCCCCTCCCTCCCCTCTGCCTGAGTGAGCCAGAGACCCCACATCAGCGGCTCCTTTAAACCCGTCCTGTCTGAGCGAAGAACGGACGCCCTCCGGCGACCTACGCGCAGAGGCGGGGCCAGGTCCAAGGCTGAGACCCGGGAGCTGTGAGAGCAGAGACAGGGAAATCTCTCTGTGCAGCCTCGGAGGCAGCGGATTAAAGCTCCACGGTCCATTTGATGTGCCCTGCGTCTGTGGAGTGCATGAATGGACAGCGAATCATCCCAAATTGAGGAAGTGTACTTTGAGGACAAGATTTAAGACTTTCCCCCCTTTTCCTCTTTTTACAACGAATTATCCCAAATTAAGGAGGTGGACTTAGAGAGCAAGATTTCAGACTTCTCGCCCTTTTCCTCTTTTTACAACGAATTATCCCAAATTGAGGAGGTGGACTTGGAGAGCAAGATTTTTGATTTTTCCCCCTGCTCTCTTTTTGTGAATGTGTATGTGTATTCTTCTGTGTAAGATTCTCTCTGTATAGCTTTGCTTCCACCATATGTCCCAGGGTTCTATCGGTCCGTTTTTTTTTTCAATAATTACTTTTAAATTTTAATAACGCTACTATATTTCATACTTTATTCTATTTTACTTTACCTGCTCTTTTTTTCCTACCTTCCCTTCCTCCCTCTTTCCCTCCCTCTGCCAATCCTTTCCTTCTCTTTCTTTCCTTCCTCCCTCCCTCCCTCCCTCCTGTCTTTCTTCCCTTCCTCCCTCCCTCCCACCCCTCTTCCTTTCACTCTTTTTCTTTCCTTCCTCCCTCCCTCCCTGCTTCCTTTCACTTTTTCTTTCCTTCCTCCCTCCCTCCTTTCCTTCCTCCCTCCCTCCCACCCCTCTTTCACTTTCTTTTTCTTTCCTTCCTCCCTCCCTCCCTCCCTCCTGTCTTTCTTTCTTTCTTTCCTTCCTCCCTCCCTTCCTTGGTTCTTCCATTCACTCTTCCTTTTTCTTTCATTCCTCCCTCTCTCCCTCCTTTCTTTCTTTCCATCCTTCCTCCCTCCCTCCCTCCCTTTCTTCCTTTCTTCCTTCCTTCCTTTCTTTCCTTCTTCCTTTCTTTCTCTCTCTCTCTCTTTCTTCTACTAATTCTTTCTTTCTACTTTTTCTCCCTTTTATTCTGAGCCGGGTAGATGAAAGGCTCTTGGTGCTGCAGCCAGGAGTCAGTGCTGTGCCTCTGAAGTGGGAAAGCCAACTTCAGGACATGGGTCCACAAGAGACCTCCCAGCTCCACATAATATCAAGCAGCAAAAATCTCCCAGAGATCTCCATCTCAACACCAGCACCCAGCTTCAGTCAACGACCAGCAAGCTACAGTGCTGGTCACCCTATGCCAAGCAACTAGAAAGGCAGGAACACAACCTCACCCATTAACAGAGAGGCTGCCTAAAACCATAATAAGGCCATAGTCACCCCAAAACACACCACCAGACGTGGACCTGTCCACCAGAAAGACAAGATCGAGCCTCAAGCACCAGAACACAGGCATTAGTCCCCCCCACCAGGAAGCCTACACAACCTGCTGAAACAACCTTAGCCACTGGGGACAGACACCAAAAACAACGGGAACTACGAATCTGCAGCCTGCAAAAAGGAGACCCCAAACACAGGAAGATAAGCAAAATGAGAAGACAGAAAAACACACAGCAGGTGAAGCAGCAAGATAAAAACCTACCAGACCTAACAAATGAAGAGGTAATAGGCAGTCTACCTGAAAAAGAATTCAGAATAATGATAGTAAAGCTGATCCAAAATTATATTTCCAAGATTCATAATCTTGGAAATAGAATAGACAAAATGCAAGAAACAGTTAACAAGGACCTAGAAGAACTAAAGATGAATCAAGCATCGATTAAAAACACAATAAATGAAATGAAAAATACTCTAGATGGGATCAATAGCAGAATAACTGAGGCAGAAGAACGGATAAGTGAGGTGGAAGATAAAATAGTGGAAATAACTGATGCAGAGCAAAATAAAGAAAAAAGAATGAAAAGAACAGAGGACAGTCTCAGAGACCTCTGGGACAACATTAAACTCACCAACATTCGAATTATAGGGGTTCCAGAAGAAGAAGAGAAAAAGAAAGGGACTGAGAAAATATTTGAAGAGATTATAGTTGAAAACTTCCCTAATATGGGAAAGGAAATAGTTAATCAAGTCCAGGAGGCACAGAGAGTCCCATACAGAATAAATCCAAGGAGAAATATGCCAAGACACATATTAATCAAACTGTCAAAACTTAAACACAAAGCAATCCTATTAAAAGCAGCAAGGGAAAAACAACAAATAACACACAAGGGAATCCCCATCAGCTTAACAGCTGATCTCTCAGCAGAAACTCTACAAGCCAGAAGGGAGTGGCAGGACATAATTAAAGTGATGAAGGAGAAAAAATTTCAAACAAGATTACTCTACCCAGCAAGGATCTCATTCAGATTTGATGGAGAAATTAAAACATTTACAGACAAGCAAAAGCTGAGAGAGTTCAGCACCACCAAACCAGCTTTACAGCAAATGCTAAAGGAACTTCTCTAGGCAAGAAACACAACAGAAGGAATATACCTACAATAACGAACCCAAAGCAATTAAGGAAATGGGACTAGGAACATACATATCAATAATTACCTTAAATGTAAATGGACTAAATGCTCCCACCAAAAGACACAGAGTGGCTGAATGGATACAAAAACAAGACCCATATATATGCTTTCTACAAGAGACCCACATCAGACCTAGAGACACATACAGATTGAAAGTAAGGGGATGGAAAAAGATATTCCATGCAAATGGATATCAAAAGAAAGCTGGAGTAGCAATTCTTATATCAGACAAAACAGACTTTAAAATAAAGACTATTAGAAGACACAAAGAAGGACACTACATAACGATAAAGGGATCGATCCAAGAAGAAGATATAACAATTGTAAATATTTATGCAGCAAATATAGGAGCACCTCAATACATAAGGCAAATACTAACAGCCATAAAAGGAGAAATCAACAGTAACACAATCATAGTAGGGGATTTTAACACCCCACTTTCACCAATGGACAGATCATCCAAAATGAAAATAAATAAGGAATCACAAGCTTTAAATGATACATTAAACAAGATGGACTTAGTTGATATTTATAGGACATTCCATCCAAAAACAACAGAATACACATTTTTCTCAAGTGCTCATGGAACATTCTGCAGGATAGATCATATCTTGGGTCACAAATCAAGCCTTGGTAAATTTAAAATTGAAATTGTATCAAGTATCTTTTCCGACCACAATGCTATGAGACTAGACATCAATTACAGGAAAAGAGCTGTAAAAAATACAAACACATGGAGGCTAAACAATACACTACTCAATAACGAAGTGATCACTGAAGAAATCAAAGAGGAAATGAAAGAATACTGAGAAACAAATGACAATGGAGACACGACGACCCAAAACCTATGGGACGCAGCAAAAGCAGTTCTAAGGGGGAAGTTTATAGCAATACAATCCCACCTTAAGAAACAGGAAACATCTCGAGCAAACAACCTGACCCTGCACCTAAAGCAATTAGAGAAAGAAGAACAAAAAACCCCTAAAGCTAGCAGAAGGAAAGAAATCATAAAGATCAGATCAGAAATAAATGAAAAAGAAATGAAGGAAACGATAGCGAAGATCAATAAAACTAAAAGCTGGTTCTTTGAGAAGATAAACAAAATTGATAAACCATTAGCCAGACTCATCAAGAAAAAAAGGGAGAAGACTCAAATCATAGAATTAGAAATGAAAAAGGGGAAGTAACAACTGTCACTGCAGAAATACAAAAGATCATGAGAGATTACTACAAGCAACTCTATGCCAATAAAATGGACAACCTGGAAGAAATGGACAAATTCTTAGAAATGCACAACCTGCCAAGACTGAATCAGGAAGAAATAGAAAATATGAACAGACCAATCACAAGCACTGAAATTGAAACTGTGATTAAAAATCTTCCAACAAACAAAAGCCCAGGACCAGATGGCTTCACAGGAGAATTCTATCAAACATTTAGAGAAGAGCTAACACCTATCCTTCTCAAACTCTTCCAAAATATAGCAGAGGGAGGAACACTCCCAAACTCATTCTACGAGGCCACCATCACCTTGATACCAAAACCAGACAAGGATGTCACAAAGAAAGAAAACTAAAGGCCAATATCACTGATGAACATAGATGCAAAAATCCTCAACAAAATACTAGCAAACAGAATCCAAAAGCACATTAAAAGGATCATACACCATGATCAAGTGGGGTTTATTCCAGGAATGCAAGGATTCTTCAATATATGCAAATCAATCAATGTGATACACCACATTAACAAACTGAAGCAGAAAAACCATATGATCATCTCAATAGATGCAGAGAAAGCTTTCGACAAAATTCAACACCCATTTATGATAAAAACCCTGCAGAGAGTAAGCATAGAGGGAACTTTCCTCAACATAATATGGGCCTCCCTGGTGGCGCAAGTGGTTAAGAGTCCGCCTGCCGATGCAGGGGATACGGGTTCGTGCCCCGGTCTGGGAGGATCCCATATGCCGCGGAGCGGCTGGGCCCGTGAGCCATGGCCGCTGGGCCTGCGCATCCGGAGCCTGTGCTCCGCAACGGGAGAGGCCACAACAGTGAGAGGCCCACATACCGCAAAAAGGAAAAAAAATAAAATAAAACATAATAAAGGCCATATATGACAAACCCACAGCCAACATTGTCCTCAATGGTGAAAAACTGAAACCATTTCCACTAAGATCAGGAACAAGACAAGGCTGCCCACTCTCACCACTCTTAGTCAACTTAGTTTTGGAAGTTTTAGCCACAGCAATCAGAGAAGAAAAGGAAATAAAAGGAATCCAAATTGGAAAAGAAGTAGTAAAGCTGTCACTGTTTGCAGATGACATGATACTACACATCGAGAATCCTAAAGATGCTACCAGAAAGCTACTAGAGCTAATCCATGAATTTGGTAAAGTAGCAGGATACAAAATTAATGCACAGAAATCTCTGGCATTCCTATACACTAATGATGAAAAATCTGAAAATGAAATCAAGAAAACACTCCCATTTACCATTGCAACAAAAAGAATAAAATATCTAGGAATAAACCTACCTAAGGAGACAAAAGACCTGTATGCAGAAAATTATAAGACACTGATGAAAGAAATTAAAGTTGATACAAATAGATGGAGAGCTATACCATGCTCCTGGATTGGAAGAATCAATATTGTGAAAATGACTCTACTACCCAAAGCAATCTACAGATTCAATGCGATCCCTATCAAACTACCATTGCCATTTTTCACAGAACTAGAACAAGAAATTTCAAAATTTGTTTGGAGAAACAAAAGACCCCGAATAGCCAAAGCAATCTTGAGAACGAAAAACGGAGCTGGAGGAATCAAACTCTCTGACTTCAGACTATACTACAAAGCTACAGTAATCAAGACAGTGTGGTACTGGCATAAAAACAGAAAGATAGATCAATGGAACAGGATAGAAAGCCCAGAGATAAACCCACGCACATATGGTCAACTTATCTTTGATAAAGGAGGCAGGAATGTACAGTGGAGAAAGGACAGCCTCTTCAATAAGTGGTGCTGGGAAAACTGGACAGAGACATGTAAAAGTATGAGATTAGATCATTCCCTAACACCATACACAAAAATAAGCTCAAAATGGATTAAAGACCTAAATGTAAGGCCAGAAACTATCAAACTTTTAGAGGAAAACATAGGCAGAACACTCTATGACATAAATCACAGCAAGATCCTTTCGGACCAACCTCCTACAGAAATGGAAATAAAAACAAAGATAAAGAAATGGGACCTAATGAAACTTCAAAGCTTTTGCACAGCAAAGGAAACCATAAACAAGACCAAAAGACAACCCTCAGAATAGGAGAAAATATTTGCAAATGAAGCAACTGACAAAGGATTAATCTCCAAAATTTATAAACAGCTCATGCAGCTCAATAGCAAAAAAACAAACAACCCAATCCAAAAATGGGCAGAAGACTTAAATAGACTTTTCTCCAAAGAAGATACACAGACTGCCAACAAACATATGAAAGAATGCTCAACATCATTAATCATTAGAGAAATGCAAATCAAAACTACAATGAGATATCATCTCACACCAGTCAGAATGGCCATCATGAAGAAATCTAGAAACAATAAATGCTGGAGAGGGTGTGGAGAAAAGGGAATACTCTTGCACTGCTGGTGGGAATGTGAATTGGTACAGCCACTATGGAGAACAGTATGGAGGTTCCTTAAAAAACTAAAAACAGAACTACCATAAGACCCAGCAATCCCACTACTAGGCATATACCCTGAGAAAACCATAATTCAAAAAGAGACATGTACCAAAATGTTCATTGCAGCTCTATTCACAATAGCCTGGAGCTGGAAACAACCTAAGTGTCCATCATCGGATGAATGGATAAAGAAGATGTGGCACATATATACAATGGAATATTACTCAGCCATAAAAAGGAACGAAACTGAGCTATTTGTAATGAGGTGGATAGACCTAGAGTCTGTCATACAGAGTGAAGTAAGTCAGAAAGAGAAAGACAAATACTGTATGCTAACACATATATATGGAGTTAAAAAAAATGTCATGAACAACTTAGGGGTAAAACGGGAATAAAGACACAGACCTACTTGAGAATGGACTTGAGGATATGGGGAGGGGGAAGGGTAAGCTGTGACAAAGCGAAAGAGAGGCATGGACATATATATACACTACCAAACGTAAGGTAGATAGATAGTGGGAAGCAGCCACAGAGCACAGGGAGATCAGCTCGGTGCTTTGTGACCACCTGGAGGGGTGGGATGGGGAGGGTGGGAGGGAGGGAGATGCATGAGGGAAGGGATGTGGGAACAGATGTATATGTATGACTGATTCACTTTGTTATAAAGCAGAAACTAATAAAAAAAAGAAAAAAAGAAAAAAAAAAGAAGCAGAATGTATTATTGCACTCCTCAGGTTTTGGCAATATTACTGCCCGGATTCATAAAATAACTCAGAAAAAGGCCAATTTTGATTAGGGTCTGAACAGCCAAGACTCTCTCGGAATTTATGAAAGGAAATGGCATAAGGCATTCCAATGGGTCCTATGACCCTAATATTGACTAGATTCTAGAATTGTCAGTTACATGTACTTAGACATATTGGAGTCTCTGGCAAAATTCATTGACTACTGCTGGCAGTGACCACTGTTGCTGGCAATTTTGGACAAAATTTATGTGATATAGCCACTCAAAAGGTAAATCCTATTGAGAAACAAATTTCTGATAGATCTTGGGCACTGAATGAAATAGCTCCAATAACTGAGGACATAAAATTATATGATGCTTGTAACACTCCCAACGTCATGAGTTATATTTTATGCCTAAAAACATTCTAGTAGGGAGGAAATACACAAAGGGGGCTCTCATCATATCCATGAATAAACAAGATTCCTTTCCTGTGGGACCAATATTAGAGTATCTTAAGTGACTCATTGCCACTTATGTGGCTCTGTTCAGCTAGTTGTTGCTGTAATACAGATGATTTACTGAAGGCAGTTATGAACACTGGGGTGCATGTATCTTTTCATGAGGATATTCCCCATGCCTTAGAGCTATATCTGCTACTGCCTTTCTAGTAAAGGCTACTGAGAAAAGAGGCTACTGTAATCTTCCTTAAATTTGCAACACACTCAGCATCTCTCAGCAAGCCATCTTACTTTCAAAGAAATCCTCTAACCATCATTCATATCAGTCTTGCTCATTGTAACAAACTCAATCCTGCTACCCTTCATTTTTCCATGGGTGAAACTCTCCATGATTGTTTGATTTTGATGGATTATTTATTAAACCTTCCTGATGACTTGCAAAAATCTGCCTTGACCAGTGCTGATCTTTCCTGGTTTACTGATGGCTGTGACTTTAAACATGAAAACCGTAAATTATGTGCCGTGTATGCAATATCAATCATTTTGAAGTCACTGACACTTGCCTTTGACCACTTCAGCTGAACAAACTGAATTCTATGCCCTCACTCCACAATGTATTCTACCTAAATGTAAAACAGAAAACAACAATACTGATAGTTGATATACTTATGGGGATAGTTTACGACTTTGAAATGTTATGGGAACAATGAGGTTTCCTTACTTCTAGTGGAGATAAAATTTAAAATGGCCCTGTGTGGAACTTCCCTGGTGGCAGACTGGCTACAACTCCATGCTCCCAATACAGGGGGCTTGATCCCACATGCCACAACTAAGAGTTCACATGCCACAACTAAGGAGCCCATGTACTGCAACTAAGGAGCCCGCCTGCTGCAACTAAGACCCAGCACAACCAAATAAGTAAATAAATATTTTAAAAAGGAAAGAAAATGGCCCTGTGTCCAAAATTTGTTGGATGCCATGCTCCTGCCAACATTTCTGCCTATCATTATAGTTCCTGGACATTCTAAGTCCAACTGGGAGCCAAAGGAAACCACCTTACTGAATTTCTGCAAAAAGCACAGCTCTCCTGAAGTCTATAGACCAGACTTCTGTCATCGTTCAAAATATTTTTCCCTTTGGTGCAGACCTAAGGGAAAATAACCAGGGAAGTGTAGCAGTTGCCCACTGAAATAAAAACTGAATTAGAAATTTTAAAGCTGTCAGTACCATGAAGGAAAGAAATTCTTATTGGCACCAAATAATGAGTCCCACCAGAAAACCTAAAATTTCCATTATTAACTGCTATATATGAGTTAATCCATTGGTCTAACATTCATGAATCAATATTAGTAGGGAAACACTGGCAAGTCTACAAAAAGCGCTTATCTTGCCTGTTCCACTTGTCCTAACTTTAACCCTGAGAAACATATTTGTCCCATACCAGGATATTTTAATTTACCTAATGGACCATCTCAGGTCTGGCAAATGGATTTCATACAGTTGCCCCCATCTTGTGGATGGAAATGGTTTTCATGTTTTCACGTTAAATTGAAGCATTTCTAGGTGATTGCCTTTTCTGCGGCTAAAGTCCTTTTAGAAAAGATTGTTCCCACTTGGGAAACCCCCCAGCCCACCACAGTGATTGTGGAACCTCCTTTATTGGTCAGTTATGTTGAGAAGCCTGTGCTGTCTGGCCAGTTCTGCAGCATAGACCAGTTTTCAGGACTGGTCAAAAATACAAATGGATATATAAAGATTCAGTTTGCTAAATTAGTTGAAACTTTCCAAATACCCTGACCAAAGGTAGTGTCATTAGTTCCCCTAAATCTCAGATCTATTCCCTTTAGAATTCACAAGCCTTCACATTTTGATATAACTACAGGACAACCAGGGCCATTGGTCCCTGCTTCCTTTGACCCTCAACTCATAAAGGGTGTTTACTTCACACTTTTGCAAAGCTCTGATTAAACCCACCAAGAATAATAATGGTTTGGTAGAACTATCTTTCTCTGATTAAACCCACCAAGAATAATAATGGTTTGGTAGAACAATCTTTCTACAGCATGCTCCTAGGAGATGAAGATAGCAAACATTATATTTAACAGCCTAAAGACTTTGTCTTATTGGTAAAGACATCTCCAAAGAGTCCTTCCAACCTCACTGAAAAGGCCCTTATCACGTTATGGACTAATCACTGTGGCACGGAACTTGAAGAAATAGACTTCTGGATTTATGTGTCCCATCTAAAGAAAGCCTCAAAATCTGCACCCTGATTAGTGACTTAAAGCTGAGAATTTCTAGGGTATATGTAACAGACAACATCTGATGGAGACTGTTTTCCCATGATCTCCACATCAGGTCTGTATAATCTTTTCTGCTTTGTAGACTGCTGACATAGTACTTAAAACAATTCTAAAGCTTTCTTAGCCCAAAAGAGCTACTTCAAAAATGTAAAGGGCGGGGGGGGGGGGGTGTGGGATAAATTGGGAGATTGCGATTGACATATATACACTATGGTGTATAAAGTAGATAACTAATGAGAACCTAATGTATAGCACAGGGAACTCTGCTCAGTGATATGTGGTGACCTAAATAGGAAGGAACTCCAAAAGAGGGGATATATGTATACGTATAGCTGATTCACTTTGCTGTACAGTAGAAACTGACACGGCATTGTAAAGCAACTGTACTCCAATTTAAAAAAGAAATGTAAACTTAAACTCCATGACTGGGAATCTGGAATTGATTCTCGATTTCAATGAAATTAAAAACTATCATTATAAATTTTTTTAATTTTCCCATTAAAAAACTCAAAACTGTAATCTCTGATAAGAAATACTTCCTCAATCTACCTAAGGTACAATTAGAGGAGTGGGAAGTTTTTTAAAGAAAAAAAAAATTTCTCATTCCCCCAGATTTAGTACATTCATACAGTTCTTGCATGGGTGAGACTCGTCTGTTTTTTGAGGAGTACTTGGAGAGTGCATTTTTTATAAAACCTTTGTTTCTTTGCAAGTAATGGAGGAAATATCACAAGACCTTTTAAAAATTAAAAAGTAAAAAGTCTTCATTCCAGCAATGTTTGCCTTTACTGACATATGATTATCCATTAGTGTTCCCTGATTAACATTTTTTGATGCAATTATAAATTGGATTGTGGACGTCCCTGGTGGCACCGTCGTTAAGAATCCGCCTGCCAATGCACGGAACACGGGTTCGAGCCCTGGTCCGGGAAGATCCCAAATGCTGTGGAGCAACTAGGCCCGTGTGCCACAACTACTGAGCCTGCATGTCTAGAGCCCGTGCTCTGCAACAACAGAAGCCAACGCAATGAGAAGCCGGTGTACTGCAATGAAGAGTAGCCCTCGCTTGCTGCAACTAAAGCAAGCCCGTGGGCAGCAACGAAGACCCAGCACAGCCCCAAATTAGTTTTTTTAAAAAAAGGAAAAGGAGGGCCTCCCTGGTGGCGCAGTGGTTGAGAGTCCGCCTGCCGATGCAGGGGATACGGGTTCGTGCCCCGGTCTGGGAGGATCCCATATGCCGCGGAGCGGCTGGGCCCGTGAGCCATGGCCGCTGGGCCTGCGCATCCGGAGCCTGTGCTCCGCAACGGGAGAGGCCACAACAGTGAGAGGCCCGCATACCAAAAAAAAAAAAAAAAAAGGAAAAGGAATTATATTACTGTCCAACATCCAGAATTTTGCTGCATATTAAGACCAATTATAGGCTAATAGTTGTTACACAGAAGTGCAGCTTCAAGAAATAGAAAGGTGGGAGTTTTTTTGGTTTTGTTTTTCCTGATCAGAGTTGTATCTCTGTGTGCACCAACATATAAAAATTAGAAATTACAAGGTATGAACATTTACTCCTTTGCATTATTTGCAAGGTGGGTCATATCAGAGATACAGCTTTTCCTTTCCACTGCCTTGTTACTAAATTCCATGTTTCATTGAGTCAGCAGGGCCACCATCAATGTGCACATCCTGATAGCAGCCAAAATTCAGGAAAGGTAACTGTATACAATAATTTCAGTTCTTGCTTTTGGGGATGGATATATGTGGAAAATCATTGAGAATAAATAGCTGCTCACACATTAGAGTCATAACATAGTTCTCAAAACTTGAGGCTTTTTTTCTTGCTTCCTGGAATTTCATTCCTTGGCGTGAGAAACGCATTCACTTATGACTTTTTTGTGTTTTCTTTTGTTTGGCTGCAGTAGTGAAAGAGTCCTAACTACTGAACCACCAGAAAATTCCCCATTTATGACTTCTGAATGAAAGCTTTAAAAAAACCCAAAAAACAAAAAAAGGATTACCTCAGGGTTGCTATCTCAATCAAGGCTTTTGTGTCTCATTATCTCCCTTTTTAGATCTCAGGAAAGAACTCTTAACCTCTGATCCTTTGCTTCCCAGAGAGTCATACTACTTCTCAGCTTCTCATTTTCAGCTAATGAAAGTGTGATTAAAAAGCTTCAGGCCAGGGGCTTCCCTGGTGGCGCAGTGGTTGAGAGTCCGCCTGCCGATGCAGGGGACCCCGGTTCGTGCCCCGCTCTGGGAAGATCCCACATGCCGCGGAGCGGTTGGGCCCGGGAGCCATGGCCGCTGGGCCTGTGCTCCACAGCGGGAGAGGTCACAACAGTGAGAGGCCCGCGTACTGCAATTAAAAAAAAAAAAAAAAAAAAAAAGTGCATCTGAGACCTGAAGGAGACAAATGCAATCCACATTGGGCAGACCACAAGCAAGACTGGCCTAGGTGAGAAGAAGGGCATTGGGAAAGTTTTTTCACTAGAAGGGAAAGTTACCTTTAGTTATTAGCAGCTTCACTGAATCCCCACATTATTCACCTGTAATTTATTATTTACTAATTTTTAATATGAAAAACCACCTTACATCAGCTCAACTCGGTGCTCTGTGGTGACCTAGATGGATGAGATGGCGAGGGGTGGGAGGGAGGTCCAAGAGGGAGGGGATGTATGTATATTTATAGCTGATTCACTTCATTGTACAGCAGAAAGTAACAACATGGTAAAGCAATTATACCCCAACTAAAAACAGACTTGTATAACTGAACCTCTATGTTCCCATCACCCAACTTCAACAATTATCAGTATCTTGCTAATCCAACTTCACTTACCGTTTTCTGTAAAAAGAAATCCCAGATTTCTTTTAGCTTTTCGTATGTCAGCATGTTCCTGAACTGATAAGGTCAAATTATTTGTTTACATTAACCTCAAGAAAATGGCTCAAATGTGAAGCACTAGTGATCAGGAAAGTATCAATTAAAACAATTAGGTTATCAATATACACCCACCTGAATATCTAAAATTTAAACATTAAGCCAAATATGGTGAGGGCATGGAGCAACCAGATCCCTCATACAACTGTGGAAGAAGTGTAAAACAAGAATAAATGCTTTAGAAAACTGTGGAAAGATAGAGGTCATGCAATCCAATTCTAGTTTATAATGTATCCACGAGATATGAACACGTCTTTCATAAAAGTTGACACATGCTATCCTGGACCAAACTCTACTTGTGCTCCTCTGAGCATTTTCCAACTAGGCCTCAACTTTTGGACATCCATTGTTTCTCTGTATTGTCCAATTTTAACAAGAATCCTAAGTCAGTTTAGCTGAATCCAGTCCTCAGTATCTGGTCACTCTCGATGACAACAGCGTTCTTATTTCCCCAACACCCGGCAGGTGTTATCTAATTATTACCCTAAATCCACCTTCAGCAAGTCCTGTTAAGTCAGTTAAGAAAAATACACCCCCCCTCCCCTTGTTTCTTTCCTCTATCCACTGACATTCCCCCCACCCCACCCGCCTTGCTCCTTGGGTATATACATTCCCATTTGCCCATGCGTTCAAAGTAATTGAATCCAGTCTTTCTTCCACACTGCAAGACCCCACATAGACCCTCCTGAATAGTCTTCTTTACTCTCTTTAACAAACATCATGAATAATTTGAATAATTTAACATAACCACAACCTGGAAACCACCCATGTGTTCAGCACACAACAGAATTCAATATAGCAGTTAGACCAAGACAGCTCAGACAATATTTTATCTCAAACATGTAATGCTGAGTGGAAAAAACTGTACAAGAACCTAAACTGATCTCATTTACAGGATGTTCAGTAACAGACAAAAGCCAGTCTACAGTGTTAGAATTAAGGATACATGGGAAGTTAGATCTAAAGCTTAAACACACACACACACAAAAACCTATTACATAAAGCTATTGTAATGTTAAGATATTAAACTGGTTTGGTTCTTTAACAGTATGTCTTACTTGGTAGTGGCTGCAAGCATCAGTGTGTGGTAATAATGATTTACCAGCCAACTGAAGGAACCAAAGTTGGAGACTGGGAACCTCTGCCTTGTCTGTTACCTGTTCCAATTAATTCTTGATTCTTAAATAGATCAGTGCAATACATGCTATATAGGTCTTTTAAATTTCTGCAATTTATAATAAAAATCCTGTTTCTCTATATCCCCACCTTACACCACCTTCATTTATTCAAATACTTAAAACAGGAATACTACTTGCTTCATGAAGAAGTATTTCACAAATGGGTTTGGCAGATAACCAAGAAATATCACTTTCAAACTCTTCAGGTTGAGAGCACAGATTCATCTCTACCTCTCATTAAGCCACAACTGACAACAAAGATTGTATTCAACTCTTTATTTTAGCAAAACCAGAAAAAACACAGAACATGCAGTGCTAGCATCTAAAACTAATACTTTAAGCAATTACTAAACTTACAGTGACTTGAGCTTCGATGTTTACATACAGCAAATTTAATTCCACTCTTATTTACTGAAAATATTGCTGGCTGACAAAACTGAATGTAAAGGTCACTGATTATGGCAATACACAAAGATAACCACATGTTTGAGAACTGCACTTTGCCAGACACTGAAAACCAAACCAAACAAGGTATGTACTAAATAAAACTCTGAGAACCTTTGAAAACATGGACATTTCTTATCAGTGTTTAGAAGTGTTTTGTTAATATTTTAAGACAAAGGTATCAAAACCTTGTCATGTTGTAATTTCAAGTTGCCAGTTTTGCCTTAAATTTTGTCAGAAAGTTACAGCTACCTACATTGCCAATGCTGGGTCTGCTTAATTTGACTCAAGTTTAATAGGACTTAACATTAAAAGCTCACACTACCCTGAAATGTTTTATTTCACATTTGGTGACATTCAACATTCAAGTGCCAGTGTTTTTGTACTTTTGGTCAAGTTTCTTTAAACTTCCAAAGAATCACTTTTAGGCTTACAAAAATAAACATTTGTCAAAATGTTCAATAAATATTACACAAACTAGCAGCAAAAAGTATCTAAAACCTGTTGTGCGCAAATAGTTTTCTTCTCAACTATCATTCCATGGTCCCAAATAAAATTTTAGAATCTAGTTCTTACCACGCTGTGTTCAACAATTTCCAAGAGACAAAATAAGATTGGAAATTTAAGGACACGCACACAGACATATATATAAAATTCTCTGAACGTGCAATAAAATAAGTATTTTGTAAAAATGTATGGGCAAAATGTACAAGAGTCTAAATCTATACTAGTTGAAATAGCACCGTAACAAATGACCTCAATACTGTCAAGTGCACCTACAATAAAGTTTTAGAACAAGGCACAATACGCTTGAGAATCTATTGCACTTTAAGAAATTTTTGCCTTCTGAAGCCATTGTAAAGATTAGCTTATAAAGATCACTATATTCCAACCACAAAATCAGCATAGAATTCCAAGTGGCAGAGGCATTTTTAGTTGGTGAACAATCATCTTTGGCCAAATTTAGCAGAAAGTGACTAAAAATACAATGGAAACCTATGCAACTAAAATACATTAAAACTGCACTATATAAAAATAACACCTTGTGCAGTTAA
The DNA here is from genome assembly GCF_025265405.1 of Mesoplodon densirostris. Taxonomy (NCBI): domain Eukaryota; kingdom Metazoa; phylum Chordata; class Mammalia; order Artiodactyla; family Ziphiidae; genus Mesoplodon; species Mesoplodon densirostris. The sequence continues at coordinate 249,274 of NW_026778236.1, read as the reverse complement.
GTACATATTTCCAACCTGTGTGATCTCAAGGAGTTCAGCATTTGTTGTTACTCTGAGTTACAAACTCTACAAGTGTAAGTCATTTTAACATTTCAACACAGCCTACACAGAATAAAGAGAATCTGCATTAAAATAAAAGCCTGCTGCACAATCCCTCCTGCTCATATTCTCTTGACCAAAAAACAACACTAGCATGCATTAAAGACCAAAATCCAAGCAGGTCCTTAAAAGGACTGGTCACTGGCATGGTCAGCCATTTTACCATCTCAGTTTTATTTATGGCAGGCATTAAAAACATCTAATTAGATAAAACTTCTCCTAAACACTTTTGTTATCCAAACTTTTAAACTTTTCCTATAATATGCCCACATATGCCTAGCTTAGAATAACCTAAACATTAATAGAGGAACTGCTGTATTTACTTGCATTAACTTCGAAGAGTGCTTTGAAAAACATATGGATGTATTCATAGATGCCACCTCATGACTGGAATGGCTTATTTAAAGATTAGAAGTGCCTATCCAGGACAGAGTGAGCAAGTCAGAACTTCAACTTAGTACAGTCTGCCACATTAGAAACTAATTCTGCTGTAAGATGTTTCCCTCCCCACTCTGCAAGTTATCAAAAAGTCCTAATGCAGGATACCATTCAAAATTTTTTCTCTATAACATCTACAGATGAATTGATGATTCCTGTTAAGTTGTATCACACCTGTGCGCCAAGGTTTGATTTTAGCCCAAGTTCAGTTGATCTACTTTGTCAAAACAACTGAAAACTCGAGCATTACTGAGGCAACAGGACATCAAAATAATAAGTTGCCTAAAGTTAAAGTCACAGTACATTAACAAACAAATGATCCTCAGTCACAAAATTATAAATGCAGTTTGGGATGGAAATAAGCAGGAGGGGAGTTAATCCAAACTACAGCAATTAAATTTTCAAACCAACTTAATAGGATTGTTGACTGTTCCTTTCCTTTCTTCCTTTGGCTTTGAGCTCCCTTGAATTTTCAGGAGAATCACAGTTGGTAAAGTACTGCTAGTTCTTCAAGCTACACGGTATAGTCTGGCTAAGTTACATGTGGTTTCCATATCAGCTTTTTCAAAAGGGTGACTTTGCTGTGAAGCGGATTCAGTGGCCCCACCAGTCAACCCCCTGAGAACTGCAATTTCCTCCGTATCCATCACTACTGTAGAAGCCTCCATAGCCACCTATCAAGAAATGTTAAAACAGACAAATTAGGTCAGCCTTTTAAAGTATCTTTTCTCTTGCTTCTCAACTACTTTAATATAAGCCTAATAAAAAAGGATTAACTCTTAGTGTTCGTGTTTGTATTCCTTTTTTTTTTTTTGCAACACACAGGCCTCTCACTGTTGTGGCCTCTCCCCTTGCGGAGCACAGCCTCCGGACGCGCAGGCTCAGCGGCCATGGCTCACGGGCCTAGCCGCTCCGCAGCATGTGGGATCTTCCCGGACCGGGGCACGAACCCGTGTCCCCTGCATCGGCAGGTGGACTCTCAACCACTGCGCCACCAGGGAAGCCCTGGTTTTTGTATTCTCTGAAATAAAATTTCTCCAATAAATTACACTTAGAAAAACAAGGCGGGGGAAGAAAGCCTTTGCCGAAAAATAAAAGGGGAAAAATTAACATTACCTCCACCAAATCCTCTGCTGCTGCCACGACCACCTCCACCACTGCAGCTGCTGCTTGCGTGACTACTACTAAAGCTAGAACTGCCAGAACCGCTACTTTGTCGGTAGTCTCGGGCACCAAATCCTCCACTGAATCTGTTATTATAAGGAAAAAGATAATATGGTGGTTTTATAAATACAAAATTGAATTAAAATGACAATTTCCATGCCTCAACTTCCCAATCCTCAGTTTGAACTCAATTTCTTTGATAGCGTTCTGACATCTAACTATTCCATGTCACCCTCTCTAAAAATATCCCTTGCCCAAAGTATGTAAGTAGTGGTAGTGTTTTAGTTATTTAACCTTGGACATAACTTCCTATCCCAAACAAATAATATTAATAATGAAAGTTCAAAACAATCTGTACCTCTTAGAACGCCCATGACTGCTACCCTTATAGTGGTGTTCATAAGCCATATTTTCTAACCAAGATGGCACTTCTTGTTTAGCTTCAACAAGAAGATCCAACAAATCCTTTGTGATATTTATATTTCTTTCATTGAAGAATGAGGTGGCCAGACCTACAAGAGTCCAAAAAAAAGTACAATAAGTCTAGGTTTCCATAGTCATATCAAACATTAATTACAACACAAAAATATAACATTGTAATTTGCAATATAATCAAATTAGAAACTAAATCAAAAACTTCTAAATGTCTAACATCTGATGTCAGCTTTCCCTTGAAAGTAATGTTCTAATATTTAAATTTGTGTTAAATCATGAAGCAACTGAAGACTTTACCAAGGTTTCCTACACGTCCTGTACGGCCAATCCGATGTACATACTCCTCAATATCACTTGGCAAATCAAAATTGATAACATGTTTCACATTTGAAATGTCTAGTCCTCTTGCTGCCACCTAAAAAAATAATTTTTGTTAAAACACAGCAATACTCAAACATGTTTAACTGAAAAAAAAATTAAAGTATACACACAGCAGTAGCCACTAGAATCGGGCTTTTTCCTGAGCGGAACTGGTGAAGGGCTTCCTCTCTATCTCTCTGTGATCGGTCTCCATGGATACTGGTACAAGCATACCCTTCACGGTATAAGAAATCCTCCAGAGAATCAGCACCCTTTTTGGTCTCCACAAAAACTAAAGTCAGTGAATTCTCCCCTGAAAAATTATATGAAAGGTTTTCTTTACTAATAGCAACTTTGCATCACAAATATTAACTGGTTTGTTAGTTCTCTCTGCACTCAGTAAGGATGCACTTGGGAGATAATTAAAAATAAGCTTGGTTTTTAATGGTTAGAAAAGTGGGCAAAGGAAGGGTAGGGTACAGGCTCAAGAAATACAAACAGAGTCTCTTTATACCTAACGGTATTATTATTCATAATTTTACCTGTTGCATTTAAGAGGTCAAGTAGAAATGACCGTTTATCTGACTCTTCTACCCAAACTACTTTCTGTGTGATGTTTTCAGAGGTAGAGCCAACTCTACCTACGGCCAGAAATATATATTCATCCAAGAAATCACGAGCAAGCATCTGGAAGAGGGAAGAAGGTGTTATTTTCTACTTTAATTGTTGAACATTGTCTGTTAATTTATCACTTACAAACACCAATGTTCTAAAAAAAGAACTACCTGAATTTCCTTAGGAAAAGTAGCGCTAAACATCATGGTGTGGCGGACACCCTTTGGTGGCATAGTATCTTCTTCAACTATACGACGTATTTGAGGTTCGAACCCCATATCCAGCATCCTATCAGCTTCGTCCAACACTAAGTATCTGTTATGAAAAAGACTCAGTTAAGAATCTGATGAGAAACTGTTGACTACAGTTGTGTATATAATTAATTATGCTAGTATACTCATTTTAATATTCTAGCTTCGTAAGTTAATACATGTGAAACACAGACAGAACACATAACCAAATTAGCTGTTGATTCTGTTCCAATGAATCATACAGGTTAACTCTAATGCTAATAAAACACTACAAAACTGACGTTCACTAGTATAAACATTAGTTACAAACCGTACATAAAAATTCACTTACTTGCAGAAATCTAACCCAATCTTTCCTCTTTCCATCATATCCACCAGGCGTCCTGGAGTGGCAACTAACAAGTGACATCCACGTTCTAAGTCTCGAATCTGCTGACCAATATCAGCACCACCATATACCACACAAGGACGAACTCGAGACCGGTATGAAAACTACAAGCAATAATTTATTGTTATAAAAACATCACTAGAATCAATGAAAAAGACAATAATCAGTAAAAATGCATATTTACTTTTCTGGCTTCCTCATAGATCTGTACAGCCAATTCTCTTGTTGGGGCTAAAACCAAGGAGACTGGATATTGTTTACGGCGTCCATACCTTCCATTTTCCTAAGGAGTAAGGACAATTTATACGTTAAGCTCAAAGACTCAAAACTTTTTTATTCATTTCTGAAGTTCATGACAGCAAAATCCCCTCTGTAATTTAAGGATTACATCCAAATAGGTGTTTCCCTTGAGTAAACAGACTGAAAAGGAAATAAAGTACATTTGGCTTCATTTAAAAGAATGGTGCCAACAGATATCTACAAAAATTTTTCTAAGCAAAAACTACTTATTTTATAAAGGAACGGAATCTTTACCTTCACAGCCTTCAAAGCTTCACCTGGACCATCGGTATAAATTTGACTCAAGATGGGCAAAAGAAATGCTGCAGTTTTTCCAGACCCTGTTAGAAAATACTGCCTTATTACGTTTGAATAGTAATTAAAGTATTCTAAATGCCCTTTTAGTGAATAAAAAAAAAGAATTATTTTACGCCTAATTTTCTGAAATATATAGCATATTTATACAGCTAAGCAAAGAATGTCAAATGATTTCTGTTCTCCATTTATAACAATGCAATCAACATACACTCTTCTGCAATTTAATCTGTACAACACAAGAATTTTTCTTCTAAAATGGCATCAACTTCCATTTCAATACCTCCTGTGTTATTCTGTAACTTTCAGAATGTCAGCAAACTTTCTGAAGAGTCTAATAACAGAGGACTTTGCAGGTCATTCTGTTACTTTGCAAAATAAAAGCCATGGGTACTAATTACTGTACTAGAACTTTATTTTAAAAAACAGGTAATAGCGTTGGCCCAAAGGTCACAGATATAAAAGACATAGTTTATTTCTTAAAAAAGAAAATATTAAAAATAACAAATGGGGCTTCCCTGGTGGCGCAGTGGTTTAGAGTCCGCCTGCCGATGCAGGGGACATGGGTTCGTGCCCCGGTCTGGGAAGATCCCACATGCCGCGGAGCGGCTGGGACCATGAGCCATGGCCGCTGAGCCTGCGCGTCCGGAGCCTGTACTCCGCAACGGGAGAGGCCCCAGCAGTGAGAGGCCAGCGTACCACAAAAAAAAAAAAAAAAAAAAAAAAAAAAAAAAAAAAAAAGATTGCAGTTTATATATTTATATACACATACCACTATATAAAAAGAAATTCAATACGTAAGTTTAAGATTTGCCATCTTTTACCTATGCCAAATTCTGAGAGTAAACACTACCTCAGCCCTCTTATTTCCTAATTCATGAAGTACTAGGGGACAGGAGGCACTTCTTCCTTTCTCTGTCCACATTTTTATGAATCATAGACTCTTGGCTCTTCGCTGATTGTGGATTTCCTATTACTGCTAACTCTCCCTGCAGTGAGTTCACAGGAGGGGAAAATTATGAACTCAGTGGAGAGAATGCTAGCAATATTAATTGGCTGATAATCTGCTGTAGAATTCCCCAAGATGCCCTGATGAAAATACAAGTTTCACCCAAAGAATCCAAAGACATAAGAGACATCCCCAGCTAATCTTTACCTGACTCTAAATCAGGCTAAATATGGAACTCAGGCCTCCCTACATAATGTACTGTTTGTAGAGCGAGTCAAGTTATTCTTCATTAATGAGCTTACCTGTTTGGGCACAAGCCATCAAGTCTCTTTTTCCTTTAATAATAGGAATGGCATGTTTTTGCACTGGAGTAGGACGAGTGTAACGAGTAAGCTCAATGTTACCCATGATAATTTCTCCCATCTCAACATCACTGAACTGTCAATGAAATTTAACCAGGTTAATCAAATACATATAAAACTAGAAATGCCTTATGTTCTGCTGCAGTTTATGTGTTTTATGTTAACATGAGAACGTAAGTAACCAGCCAAATGTCTATTTGTGGTTAAATGTATAGTTGCTTTGGATTTTACGTGAAAGTATCAAAGTATTTTTAATAAAGTGGACTCCCGAGGGATCTTATCTACAACAAAGTAGTTCTGATTTTTCTTTTTTATATTTGACACATTTTCTGTTTTAGGATTACTCAAAATGGTGACATTAATCTCAGTCTGTCCTTTTTCATAACCCAATGAAATTTTTAGCAGTAGTTTTAAAGAACAGTTAAAAAGTGAAACGAAACAACTTACACTTTCAATATGTGGAGGACAGTTATTGCCAGTAGCCTCTACTGGTATATCATCATATTTCTCAAAGTTAATCCCAGTGTTTCCTCCAGAAAAGAGTTCCCTGAAACCAAATCATTACTACATATATCATACTATGTGGTAATTTTCATATCAACATATCAAAAACTTACTGCTCCAGGGACTTCCCTGGTGGCTCAGTGGTTAAGAATCTGCCTGACAATGCAGAGGACTCAGGTTCGAGCCCTGGTCTGGGAAGATCCCACATGCCGCAGAGCAACTAAGCCCATGCACCACAACTACTGAGCCTGCACTCTAGGGCCCGTGAGCTGCAACTACTAAAGCCCGCACACCTAGAGCCCGTGCTCTGCGACAAGCCACCGCAATGAGAAGCCCAGGCAGCGCAACAAAGAGCAGCCCCCACTCGCCACAACTAGAGAAAGCCCGCACGCAGCAACGGAGACCCAATGCAGCCAAAAATAAATTAATAAAATAAAATAAAAAACCAAACCAAAACAAAAAAACTTACTGCTCCAAGCGTTCACTTGGTGGAAGTGGTTTTGACCAATCGTCTTCATCTGACTTCTGACACCAACGACTGTGTCCACTACATTCAAATTTGCCAAACCCTGTTCTGTCACCACGACTGCCAATACCATCATAGTCATTCCGTCCACGATCATCAAACCTAAACAGCACAAGCAACTGATCAGAATATGTCATTTGGCCAATATCATATTATCATCTCTCCAGAAACATACTTGTACATTAGTAATTGAACTATTGGTCACAAGTAACTTTCAAAGATGTCAACAATTCAATATTGGGTAACTCATTTGTGAAATAACACCCTCTAATTAACCTGCGGTTATGTATAATTTATACATCTTTAATTAAAAAGCAACGGAATAACATATATCTTTTTTTAAGATGTTGGGGGTAGGAGTTTATTAATTAATTTATTTATTTTTGCTGTGTTGGGTCTTTGTTTCTGTGCGAGGGCTTCCCCTAGTTGTGGCAAGCGGGGACCACTCTTCATCGCGGTGCGCGGGCCTCTCTCACTATCGCGGCCTCTCTTGTTGCGGAGCACAAGCTCCAGACGCGCAGGCTCAGTCGTTGTGGCTCACGGGCCTAGTTGCTCCGCGGCATGTGGGATCTTCCCAGACCGGGGCACGAACCCGTGTCTCCTGCATTGGCAGGCAGACTCTCAACCACTGCGTCACCAGGGAAGCCCCGGAATAACATATTAATGTCAACTAAGTTATATCTGGCTATATACAAGTGACAAGACTAAGGTTTTTTGGTGGTTTTTTTTGGTGGTATGCGGGCCTCTCACTATTGTGGCCTCTCCTGTTGCGGAGCACAGGCTCTGGACGCACAGGCTCAGTGGCCATGGCTCACGGGCCCAGCCGCTCCGCGGCATGTGGGATCTTCCCAGACCAGGGCACGAAGCCGCGTCTCCTGCATCGGCAGGCAGACTCTCAACCAGTGCGTCACCAGGGAAGCCCAAGACTAAGGTTTTTAAGAGTTTTAGTCCTATTTATATAAAACAGTATAGGACTAACTGGATATTAAGTTCTTAAGATCAATATATCACACTTGTGCAATGACTATGATTAAACTACAATAAACTAAACTAAAATTGATTAAACTACTATAGAGAAGCCATTAAAAAAATAAAATTAACATTCACTACACTAAGTAAGCATACTCTTAATGCCTGTAATTCCTGTTTAACAGATTACATGTAGTAAACTTTTGTTTAAAATCTAATCTATAGCGGGACTTCCCTTGCAGTCCAGCAGTGGTTAAGACTGCACTTCCACTGCAGGGGGCGTGGGTTCGATCCCTAGTCAGGGAACTAAGAAAATCTTATCTATAATAGGATGGTCTGTTAAATGAAAAAAAGTGATTAAATGTCAAGGAAAGTACAAAGAATGAGAACACATCAAACTAAGAACTGATTCCTCAAATGCTACTGTATACACACTCACAAGCTGAGAATAACTTACCTTCCCCTTGATCCACTTCCTCGATCACTGAAGTAACTGGACTTTCCTCTAGAATCTCTAGACCCGAAACTGCTGTAGGCATCCTTGTCTTTACTACAACTCCACCCTGAACTGTCCTTATCATAAAATCCTTCCAAAAAAAGTAAAAATTAGAGAAGGTGACAATATTTTTACAAGATTCCAGTCTTTTCAAAGACAAAGCCTTCCTTTATCTTATCCTTGTGGGGCCAAGGCTAATTGGAATTATTATCAAAACACTGGAAAAGAGAACCAAGATTGAGATAATTATTTTGATTAACAGAGTTTTCCTATCTTTAATTCTCTTTTCCATTAGAAATTATTATATTAAGCAAAGTAACCTCACGGAATAAGAACAATGTACTGAATACCACCCCTAAGAGGGTAATAGTTTACATGAAACACAAGTGTACTACTGATACATTACATACCATTATCATACTAAAAATTAAAGATTCATTCTTTTTAAGTGTCAATGTTTGATATCTACCAAAACCAATAAAATAGAAGCTTACTCTAAAGTGATTATTTTAACAAGACGGTGTGACAAGTCCCCCCTTTTAAAGATATGACTGCTCTCAAAGGAATGCCAAATCCACCCCTCCCCCAATTTTTAACCTCAATGGCAGTAGTTAGATCAGCTCTAAGTTAGCTTTTTAGTTATGTCCCATCCCTAAATATTAATCTCAAACCCTGAATACCAAAGTAGGTCAATTTAAAATATATACTATATGGCATATATAAATTTCAGAATTCCCAACTAAATAAAACGTTATTCTGTTTCAGCGTTAACCACCAAAGTAACAGTTCGTGTAACTTTCACTGTGCTCTGCATTTATGTATACTATTATCAAATCCTAAGAGTCCAACAATATTTTCCCAACTATAAGTTTAGTGAGAACCAAGTACACCAAGGAAAAAATAAAACTCCCATTCTTGCCTGTTTTCTTTCTGGACATGTCTCCAGGCACATCACAGATAAATAAAAGGAAGGTGAAGGTGACAAAAAGTTAACTCACTCAACAAATGATTAAGTTGAGAATTTAACTAGATTCATACGTTTCATTAAATATGCTGAAGTTTACAAGTTAATGAAGTTACTTTCCCTCTGCTTTATAGCTCCATCATGAGCCAGCCAATTGACGAATGGTCTTTGCTAAGCGGAAAAAAGACTGTTAGATTTTTAAGGTCTCTTCCATTTAACTTCCTAAGATGCTGGTAGTACTCCCCCTTTGAAGCAATTACACCTTAGATGCAATTCCAGCCAAATATTCTGAGGAATACCCATGATGAAAGAAACTGCAGTTACACTGAAAAAGGAATCCTCTTATTACCCAACCGATGTTCCGGTAGACATATACAGACTTAAAAGTCTGCAGTTAGAAACAACAGACTACATATGGAGGCACCATATCCAACCACAAGCTAGTTTATTTCCACCATTCCCACCCCTGCACCCCAACCCTTCTTTATCCACCACCTTTTGGCTTCAAATAGTTTTCCTGACCTTTCCTTCTCTTGAAAATTTCAGGAGACCCGTGTTGGTTAATATACAGCACTCAAATCATCATCACAACAGTATGTTCCTAATAACTTAATCACTCTACACTAAAAAACTTAATACTGAAAGACACCAGGTGTTTTAATAACATTTCAGACAAAACCTTTCAAATGAAGAAGTTCAGCAAAAAGGTGAGACCAGACTTCTCCAACCTACTGAGTGTGCACAAAGATGCAACACCGCAATTCCCAACTATTCTGCAATAACCCCATTTTCACTGAGGCAACGTTTTAAGAGCAGAAAGTAGAACTTATTTTGTGGTCTGTTTTACATAATAAGGCATCCCCAGATATACAAACACACCTCTTTCAGACTGAAATCAGGCTATCAACGTTTACAAAGAGATGAAAAGCACTTGTAAAACTAACAGTTTGGGCTCAAAGCTAGTTAAAAGAAATAAAAATGAGGGCCTCCCTGGTGGCGCAAGTGGTTGAGAGTCCGCCTGCCGATGCAGGGGATGCGGGTTCGTGCCCCGGTCTGGGAGGATCCCATATGCCGCGGAGCGGCTGGGCCCGTGAGCCATGGCCGCTGAGCCTGCGCGTCCGGAGCCTGTGCTCCGCGACGGGGGAGGCCACAACAGTGAGAGGCCCGCATACCGCAAAAAAAAAAAAAAAAAAAAAAAGAAAAGAAATAAAAATGAAACATTATGCAATACTAGATGAACTCTTTCAAAGTTAGAAAGTGCTAGTTCTTAAAAACAGAAAGCAGCGCTGGGTCGGCGGGGGGCATGTGTATACACTTCCCAAAGTTATCTCATTTCTCCTTCTTCGACTAACTTTCAAAACACAGAAAAAGTTGAATACTAAGTTGCCATAAGCATTTACCTTTAGATGCTTCCCTGTTCCTTAAGTGAGGAGGTATATAGCGCCCTTCTGTAAGAGAAAATATAAAATTAAAAGCTTATCATATTCTTTAAGACACAGCTTTTTGCAAAAATGTCTATTAAAAAACTAGTCCTAGAAAACAAACTTCAAAAACCTAATCCTAAAACCAAATACGTTTCAGTAGCTACTAGTGGTTACTCAAAATTTTTAAAAAGGTCTGCTCTTTCAGGAAATTATTACATGAATTATAACCTTTAACTAACAAATATAACCATTACTATATATAATAAAACAGGATACTAAGAGGAAAAGGATATGTACCAAATCGACTGACCAATTTCAACTAACCAACAAGAGGCTCTGTTTCCATTTCACTAATATGAAGACTAAACAATAAACACTTGACAGCTGTAAAGGGAAAATGATTCTGAAAACGAACTGATAGAAAATCCAAATTGCTAACTTAACTAAGATTAAGTATTCGAAACTGTTTACTGGTGGAATTAAGTCCTTTTGATATTCATACAACGGCAAATAAGATTTGATATAAATTAACCAGACTTGAAGAGGCTTTTCAGCGTGCACCAACTACTTCTTGGAAATCTGGGTCCAAGGTGAAATCTGCTGCCACATAACAGAACACCAACTTCCTGTCCCTATCCACCTGTGACACTAACCTCCAACAAGTCGCAAGTAAATAAAAACAATCCAGGGCCTCCCTGGTGGCGCAAGTGGTTGAGAGTCCGCCTGCCGATGCAGGGGATACGGGTTCGTGCCCCGGTCTGGGAGGATCCCATATGCCGCGGAGCGGCTGGGCCCGTGAGCCATGGCCGCTGAGCCTGCGCGTCTGGAGCCTGCGCGTCCGGAGCCTGTGCTCCGCAACGGGGGAGGCCACAACAGTGAGAGGCCCGCATACCGCAAAAAAAAAAAAAAAAAAAAAAAAAAAAAAAAAAAAAAAACAATCCAGAAACCCCACTCTCCTCCAAAGATTTAACTTCTTTTCAAAAAAATTTAATGACATGGCTAACATTTTAAATTCTAATTACCACCCAAAAATCAGTAGAGCCAGGTTCCATCTATTCTCCAGAACCAGGCTCAGGTTCTCCAGGGGGAATGAACAATACCTATAGCACACAAGTGTACAGGTTCCCTTTATTAGGTTTAACACTGTTCAGGCCAGTTCCCAAGAGGGACTGACATACCCCAACCTCCATATTTGGCCAGGATTCATACTGGGCATAATTGGCTTCCTAAAACTGTGACTATTTCATTAACTTTCTTCTGAATGATTATGTTTCCACTGAAAAACAACCAGTGTCATCTTATCCGAACATGCCAAAATACTTTATAAATTCACAGGGTAATGGAACATTTTTAAAATTTAAACCTAGTAAGTACAATGAAATATTAACATTAAGCTCTAATAAAGATTCTAAATAAACAAGTATTTCACTTACTGCTTGCTGTACTTCCTCCTCCACTCTGATTACCAGGCGAGTTCAGGTCTAGACCAGAGAACTAGGAGAACCAGAGATATTAATAGCTCTTACATGTTGAAAAACTACACTAAGGGAAAAATCAAGCACAGACAGCATTACAAAAGACAAATCAGAAGTCCTAAATTCTAGTCCCACCCTCTAGCATTTACTAGCCAGCTGCTCTGTCTGCTTTGTTTTTAAGAACACTATACAAGTCTACAAATTATGGCAAATGCTAAAGGTAGAACTTGGGTGCCAAGTAGTACACCAGTATAGATATTTCAAATACATTCACTCAAAACAAGCTGTCCCTCTAACAGTCTTCCATAGTAAAATCTCATCAGTCACCAAAACAAATTTTGTTACCATTTTCTCAGAGCCACTGGTTTTCTCAGTGGCATTATTATAAGCCTGAAAAGTATACCTGAAAAATGGTACGGCAACCTGAAAATTCTTTGATTTCTTTATTCCCTAAAGACTGTAAGTTAAAATTTTTTTTATTTTATATATTGAAGTACAGTAACTGGTTTTTTTTTTTTTTTTTTTTGGTTTTGTTTTGTTTTTTGTGGTATGCGGGCCTCTCACTGCTGTGGCCTCTCCCGCTGCGGAGCACAGGCTCCGGACGCACAGGCTCGGCAGCCATGGCCCACGGGCCCAGCCGCTCCGCGGCATGTGGGATCCTCCCGGACCGGGGCACGAACCCGTGTCCCCTGCATCGGCAGGCGGACTCCCAACCACTGCGCCACCAGGGAAGCCCCAGTAACTGTCTTTAACTCAAATTCCTAAGCAGCAACAGCACCACCCATCATTTAGTGAGCACTGCGTCACTTACCACTGAATCATTTAATACTTGCCACACCATGAAGACAATATTTGTATCTCCCATTTTAGAGATAAGTTCAAAGAGATTGATGGTCAGTTGGCCCAAATGACAATGTTTTTACAAGATAATAAGTATCTTTAGTCTCAATTCCTACCTGTCCCTTTACACTGATGGGTTTCAATACTGTAGAAAAAACGTCATTTCAGTTAACTGCATTTCATAAGAACTAACCAAGAAATAACTAGAAGTAGTGAAAAATTATATATGCCAAAATAAATCTTAAAAAAAGTACAAAAGATCAAGGAGCAGTACTGACACCTGTTTGCAAAGGAAATTTGCTATACAATGATGTTTATAAATACTACGTTAAAAGTTCAAAATTAATATTACCAAATTTACATGCGTCTTCAATCAAGTTACTACTTACTTTTCCACGTCGAATTTGGTTACTACTAAATTCTAACGGTCCAAAGGGTATAGTTTATGAAAAATTAAATGGATCCCATCTACACAGAAAATACTACAATATGTGACTACAAAAACTAGTCGAAAATACTACAAATGTGACTGCCTGTAATCTTGGTATCAGATTTTCAACTTTCACGCTCTCTTTAACCTATCAAGTTTCAGCTCAGAATACTGCAGGCGTTGATAACCGTATCTTTAGGAGAAAAATACCCTTAAAGAAGAATGCTGTGAAATCCCTCAAATTATACTACTTATAACAAAAATAAAATTTGGGATAAAGTACTGCCATTAGGCTTTAAAGACAATTTACGAGTTCGTAAAATATTAAAGGTTTTTGCCCGAAATCAATTCTCACTATTAAATGTGGAAAACAGAAGCTGAGATAAGGTGTTCACGTAGAGTCGAAGCAACTGACAAGAGTTTCCCAGGACCTAACACCGCAAAAATGAAATGGGCCTTCCCTGGTGGCGCAGTGGTTCAGAGTCCGCCTGCCGATGCAGGGGACATGGGTTCGTGCCCCGGTCTGAGAAGATCCCACGTGCCGCGGAGCGGCTGGGCCCGTGAGCCATGGCCGCTGAGCCTGCGCGTCCGGAGCCTGTGCTCCGCGACGGGAGAGGCCACAGCAGTGAGAGGCCCGCGTACCGCAAAAAAAAAAAAAAAAAAAAAAAAAAAAAAAAAGGAAGAAAGAAATGGAGATTTCCCGGAAATGGAAAACAAGCCTCTAAGAACAGCTTCACTCTTCTTAGATCCCGTATTCTCTTCCAAATTCCCAATACCTCAAAGGAAAGCACTGTATTTAAGAACAGGCCCATGGCCTTGCCATATTTGAATGTTTTTAAAGTAAGTAAGAGAGAGCAGTAACATAAAGTTAATCTTTCCTGCGAATCCCCCTTTCTAGTTTTCCCCCCCTTTTTTCAAAGTCAAACGCATAACCTGAGAAGACGTACAACACAATACGCCTCACGACGGAAGAGCGTACCACCCTCGGGTTAACGGCCACTCAGTGACTCTTTTGGAATTAAGTAAATGGAATACAGCAAATCCAGATCCCTAACGTCCCAGGAGCCTCCCCGTCGGCGTCCAGTTTCCATTACATCCAGACAGCAGTCAACGGAAACAAGCGGCGGCCATTTTTCACCTCCTTCCCACTACCCCTTGCTAGCTCCTCTGTGTCACAAAACTTTCCACTCAGGGAACACGGCCTCGTCATACAGAGCACTCACATCGACAGTACACAGGCAAAAAACCGCGGCGAAAACATCAACAAAACAGCCGTGTTTGGTTTTTGTGTGTGTAGTGAAATCGTCCGCCAGGGTCCCGCAGGCACAAATTACGGAGCTTGGGCCTTCTGTGAGCGGAGACCCCAGCGCCGCATAGTCGTGCGAACCAAACAAAGGAGGCCGCCGCCATTACCCCTAGAGTAGGCCATGTTCCCCCCCGCCCCCACCCAGTGTCCGCAATCCACCCGTCACCTATACACCAACGACACCTTTGGGCCTGAAATCAGTGCCGTCCATTGAGAGCCGAACGCCCTTGACACACACAAAAAATAGTCCAATTTCGCTCACCTCCCTCTGTCACTAACCAGTCGGTACTAGCACATGCGCACCTCTGCTACAACCGCCAGCACGTACAAAAACCGCCATTATGCGCGGCCGAGGTTCAATAGCTAGACCAAACCAGAGTGCTACCAACTCGCTTTTTTCTCCATGCCGCCTCCACATGTTTTAATTCAGTGTTCTTCCCCGTTTGCCCATAGTCCAACCACGGCCAAAGGAACCCAGCAGGAGTAAGATGAAGGTGGCTAATTAGCACTGCGCCATAGGCCACGTTAAGCCAGGGAAGAGCTCCAAGTATAGAAACATTTCGGCTCACCTGCTGGTCTAGCCTGAGCTCATTTCCCGGCACATGACTCATGCCTGAAGAGAAGCAGGAACTCCCGGTCTCCTACTGCAGGTCTAGCGTATCCGGCCAGGCCGAAAAGACCCAACTCGACCGCTTTACGTCAGTACGTAACCGGTGCGTCTTCTTCCGTCCCCACCACCACCACCACCACCCCCACCACCCCCTTCTTCGCTATATTTACTTCTCTCCGGGCAGCCTGCGTTCGCTTACTCATAAGCTCGCGAGATCTTCTAATCAGTCCCGTTCCCCCAACGCTCTCAAAATTTGCTTACTCATAACCTCGCGAGATCTTCTAATCAGTCCCGTTTCCCCAACGCTCTCAAAATTCGCTTACTCATAACCTCGCGAGATCTTCTAATCAGTCCCGTTCCCCCAACGCTCTCAAAATTCGCGAGAGCTTTATTTCCCCCGCCCTCGCCCAAAGTCTTGGAATCTTTGGGAACTAGGGAAATCTCGCGGACTACCTCTTTCAGCCAGTTGGGGGGCGGGGCTTAAACATTACGCCATACACCCCAATCTTTCTCACCCTCCTCCTAGCTTTTTTTCCCTGCTCGTCTCTCTAGCGCTCTGCTTTTCCCTTCTCTTACAGTTTGAGGAATCTGAACTTGTGTAAAACGTCTCCGTTCCAACTAGCCCTCTCCCGCCTTTCGGAAGCTTCCCCAAAGTCGAAACTAGTCAGATATCCCTGAATCTAAGAAGGTTGAGGGTCACTTGATCCCAGGTGTCGAGCGAGTTGTAGAGCAGTCAACGATGGCTTGAGTAGAATCGTCTGGCTGGGTGGGCGAAAACAGAGACGGGCACACGAGCTAGGGGAGGATAGATAGGTGAGGAGAGCCGGTAGGGGGAGGTAAGCGGAGGGGGAATCCGTAGCGCGGGCGGGCGGACGCTAACCGGCCACAGTGGCTTGGCCAGGAAACCGAGGCCCCTCCGCTTTGCAGGCAGCGACTGTGCCCTTCAAGCTCGTAGGTCCTCCGGGTGACGGAACAATGAAACAATTGTACGGTGAATGACGTCGGTGATAACGGACTTTCCCGAGGGCCTCTCTTCACCCCTCCCCCACCGCGCAGATACTCACTTTGCAGCAAGTATTTGGTTTTACCCACTGGTTTAGGTACGGTGGCCGCTAGTAGTGCACTTCTCCAAAACAACAGGGCCCTGGGGGGTTCAGAGCTACACTGTAGAAACCCAACAGGCCTAGGGCTATTTGTGGCTAGGCTTGCTATCAGCCTTCTGAACAAATTTTTAAGTGATTGGACGTAGGCTCGTTATGACCCTCAGGCCGCTGCAGTGGTTGTGATTTGTAAGGAAATGGGCTACTTTCACAGCAGGAATCGCTTCCAGTTGGAAGATTCAGCGCAATAATCCCCTTAAATGGAAGAAAACGTTGACTACTGAGTCACTGGTTTGAAGTGCAGGCTAGCTTATACTTAGTTCCTTAAAAAAAACGCTATTCCATTCTTCTTACTGAAAAAAGAATAACTGCATGGTAGGGTCTCCTCCTTCTAGGGTTCAAAAAGCTGTACTGTCAAAAAACACTGCCACAGAAAACGCTTTTTACTTTTTCAATTTTAAAATGTAAACATTCAAAAGTGGTTGGAACAAGTTGCTTTACTGCTTTATAAACTTGTAGGTGTAAGCTAAGTTAGCCCTTTTTATAGCAAACATTTTGTGACAACACTTCTACCATTCTAAAATTAAATTCATAGATAATATAAATTAAACCCACAAATGCAGTTTCTCTGCAAAATGACCTAACTGTACTACAGAGAAATGTAAGGAAAATAATATATAAGAAAATATTCAGTATGTAAATATCGTGCAGTACTGAAACAGGAGGTAAGGGGGCAGGGCACAACTTCTAAAAAAATGACATAGCCATTGTGGATATGACACAAACTAGGCCCAAGATGGTAGAAGATTCGACTTACAGAGGACCTAGAGACTCATTGTATGCTCACTGTAATACCTTAGCATCCAAATGATATAGCTACTGGCACCATGACAGTGCAGAGGCTAACCATAAAAGGCCAAAAAGTGGGCAGTGGCCCAATTCTTAGAAATCCCCACCCCTTCCCCCCAAACAGCTGGAATACTTCTCCCACTAAGTAACCTATGAAATTACCCAGCCTGTGAAAACTAACCACCCTGTATTTTGGTGCCTCTCGCATTCTGAGACAGCCCACACTCTATCTGTGGAGTGTGTTTCTAAATAATTCCACTTCTTACCTATCACTCTATCTCACTGAATTCTTTCTGTGATGAGATATCAAGAACCTGAGCTTCAGGGGGACTTCCCTGGTGATCCAGGGGTTATGACTCCATGCTTCCACTGCAAGGGGTGAAGGTTCAGTCCCTGGTTGGGGAACAAAGATCCTGTGTGCCTTGAGACACAGTCAAAAGCAAACAAACAAAAAAACCCCGAGCTTCATTAAGTCCTGAGACCAGGTGTGTGATCTCAATTAAAAGACAGTAGGGGGGCCTCCCTGGTGGCGCAAGTGGTTGGGAGTCCGCCTGCCGATGCAGGGGATACGGGTTCGTGCCCCGGTCTGGGAGGATCCCATATGCCGCGGAGCGGCTGGGCCCGTGAGCCATGGCCGCTGAGCCTGCGCGTCCGGAGCCTGCGCGTCCGGAGCCTGTGCTCCGCAACGGGGGAGGCTACAACGGTGAGAGGCCCGCATACCGCAAAAAAAAAAAAAAAAAAGACAGTAGGGGACTTCCCTGGTGGCACAGTAGTTAAGAATCCACCTGCCAATGCAGGGGACATGAGTTTGAGCCCTCTTCCAGGAAGATCCCACATGCTGCAGAGCAGCTAAGCCTGTGCGCCACAACTACTGAGCCTGCGTGCTACAACTACTGAAGCCCGCATGCCTAGAGCCCGTGCTCTGCAACAAGAGAAGCCACCACAATGAGAAGACCGCGCACTGAAACCAAGAGTAGCCCCCACTTGCCACAACTAGAGAAAGCCCGCGCGCAGCAACTAACACCCAACGAAGCCAAAAAAAAAGACAGTAGGGACTTCCCTGATGGCGAAGTGGATAGGACTCCAAGCTCCCAGTGCAGGGGGCCTGGGTTCTATCCCTGGTCAGGGAACTAGATCCCACAGGTATGCCACAACTAAGAGTTTGCATGCCACAACTAAGGAGCCCGCCTGCTGCAACTAAGGCCCAGTGCAACCAAATAAGTAAATATTTAATAAATAAATAAATAATAAAAGACAATAGGTTCTGGCTGGTTTTGAGTCAGCTGTGGGTTCAAGTCCCAATCTGGGTTTAGGCTGGGTTTGAGTCCTGGTATGTGGGTTCAAGTCCCATATGAGTTGTGCAGTTTCACTACCACAATGAGGATAGTCAAGCACTTCTCCAATTCTGCCATGAAAACAAATAAAATGTGTTCAGAACTCAGGTACATAAACAGTGTTGCCACTGGTGATATTATTTTCCAAAATGGTGAAAACAATAGAAATTTACCCTTTAATTATAATAGTAGTATTCCTGAAAACAAATCCCAATATGTTGAGACTAGTCAAAAATACTTTTTTACAATCCTATAACCTACCCACATACTCATTTTAAATTACTTAAAGGTTACTTATAATGCCTAATACAATGTAAATACTATGTAAATAGTTGCTAGTGTGCAACAGATTCAACTTTTGCTTTTTGGAACTTTCTGGACAAAAAAATTTTTTTTCCAAATATTTTTCTTCTGTGATTGAATCAGAGGATGCAGAACCCAAGGATATGAAGGTGTGACTGTATATGTAAGGAAGTGTTCTGACAACAGGATTTTCACCATGTGAAAGAACTGTTCATTGCATCGCAGGACAGCTAATATGCCTCACCCCCATGCCTACTAAAATACCAGTACCCTTTGCCAGTCACTGCTCACACAAATTTGCACAATCCTCTCGAGAAACATTAGGTTTGATGATCTTTAGGGTCTTGTCCAACTTCCAATTTGTGAATTCATATTATGGAGCACTTAGTGAGTTGTCCTTTTTGTTTCTTGTTTCATGTAGACCAGGGTAAGTATGAAGCTGAGAGTCAGAAGCCATGAGTTCTGGCAGCTCTTATATCTGTATATTCAAATTAGCGATGACAGAATTTAATGACTCCTGGGTCTGGGATTGATTTACTTTTGAGTAGTGCTGGAGTGCAGGTACTGTCACTGATGCACCTAAAAGTGCTTTGAAAAATAGCAGTTTTCAGGACTTCCCTGGTGGTCCAGTGGTAAAGAATCCACCTTCAAATGCAGGGGATGCGGGTTCAATCCCTGGCAGAGGAACAAAGATCCCACATGCCGCAGGGCAACTAAGCCCACTTGCCACAATTACTGAGCCCACGTGCCTCAAGTAGAGAGCCTGCATGCTGCAAACACAGATAGAAAACACGCACTCCAGAACTAGAGAAAAGCCCGATCCACCGCGAAGAGCTCACGCCCACAACGAAAGATCTTGCATGCCTCAATGAAGATCCCAAGTGCTGCAACTAAGACCCAACACGGCCAAAAAAAGAAAAAAAAGAAAAATAGCAGTTTTCTATTTTCAATTAATTATAACTCATAGACATACTCAGTTCCAAACAATTAGGATGATTTGCTAATCAATGTATTAGTAGTATCAAAATTAGAAGCAAAAGAGAAATCTTTGTGTTAAAATATATTCACTTTGCAAAAGAGAATACATCTGAGACAGCTAAGTGAACCACCTTTTCATAGCCTCCCAAGTGACTTTACCGTTAAGCAATCTTTTCCACTCTTAACATTTTACCATGTTCTACTGTAACTGTCTTTTCTCCTGCAAGAGTCTACCAAAGGAAGAAACCTGTCACTGTCAAATAAAAATTGGCCCTTGCCATCTGCCTATATAAGAATTAAATCACAAGCTACTGTAGCTGCTGACCTTCCACACCCCCTCAAAGGAGTTCAGGGTGGAGATCAGGAATGAGGCTCTCTGTGCTCTAGAAAATAACTAGGATAGCAGACCTTCAGATAGTTAGATATTTTCAGAAGATGATTTTATGAGCCCAATGCTTGCATCTCCTCATATCTAGAAAAGAACTGAATCCTTCCTGGTGACCTCTGCTCCTCGTGACTAGCAGTAACCTTCATGAGACTAGCAGCAACCTTCTGCAGAAATATGTGCTTGATTGCATGTACTCCCCCTTCACCAAAATCACATGTATACTGAGCTTCCCCCCTACCTCCTTGGAGCAGTTTCTCAGAGCTATCTGAGATGCTGTCTCCTGGGCTATAGTCCTCATTTTGCCCCCCAAAAAATTTAATTCACAACTCTCACATTTACTCTTTCTTTTTTTCATATCACAATCCTAGCACTCCCCAGATGTGGCAGCCAATGAATTTTTGATTACAAAAGTATACCATGCCTTATGCAGTCACGATAAGGAGTCTGATAAAACGTCTATACTCAAAATTCTGCAATTTTTTTTTTAACTACGCTGTGATTCCAATCTCTTAAGATACATGTGATATTGGGACATGTAAGAGATAAGAGATAACATTATAAAGGTTATAAGGATTGATAATGATGCAAATAATGTACACAAATGACTCAAGCAACCAAAAACCATGCAGAATATTAGCTATAAGGCATAGTAAAAGGTATCCCAAGAAGAAATCTGTCTTTAATGAAATTCACTATTGCCCCACAGATTTGACACTTCTGTTAAGTATGTTAATTACACTCAAAAACGGAAGGAACTGCCCAGTAAACAGAAGCATAGTAATAGGTATGCAAACAAAAAACAGACCCCTGTTGAGACTCATTTTACATTTTAAAGTGTAACTGACCTTTGGGTGCTGTCTTCTTGTATTTTGTGGGAAGGTGTAGTGACTTCAAATTAAAGCAAATTACATACAAATGCCTGATAATGTAAGACAATTAGAAGAATTTAAGAATGGGCAGTGATTATAGATATTTGACCTGCAATATTGCTATAAACCCTTATTCTCAAGAGAGTGAAATCTGAAACCCATAACACTGGAAGTATTTTAAGTAATTATACCTAATTATACTCTCGAATAGTAGGACCTGGCATGGAATTCACTTTTCATAAAGATGGAAAAATCAAAACTGAAATTATATCACAGGCCATTTTCTCCACTGTTAGTATTGTTGAAAATATTTTAAAACATGAGACCCAGTGAATTCTTGACTTTGTTTATGCAAATAAGAAATTGTTATTAAGAGAAATGAATAAGAGGGAAACTCTAAACTGGAAAGGGGCAAGGAAACTGTTTTGACTTGATAAAGAAGATGGGAAATCTTCAGAGTGCCGTGAAGGGAGGTTACACAACTAGCCTCCAGGATTCCAGGCTATATCATAGGTAACAGGGACATTTGATGTAGAACTTGAAGACAGGCTATAACCTCACAAATGAGGGCTGAGTATCACTCCTATTTTATTTTATTTTAATTTATTCATTTGGCTGTGTTAGATCTTTTTTTTTGCTGTACGCGGGCCTCTCACTGCTGTGGCCTCTCCCGTTGTGGAGCACAGGCTCCGGACACACAGGCTCCGCGGCCATGGCTCGCGGGCCCAGCCGCTCCGCGGCATGTGGGATCCTCCGGGATCGGGGCACGAACCCGTGTCCCCTGCATCGGCAGGCGGACTCTCAACCACTGCGCCACCAGGGAAGCCCTGTGTTAGATCTTAGTTGCAGCAAGCGGGATCTTTCGTTGTGGTGCTCGACCTCTCTAGTTGTGGCCTGAAGGCTCAGCAGCTGTGGTGCAAGGGCTTAGTTGCCCTGTGGCATTTGTGATCTTAGTTCCCTGACCAGGGATTGAACCCGCATCCCCTGCACTGGAAGGCAGATTCTTAAACACTGGACCACCAGGGAAGTCCCCACTTGTATTTTAGAATCAGATGCTCTATACTTTATAAAAACAATTCACTCCTTTACACCTTTTTACTTCATAATTAGGAATTTTTAGGGTTTAAAAATTTTTTTCAAGTTTTGGAAAATGTCTCTAGACAGGTTAAGATTATCCAGCACAGCATTTTCTATTAAGAAATAGAGAAGTGTGTACTTAGGCAGGACTGAATCTTTCTGAATCTTTCTTCTGTGAATTCTTCCCATAGCTGACAATACTAATGTTCTGAACCAATAACCAGGAAATATATATCAGGGAAATACAATTATGGACTGTCCATGAACAGCACAACTCACAGAATAGATGACACCTCCAGAAGCCAGAAGGAAAGCCAGAAGGGAAGGTGTTTGGAAGTCATATTTATTTTTTCTGGGAAGGTAAATTTTTCAACTGCTTGCTGAATGTAGTTAACTTTATATAAAAATAGCAGCAGCATTAAGTGTTGCCAGGCACTGTTCTAAATGCTTCACATGTATACGCTCATCTCATTCTCATAATATATCTGTAAAGAAGATACTGTTTTCCCCATTTTGCAGGTAAGGAAACAAATGGACAGAAAAGTTACCAAAACATTTTCTACATCACAGAGCAAATAAGTGGATTTCTTACGGAAGAAAGTTCCTGTGCCCAACGCATAGTGAGACCAAAAAACCAAACACTGCAGTTTGGAGCAGAGAAAGGCTTCCTGCAGGGCCAAGAAAGGAGAACAGGCAGCTTGTGCTCAAAAATGCCGAACTCCCTGATGGTTCTGAGGAAAAGTTTTAGGCAAAATTTGAGGTGAGGGCTGCAGGGTGTGTGACTTTCTTCTGATTGGTGGTATAAGATAACACGGTGATGTTCCAGGAATATTGTGCTCAGTGTGAAGTTACCATCCTCCACCTGGGTGAAGAAGAACTCAGAGATACTGTTATCTCTGACATTGTTATGTCCCTTGAGGAGGAGCCAGGGAGCTGCCCTATCCTTTACCTTTGTTTTTGCATTCACTCCTTTCCCTGATTAGCAAGTGTTTGAATCTATCCCCTGTAGCTCAGGAAAGGTCTAGGAGGCTGAATGAGGCCTATTTTCTACAAACAAGAAACACACATGGGAAGGATTTGTACCGAGGAGTTACATACAGTCCTGCTTGATTTCAGTTGAGCAAAGGAATTCAAGCACGGGCAGAATAATTTCAGGACTTTTACAGTTCATCATTTAGCCTTGTGCCCAGTGTTGCTCAAACACTTTCAGTTTACGGTGCCAGCAAAATTTATCATTTTCTCCAAAGCTACTTCCTCTTTTAGTCCTTATCTCAGATGATAGCTTCATCTTCACCAGGCTCAGAACCTTGTACTGATTTTTTTAAAACTATGTTTCTCTTATTTCATATCCACTAGCCACAAATAATTTCTTCCCTTATCATCATATGAATATCAAGTTGGTGTCCTTGTCTCATTGTTTAGCTCAGGCCTTTATTTAAGTCGACATTTATAATGAGCAGCTTCCCTCCCACCCCCATATACTGTTTTAAAACAGTATGTTTATGAGTTCCTTTTGTGTATATTCTTAAAATAGTTCCATCATCACACTCAAGTGTTCTTGATTTCCTGAGAATGTCCTTATTGCTCTTTCTGACTCATATCTACCTCCTTTATCTCACTCTACATTTCTGGCAGAGTTTTTTCTTAACACAAAGCTCATTGTGAAACCACACAGCTCAGATGGGACTCAAATCCAGCCAAAAGTCAGATTGGGACTTGAAACCAAGGTCTTTTAATTCGAATCACTCAACTGGTGTCCATATTTACTGAAGCTTAGGTCCTTTATGTCTCATCACAGAAGGAATTCAGAGAAGCAAAGTGATAAGCGAGAAGCAGATTTGTTAGCATAGGAAGATTATGAGACATACAATCAGGCAGGCAAGGGGACTCTGCCCTGAGAACTATGTGGGAAAGCAGCTTTATTCAGGGAGATACACACTCTGTAGGCAGAGTCCATGGCATCGGAGAAGGTGAGAGATCCTGGGAGATACACATTCCATAAGCAGAATGCAGAATATCTCAAAAGGTGAGAGAGGACCCAAATTATGCAATGGTTAGCTTTTATGGGCTGGGTAATTTCATAGCCTAAGGAGTGGGAGGATTATCCCAACTATTCTGGGGAACGGGTAGAGATTTCCAGGAATTGGGCCACCTTCTACTTTTGGGCCTTTTATGGTTCGCCTCAGAACTATCCTGGTGCCTGTGGGTGTGTCATTTAGATGTTGATATACTACAATGAGTGTATGATGAGGCTCAAGGTCCACTGGAAGTGGAATCCTCCACCATCTTGGGCCTAATCCATTCTAACCAGTTATGTAGTAACCTCAACGGCTATATCAGTCTTTAAGGGTTGTGCCCTGCCCCCTTCCCTTCTGTTTCATTTGTACCACATTACTACTAGAAAACCTTTGATATCTCCCACAACATTCAAGATAATTCAAGATCTGGCTCCAAAAGAGCTGATTAAATTTTTTCTATACTCTGATCATTTGCCATCCCTCTTGTCCATCTTGTCGCCAACTGGTACATCTACTACCATCGTTGCTGTTTCACATCACCTGTTCTGGACTGCTCAGGTTTTCTTGGAACACTCAGCATTTTCCTACCTGTATACTTTGTTCTCCTCCACAAAAGATACTATGTTCTTGCCTCTCAAATTCCTACGAAGTCTTCAACATTCACACACACTTTCCCTTCCCTGTGCTCCCACAGCCCTTCTGTATTTTTGTTTTTTTAAAAATAAATTTATTTATTTATGGCTGTGTTGGGATCTTTGTTGCTGCGTGTGGGCTTTCTCCAGTTGCGGCAAGTGGGGGGCTGCTCTTGGTTGTGGTGCGCGGGCTTCTAATTGCGGTGGCTTCTCTTGCTGTGGAGTATGGGCTCTAGGTGCACGGACTCAGTAGTTGTGGCTCATGGGCTCAGTAGTTGTGGCTCACAGGCTCTACGTTGTGGCAGATGGGCTTAGCTGCTCTGTGGAGTGTGGGATCTTCCTGGACCAGGGCTCAAACCTGTATTACTAGGTGAAATTAACATTTGAAAAAGATTGTTCTATTTAGTATGAGTGAGCTTCATGTGCTGAGTTGAAGACCTGACTATATCCTAAGAGGAGAACAAAAAGTCTGATTAAAAGGGAACTCCTCTTGCCTAACTGTTTGAGCTGGGATACTGACCCTTTGGCCTTGGGACTCAAAGCTGCTGTTTCAAACTGGCCCTTAGACCGTTGGTTCTCCTGTTTCTTGGGTCTTTGGACCCTGACTGGAACTACGTGGTTCTCCTGGGTCTCCAGCTTGGTGACTGAAGATTTGTTAGGGACTCTGACTAAAACCGCCAGCCTAGGCCAGGCAGCATGGTGATAGCTGCTTGCCTGAGTTGTCTCACAGCAGGAGGTTCTGATGAGGAATGCGGTGCTGCCGCCAAAAAGTAACCTGGAGAATTTGGGAGGGGCTGAAAGGAGGGAGGAGATGCCAGCCCATATGTCCTGCCAACCTCCAGAACCCTCACGCTGGAATCCCATCTTGCCAGAGACATGCACATGTGTGCCACCAGAAAGGACCCTGAGTCAGACCCACCATGGGCGAAGCAAGATGACTGCCTAGACACAACCCAGAAACTAACTTCATCACCATAAAACCCGAGACTGTGAGCATTTCTTCTGGGTTCTCACTCTCCTGCTCCCCAGCTGGGCGCCCCTTCCCAATAAAGTCTCTTGCTTTGTCAGCACATATGTCTCCTCAGACAATTCATTTCTTTTTTTTTTTTTTTTTTTTTTTTTGCGGTATGCGGGCCTCTCACTGTTGTGGCCTCCCCCGTTGCGGAGCACAGGCTCCGGACGCGCAGGCTCCGGACGCGCAGGCTCAGCGGCCATGGCTCACGGGCCCAGCCGCTCCGCGGCATATGGGATCCTCCCAGACCGGGGCACGAACCCGCATCCCCTGCATCGGCAGGCGGACTCTCAACCACTTGCGCCACCAGGGAGGCCCTGACAATTCATTTCTGAGTGTTAGACAAGAGCCCACTCTCACGCCATGCAAGGGTCCCCTTCCTGCAACAACTGGGGTGTGGCCTATGTGTACCAATCATAATATTCCATAAACAAAAGGGTATTATTAATATGAATCTCTGCAGGTGATGAAAAAAGAAAGGAAAAGAGGAAGGAAGGAAGGAAGGGAGGAAGGGAGGGAGGGAGGAAGGATACACAGGAAAACTCCAGTTTGGCCATTCACTATAGAACTTTCTTTCTTTGTATTAATTCTTCATGAATGACTTCACGAGATTAGTAAATTCACCCATATGCCCCAGAAAGAGCTCTAGGGGTCACCTGTAAGTGCCCAAGACCATATATATAACATTGGATCTGGAGAGATTATTCTAACCAACAGCTATCTTTGGCTGAGAAACCTCATGGTGGGGAAAGATGCATTCTAATCAAATCAAAAACAGACTATGACTGACCTGAACTTCAGTAAACAAAACTTTAACAAGCTTTCAAAGTAAAATAACGTAGCCATTATGTTAAATAGTGAGACTTCCCTGGTGGTGCAGTGGTTAGGAATCTGCCTGCCAATGCAGGGGACACGGGTTCGAGCCCTGGCCCGGGAAGATCCCACATACTACGGAGCAATTAAGCCTGTGCACCGCAACTACTGAGCCTGCGTGTCTAGAGCCCGCAAGCCACAACTACTGAGCCCGCATGCCACAACTACTGAAGCCCACGCGCCTACAGCCCGTGCTGCGCAACAAGAGAAGCCACCGCAATGAGAAGCCCGCCCACCAAAACAAAAAGTAGAGCCTGGTTGCCACAAATGCAGAAAGCCCACGCACAGCAATGAAGACCCAACGCAGCCAAAAATAAAGAAATAAAATAAATTTAAATATAAAAGGAAAGAAAAGAGAATAGAGTCCTGCAAAAAATTTAAACTACAACTACCATACCATCTAGCAATTTCAGTTCTGGGTATATATTCAAGAGATTTTTCAGAGACTTGAACTGAAATTCAGGTATTTACACACCCATGTTCATAGCAGCACTATTCACAGTAGCCAAAAGGTGGAAGGCAACTCAACCATTCATCAACAAATAAATGGGTAATATGTTTACACAATGGTATATATTCATACAATGGAATATTGTTCATCTATGAAAAGGAAATCATATAATTTGCTATAGCATGGATGAACCTTGAAGACATTATGTAAGTGAAATATGGCCTTCACAAAAAGACAAATAATGTATGATTCCACTTATATGAGGTGACTAGTCAAATTCATAGACAGAAAGTAGAAAAAAGTTTCCAGGGTATCGCTTGTGGGGTAAAGAGGAGTTGGTTATTTTGGAGAAAAAGAGATGGATCAATGATGTGCCCAGAACTGCATGTCGACAATAGATAGAATTTAAACACTTGGGTTATTGATAAATTGAGGAAAGAAAAAGTGACACTAGAATATGAGGAAGAGAGAAAAAAGAAGGGAATGGGAGAGGGAAGACCGGAAAGATGGGAGATGAAGAGCGAGTAAGAAGAGGCACAGAGTAGAATGTAGACAGACTCTTGACTGTGGGAAGGCCTCAATTCCATGAGAAACTTACTTTTATCCCCACGCCTAAGATACTCCTAACAACACACAGCCCAATCCTTGGCAGTTGAGTACAGAGGGTCCTTATCTAATGACATGTTTCCAGCCTCTCACTATTTTCTTGAACCTTCCTCTGGATCCATTTCACCTTACCCCTTTTCTCTAACAGTGAAACGTGCATTTCTCAGCGTGGCATTAAAGAACTCTGCAGGGAACTCCCTGGTGGTCCAATGGTTAGGACTCTGTGCTCCCAATGCAGGGGGCCAGGGTTCAATCCCTGGTCAGGCAACTAGATCCTGCATGCATGCCTCAGCGAAGAGCCCACATGGCGCAACTGAGACCCGGCGCAGTGAAAACAAACAAACATACGAACACTCTGCAGAGACCTGGATATTCTATCCCTAATTTTGCCCCCCAAATTCTATGTGGTATATTGAAAATTTAACTCATACTTTACCTCTGGTGGGAGACTGAAAGGATACTTTCAGAAGCCTCCCTTAGATCTCCTGGGATAGCTTTTACTGGTTTGCAGTGCTTGTACACAGAAGCTGAAGGCTCTGCTAATCAGTCATATCTGTAAATTTCTAGAGGATTGCCCTTGGTCATTTCACTCACTAAGCTGAAATTTTCTGGGACCTATATAACCCTGTCCCCTATATCCTCTAAGCAATGATTAAGTATGTAGGAGTATTCAAGTTCTTATCCCTTGAAGCAAGGCAAGACAGTTTGTGAGGTATAATTTACACTTCAAAGCTCCTCCTGGGATCAAGCTGAGGCTAGCCTTCCAAACCCAAGTCCCAGCTGGCTTTTTCTAGTTTCCCCTTTCTGCTTCTTTCATTCTCTTTCAGGTTCCTCTTGAGAGTCATTTGCTTAAGAATTGCATGTTGACCTTTGCGTTTAGATAATGCTGTCTGTGGCAGGGGTCTTCCCCACCTCTGCAAACCTAAGCACTTGAGTCCTGCATCTACATATACACACAAAATACGTAATTTGTTTAGCTCTCAATTTTCACTCTCAGAAAACACTGCAGTGATTACAGGTTTACTTCTCCCTGAGAGCAACCTAATCAATGTTTTCTTCACTCAACATAAAATGACTGAGACCAAGGACACTTTGTCTTGAAGTTCCAGTGGAAAGGAGTCACACGTGCTGTAGATAAAAGGCTACAGAGAAAGGCTTTTGGGACTTTACACTAACTTTCATAGCAGAAAAAATTTTTTAAAATAGCACACTGTCTATGGATTGTCACACTAAAGCTTAACTAGCAGAATATATATTCTGGTGATCCCCCTGCCAGATTAACAGCTGTCTTAGTTTAACCTACTATGACACAGAATGCATTATGTAACAATAGACATTTATTTCTCACAGTTTTTGAGGCTGGAACTCTGAGATCACAGTGCCAGCATGGTCTGCATTGGTGAAGGCCATATTCTTGATTTACAGATGGATGCCTTCTTGCCACCCTGTGCCCACATAGTGGAGAGGGAGCTGACTCTGACATTTCTGCTTACATTTCTTCTCCCATTCACGAGGGCTCTACTCTCATCACCTAATCACCTCCCAAAGATACTACCTGCTAATACCATATCATTAGGGGAGCACTGTACATCTTTAAATCTGGCTATGGGTCTTTTAAATGGGGCTAGAAGAATCCTCTCTGGCATTCTGACACAGTTTGATGCGAACAGAAAGTGCCAGGGAGTTAATAACCCAGGGCTGATACTTGCCCAATTCACAATGGAATCCAGTAGACAAATACTTTTCTCTTCCTTGTAGGCAGACAGTCCTGAGGCCCATTCTACAAGCTTCTCAGAAAGAACATCACAGGGACACCAAACACTAGTTACCCATAGTAACTAGTAATGGATTGAATTTTCCTCGTCTCTTTAACACTTCCTTGTACCTCACTTTTGTTCCTTGGAATCACAACATAAAATAATCTGCACACAAATGAAGCTCTGTTTTTTGGGGAGAGACTAGCTATTAACTGGGCCCCATCACTTTCACTTAAAGTATATACACCACTCCCCAAAAACATCACCTCACTGTTCTCCCTTCCCACGCTGCCTTTTTTCTGCTTTACATATTATGCATATTTTTCTAGATTATTAAATACCATTCTAGGACTTCCCTATTGGCACAAGTGGTTAAGAATCTGCCTGCCAATGCTGAGGACATGGGTTCGAGCCCTGGACTGGGAAGATCCCACATACCGCGGAGCAATTAATCCTGTGCGCCACCATTACTGAGGCTACACTAGAGCCCACGCACCACAACTACTGAGCCCGCCTACTGCAACAACTGAAGCCTGTGTGCCTAGAGCCCGTGCTCCGCAACAAGAGAAGCCACTGCAATGAGAAGCCCGTGCACCACAACAAAGAGTAGCCCCCGCTTGCCACAACTAGAGAAAGCCCATGTGTAGCAACGAAGATCCAACACAGTCAAAAATAAATAAATAAAAATTTATATAAAAGATATGCTTCTACAATGTCAATGACTAAAATGGTCTCATAATGAACAGGTTAATTTGAGGATGATTAGAGTTCATGCCCCAATTTCAAGCATCAAATGAGCAAGTCTGAAATAATTAGTTTATAATAAACTTCCACATGGGGCATGTCTTATTCTATATCATGAACATGTTAGGAATTCCAGAAGTTATGTATAATTCCAATCCTAATTTTGATTTCCCTAGGACTGTCTTTTTTTTTTTTTTTTTTTTTTTTTTGCGGTACGCTGGCCTCTCACTGTTGTGGCCTCTCCCATTGTGGAGTACAGGCTCCGGATGCACAGGCTCAGCGGCCATGGCTCACGAGCCCAGCCGCTCCGCAGCATGTGGGATCTTCCCAGACCAGGGCATGAACCCGTGCCCCCTGCATTGGCAGGCGAACTCTCAACCACTGCACCACCAGGGAAGCTCAGGACTGTCTTTTGAGAAACTCTCCTGGTGATCCTAACTGTAATGTTCCATATGTATTTAATTCATTACTGACCTCCTGATGTACAAAAACACAGCAGCTACTGTAAAAGGGAAGACTCAATTCTGACTCCATGTTGGATCTGTTTCTTTTACTTTTCGTTTGCTTTTGTTATAATCAGTCTATAGCTGTAAGCATCCTGCCTGAATATTAAAGTGTCTTTGTTCAGCTCACAGGGAGACACTCTGACCCTGCCCACCTGTGAATGGCTGCAGAAAAGAAGAAGTTAACACATCCCCTCCCGATGCTGGCCAAGCCAGGCAAAACCAATGGGCTTTTACTTTACTTCCTCACTTCCTCCCCATCTCTGTTCTGTAAAAGAAACCAGCAAACAGACCCGGGTAAGATGGTGTTTCAGGGACCCTAGTTCGCCATCTTCTTGGTCTGCTGGCTTTTCGAATAAAGTCGTATTCCTTGCCTCAACACCTTGTCTCCTGATTTATTGGCCTGTAACAAATTTAGCTTAGCCAGCCAGGAGCCTCGCTGCTAGTGGCTAGCTGGCCCCAGTCAGGTGATATTGATTGGGGCAAGGCCCTAACAGCTGCCGGGACCATGTGTCCTGAGGATCTTCCCTTCAAAATTCTCGGAAGCAGCACTGGCTACCCCAGCCCTTGGCAGTTGAAGCAAGAAACCGAAAAACTTACCTGATAAAAGGCAGGTGTATTATAATTAAAAAGTTAGATTTGATCACACTGCATAGAATTCTTGGCACCTGGAACTATTATACTATTCCAGAAAATCAAGGTCATTTTGTAAGATACACATGAGCCATGAATGGCTTTTCTTTCTACTCTTTTTTAAGTGGTCAATTCTCTCAAATTGTACTAGAAGTGCTTGTTGAAAACAATCAACAACATTTTCATCCATCTGAGAAATAAATGAATATACAGAACAGAGATCTGAAACTTTTACTTAACCCTGCATATAGATTTGTTAGAGGCTCTCATAATTAATAATGAAACCGAGAAGGACCCAGTGGGGCTCCTGAGCATGGAAGCCTTTTTGTCCCCAGTTTCTAGTAGGCAAGACTCCAGCCTCCATGACCTTCCCTGAGTTCCAGAGGGCAAATTTTAACAGTTGCTAATCAAGGGAGGAGCAGCCAAGAAACCACCTGAGGCAAGATCAACGGGACCTAGGGGCAAGACGGAAATAAAGATGCAGAGCTACTAGAGAATGGACCTGAGGACACAGGGAGGGAGAAGGGCAAGCTGGGATAAAGTGAGAGAGTGGCATGGACATATATACACTATCAAACGTAAAACAGATAACTAGTGGGAAGCAGCCGCATAGGACAGGGAGATCAGCTTGGTGCTTTGTGACCACCAAGAGGGGTGGGATAGGGAGGGTGGGAGGGAGACGCAAGAGGGAAGAGATATGGGGATATATGTATATGTATAGCTGATTCACTTTATTATAAAGCAGAAACTAACGGACCATTGTAAAGCAATTATAGTCCAATAAAGATGTTAAAAAAAGGTGGGGGGGGCTTCCCTGGTGGCACAGTGGTTGAGAGTCTGCCTGCCAATGCAGGGGACACGGGTTCGTGCCCCAGTCCGGGAAAATCCCACATGTCGCGGAGCAGCTGGGCCCGTGAACGATGGCCGTTGAGCCTGCGTGTCCGAAGCCTGTGCCCCGCAATGGGAGAGGCCACAACAGTGAGAGGCCCGCGTACCGCAAAAAAAAAAAAAAAAAAGTTAAAAGTAGGATCTCTCTGGCTATCTTAAATTTCCTATGTTACAGAAAACCTAGAATACATTGATTATATATATATATAATGGTACCTATATGGAGTAAGGGAAATAAAAGTACCTTCTCTTTTAATCACATTATTTCTTCTTTGTACAATTCCAGTTAGAGGCCTCTTGTAAAAAAAAAATCCTATCAATTCAATTAAAGTACCCTCAAACTTGTGTTTGTTAATTCTTACAAATACACTCAACTTTCCTTATTTGTAGATTCTATATTTCAAATTTATAATTTGCCTACTCAATAAAATTTATTTATAACCTCAAAATCAATACTCCTGGGCTTCCCTGGTAGTGCAGTGGATGGGAATCCACCTGCCAGTGCAGGGGACATGGGTTTGAGCCCTGGTCCGGAAGATCCCACATGCTGCGGAGCAGCTAAGTCCGTGCACCACAACTACTGAGCCTGTGCTCTAGAGCCCGCCAACCACAACTACTGAAGCCGGCACACCTACAGCCCATGCTTTACAACGAGAAGCCACGGCAATGAGAAGCCCATGAACCACAACGAAGTGTAGCCCCCGCTCGCCACAACTAGAGAAAGCCTGTGCACAGCAGTGAAGACCCATAGCAGCCAAAAATAAATAAATAAATTTTTAAAAAAATCAATAGTCCTGGGCCTCCCTGGTGGCGCAGTGGTTAAGAGTCCGCCTGCCGATGCAGGGGATACGGGTTCGTGCCCCGGTCTGGGAGGATCCCATATGCCGCGGAGCGGCTGGGCCCGTGAGCCATGGCCGCTGGGCCTGCGCATCCGGAGCCTGTGCTCCACAACGGGAGAGGCCACAACAGTGAGAGGCCCGCATACCGCAAAAAGAAAAAAAAAAAAAAAAGAAAAAAAAATCAATAGTCCTGTGGCTATTCAGTCATCACATAGCAGCAAAAATTTTTATGCATCTGATATTAATGTTCCCAGATAAAGGCGGGTGACGATCTGCCTTTATATTTCCCCTGCCATACTATCAAAAGGAGTCATTTTCAGGATATCGAGTGGCATATTCTATTCTTTTTTTGATTTTTGGTTATGATTTTGCTATTTAAAATAGATCCCAAGTAAAGTGTTTTAAGTGCTGTGTAGTGTTCTTAAACACAAGAAGGCCGTGTCACTTTGAGAACTTACGTCTTCAATAAGCATCATTCAGACGTGAATCTTATAGTTCTGCTGCCCTTGAGTTCAATGTCAATCAAAAATATATATTAAATAAAGTATCTTTGAACAGAAACACACATGAAAGAAGATTATGTATTGATGGGTTCAAAAGTACAACCAGAGGCTTGCAGGGTCCTAACCCAGTACTTCCTGTACATCAGCATTTGTTAACTCAGTGCTCATGGCAACTCCTTCTAACATAACTATTGTAAATAACAAGGGCTGACCACAGAAATATGCCCAAAGCACAAGACTACTTACTTTAGGAAATTTAAACATTAACAATAATTGTTTTTCTTTTCTGTAATTCCTGAATGGTAAAGGGCAAAAAGAAAATCATTTTAAACACAAAAACTCACGTGTCTGAAATGCTGCATTCAGTGCATGTCAAGGCATGCTATACAAAAAATTAATTTTATTGTAGTCTGTAAAAAGAAAACAAAAGAGGAACAAGAAACAAAAACACAACACAGGACAAAAGTCTTCTTAAATCAAATTCTATTTGTGTGAATTCAGCAAAATAATTTCTATCAAACAAAACAGCAAAATATTTAATAATATTGGATGGGCTATATTTGTTTGCAGGGATATTTGGTTTTTAGATAGGTTCCACCGTACCACCAGGGAAGCCCACCAATTCTTTTTTAAATATAGTATTTACTCACAAGTTTCCTGGAATCCTGAAACAAATTTTTATTCTAAAATAGTACTTCAGAATTATATCAACTAACTTGAAATTTATTATTTAATTAAACTCACAACAATAAGAGTTTTGGAATGGAAGAGAAACAGGGATAATTTTGCTCTCAAGTAAAATAGTGACTGACTAGAAAATCATCCAGACATCTTGGTACAATGGTATTTCAAACTACTGTGGGACCCTGATGATGTTCACTTCATCAGGCTGCAGTTGAAGCAAAATTTTAGAAGCTTCACCTAATAAAACTATATCAAAAAACAAAACAAACGCACCAAATACAGACTTCTCTTATGCTCCCCACATTCTGGTATGGCAAAATTTTGCATATTTAATATTTTTAAATCCCTATTATCAATATTTTCACATTCTGTATACCACCAAAGAGATTGAACTGTCAAACATTAAATAAGAAGAAAATATGTGTAACCAAAAACTGCTTGTTTGTCACATCTCCCCTTGTTTTATTTATTCTTGGTATAAGAAATAATAGCTCTGGGCAATACAGCTGTCACTTTGAGGAAACTGCTGTCATTGAAGTAAATTTGTCCTCACTGGTTACACAAACTTAGTGTGAAGCCAAGCTAAATGTTATAGCATTACTACAGCTGTAAAGTGATTAATGTATTATCAGAATAAAAAGGTAATGAAAAATATGCAGAAACAGTGTTATTACATCATCAATTTTCAGATATCATCCATGTAATTCAAAGCCTTACATGGCTCCAGTAACTAAGAGTTAACAAAAAGCTACTGGTGTGATTGATATGAATAGCCTCTTTCAATGTTACCTTTTTTCTTCTTTATTTTGGTAAAGGATTTGATCCAATTGCCACAAAGCTGAAAATACTGGTTGCCAAATGCAGCACACAGAAAAAAATTATTTTTTTGTAGAACTCTAACATTCATCAAAAAAATTTTCTTGCCTAAGAATTAAGTCAAACATTAATATATTATATACACCTCTGCCATTTACATATTGCTATCAGCCATTTATTACAAAACATTATACACTTTCTCCTGCAGGTGGCTCACATACTGACAGCAAATTTCTGCAGATGAAACAATGAATCAACTCTCCACTCCGTGCTGAACAATTTCTCTAGTTTTAAATACTAGCCAAATATAGAAGTTTGGACTGTAAGGCCTAAGTGCCTGGTCTTAAAGGAACCAGTTAATTATGGGAATTTCACTGATCCTTCATTTGAGATGAGGATACTTCTTCATTGCCTTCATAATTTTCTTGTGGTCGTTGGCTAGTTTTCTGATGGTTGTTCAAGTGATGTGCTGCTGGCCCTGTATACGGCTGCCCATGCACGTGATTATTCTGAGAAGGTGAAACAGATCAGCATGTCAGACTTTTCAAATGAAAATGAAAAATCATGGCGTAAAGTCTGTCTAAAAGTAGGCATGAGTCTTTTTTCCTTGGGGTGGGATTCAGCAATCTCTGATTTTAGCAAGTGTCTGCAGATGATCTGAGGGATGTTAAATTTCGGAACCACTGCCTTAAAATATCTGAATTAGTCTCGTTTATGGTTTAATTGAGGAAAATCTTTCCAGAAACTTGTTTTTGAATGAAAGTTTCTTCAGATAAAACTTTTTCATCAGTTATCATTCTTTCTTTCCATCTACTTAAGTCAATCAAACTGTTAATTTTAAAAGATATTCTTATTGCAACTAAATATTGCATAGAAGTTACCAAGACACTTCCATCCTTAATATTATTTCAATAGTTATTAATTTTACGTTAATGTGTTCATCACACACTTTTATTAAATACTATAGCTTTTAGTAGAAGAGGGCTGCTTAGTAGAGAAAGAAAATACTACCGGGTCAGTCAAAACATGTTGTTACATGACCCCACTCCAACCACTCTTCTTCTTGTCCAAGTTATTCTAGATAGTCCCTTTACTACTTTACAGTCACAGGTAGTGAGTTACAAAATATTTAAGAAAAATTAAGTAAATAATTTTTAAGTAAAGCACAAAAATCTGGGGTATAATGAAAACAAGCAAACTCCTGTTTACCTGTTGATAGTGAGATCCAGATGAATGAGGATATAATGGGGCATCTTCTGGTGGAGATGATTCATGCTCATCTGGGGCATCTTGGTCATCTGGCTCCTAATATTAAAATATTTAAGAGAGATTAAGAATGTGATTATAAAGCAACTTTAAATTTATTTTTAATCTTTAGGAATAAATTTTTTTCAAATCTGTAAAGCTGACCTGTTTAGCATTTTTCATTTATTGCAGATAAAATAATTCACAATTAGAGAAAAAGTTTGATTCACCTAGATATATGAGTTTCAGACATTTTCACAGAAATTTCTCCAAATTAACTCTAACAAAGGAGTCAGCATGCTTCTCTGATTACTTGGGAACAACCAACACTAAACGTTAAAGCCAATAAAACTGCATGACAAATTTTTTTACACAATAAACACTAGCCTATAAAAAATTACTTCTCTTTCTTCCATTTTTATCTGCTGCCCATTAGTGGCTTTTTTTTACCTCTTCTGGACAGAGTTCACAAGCTTTTGCCAGTGTCATCCTAGCACTATGTGATCTCTCTAAGAAATAACCATTTGATGTTTCATTGCTTTGCACTGGAGGAGACCAATTATTGTAAGTGTACTGAGGATTGCCAGTGTATGGTCTTCTTTCAAGTTCATCTCCAAGCCATTCCACTGCCCAGGTCCACTTTCTTTTAAGATCTCCATTACCCTTGAAAAGAAAATAAAATTGTTTATGAAAGAATTTGGAATAATTTTTATGTTAGCTTAAAATGCTGACTCCAAACTTTCATGATTCTTTTCTTACAAAGCACCCCTTATTATGATTCAGATTGTTACAAAATTATAATAAAAAATTCTCACCTGTAATATTTGGTAAGCAACTGGACAACTGCTAAAGAGAGCTACCATACATTTTATACACTGGTATGCTCTTTTTTGATAGTGATTCTTAGAGCGCTGGATAGTATCGAACAACCCATCTCGATCATCTGGGATTCCTTTGAGTGAATTATGAATTCTAGAAAAGAACCAGTTACATAAATTTGCGGTATCTCTTAGCTAACATTCTGGAGCCTACTGACTGCCATTCAATACACATTTTGATGTAATTATCTAATCTATTTAACTGTATAGTTAAATTACTAAGAAGGTACCATTAGTAAACCCACTTCATGGATGAGAAAACAAGTAAAGAAGTCAAACAACTAATGTCATATAGCTAGCAAGCTGGTGAGCTAAGTCTGACTCAAGAGTCTGTCTGTAGTCCTATGAAATTATTATCAATCTGAAGTGATTTCCCTATACTGTAATTTAAATGAACAATTAAGGATACTAATACTAAATTGTTCTCATTAAAATTAACTATAAACTATGTCTTCATGAATGCCCCAGCTGAGAACATATTTACTTGTAGTTAGAGCATTACTTCAAGACTGCACTTCAGAGTGTAAAGTCTAGTTTCTATGAAAGTGATATAATCTGGCAGTACAAAATTAACTTGAATTCTAATCAACATGGTGGGTAAAGCCATTTTCACTGCCATGAACTGGCTGAATTGCTAATGATCAATGATTTCATTTCAGCTCTAGCCAAACCTCAACATAACATTTTATATAGCCAATGGAGTCCTGTTCTCCTTAGTGGCCAATTAAATTTATGGGTAAAAATGTGCCTTCTGTAGTATCAGTAACTGAACATGAAGTATCTAGAAAAAATTATCTTGCATACCATTTGTTTTACTTAACAGGATATTATTATATTCCAAACCAAAAGCAGGGCTTTTTCTTTTGTTTACATGTTTCTGTTTTGCAGTACACACATCCATATAAATCTTGTTCGGAAAATATTTCGGTAATTTTTCTTTTTTTTTGGCCGTCACAGTCGGCATGTGGGATCATAGTTCCCCGACCAGGGACTGAATCCACACCCACTAGCATTGGAAGCGTGGAGTCTTAACCACTGGACCTCCACAGACATCTGAGTAACTTTTCGAAGTCTAATCATTCCAGACAGAAAAAATAACATGCATAGGCACTGTTTAGCTGTAAACACTTATAGTATATATTCTATTTTTATTCTTTAGTTTTAATTGATAACAAAGTGATACTCACTTTGTTATCTGCCACATTAGATATTTCTGCCACATCATCATTAATATCAACTACTTTTTTAAGCCATTATAATCGATATTGTTTTTGCCCACTTTGTTCTGTTGCCAGTGACAGTGCTTGGCACAAAGTAGACGCTTTGTAAATATCTTTTAAGTACTGTTTATTAAATAAACCAAATGGTCATTTTACAAAACACTTCACATTTAAGCTAATAACAATCCCATACTAATTTGTTCACAAAAGCTCACTACTGTGCACATGAACCCAATATTTATACCTTTACATTATCACTTCTTTGAGTGAAACTTGAAGGCTAGGATGAGACTGATGAGTTTAAAGCATCTGTAAGAAGTCACACGGGAATTCCCTGGTGGCGCAGTGGTTAAGAATTTGCTGCCAATGCAGGGCATGTAGGTTTGAGCCCTGGTCCAGGAAGATCCCACAAGCTGCAGAGCAACTAAGCCTGTGCACCACAACTACTGAGCCCACATGCCAAAACTACTGAAGCCTGCGCGCCCTAGAGCCCGTGCTCCGCAATGAGAGAAGCCACCACAATGAGAAGCCTGCGCACCACAACAAAGAGTAGCCCCTGCTCGCTGCAACTAGAGAAAGCCCACACGCAGCAACAGAGACCCAACACAGCCAAAAATAAATTAATGAATTAAAAAAAAAGTCACATAGTAAATAACATAGGCTTAAGTTCTTTAGAAAAATAATGAGTAAAAATTAGATCCTATTAAAACAGACTCTAAAAGTATCCAATTCTGTCAAGATACTGAAATAGGTACTAAATAATAAATGAATATAGGTTGTAACATTTTTGTTTCACGGTAATTTGTTTCTGATTAACACTATTTTGAAAACACTGATTTTGATTTGCTGGAAATTTAAGATGCTAAATTAGTTGAGAATTAGAAAATATTAATTTAAGAAGTAATGTATTTCCAGTCTCCCTTAAATACCTGATTAAAGTGATTTATCATTAAACACTGTGTTCTACAAATTTATTAAAAACTTAAATTTTTTCATTTCTATTATTTATTTAAAAATTAAGATTTTACTGGTTGTTTTGAGGATCAATACACAGACACTTCAATTTGTACACAATTCTTAACATTATGTACCAAAAATCTAAAATATCATGTAGTTGTGATTCTTTTAACAGTTATTCCAGTGACCTTCCAGCTTAAAATTTGGAGGCAAATTTTCCTTAACAGAATATCAAGTACCAATAACTACATATTATAAAAATTAATTAATTTATTTATTAATTAATTTTTGTGTATGTTGGGTCTTCATTGCTGCGTGCAGGCTTTTCTAGTTGCAGTGAGCAGGGGCTTCTCTTTATTGCGGTGCGTGGGCTTCTCACTACGGTGGCTTCTTTTGTTGTGGAGAATGGATCTTGGTGTGTGGGCTTTAGTAGTTCTGGCACGCGGGCTCTAGAGCACAGGCTCAGTAGTTGTGGTGCACGGGCTTAGTTCCTTTGCAGCATGTGGGATCTTCCCGCACCAGGGATGGAACCTGTGTCCCCTGCACTGGCAGGTGGATTTTTAATGGCTGCGCCACCAGGAAGTCCCCAATATCTTGAAATACTGACATGTTGTTATATCATAAGTCCCACTAATTCACAAATTTAATATCATACACACTACATACTCAAACTGTCTATCGTTCACACACATTAACAAAGTTACTAGGAAAACTGGACTACCATTACCAAAGATGTTACAGAGTGCACAAAATTTTGAAGGTCATTTTCACATTTTTCTTTTGCTTATCAGAATGACTAATAGGTGGCAATATGTATACATATAAGTCCCTGTGGGGAGAAAAGTGAGGGTCAAGTGGTAGATTCGGGAAACTAATTCTATATCAGTATTCTTAGGCTGAGTTTTACTGCAAAGAACACAGCAGAATTTTGGGAAGAACTCTGAAGGTCTGCTGGTAGGTAGGATAACCTTAGTTCAAAAAAGTTACTGTTGACTCCTCATATACTAATAAAACTTCTAACAGGCTAAGGATTAGTGTTAAATACCTAAATGTTACTTAGTGTAATGAATTAAAAAACAAGCAAATGTAGTCTTAAATTACTATTAATGGAACTTAAAAACTTATCAAAAGCCTATGTTAGTCTTCTTAAGTTAAAAAAAGTAAAAAACATTAGGTACAAGGAAAAAGACTACTAATAAGCATGAAACTGCAGTTTTAAGAAAAAATAAAACTGTGATAGGGAAAACATTCATTTTGTTATGTTATATTTTTAAGATTAAGCATTTAATAGAGATGCAAGAAGTAAAAA
Organism: Mesoplodon densirostris; assembly: GCF_025265405.1. Classification (NCBI taxonomy): domain Eukaryota; kingdom Metazoa; phylum Chordata; class Mammalia; order Artiodactyla; family Ziphiidae; genus Mesoplodon; species Mesoplodon densirostris. The sequence continues at coordinate 208,609 of NW_026778236.1, read as the reverse complement.
TATATTCGGCTACTAGAAATTTCAGTTATTTCTAGAACCTAGAAAAATGTAATTATTGTGGTAGCAAAAAGTGTATCCACCTGTGAGTCTGCCAAGAATCCTCTATTAGTAAAATCTCCAGAAGTAGATCCAAATATGGCCGAAGTTCATAGGTGTATGAATACGCAACCTAAAGACAGGTAAAACATAACTGAATTTCTTATTTAAAGGAATAATTAAATTTCAGGCATACGAATGTTTATTTTCCTTTAACCTGCCAGAGAAGTTCACTGAGGACAGTAGACGAGAACTGAGGATTCTCCCAGCAGCAAAACCGAAGCAATTTGATGGTTTCCTCTGAGTTACTGCAGTCTTCAATAATTTTCTTCACATAACTTGTTCTCACAAATAAAATGTCTGCCACATTCTGCTGAATTGGCATTATAGGCTGTGATAAATTAGGGTCACCAAAAGGACTGGGAAGAGGGGGATTACCTAGAATAGATTTGTCATCAATGAAAAGCCAATACACTTCTTTGCAAAACTGCAATACTAAATTTTTTATTAAAAACAAAATTATAAATTAAGTGTCCTAAGCACAATGAAACATTCATTAAAATGATCAGATACACTAAGATGCAAAAATATAAATGCTGAATTGAAGACAAAAAAAAAAAAGTTAAAATTCTTACACCATTTCATAAATAAGGGATTTATCATAGTAGGTGGTAAATTTTGAAAAAGGTCTCTTGTAAACATGTAAAAAAAAAGCTAATGGTTTTAAAAGATAATAAAGCATATAGTCTTTTACTTTATTTTTATAAATGTCAGGATATTAATTTAGCACTACAAAAGCCTAGCATTCCTTTTAAAGTACTATAAATAATGGAACATTCTACTTTACCGCTGATTGAAGACTGCATTCTTGATGAGACATTGCAACAGCGGATCAGCTGAGACACTACTGAGTATAACTTGCCTAATTCAGCATACTGATATTTGATTGGAGGACCTGGACCTTCATCTAAAGACACAAGCATAAAGGTAGCAGGTACACTCAATTTCAGAAGCTGTGTCTTTTCTGCAACACCTGTATAAAAGGGACAAGAATAATGTTTAGGAAAAACAAGCAAAAATAGTAAGAATGGCAGGTTCTGCTTTAATAAAAAAGTAACTATGTATAGCTCCCTACAGTTTTTATGATTAAAGCTCATCTCCTTTGATTAGACTGCACAAATACAGATAAAACAAAAAATACGCCGATTTAGTTAAAGTAAATTAAAAACAAATGTATTTATTTTTGGCTGCATTGGGTCTTTGTTACTGCACGCAGGCTTTCTCTAGTTGCAGAGAGTGGGGGCTACTCTTGGTTGTGGTGCGCGGGCTTCTCATTACGGTGGCTTCTCTTGTTGCGAAGCGTGGGCTTTATGCGTGTGGGCTTCAGTAGTCGTGGCATGCAGGCTCAGTAGTTGTGGCTCACAGGCTTAGTTGCTCTGCAGCATGTGGGATCTTCCTAGACCAGGGCTCGAACCCTGCATTGGCAGGTGGATTCTTAACCACTGCACCACCAGGGAAACTCCTAGTTAAAGTAAATTTAATTATTCTAACTGTGAAGTAGTGATCATGACTCTGGCATTCCAATTATATAAAGCCCTAGAGAAAAGCACACTTTGTAGGACCTAGAGAGATCACAGGAGCCTAGATATTGTCTCTCAACAAAATAAGGGAAGATGAGAAAGACAGAAACTATGCTAAATGAGAAACAAGGTAATCTACCATTCTTTTTTTTTTTGTAAACTACCATCTTCTCTTTTTCCCCTCTCTAGAGAAAAATTTTTTGGAAAAAAAAAAGCCTAAATTTCCTGTTGCTTTGTTCTCTAATTTTCCCATTCCTCATTCTCATTTTAGTTTCTCTCCCAAACTTGGTTTGAAGCTAAAAAACAGTTCTCAAATTTAACTATTTCCTTGTTCTTGAATCTTTTACTTGGGATTCTGTCTCTTCCATTTTCTATTTCCTCCCTCCTTCTGTCTGTCTTTTCTTATTTCCTCCCTTTTCTATTTCTTACTCTTAACAGTGGATTTGTTTTTTCCAGCTCTTAGAAGATGTTTTTCCCCAAAGTTCTCATTCTACACTATCTCTTAATACTGCTTACTTTCCTGTGACTAAATATATAGTCATTATAGAATCTATAATCATTCATATAGTTGACTCCAAATTTTGGATGTATGTATCTCACTGTTTATTGGAGTTCTTTGCTAAGGTGTACAACATATTTTTAAAATTTAATCCACCCAGATAGGTTCCTATTCCTATGTTTCCTCTCAGTAAATGGCAACACAGTTCTCTTAGTTCCTCAAGTCACACCTTGGACATATGTCTTCTCCCTGCTCCATTCATTCAAATATCCAATCACCAAGGTCTGCTGATTCTCTCATAAAAACTCCTAAATCTTTCAAGTGTTATCTTCCTTATTGCCCACTCCATAACATAAGTCAATAATGATATCTGTCTATAGATTATACTACAATCTCTAGTCTTAGACAACTGTAATCCATTCTACACTATAGCAAGTGTAATCTTTCTTTCTTTTTTTTTTTTTGCAAGTGTAATCTTTCTAAGGTAAACCTTGCTAAAAATGTTATAATGGCTCTCAGTGCCCACACAACACCTGCAAAAAGAGCAGGTCAATCACCTATCTCGTATCTTTCACCAGATCATGTCACACAAAAAAACGTTCATGTTGTCCAGTGAGCCAAGTTATGTTATGCCAAGTCTTTGCATCTACCGTTCACTCTGTTTACAAATTCCCTGCAACACTTTCTCCAATAAATTTACTCTCTTTTTAACAGTCTCTTCAATAAGTGGTGCTGGGAAAACTGGACAGCTACATAGAGAAGAACGAAATGAGGACATTCTTTAAAACCATTATACAAAAATAAACTGAAAATAGATTAAAGGCCTAAATGTAAGCCTGGATATTACAAAACTGCTAGAGGAAACAAAGGCAGAACATTCTGACATAAATCATACCCATATTCTTTTGGATCAGTCTCCTAAAACAAAGGCAATAAAAGCAAAAATAAACTAATGGGACCTAATTTAATTCAAAAGCTTTTGCACAGCAAAGGAAATCATCCACAAAATGAAGACAACCTCCTGAATGGGAGAAAATATTTGCAAATTATGTGACCAGTAAGGGGTTAATATCCAACATATACAAATAGTTAATACAACTCAACATCTAAAAAACAACTCGATTCAAAAATGGACAGAAGAATTGAATAGACATTTTTCGAAGGGGGACATTCAGGAAGTCAAAAGGCCACAGGAAAAGATGCTCAACATCGCTAATCATCAGGGAAATGCAAATTAAAACCACAATAAGATATCACCTCACACCTGTCAGGATGGCTATCGACAGAAAGATAGCAAATAACAAATGTTTGCAAGAATGTGGAGAAAAGGGAACCCTCCTACACTGTTGGGAATGTAGACTGCTGCAACCACTATGAAAAGTTTGGAGGTTCCTTAGAAAACTAAAAACAGAAATACCATATGATCCAGCAATCCCACCCTTGGGCATGTATCTGGAGAAAACCATAATGCAAAAAGATACATGCGGCCTAGTGTTCATAACAGCTCTATTTACAATAGCCAAGGTACAGAAACAACATAGATGTCCATCGGCAGAGGAATGGATAAAGAAGATATGCTACATGTATACAATGGAATAATATCAGCCATAAAAAAGAATGAAATAATGCCATTTGCAGCAACATGGATGGACCTGGAGATTATCATACTAAGTGAAGTCAGACAGAGAAAGAAAAATACTGCAAGCCACAACTACTGAGCCCACGTGCCACAACTACTGAGCCCACGTGCCACAACTACTGAAGCTCGTGCACCCAGAGCCCATGCTCCACAACAAGAGAATCCACCGCAATGAAAATCCCGCGCACCACAACGAAGAGTAGCTCCTGCTCACCGCAACTAGAGAAAGCCTGCGTGCAGCAACGAAGACCCAACGCAGCCAAATATAAAAAAAAAAAAGAAAAAAAAAGTTATAATCTGCAATGGATTTCAAGGATAAGTATGGAATAACTGCTTCTACTTTAGAAGAGATTAGTTCAACACTGCAATAAATGCTTTCATCATTTATTATGTAAATGCAAAGCAACACATTAAAAAGAATTATGAAAAGTCTTACCTAAATTGGCATACATTACAAACAGATTGAAATACTGTTGTAAATGACGCCCATGTTCGGAAACTTCCCTTCTCAGGAGATTTAATACTGCTCTTAATAAGTGATCGCTCAAGCTTAAGTTATCACATGCCTGTGAATCATAATTTATTATTTTATCAGCAACAAGATATAGAAAAGTATACTTCTATTTGCATTAAAAGGGTATGTTTACATAGAGGTTATTAGGCAGAAGTATCAGGTAGGAAATTATTAAATACATTTGCTTTTTGGGAAATGAAATATATAGCTTGGGTAGATTTCATTGCAGATGTTTTATACTGTTTTCGAGTGTCAGATAATAATAATAAAATAAAAACCACTTGGAGTTTTATGCTAAAAATGCTACTCAACAAAAGATTTAAATTTAGCCATTATAAAATTAAACCTTAACTGAACATACAGAATCTGAAGACTTAGTACACAGCTCCAAGTAACTGAATAAATAGAAAAAATTTTCCTTATATTTTAAAGTGCCCAATAATCAAACATTACTGTGAAACAATTTTAACGAACTCCATGATGTGTGCAAACATTTCATATATAGTATATATGTCAAACAAATACATATGTTTACTGATTTCACCTGGCAGAAAATAGAATTTACATTTAAGTATTTCATAAATAAAGAAAAGCTTTTGATTACCTGACTAGAAGGTCCTGGAGATGTGAAAGATGAAGGACAAGGCCCATCTTGCAAAGAAAAATGCGCAATAAATACTATAAGTTTTGCAAATGCACCCCTCACTTCTGCACTAGGGCACTCAAGAAGGTATTCAGAGAAACGATTTGAAACACTGAAAAGGACATTATGAGCAAACCAAAAACGTACGTTCTTGCTGTGACGGAGTAGAATGCACAGTACATCATACCTAAAACAGAAAAAAATATGAATTTACATTTAGGTGCTTCCATTTTAACTGCTACAGTGAACCAACACGTTTCTGTGAACCAAATAAAGAGGAAAGAGCTCTACAATTAATGATCTTAGTTGTTGCTGTTGTTTTTTTTTTGTCTGAGCCGCATGGCTTGTGGGGTCTTAGTTCCCTGACCAGGGCTTGAATCCGGGCCCTTGGCAATGAAAGCGGGAGTCTGAACCCCTGGGCCAAGGAGGAATTCCCGATTATAGTTGGTTTCAATACAAACTTCAGCCCTGTGACCTGATCTAGTCCGATAGTCACAAAATGAATTAAATGAGAACTGTATATTTAGGTGGATACAAACATATTAATGAACTCTTTCTGATCCAGTGATCACTCCTTAACATCTTCTAATCTGAGAGATGCTAAGAACAGTTGTTATATTAAGGTATTAAAATGTCTTCCATACTTATACAATTATAAACTTAAGACTATAATCATTTAAAAATCCTCTACCTTTTTAAACATAAGCAGATTCCATGTAGTAAAGATATAGAATATAAGTAATAGAAACAGGAGTCAAACGTTGAATAATAAAAGGCACATTAAAATTAAGCATTTTAAATACAATTTCTCTCAACATTACTACCAAGATTTTTATCCTATATTTAGAATTTGAAGTAAGATTTCCACAGTTAGGGGAAAATAAAGCAACATAATAAGGAACCATACCAACTCTAAGTACAAAGTAAATAAAATTCAAAGCCATGTACCAATCACTGGCAGGGCCACGAACTATTTTCTTGGTGTGAAATCCAGTGGTAAAGAGGAATCTAGCTGCAAGCTGAATACTAATCATTGTGATTTCTTCTGCTTCAGGCAACAAGTGATCTTGTCCTTAAATAAAAAGCACATGAACAGTCAAACACACTTTTGTTTAAATGTATTTAAACAAATGCTCCATGTTTAAAAAAATCCTTAGCCAAAAAGTAAACTTCAGCACTTACTTACCTTAGCACTTAACCAATCCATGTTTCAAACTAATGCTTAGTGAAAACTCCCATAAATTAACAGCTCTTCTATGTTTCTAGATACTGACTATATTCAAAGGTATGCGTATATTAAATACATGACTTTAAAATAACTGACACTGAATATGCTGACACATTTAAAACAAAATGAGTCTAAATAATTTTATGAAAAAAAGAAGGTAAGGGCTTCCCTGGTGGCGCAGTGGTTGAGAGTCCGCCTGCCGATGCAGGGGACACGGGTTCGTGCCCCGATCCCGGAGGATCCCACATGCCGCGGAGCGGCTGGGCCCGCGAGCCATGGCTGCGGAGCCTGTGTGTCCGGAGCCTGTGCTCCGCAACGGGAGAGGCCACAGCAGTGAGAGGCCCGCGTACAGCAAAAAAAAAAAAAAAAAAAAAGAAGGTAAAAGAATGCTGAAGTAAAGCATTAAATACATATTGATACTTGATAAACTTCTAAGTTAAATTCCAGAAACTTACCTGGAGCAGGGCTTAAGTAAACTCCGTTACACGTAAGCAGTTTTTTCACAAATTGAAAATATTCTAAACTATACTGCATTCGGTTGTGCATGAACTGCACATTTTGTTTCCACACACTTCTCTCAATGGCTGGTGACATCTGATAGGGTTTTGTGATAGTTAGCTCTGATATATATCTTATCATTTCATCATCGTGGTCTATTGTGTCCATTCGTTCATAAAGGAGTATATAAGCATTCCACCACCTTTTCTGCCTCCTGTATGACATGCGCTTCATCATATGATCAAATACTTCTCCCATGTATTCTCCACCAAAACACTGATTTTTCATTTCTTCATCATCATCCATTTTACACTCTGTTACATCTCCATCATCAAATTTATACCAGCGATTTCTCTCACCATCTTTACCATTCCTCTGAATGATGTAGGAATAATAATGTCCACCACTTGCTTGACCACTGTGTACAAGCACCCCCACAAGTCTGTATTTTGTGCTACCTGCTGTCTCACATTCAGACTGCTCATTCTGTTGTATTAACTGAACCTCTGGGTTTACATCATCTCCTTCCAGCTTTGCAACACCTGATACTGTGTAAGGTTCCATGTCCAGCTCTCGTGGAAATTCAAAATAATCATTGAATTTAATTGCACATTCTCTTTCCCAGTCATAGTCAAATCGTTTCAATTGAATAGCAAGAACAGGAGGCAATTTTTTAATTAGCAGCCGCTTTACTGTATCAACCTACAATAAATGGTAAATATTAAGTGAATGTTCTTCTATAACCCAAATAAAACAAAAGAATTTTACTACTACTTAAAACTTTATGATCATCTAAATGTATTTACGAACAGATAAATGATAACATAATCAAGATCATTCATCATTACTGACTTTTTCAAAATACTTATACCAAGCCTAAAAATATGTAATCACTCATCTGTTGCAAACTATAAAAATTAGTGTTATAAAAACTAATAACTACCAGTTTCCACACTCCCACTGCTAACTGACGTTACTTTTCTGACCTTTACTTTTATGTTAACAAATAAAATCTGCTGTAATCAAACGGAAGAAATACTGCAAGTAATAATATGCTAATGTATATAGCACTTAGTGACAGATAACATGCTAAATGCTGCATTTAATCCATACTACCTTATAAAAAAGCACTACCAAGGTTTCCACTTTAAAATACATGGATTAAGAGTGGCAAGCTGTAGAAGAAGAAACCGCCCTAGCAGAAACTCTGTCAGAGCTATAGGTATGGCTTCAGATGCCACAATCTAAATGGTGTTTAAAATCAAAGCAGTTTAGGTAATAACTTGAAGGTGAGATGGTATGGTGGGCCCAGAAAAATATTTACTACTTATCATATACTATGTATTTTCAAAGACATGTTATAGTTCCATCTCACAAAACTGTTTAAGTGTCCACAGATAAAATTAGTTGGTGGGATCTGAAAATCAGATCTGATCTTTAAAACTGCAAGTAGTTCTGAAAATCTGCTGTAAGCAAATAAAATTGGCACACAGTTGTTCTAAAGTTGAAGAATAAGTTAAAAGTATGAAAGGGGAAAAATATTTTCTGTTAGCAAATCTTCAGGTTTGAAGAATTCAATGGCAATGTGTTTCAGGGCAGAAATGGAAAGTAACTGTGCAACTTTTAAACTACAAGAAAAAGTGATGTTAAGTTATTGTGACTTCTAAAATTAACCACCCAATTAAAAGGACTTTTCCTAATTTATTATTATGATTAGTTTTTTTCAGTATTGTTTCCTTGACAAATCTTTTAATCAGTTATCATCTTGACTGCCACTGTAGCAAAGCAGAGGTAAAATCTGAGATTGAAAACAATTTTTATGTCTTCCAACTATGTTAAATGCAATCATATTTACTAAAAAACAAACAATACATACCTTTTTATCACATTTTTCACAATGATACGCATTTGCACCTTCCAATAAATCTCCTTTGATATATTGTTCCAAAGAATCAAGAAGGTTTTGGTGATTTCTAATATCTACATTCAGAGTTGTAAAAGATTCTTCACACTCGTATCTAAAGACATTATTTAAGAAACATTAAAAGGATTTATCCCTCAGGTTTCTAAACACTGTCATAAGTTGTGAACTTGAAAAAAACACATTTGCAGTATTTACTGTACCATGTCAAATGCATTAGTCACAGTGTTATTTGTAAGTAACAGTTGTCTTTCCCTGGTCATTTACTTTGTACTGGGCAATGTAACAGTCTTTAAACATAGTATTGCTTACCTTCACCTTCAGAAAAAAACCTGCTAGAGTTATGTTATCTCTCCCTCTTTTACAGATACAGAAACTGGAGTGGGGGCGGGGGTGATGGTGAAAAGGTGACAAAGAGATTAATATGGTCCAGTTTACTACACAGAGTGTGATTTGAAGCCAGGCTTCTCTGGCCTCACTGCTTAAGTTCTTTATATTCTTTCACACAGCTACCTTTGTTATTTAAGTAGTAGTAATTCATGGCAAGGCAAAGGTAAACATTCATCAAGTTTAGAAAAAAGGCTATTTATGAACTAAATTTTTAAATGTTCCTCCACTTGCATAATGCAGAATAGCAACTAATATTTTGGCACTTAGATGCCAAGTTCTAGCCTAATGCACAAGTTCAACTATCTAACATACTTGTATGTCTCTAGTATTCGGTTCTACAAAGTCATAAAAAAAATTTGTAAAAAGAGTAAGTGATGTGGGATGGAGTGAGCAACCCACATTGTGATGATTTTCTACAAAAGGGGTTTTCAGGAATTTCTGATGACACACTAATAAACTCAGAAAACGTATCAACCATTAAATCCACTGATCCAACCAATATATCAAGAGTACCTGGGAATCCCCTGGCAGTCCAGTGGTTAGGAATCCGTGTTTTCGCTGCCGCAGACCCGGGTTCAATTCTGGTCAGGGAATTAAGATCCCACAAGCCGCATGGCACAGTCAAAAAAAAAAAAAAAAAAACAGTGCCCACCATGTGTAGAGCATATGGGATATTATGTTTTAGGCAGTCCTTCATATTTAGAAACTTGTAATTCAGAAAGACAAAACACAGAAGTATTTATGAATGGCTTATTACACATGTTTCTACTGTGATAGAAATCTGTCCACAGAGGAGAAAAAGGTCTTAGGAGATAAACTGAAATTAACAGTTTCTTTTGCAACTTGGGACACCCTAAAAAAAAAAGTTCTATAATACCAGAAAGACTTGAGACTCTTACATACTCCTAAAATGTCTAGTAAGGCTAATTTTGTTGGAATGTGTACTTCATTTGCACAAGACACTTCCATTTGGCAGAGCAAAAGAATTCACAAGTAACTCTGACTAAAAAAACTGAGGACTGATAAGAACACATGACAAAGAGTTGGATTTTTACTGTTCACCTAATGTAAAATATCTTTCATAAGAATACAAAGTTGGCCAAGCTAGATGAATAAATGAGTCCCCATCTTCCAAACTAATGGCACTGTAACATCCTAAGAGTTTCTCATTTATGTGAGATTACCTTTCCTCAACTCATTTCCCTAATTTCAAAAAAATCTGCTTTATCCACTTACACCAAACTAATGTTTACAGAATAACAGAGTGGCTTTTATTTTATTTTAATTAATTAATTAACTTTTGGCTGCACTGGGTCTTTGTTGCTGCGCATGGGCTCTCTCTAGTTGCGGCGAGTGGAGGCTACTCTTCATTGTGGTGCATGGGCACCTCATAGTGGTGGCTTCTCTTGTTGTGGAGCATGGGCTCTAGGTGCTTGGGCTTCAATAGCTGTGGCACGCTGGCTCTAGAGCAGGCTCAGCAGTTGTGGCACATGGGTTTAGTTTCTCCACGGCATGTGGGATCTTCCCAGACCAGGGATCGAACCTGTGTCCCCTGCAATGGCTGGTGGATTCTTAACCACTGTGCCACCAGGGAAGTCCCTAGAGTAGCTTTTAGAAAATATTCTTATTTTGATGATTTGGGTGAGAAAGAATTTCCTTTCTGTGTTACGTGAATGTGTAACAAGAAGTCCCACACAATACGCATGATATGAGTGTCCATCGTTAAACCTTCTGAACTATTAATACTACTAACCAAGAATTATTTAATTATTTTCATTAGGAACCCATAATAAATCAATCTCTTCTAATTTGCTCCAAAACACAGAAAAATGTCTTGTCAACTCTTGCAAATGCTCTGATGTGCAAAACATATCTAACATATCTCATGAATGATAAGAATCAATGGTAATTTTAAATTTCTACAGAAAATTCCAGACCTACCAGTTATTTTCTAAAGTTACTGTTTGCTTGCTTGTTTGTTTATTTATATATATATTTAAAAGGCGCTGGGTAACTAACTAAACTCCAAACACCCCGGGAAGCGTGCTATAGATAACTAACATTTAATTAGTGCTTACTATATGCCAGCTTTCATTCGCGAGGATTTTTTTTTTTCTTTGCCGCTCTGCCCAGCTTGCAGCATCTTAGTTCTCCAACCAGGGATCAAACCTGTGCCCCCTGCAGTGGAAGTGCCGAGTCTTAACCACTGAACTACTGGAGAATTCCCTAAAGTTACTGTATTGTTGACATTTCAATTATTATTTTCATTATAACAGCCAGGTAAATATCTTTATAATAACTGTAGATTTATGAAAAAAAATCCCATTTTATTTCCTCAGATATGACAAAATATAAGAATGTAAGAGAAAAATAATGAGATACTGAGAGTAACAAGAACTAAATGCTACTGAAAAAAAAAAACAACCCACAGAACAGTGGGGTATAGCCTAAGAATGTAATATTTGGTACTCTCTGCTTTCATACATATGTATTGGTAAAAATTTTATTTATACTATTAAAAAAAGAAAGACCCATATAAAGTACATATCAAAAATGTCAATTAGTACTTACCTATGTGGGCAGCCTTGGCAAATCTTCTGATCAGCAAAGGAACCTCCCAGGACTTGACTTAGCACAGCTGGATGTCCTAAAGCTTTTAAAGCTTCATCTAAACTATCCACCAAAGAATTAAAAAACTCTAAGGCATCGTGTTGTTCACGAAGATTAACAGGTTCACCCCAAAGCCTAAGAGAAAAAAACGGAACATAACAAACTGTAGTCTCCATCCCCAGAATATCTGTATTTTATTTTTCTAAACAACAAAAATGACAATGACATTAGAAATGTAAGTTGAGGCTTTATCCATTTACACAGGTTAACCAATGTATGTTATGTATTGGGTGGCTATAGTAATGGAAGTGAAGCTCATAGTAAAATTGGTACTACAGTGCCAGGCACTCAGAATGGTGCTTCCTTTAGGAAGCAGTACAGTCATGTATTTTGAATTCAAGCAAAGAGAGCATTAACATGAGAAGGAAAACAGTCTTATGTAGATGTTGTAACGACTACTTTGTTATTTAATTCTGCTTATATTTTGGGGGCTATATTGCAAAGTTCACAGCCATTTATTCCTAACTAAAGTGATTTTTCCAAATGAAAGGAGAAACATTTGCTCTGTTCTAGAGTGAATGTATTTTCTGTAATCTGAATGGACTTAAAACTTAAGCCAGGGCTTCCCTGGTGGCGCAGTGGTTGGGAATCTGCCTGCCAATGCAGGGGACATGGGTTTGTGCACCGGTCCAGGAGGATCCCGCATGCCACAGAGCGGCTGGACCCGTGAGCCATGGTCGCTTGGCCTGTGTGTCCGGGGCCTGTGCTCCGCAACGGGAGAGGCCACAGCAGCAAGAGGTCCACCTACCGCAAAAAAAAAACCCAAAAAAAACCACAAAAAATTAAGCCAACCGAGACTTCCAATTGTGTACACAAGATGACAACCACTGCTGTAAAAGCCAAGTCATGCTGGGAGATCTAAAACATCTAATTTAATATTTACAGAATAATATACCTAAGAGAACAGAAACACAATCATTTTTAGCAAAAGACAAGCCAAATTTTAAACCTGCTAAGAAGGTTTATTTTCTTTTGTGGTGTGGTGTGCTTTTACAATTTAAAAAATTGGCTACTGATGTTAAAAATTAATTTTAAATTTACATAGAGTAACATTCGATCTTTTCGGAGCATACTATGTGATCTTTACAAATCATAGGCAGCTGTGTAACAACCACCACTATCAAGATACTAAACGGAAACTCGATTCCCCCACCAAATTTTGCAATGCTACTATGTCAGTAGTCAAACCCTTCTGGACCCCTATTTCCTTGAAACCAACTTTTTAAAGCTTCACAGTAACCCAATCAAAATACTCTTTTTTGAAGTTACATGAATTTGTTCTTTTTTCTTTCTTTTTTTTGCGGTACGCAGGCCTCTCACTGTTGTGGCCTCTCCCGTTGCGGAACACAGGCTCTGGACGCGCAGGCTCAGCGGCCATGGCTCACGGGCCCAGCCGCTCCGCGGCGTGTGGGATCTTCCCGGACCGGGGCACGAACCCGTGTCCCCTGTATTGGCAGGCGGACTCTCAACCACTGCGCCACCAGGGAAGCCCCTCTTTTAACTTTCTTTGTATTAGTGATTATAGTTTACTTTTTTCTACCATTTTATATTTTTTTAAAATTTTGAGATAATTGGAGAAATCACCTATTTTATTGCTTTACATTCACATCAGCAATAGGTGACCCATGTTCTTTGCATCCTGGTTAGCACTGAATGCGCTCATCCTTTAACTTTTTTTTTTTTTTTTTCTTTTTGCGGTATGTGGGCCTCTCACTATTGTGGCCTCTCCCGTTGCGGAGCACAGGCTCCAGATGCGCAGGCCCAGCGGCCATGGCTCACGGGCCCAGCCGCTCCGCGGCATATGGGATCCTCCCAGACCGGGGCACGAACCCGTATCCCCTGCATCGGCAGGCGGACTCATAACCACTGCGCCACCAGGGAGGCCCTTAACTTTTTTTTAAAATAAATTCATTTATTTATTTATAGCTGTGTTGGGTCTTTGTTGCTGCTTGTGGGCTTTCTCTAGTTGTGGCGAGCAGGGGCCACTCTTCATTGCGGTGTGTGGGCCTCCCATTGCAGTGGCCTCTCCTGTTGAGGAACATGGGCTCTAGGCGCACAGGCACATGGACTGAGCAGTTTAGGCTTGTGGGCTTAGTTGCCCCGTGGCACGTGGGATCTTCCCGGACCAGGGCTCGAACCCGTGTCCCCTGCATGGGCAGGCAGATTCTTAACCACTGCGCCACCAGGGAAGTCCAACCTTTTTGTTTTTTTGGTCATGCCACTATGCCTTTAGTGTCAGCCCAAGAAACCACTGCCAAATCCAGTGTCATGAAGCTTCTTCCTCCACTTTTTCTTTTAAAAGTCTTAAAGTTTATCACTTATGTTTAGGTATTCGGTCCATTTAGTAAAGGTGTAATGATGAAAGACTCAAACCTACCCTCCAAGATCAGGAATAAGGGCAAGAATGCCTGTTTTCGTCACTTTTATCAATACAGCACTAAAATTCTAGTCAGACCAACTAGGCAAGAGTAAGAAATAAAGGCATCCAAATGGGAAATCCTAAAGATTCAACCAAAATCTGCTAGAATTTGGCAAATTCAGTGAAGTTGAGAGATTTAAAAATCAACACCTGGGCCTCCCTGGTGGCGCAGTGGTTAAGAGTCCGCCTGCCGATGCAGGGGATACGGGTTCGTGCCCCGGTCTGGGAGGATCCCATATGCCGCGGAGCGGCTGGGCCCGTGAGCCATGGCCGCTGGGCCTGCGCATCCGGAGCCTGTGCTCCGCAACGGGAGAGGCCACAACAGTGAGAGGCCCACATACCGCAAAAAGAAAAAAAAAAAAAAAAAAGAAAAAATAAATCAACACCTAAAAATCAGTATGGAGGATTATTATTAATGCATACAGAATTTCAACTTAGGAAGATGAAAAAAGTTCTTAAGATGGATGGTAGTACACACAATATGAATGTACATACCTAGTGCCACTGAAATACAAACTTGAAAACATCTAAAATGGTAAATTTTTGTTTCACACATTTTACCACAGTAAAACAATTAGTAAACTGGAGTAAAAAGAAAAAATATGTAAAAACAATTTCATCAAAATTTAAAGTGAAAAGACAAGATGGGAAAAAATATTTGTAAATCATTTATATTAAAAACCTAGTATAAAAAAAAAACCTAGTATGATGACTATAGAAAGAACTGTTATAAAACAACAACAAAAAGACAATGTGTACTTGAATACACATGTTCCTCAACAAAACATACAAATTGTCAAAGCCTAATAGACATATGACAAGATGCTCAACATTACTAGTCATTAGGGAAATACAAATTAAAAAAACCACTTCATACCCACTTGAAAGGCTATAATTAAAAAACAAAAACAAAAAACCCCACATATACCAAAAAACCAAAACCTAAACAACACATAACCCCCACATATACTGGCATGCATGTTGAAAACCTGTAACCCTCATACTCTGCTGGTGGGAAAGTAAAATGGTATAAGGGATGTGAAAGAGTTCGGTGATTCCTCAAAAGGTTAAACACATAATTGTTATATGATCCAACAACTGCACTGCTAGATATATATTAAAAGAAATTTTAAAAATTAAGTCCACACAAAAACTTATACAGTATGACGGCTCATGGAAGTACTGTACTATTCACAATAGCTAAAAGATGGAAACCATCCAAAGATCCATCAATTGATGAGTGCATCACCAAAAATATCGAGTATTCATAAACAATGGATTATCAATCAACCATGAAACGAAGTTCTGATACATACTAGAACATGGATGCACCTTAAATATATGCTTAGATAAAGAAACTATACCTCATATACCATACTGTGTGATTGAATTTATTTAAAATACTAAAAACAGGCAAATTAGTACCCAGAATGCTATTTTTTTTCGTTGCAAGAAGGGGAGACAGGGAATGACTCTTTAATAGGCATGGGAGTTTCTTTCTGAATGATGAGAATATTCTGGAAGAAGATAGTGCGATGATGGTACTAGTGATCATACAAACATTCTGAATGTAATATGTGTCATTGAACTGTATACTTTTAAATGGTTACAATGGTGAATTTTATATTATATAAACTTTGCCAAAAAGAAAAAGCACATTAAGAGCACACTGTGTGTCTCTTAATGATTATAGGTAGTACAAAAGTGCTGTGAGCTTTCCACCATCGTATGGAGGGAGTTAAGTGTGAAGACAAAAATCATAAACATATTTAAGTACACATTACGATTTAGAACATTTAAATACAAACATTGTAATTTTGTATTATGAGGAATACTATACATACCTATATATCTAGCTGTATCTACTGGTAGAAATGTGTAGATACAGATATATACACGTATGTTATACAGTTTTGCTATCTAATTATAATTATATATACATGCACACATACAAATAATTGAGGGAAAGATTTTAAGATAAAAGCTCATAGTATAGTAATCTGGAAGAACAAGAACAGAAATGTTGACTAGAATACAAAAGAAAATCTTAAGTCAGGATAAAGGTATGAAAAATAATTAGTACAGTAAGAGGTAGAGAAAAGAGAGAGGTATTTGCTAGGTGACAGAACTGAAAGAGGAAATGTACATATCTGGTAGGAAATGTTATAAATGCAAATTACTCTTATGACCGAGGCTGAGAGTTTAATTTGTAGAATACATAAAGTTATATTGAAAGATAATGGGGGTCACCATACTATAAATTTGTGAGTTTCAAAAGAAATCTAAGTGATATCCTAATATATATAAAAAGGGTACTACCCTGACTGAAACAGAGGGTGACCCAGAAGTCAGATGTTCCCTTTGCTTACCCACCTCAAATTTACTTAGGAGTTACTCTGCTGACATAATTCTAAACTCCTATAAAAGACTGGAAACTTGTTCTAGACAATAACTAGAGCTGTGTAGTTACAGCTGTAGTGGGCATGACACAAAATAAGTCTCGATAAAATTTGTGAAAAAAAAGAAATGACATCAAAATGTAACTGAACTTTTAAAATATAAAAATAGAACAAACTTTATTGGTCACTTGAGTAGGATGCTAAGAAGCTGTAATGATTACTTTATAAACATAAAAGGAAAAATAAAACAGTATCTATCCTAGTTTTCATGTAGATATGTACGTTAAGGTTAGTTATCTAATTGATGAGGGACACTTCTATTTATGATGACTAAGTGGCTCTTTCATATCACAAACAGAAAGATACACATTTTATATATTCCCGAAGGAAATAACATCACCACCTATGAAACAGTATTACCGACTGCAAATGGGGAATAACATACTTGAATCTGCTCAAGCCTCTTAATCATGGTTAAGTATAGCCCATGAGTCAAGTCCAGTCCATTGCCTACATCGCATTCCAGAGATAAGAACGGTTTTATATATACTAAATGACTGAAAAAAAAAATCAAAATAGTATTTCATGACAAGTGAAAACAATACGAATTTCAAATTGCAGTGTCCATGAACAGAGCTTTATTGTAACAGAGCCACACCTTATTCATTTATGTATTTTTATGGTTGCTTTCTTGTTGTAACAGTAGAGCTGTGTAGGTGTGACAGACCATACGACCTGCAAACCCAAAAAATACAGGGACAGAGACAAAGAAAACACTGAAAAACAACACCAGAATGCCATTAGGAAAATCCAGACTGTGGGACATTTTCCAGGGCAAAGTACCTAGTTTCTTTATTGGTAACTGCAGTCAAGCAAACAAAAATGCAAACAAAATAACCTGAACCCTGACTCAGTATACTGAGATTTTTATAAAACTGAAATCATCATTCACCCATAATTTACCTGAACTGTTTCCAAAATCCTCTGGGCACATAGTATTGCAGCCGGGAAGCAGCTAAATGACCAAAGATGACCTGAAGGTGTCTCAAAACACCAATATTGTACTCTTTCCTATCTTCAGTTTTACTTAATGCTGTTTTGTCTTCAAACTGATGAGGGTATCCAAATACATCATCTCGGGGATCCACATTATTCTGAAGGTGAAAAAAATATCATCAATGATCTAATTTAACTTTAAAGGTATAGTGAAATAAGTTGAGACAAATACAAATAAATGAAAAATGATTTGTATTATTTTATACTCCAAATATCTAAAGCACTTAACATTCACTTTGTAATATTAGTGCTTACCCTCACGAATTCACAGGAGGGTTACCATTAAAAAAAGCATTAAAAACCATAATATTTTTTGGAGATAGTGTAAGAGACAAAGGTTTAGTTGAGTAGACTAGACTGGAGACAAGTGAGTGCTTTATACAAAAAGCTCTGGGAAAATAAGTTACTTAGCCTTTCTAGGATTCAGTATTTTCTTGTGAGATAACGCATTCTTCACAGATTGTATGAGGTAAATTATGTGACATGATGTGAATTATTAATACTTAGTAAGTATAGAAATTAAGAGTACCTTTGGTAGAAACAGAAGCATAGACAGAGCTCTAAAAGTCTTAATCACTCTACAAAGAAGAATTTAGTTGTTTTACAGAAAACTGAGTATCTTTTTATATTCTTTGCTCTGCATCTGAGGCTTATGGTAGGAAAGTAAATACCCAGTTCCTGCCCTTGAAAAGCTCACAGTGCAGGAAAAGAAACTAGTAAGTAGGCAGATAACCCCCCTATCGTGGTGAGACAACATAAAGCACATGGATCAAGCAGCAAAGGTAGATGCATAATTTGAAATTCTAGTATTTTTTTCTGCCTTTCTTTTTTGGAGTATGACTAGTCATGTATGTATATTTTTTAAAAGACAGATTGATTATTTATTTACTTATGCCCGTATTGGATCTTAGTCGCGTAACGTGGGATCTTTTGTTGTGGTACACGGGCTCTTTGTTGTGGTGCTTGGGCTTCTCTCTAGTTGTGACATGTGGGTTTTCTCTTCTCTAGTTGTGGTGCGCAGACTGCAGGGCACGTGGGGTTAGGTGCCATGCGGCATGTGGGATCTTAGTTCCCTGACCAGGGAATGAACCTGCGTCCCATGCATTGCAAGGCGGATTCTTTTACCACTGGACCACCTGGGAAGTCCCTCATGTCCACGTTTAACTTGGCATCCTAGTAGTAACATGGGCTACAGAGCTAGGTATTTAAAATTCCAATTTTCTTTCAAACAGTGGTTGTTAATCAAGTATTGGTGTGTGCACCCCATATGGTGATTCTAAGAAAAGTAAACCTACCCAGACCCTAATGCCTCGATGGTGTGATTAATCAGATCTGAGAAGAGTAAAGTTAGGTTTATGTTTCAGAATATCTCTAAGTGATGGACCACTACTCTAGAGCCAATCTAGTCTTGGCAAGAGAAGGAAAGAAACATAGGAATGAGGGGAAAAGCATTCACATTTAGAATATTCTGTCTTTTCAATTAATTCCTAGAAACTTATGTGAATGAAAGAGTGAAAGATTTTAGAAAACCACAGTTTCTGTAAAAACATAACCAAAACTCCTCTGTATTTATGTACTTAAGTGTGGGAAACGGTCGGCCTTGACAGCAGGCTATGGACATGCCAGGCATGCCGCTGCTGCTCGAAGGGACTGTGTCTACTTGTTCCCTTCCTTGTTTCATTCCATGGGAGATAAATCACCAGGGCCCAGAGATCAGAAAGAATGTAAAATAAGATAAGCAAAGCTGTCTCCCCCCTGCACGTGCAGGTTATTTTGGATGATTCTGGGCTTATGGGTTTCCTCTCAGGGAAGTTAACCTTGAAGCCGAGACAGTTTGTAGATGATGTAAACCACCATCTGGCAACCAACCTCCCTTTTTCTAGTCTATATAATCTGCAAGTGTAGCACAATAAAATTTGCCTTGCAACCATCAGTTGTCTTCGTCCTTCTGACCCCAATCGTCGGTGCTACTTCAGTTCCTTACCCCTTCCCTTCTGACCCTGGGCAGTGAAATCCTTTCTCCGGCTGGTCCACGGCACTTAAGAGCTACATTTAAATTACATGTACTCTGACCTGCCACTGAAACCCAGCTTTTCTGTTGCTTTGTGTGTTCTGCACTGGATACTCTTGATAGGGAGCCTGATTACCTACTCTTGTTACCTAATACTATTAATAACACTATGTAGCATTAAAGTAGCAGACAAATTTTGTTTCCTTACCAGAAAAAAACATTATCTGAGAAAAATATTTAAAGTATCCCAAGAAGAAGCACAGATTATAAAAATGGTAAATGATACAAGATGTGGAATCAATTAAATGGAATCATTACTTGGAAAAGTTAAAGGGTGAAAACCTAATTTCATTACTTTAAATGAAGATATTTATCACTTTATAAACACCAAATTATACTTACCATGTCCCACAAGACATGACTACATTAACTGCTGCTTTTAAAAAAACAAACAGAAAACGTGTGACAAAGATTATCACTTGCAGTTTAAAGTCTATTAGATAATGAGTACTATAACGTGCCAGAGACAGTAGCTCAGAGATTTTTGTTCCATCACCAAATGTACTTCAAAAAAATTCTATGAGAAGTACAGTATTCTAAGACAGAAAAACAGTATCTGGTATGAATATCTTGCAACACACAAAAAAATAATTTATACTTAAAACTTACCTCACTGTCTTGCTTCTCATCACCAAACATATCATCATCTGTATCACTACCTGTACCTTCTATTGCAAGAATACTGTTCCTGATGGAAGGAATCATGTAAAGCTGCTGGATCACAGAATTCATGTAACAAGTAGCACCAGCATTTTTAAGTCCCACAAATCCTTTTGGTGGACGGGGTCCAACAGGTGGTAGATATTCCCACTCAGTAAGTGCTTCACAAGCTAAGAGAAGAGAAAAAAGATCCTCATAACATGAAAATAATGATTCTGTCCACTGCCAGCTCTGTTCTACTGACAAACTAAAATCAGCACATTGAAAGAGAGTACACCAAGAGAGTACATTATTTTAATAATATATGCCACTATACAGATCTTTAATATAGAAGTACCGAGTTGCTTTTCTGATAGTCTTCTTAGAGAGACATATAAGATGGTATTATAAATTTCTTGGGGTAACCACTGTCTTTGCTTGAAGTACTTTGAATACACTGTGATCAAAACTTTAAATAAAAACATTACAAATTCACACCCACCAGAATAATTTTTAAAATTAAAAAAATAGGGGCTTCCCTGGTGGCGCAGTGGTTGAGAGTCCGCCTGCCGATGCAGGGGACACGGGTTCGTGCCCTGGTCTGGGAGGATCCCACATGCCGCTGAGCGGCTGGGCCCGTGAGCCATGGCTGCTGGGCCTGCACGTCTGGAGCCTGTGCTTCGCAACGGGAGGGGCCACAACAATGAGAGGCCCACATAACGCAAAAAAAAAAAAAAAAAAAAAAAAAATAGGGCTTCCCTGGTGGCACACTGGTTGAGAGTCTGCCTGCCGATGCAGGGGATATGGGTTCATGCCCCAGTCTGGGAAGATCCCACATGCCGCAGAGTGGCTGGGCCCATGAGCCATGGCCGCTGAGCCTGCGCATCCAGAGCCTGTGCTCCGCAACGGGAGAGGCCACAACAGTGAGAGGCCCGCGTACCACAAAAAATAAAAATAAAAAAATTAAAATTAAAAAATAATAAAAACAGACAATAAAAAGCATTGGGATTCTCCAACATGCTGGTGGGGTATGTAAACTGAAGATGAGACATGCAACATGCAAAAAAGTTTGGCAGTTCTCTATGCAGTTACCATATGATTCAGCAATTTTACTCCAATATATCTATTCAAAAGAAACGAAAAAATACAGCTACACAAAACATGCACATGGATGTTCATAGCAGTGTTCTTCACAATCGTAAAAAAGGTGGGTTAAAAAAAAAAAAACACATGTTTATCAGCTGATAAATGGATAAATTAAACTTAGTATATATCTACACAATGTACTATTATTCAGCAACAAAAAGGAACAGGAATACAATTGTGACATATACTACAACATGGATGAACACTGAAAACATTATGCTAAGTTAAAGAAGGGAGTCATGAAAGACTACATATTTTATAACTCTACTTATATGGAATATCCAGAATAAGCTAATTTATAGGGGAAAAAAACTACTACTGCGTAAGGCTGAGGTGGGAGGGACAGGTAGCGGAAGAAGATTAGAGTGACTGGTAAAGGGCACAAAAATTCTTTGGGGGATAATGAAAATGTTCTGAAATTAGATTAAGTGATGGTTGCAAAACTCCAGAAGTAGACTAAAAACCACTGAAGTTGTATGCTTACATACAAAAAAGTGAACTTTATTGTAGGTAAATTATATCTCAATAAAATCATTCAAAACAACAACAAAAAGCCATGTGACTTTATATATATAAATTAAAAATTTTTAGTTTTAATTACCTATTTTATATATTAAATTATAAACTAATTAATGATATATTAAAGTGATTTAAGATCACTTAAGGTTCAAGCCATAGTTCCACATCACAAAAACTTTAACTTTTGCATGAATATGTTTCCTTCCTTATAACATATTAAGAGTAAAAACTACTTTGCCTATACCCAGTTTTATAATATTTTCAGGAGCCAATGAGATAGTATATTTGAAAGGTCTGTGAGAACTGTAAATCACTTTATAAGCCTTGTCACCTACCATGTAACCAAAAATAACCTAAACATTAATCACTAACTTGGAGATGGATTACATAAAGTATACTGAACTGCAAATTATAGAGCCAGTAACTGAATTACATAGATCTTTATTATGGTGATAGATATATTACTAAATGCAAAACAAATAAAACAAAATGAAGAACACTGTGTGCAGCATATTCCTTTTTACGTTAAAAGGAAAAAAACTAAGCAAAGAGTTATCCATAGGTACAACTTGCATATGCAGACAATCTCTGAACCAGGATTGGGTAAAGTTAATATGTTTAGTATATACCTGCTTTTATATGTGAATAATATAACCATGAAATTCTTAACCTAAGTAAGTTATTTAAAAAAAAGTTTTCAAGAATCTCCTCTCTTTATGTAGATTCCACACTACAAATAAATAAGTTCAGTTAGACACTCCTAAAATGTGCCTGAAAACTTATTTACACTCTAAAAGATGGCATAAGAAAGATAACTTCAGATGTTCTTAAAGGATTAGTATTGGATACTGTATATTACATTGCCATGCCTTGGTTTTCTCTTCAAATTAATTAGATTTTATGATCTTATTTTCTGTTATTTTTACTTACACTCCTCCCTTTTGAGTTTCAGTTCTTACAAGATCTAAAGACAGCTTCCTACTTCATGGGACTGATGTTGGCATTAATTAAGAAAAAAATAAAATGCACGAACACATTATCTTCTCACATTCTGATCTTCAAAACTACAACTTTCTTAAAAGTCAGATCAAAGTATCATTAAGGAACCCTCTAAGTGAGTGCTGAAAATCTTTCCAATACATGTCATGCATTTTAAGTTTTAAGTATAAAAGTCTGTAGCACCAAATCTGGCTTATTACCCTGGAATTTGGATTTTATTTCATATATGATGAAATAAAGCATTTTGCCAAGTTACCTGAATCATCTACAGGAAGACATTTAAATGTACATTTGGAAATTTTTCTGTATAGAGGTTCTATGGTCATAATGGTCTCAATCATATATGATTATAAAAATCATTATACTAATTGCTAAAAAAACCACAAGTTAAACGTTTTCCTAAACCCAAAATTTTAAACACAGAAATATTATTAACCAACAGAAGCAGCTTTCCAAGTTAAAATACTTACTAGTTATTGCTGTGCCTATGTAATACATTTCAGTCAAACAGTCTACTATCTGTTTGAGATTCCTTACACAGCCAACAGCTAATGCTACAAGTAGTTCAAACCCAGCACTGATGGTAGCTGATGAACTACAGACTGGGATAGCCTGCTCAGCTGGTAGTTCTCCACTCCTCATACAATGCAAGTAAACTTTGGAGGCAGGAAAGATGAAATCATCAATTAATTCCTAAAGAATTGAAAAAAAAAAATCACATATTCTTAGCAATAATATTTACTTTAGGAAAAAATGTCCCTTAGAAGGAAATAGTCTTCTAATTATTTGTTTGATACAATTAAATATCTCATTATTTCAAATACAATTTAGGATTTTCAAATCAAATAAAAATTTCAAAAAACTACTGACCATAATTAATAAACATACTCAATTTTCTGAATATTAAGATATTTTAAAAAGCTATTATTTAAGAAAAATATATTCCAAATAAATCTACTCCTCTAATCAAATATGAACTGAAATTAATGCATTTTAAATAAAAATAAAAGACATCAAATGATACTCTTTTCCTTGAATTATAAGACACTTGAAGAAATTCACTTAACAAAGATATGTAAAAAATAAACAGTCTTGTAAGATAGTTTTCACTTTAAAGTTTGATCAAATAAAAATTCACATTTACTAAGTAGCAAAGTCAATTAACTCTGCTTGTTAACTTGCTGAAACATTTCATCTGAACTTTCTTCCCTGAACTTTGATTAAATTAAACAAACTCTTGAATAAAGGGAGGTACACATTTACTTTAAAATTACTGTAACTGTCACAGATATAAAGGTTTTTATGAGACAAACAATTAAGAAAAAAGGCCAAGATATCTAAATAGTATAGAACTTAATCAGATAGATTTGCTAATAGACATTCAAAAGTTCATGATAACTAGTTTGTACTAAAACTTAGGACTTACTTTAATGAGATTAGCACCTCCTTTCTCACAACCAACATGATACTTTTTCTCAGGCGTTTGAAAGGCCAGCAACTCTTTTGTTACCCCAAGGTGGCCTTCCAAGATCGGCTCTTCAACACCTGTTTCACCTGTGTTTTTAACATTATCCTGTCAAAGGAAAAATATTATAGGCCTAACTTACAGAAAAGGAGGACAAAAAAGATCAGAACAAAACAGAGCTGGAGGAGAGTGATGACTCAGATACAATGTTGCCAAACCTTTTCATTCAGGTAGTTTCTTATTTCTTCTATAGAACTCTATCTCAAACATTAAATGAGAGCAATTTTGCCCAAGAGTACATGTATTGTCTCTTGAGATATTTCTAGTTTTCACAACTTGGAAGAAAGTAGAATTATTAAAGCACAGTCTACTGATCAGAAGCTGGGAGTACTGCTCAACATCCTCTAAGACATAGCACCGCTCCTCAAAACAAGAATACATGGTCCAAAATATTAATGGTGCCAAGGTTGAGAAATTCTAGAAGTAGGTTTTAGGAGAATGCTAATCTAAAGGCCAAAAACTACACATTTCAGAAATGTATTCTCATAGAACTCTGTATATATAAAAAGCAAATCATGAAATGTAAATACTAACCTATCAGATACTTATTTTAAAAGTTTTATAGAATCCTTATTAAATATGATTATAATTTGCAAAAAAGTTTAAAAATACTGAATTGGAGGAAAGTGAACATCAGCATTCAAAGTCCCAACTATAAAGTAAGGCATTTATACAAATCTAGTTGTACCTTCTTTCTATGAATCATGAGTTATTTGTTCACCGATGAAAAGTATATATTTTGTTTGTTCTATTACCTCCCAGGGTTTTTTTTTCCAGCTTAACATAAATACTCAAAACAATAAACCCCCTTTTAATAAGAAAAATAATTTAATAGTGAGGTAATAAATGGCATATTATAAAACTTACCCGGGCTTCCCTGGTGGCGCAGTGGTTGAGAGTCCGCCTGCAGATGCAGGGGACATGGGCTCGTGCCCCAGTCCGGGAGGATCCCATGTGCCGCGGGGCGGCTGGGCCCGTGGGCCATGGCTGCTGGGTCTGCGCGTCTGGAGCCTGTGCTCCGCGATGGGAGAGGCCACGGCAGTGAGAGGCCCGCGTACCGCAAAAAAAAAAAAAAAACCCAAAAAACTTACCCTAATTCTCCTGAGCCAATCAATTTCACTGTTGAGAAGAACTTCAGCATTGGGTATATTAATATTACTGTTGAAAGCATAATTAAGAAGATGCCGTAGAAGAGTGAAATAGTCGCCTGAATGTTTACCTCTCTGTCGTGCTGTGCTCTGAAAAAGAATAATTGAAACAATATGAATCCACAAGTCCATGCTCAAATTCATATTAATTTTTTTTTTTTTTTTTTTTTTGCGGTATGCGGGCCTCTCACTGTTGTGGGCTCCCCCGTTGCGGAGCACAGGCTCCGGACGCGCAGGCTCCGGACGCGCAGGCTCAGCGGCCATGGCCCACGGGCCCAGCCGCCCCGCGGCATATGGGATCCTCCCAGACCGGGGCACGAACCCGTATCCCCTGCATCGGCAGGCGGACTCCCAACCACTTGCGCCACCAGGGAGGCCCCATATTAATTTTTAAATTTATTTATTTATTTATTTTTGGCTGCGTTGGGTCTTCATTGCTGTGCATGGGCTTTCTTAGTTTCGGTGAGCAGGGTCTACTCTTTGTTGCAGGGTGCGGACTTCTCACTGTAGTGGCTTCTCTTGTTGAGAAGCATGGGCTCTGGGTGCACAAGCTTCAGTAGTTGTGGCACATGGGCTCAGTAGTGGTGGCTCGCGGGCTCTAGAACACAGGCTCAGTAGTTGTGGCACATGGGCTTAGCCGCTCTCTGGCATGTAGGATCTGCCCGGACCAGGGCTTGAACCTGTGTCCCCTGCATTGGCAGGCAGATTCTTAACCACTATGCCACCAGGGAAGCCCCATATTCATTTTTTAAAAATCTCAGAGAACTGGTAAATTACCTTATACAATGTGGCAATACCTTATACAATGATATTAAAAAGAATAAGATCTTTGATTTCTATTTTTCAAAGAAGGTGGTGTATTTTTCCCTTAAGGATTTATAAAAACAAAATAAACCAATCTATAAACAGTAAAGAAAATAATGGGAACATAACCTAATTTTTAAATAAAATCTAAAACCACAGTTTCCTGAATTTTCCTCATTTAAGAATGAATCATACTGATAAGTTCATTAAAAAATGTCTCACCCCCAAAATGGTAAAGAGCAGAGTAATGAAGAAAAGCAGAGGCCTGTGTCCCATGCAACATCTGGTGCACATTAAAAAAAATTGCTCCTGTGCCAACTGACGAACGGTTCTGAAATAAAAACATTTTCTATTTAATGAGTTGTTCTCATGAATAAAAACAACAATAAATTATTCTAACACTGGTTTACCTTTAACAGAGGAGATAAATTAATGGTAAGACTACAAGGTAATCCACCATTAGCAGTTAGTTAGCAACACAGAATAGATACATATGTAAGTTACTTTTCTTAGAGTAAAACCTCACATTATACCTAAATAAGCTGGAAATTACTGAGTTAAAGTTTCTTAATAACTGACTTCTCAGAGTCTTTGCAAAGAGCAAACATAGATGAATAAAATATGTCTATATTTGCAGGACACCTTTCAAACCTCTCTTGGAACAATACAGAAATACCCCAACAGATACGATACAAAATGCCACGCAGTAAGCTGTATACATCTTTGTGGTTTACCACAGAATTGTTTTCAATGAACAGTGCTTTGTGGCAAACAACTTGTGGAAATTCAATATAGATGAAGCTAAACCCGACAGCTGTCAGACTAGCGGCATTACCTAAGAACTTGGGAACTTCTTAGAAATACAAATTCTTGGGCCCACTCCATGCTTACTAATTCAGAAACTCGGAGAGAGAGGCCCAGCAACCTGCATTTTAATAAAAAATCCCAACGACTCTAATAGAAGTTTGAGGACAACCAGAACATCACATTGTATAATATCATCTATTTGAGAAGTAGAAACAACCCAGTCTCATCTGAATAACCTCGATCTACAAATAACGTCAACCCGCTGACACCTATGCAAAACTGCTTATGCTTAAAACCACACTGTCTGCTTTGCTCAGAGAATGTGCTCTACTGTTATAGCTTTCCCTTACTATTACAAGTAATAAACTAAACTTTGTTTTTTCCATTTCACTGAATAGTGATATCATTAATTTTTGACCTCATCGAACTCTTTCAGTCTTTGTTAATGAGAGTCGCTGACACCGGAACAGAGCCTAACACATGTTTGATGTTAAATGGTGACTGAGTGAGCATTCTGATGGATAAATACCATATTTCTGTCTTCTTGCTAGGGGATAAAGCTGTGAAATAAATTTGTGGTGCAAATCTGAAGGATTTTAAGTTCTATGTATTAAGCTCCCTCTTGGCCTCACTTTAACTTTTCTACCTTTAATTTTCCAAATTCTCATTCTTTTACTTTCATTATCTTACTGTCCATATTCATCTTCCTGTGCGTTTTTTTTTTTTTTACCTTGTGGAACAAGACAAAGCATAACTAAAACAAACCCAAGATGATCAATTTATAACTCACTTTCAAATATTTTTCCAAACAATGTTACTTGCCTACTAATTCTACTTAAAAATTTAAGAACAAAAATTCAAAAATTCTGCCAACACCAACCATAATCCTTAAGAAACCACTTTCCTTTGGATTGTTTTTTGGAAAATCATTAGTAACTTTCGTGTCAACAAAAATTTCATATGAGGAGAAACAAAATTAAAAAGCATAAATACTGTGGTATGCGAATGTACTTGTATGCTTTCCATTTATTGTCCAAATTAGTTATCCAAATGTCAAAAATCCAGTTCTCCTGTTCCTCTCCCTTCATTACCCTAGAAAGTTGTATGAGGCTTCATTCACCAACACTGTTTCACAGAAGTATTAATAAGTGATGAAGGAGGAAGAAGAGGAGAAGAAGAAATGATAAATGGCTCTATTAAAGTATATCACAGATTACTGGTTTGACCTCAGTTCACTTAGATTTGCATAAACATAATAAACCTACAGTATTTCCGAGGCTTTAAGAGTCCCTCTGACTTACAAAAAAACAGAGATGGGCATTAAAAACTAATTAAATAATTAAAATATTAATTATAATTAATAATAATTAAAATATTATCTAAGAAGTTCCACACGTATGGTGGCTTTCTTCACAATTTTCTGCAAAGACGACTGCATACTTATAACAAATTTTCAAAGGTGTTTGAGAGTGCATTGCTCAACCTCACTATAAAAATGAGTTACTGCCCAAATTCCTGATACTTAATGATAAAAGCACCCGCTTGAAAGGTTAAGTTAAACATATCACACCTGTATTCTAAACCCTACAATGACTTCCTATTTCACTTAAGTCAGGGTATAAGGAAGCAGCTCTGTGAAATGTAGATATTTAGTGGCATTCACCTCAACTACTAGAGGCCAGTAACATCTTTCCCAATCTCACCTCCAGTTATGAATCACTGACTTAAAGAATAAAATCCAAAGCCTTACAAGGACTTATAAAAAAATCCTACATAACTAGACATACTGTTTTGTTATCTCTCTGTCATCTCTAGAAATTCCCTACTCAGCCCCAGTAACAATGACATTCTTCATATTATCTAAGAGGTTAAGAAGATTTGTGCATAGAACTTTTACATATACTAACCCTTCTGTATACCTACAAGATGATTCATTTAGGCTTTCAGTATTTAATTAAAGGTAGCCTAGTTAGTGAAATATTTCCTGATTGTCCTATGCAAAATCAAATCATACCAAATTTTACTTGGAAGTGATTGAGTTGCTTAAAAACAAAACAAAATAAAACAAAACCCCCCCACACCACCACCACCACTAACAAAACAAAAATCTAAGAACTGGGAAGCCAAGTTAGGGCTACTTGAATACTTTAATCAGATTTTACAAAATAGGCTAAAACAAGCTTCTTAAATGAATATGAATTCTGAAATTAGAAAACAGTACTCAAGAAATTATGCTAGAATGACCAATATGAGAAAAGAATTTTTAAAAGAGTAAGTGTATGTATAACTGAATCACTTTACTGTACACTAAGACAACACTGTAAATCAACTATACTCCAATAAAATTAAAGGTATTTTTAAAAAGAAAGAAAAAAAGAATAGACACAAAACTGCAACATAGCCAACTCCAAGTACCTATCTGCACGGAAACATCCAAAAACAAGCAAAAGCTGACAGAATTCTGGAAAACAAAGATTTACTTCAAATAAGCACTCAATCAAGAAAATAACAACTTGAAAGTGATAAGAAAGTTCCTGGTGTTCCCCACCACCTGCCCTGCATAATGGAGATCTTAAAAGATGGCAGCCATGTTCCCAATATAAGACCCTGATCCCCTTTTCTGGATAGAGAAAAACAAACCTTATTTGCACACTACTGTGTTCTACTCTATCCAAGGGTCCTAAAAGAACAACATTTATTTCTGTTTCCTCAGAACTCACTCATGGCAGAAAATGGCAGGTGCTGGTCAAAAACACCCTAAGGTGAAAGAAAAACCCAAAGAGCTATTAGGAGCAAAGATTATAGTTGAGACATAAAATAAAAATGAGGCGAAAGAGCAAAAACTAGACAGAGATTTTTAGGAGGAGGAGATTAGGATACTGAAAACCAGTAAAAAAAACACTGAAAAATATAGAAAAATCACACACAGGATAGAATACATACTAAAAGTTATATAATTTTACACTAAGCTTTCACCTTCAGGCTAATACATAGTCTCAGTACAGTCAGAAGTGAATGCTAAAGCAGAATTATAAAGATTTGAGCCAAATGCTACAGAACTGTGCTAACACAGATCCAATCTGCAAAACAGATTTGTTCTGTATTCAGTCAAAACACTGGCAGAACCCAATCTAATCCTCCAATAAACAAGGAGGGGATGAATTTGACTTCCAGTGTTACCACATTATAATATTCAAATATATAGTTTCCAACAACAATAACAAAAACCACAAAGCATATAAAGAAACAGGAAGTATGGCCAATTCAAAACAAAAAATTGACAGAAACTGTCCCTTAGGAAGCCAGACTTTGTAGATGAATATTTTAAAACACTCTTAAAATACGATGCAAGAACTAAAGCACAACAGAAAAATCATGTATGAATACACTGACAATATTTTTTAAAAAGAAATTACAGGGCTTCCCTGGTGGCGCAGTGGTTGAGAGTCCGCCTGCCGATGCAGGGGACACGGGTTCGTGCCCCTATCCCGGAAGATCCCACATGCCGCGGAGCGGCTGGGCCCGCGAGCCATGGCCGCGGAGCCTGTGTGTCCGGAGCCTGTGCTCCGCAACGGGAGAGGCCACAGCAGTGAGAGGCCCGCGTACAGCAAAAAAAAAAAAAAAAAAAAGAAATTACAGCAAGACAAATGGAAATTCTGAGTACAAAAAATAAATAACTGAAATTAAAAACTCTACAGAGGTGTTCAACAGAAGATTTGAGCAGGCAAACAATACAGTATTGAACAAATGAAATAATCTAGTATGAGGAGCAGAAACAAAACAAAGAAAAGTGAAAAAACTAAGGGATGTGTGATACACCATTAAGTGAACCAATATAGTAACATGAAAAGTTCCAGAAGGAAACAGACAGAAAGGATATTTGAAGAAATAATGGCCAAACATGTCCCAAATCTGATACGACATGGGCAACAAAATCTAAACTGTAAAACCTTCAAGAGAGCCATGCAGACACATTACAGTCAAATTGTTAAAAGCCAAAGACAAAACTGTGAAAGTGTAAAGGATGAAGCAATTTGTCACAAATGCTCTTCAATAAGATTTACAATCAATCAGAAAATCAGGAAAGCAGGAGAATGACAGATATAAAGTGCCAAAGGCAAAAACCATCAACCAAGAAGTTCTATGTAGGGCAAATAATACTTCAAGGATGAAGAAATTTCCAGATAAGAAAAAGTTAAGGGGATTTGTTATTAGATTTGCCCTACAAGGACTGCTAAAGGGGCAGCCTACAAGCTGAAATGAAAAGGACATTAGCTAGTAATTTAAAACAACATGAGGGCTCCCCTGTGGTTGAGAGTCCGCCTGCCGATGCAGGGGACACAGGTTCATGCCCCGGTCTGGGAGGATCCCACATGCCGTGGAGCGGCTGGGCCCGTGAGCCATGGCCCCTGAGCCTGTGCTCCGCAACGGGAGAGGCCACAGCAGTGAGAGGCCTGTGTACCGCAAAAAAAAAAAAAAAAAAAAAAAAACCAACATGAAGAAGTAGAAAACACCGGTAAAGCTCTCTACAGGAAAATGTGAAAGCTAGACTCACGGTACTTTTGGTATGCAGCACTCTTATGATTTAAAAGGCAACAATCTTAAATCTATTTTAATGATCCCATAGTGTTTAGAGTTATAATCTGTAACAATAAAAATATAAAGGAGAAGGACTGAAAAGCACAGAACAGTATTTGTATGTTACTGAAACTAAATTGGTATTATTCAAATTTAAGAAATAGAAAGGAAGCAATAACAATTAAGGAGAATGAATCAGGAATAGAAAAACAAATACATGGCCAAAACAGATGACTTTATTAGTTATTTCTACCATTCAAATAGGTTAATAGCTATCTTCTTAAAACTTTTACAAAAAATAGAGTAAGTGGGAACACTTCCAAACTCATTTTATGAGGGTAGCACCACCCTGATACCAAAGCCAGATAAAAATACAAGAAAAAGCACAGGCCAATATCCCTGATGAACACAGGTGAAAAATCCTCAATACTAACACTATCAAACTGAATTTAACAGCACACAGGGACTTCCCTGGTGGCTCAGTGGTTAAGAATGTGTCTCCCAATGTAGGGGACATGGGTTTAATCCCTGGTCAGCAAACTAGATCCCACATTAATGCCACAACTAAGGAGCCCACCTGCTGCAACTAAGAACTGGCACAACCAAAATAAATAAAATTTAAACAAACAAAAAACACAGCACATTAAAAGGATTATACAACATGACCATGTTGGAGTTATCCCTGGGATGCAAGCATGATTCAACACAAGCAAATCAGTCAATGTGCTACATCACACTAATAAAATGAAAGAAAATGACAACAATCAACACAATGGATACAGAAAAAGCATTTCACAAAGTTCAACATCCATTCATGATTAAAACTGTGAGAAAAAAAGGAATAAATTCGCCTCAACACAATTAAAGCCATATGACAAGCCCTCAGTTAACATTATAACTAATGGTGAAAACCTGAAAGCTTTCCCTGTAACCCACTCTCACTGTTTCTACCAAACACAGCAATATAAATTCTCTCCAGAGCAATTAGACAAGAAACAAAATGCATCCAAATTGAAAGGAAGGGGCCTCCCTGGTGGCGCAGTGGTTGAGAGTCCGCCTGCCGATGCAGGGGATACGGGTTCGTGCCCCGGTCTGGAAGGATCCCATATGCCGCGGAGCGGCTGGGCCCGTGAGCCATGGCCGCTGGGCCTGCGCATCCGGAGCCTGTGCTCCGCAACGGGAGAGGCCACAACAGTGAGAGGCCCGCATACCGCAAAAGGGAAAAAAAAAAAAAAAATTGAAAGGAAGAAGTACTACTGACTGTTTTCAGATGGCATAATCATAAATGTAAAAAACCCCCAAAGACTCCATGAAAAAACCTATAAAGATGCAGGATACAAAAATCAATAAACAAGGACTCCCACTGCAGGGGGCATGGGTTTGACCTTGGTCTGGGATCTAAGATCTCTCAAGCCGCACGGCATGTAACCCCACACCCTAAATCAATATACAAAAAACAGTTGCATTTCTCAGGAAAAAGATATTAAGAAAACAATCCCATTAACTTTAGGAACATAGGGAATAAAGTACTTAGAATAAACTTAACCAAAGAGGTGAAAAGCCTTGCACACTGAAAATTATAAAACAGTGATGAAGGAAATTAAAGAAAGACATCCTGTGTTCATGGATTAGGAGAATTAATATTATGATTAAAATGTCCACACCACCCTAAGTAACCTACTTCAGTGCAATCCCTACCAAAATCACAACGGCATTCTTACAAAAATATAAAAACAATCCTAAATTCATATGGAACCACAAAAGACCCAAAGAGCCAAAGCAATCCTGAGTAAGAAGAAGGTGAAAGCGTCATACTTCTTGGTTGCAAATTATATTATAAAACTACAGTAATTAAAAGAGTAGAGTATTTACATAAAGACAGACGTACAGATCAACAGAACAGACTACAGAGTCCAGAAATAAAATCATACACTTATGGTCAGGTGATCCTTGATAAGAGTGCCATGAATACACAATGGGGAAAGAACAGTATTTCCATAAGCAGTATAGAGCGAACTATAAATCCACATGTATAAGAATGAAAAGAATCTTTATCTCACACCATATAAAAAAGTAATTCAAAACGAATTAGTCTTAAAGCTGGAACTTGAAATCATACAATTACTAGAAGAAAACAGTAAAAAAGGTTTTTGACATTGTTTTGGGCAACTAATTTTTTTGGATTTGCCACCAAAATCAGAGGCAACAAAAGCAAAAACAGATAAATGGGACTGCATCAAACAAAAAATTTCATGGCAAAGGAAACAATCAACTGAGTGAAAAGGCAATCTATGAAAAAGAGAATAGGGACTGCCCTGGTAGTTCTGTGGTTATGACTCCACACTTCCACTGAAGGGGGCTTCAGTTCAATCCCTGTCGGAGTAACTAAGATACCACATGATTCACAGTGAGGCTAAAAAAAAAGAATATATTTGGAAACCGCATATCCGATTAAGAGATTTAGATCCGAAATATAAGGAACTCATACAATATAATACCAAAAAACCAAACAACCCGAAATAAATGGGCTCAGGACCTGAACATTTTTCCAAAGACACACAAAAGGCTAATAGGTATTTGAAAAAATAAACATTATGAATAATCATCACGGAAATAGAAATCAAAAAGCACCTCACAAATGTTAGGATGGCTATTTTCAAAAAGTCAATAGATAAGAAGTTTTGCCAAGGATGTGGATAAAAGAGGCCTTGAACACTGTTGGTGGTAAATTAGGTTTGTGCATCTATTATCGAAAACATTATGAAGGTTCTTTAAAAAACTAAAAATAGAACTACCA
The DNA here is from genome assembly GCF_025265405.1 of Mesoplodon densirostris. NCBI lineage: Eukaryota > Metazoa > Chordata > Mammalia > Artiodactyla > Ziphiidae > Mesoplodon > Mesoplodon densirostris. The sequence goes on along the minus strand of NW_026778236.1, from coordinate 174,084 downwards.
TATGATCCTGCAATCCCACTTCTGAATATATATCCAGTGGAATGAAATCAGTATCTTGAAGATATCTTAACATTCCCATGATTATTACAGTATTATTTCAAGACATGAAAGCAATCTGTCTGTTGACGGATGGCTGGATAAAGAAAATATGATAAATCTCTATAGCAGTGTATTACTGAGCCATAAAAAAAAATGGAAATCCTGCCATTTGTGACACCATGAATGGAGGTCACTGGGCTAAGTGAAATAAGCCAAACCTAGAAAGACAAATACTGTATAATCTCACCCACATTTGAAATCTTAAGAAGTCCCGTTTTTGTAAGCACAGATGTTTAAGATTGGCCAGTGACCAGGGGAGGGGGAAATGCGAATATGTTGGTCAAATTGCAGAATGTTCCAATTATGAAGGGTGAATAAGTTTTAAAGAAATAAAGCACAGTTTGGTAATTATCCTTAATAATAATGTATCACAATATCTGAAATTAAGAGAGTTGAACTTAAGTTTTCTCACCATGCCAAACAACAAAAAATCATACCTATGTGAGGTGAGCAATATATTATTTAGCTTGACTGTGATAATCACATTTCACAATACAGAAATATACCTAAAAAAGACATCACATTTCACACCTTAAATATATATACCTTTTGTCTGTCAAGTATACCTAAATAAAGCTGGGGAAAAATAAAAATAGGTCAATATGCAATATTTAAAATTCTGTATCTGCTTTCTCAAGAAGCTACACATTTTCCACAGTGATAATTTTTACACTTGCAAGCCATTTGCAAAGTTGGGGGAGAAAAAATCACTAGTATAGTTAAGCTCTAAATAAGAAAGCTGGGCTTCCCTGGTGGCACAGTGTTTGGGAGTCCGTCCGCCTGCCGATGCAGGGGACATGGGTTCGTGCCCCGGTCCGGGAAGATCCCACATGCCGCGCAGCGGCTGGGCCCGTGAGCCATGGCCGCTGAGCCTGCGCTCCGCAACAGGAGGGGCTACAACAGTGAGAGGCCTGCGTACTGCCAAAAAAAAAAAGAAAGCTAATAACTAATTACATGATTATACATACTTAAAAAAAAACAAAAGACAGAAAGCAGAAAAAGAATTAAGGAGAAAGAATCAAAAATATGGAAACTGCACAGAAAATGGCAACAAATATGGCAGATATTAATCCAAAGACATAATTATTTTAAAAGTCAAGGTCTAAATACACTAAATAAAGGACACAGATTGTAAGAGAGTGTAAAAGAAATAATACCCAACTATATATTGCTATTAAAAAAAACCCATTTCAAAGACACAGTCGGATGCTGGAGAATATACTCTATGCTAACACCAATAAAAAGAAAGCTAGAGTAACTATAATAAAGAGAGAATTATAATTTCACAGAGTAGACTACAGAGCAAGGAAAGTTATCAGGAATGAAAAATGAGCATTAAATAATGATATATAACAATCTTTAATCTTTATGCACCTAACAACAGGTTCAAACTACAGAGGCAAAAATTGATAAAAATTCAAGGAGAAATAAATGAAACTCCTCTGCCAGTAATATATATTCTTCTCAGGCTGACAGTAATACTCAATAAGATAGACTAATTTCTGGGACAAAAAACATACTTAAACAAATTTGAAAGAACAGAAATCACACAAAAGTATGCCCTCAGATCACAACAGATTTAAACTAAAAGTGAACAAGAAAGTAATGGCTGGAAAACCCACAACAGATTAGAGGTTAAACCACATAATTGTATATAACACACGGGTCAAAGAATAAGTCTCAAAAAATTACTTCAAACAAAATGAAATTGAAAATATAGCATATCGGGCCTCCCTGGTGGCGCAGTGGTTGAGAGTCCGCCTGCCGATGCAGGGGATACGGGTTCGTGCCCCGGTCTGGGAGGATCCCATATGCCGCGGAGCGGCTGGGCCCGTGAGCCATGGCCGCTGAGCCTGCGCATCCGGAGCCTGTGCTCCACAATGGGAGAGGCCACAACAGTGAGAGGCCCGCGTACCGCAAAAAAAAAAAAAAAAGAAAATATAGCATATCAAATTTATAGGGTACAGTAAAAGCAATGATGAGCAATTAGTAGTACCTGATGCACATATAGGAAAAGAAGATCTAGAATGACGAATGTAGGCATACACTTCAGAATAGAAAAAAATAGCAAATTAAATTCACGGTAAGTAGAAAAATCTTTAAAAACTTGATTTAAAAAAAAAATCAACCAATAAATCTGTAACAAGGAAACTGAATCAATCATCAAAAACATTCCCCAACAGGGCTTCCCTGCTGGCGCAGGGGTTGGGAGTCCGCCTGCCGATGCAGGGGACACAGGTTCATGCCCCAGTCCGGTAGGGTCCCACATGCCGCGGAGCAGCTGGGACCGTAAGCCATGGCTGCTGAGCCTGTGCATCTGGTGCCTGCGCTCTGCAGCGGGAGAGGCCACAACAGTGAGAGGCCCGCGTACCACAAAAAAAATGAAGAACTGAAACAAACTTCATTTTTTGTAAAAATTTTGTGGGAGAGACTACTTCCTAACTTATTCCATAAGGCCAACATCATCCTGTTAGCAAAGCCAGACAAATCTACTTCAAGACTGATAACCTTAAAAATACAGATGCAAAATACTCAAAAAGAACAACAAGCACATGAAAATGATCTTAACATCACTCATCATAAGGGAAATTCAAATCAAAACCATAAGGTATAATTTTACACACAACAGAATAACCAGAATCAAAATAACAGGTATCATCAGAGATGTAGAGAAATTTGGACCTTCGTGCACCATTACTGGGAACGTTAAATGGTGCAGTTACCATGGAAAACAGTACAGAAGGTTCCCAAAAATTTTAAACTAAAATTATCTTACAATCCAACAATCCAAAGATAATCCAAATTATCTTACAACCCCACTTCTAGGTATATATCCAAAAGAATTCAAGGCAGGCTCTCAAAGAGATACTTGCATACCCAAATTCATTAGAGAATTATTCACTATAGAAGAAACCCAAATGTCTATTAACAGATGAGTGGATAAAGAACATGTGATATATATGTTTTTATATAATGTTATGCAAACTTACAAAAGAGGGAAATCCTGTCACATGCTGTAACATGGAAGAACTTGGAGGACATTATGCTAAGGAAAACAGGCCAGTCATATAAGGACAAATATTGTATGATTCCAATCATATGAATCTAAAGTAGATTTGGAGGCGGAGTCAAGATGGTGGTGTGGGAAGATGCAGAGCTAGCATCTCCCCAAAACTAGGGTGCCTGCCAGCCACTGTTGGTGGAACCTGACACCCAAGTAGATGGGAGGAACCCAAAAGTGAACTGGTAGGACATAAGGGGACTGAGCGGGGAGGAGAAGTGGAGGCCAGACAGGATCGGCACCCCTGAGGCCGGGGAGATCAGGGAGTATCCCCCCTCCAAAGCCCCATCCAGGCACCGTGGGTCCTGGGGGCACAGGAGGGAGGCTGGGAAGATCAGGAGAGGCAGGTGGGACGAGCCATTCTGGAGGAGTGGGAGGGGACCAAATGCCCTGACCACTGGGGGCAGAGGAGCCTTCTGAGCTCCCAGGCCAATTCCCTGCCCTCTGACGTCCCCTCCAGGTAATGTGGGTCCTTGGGGGCGTAGGAAGGAGGCTGAGGGGAGAATAAGAGAGGCAGTTGGGAGAGGCCCTCTGGGAGGAGCAGGAGAGGAGGGTGACTGCCCCACTCACTCAAGCCCAGGAAGCCTGCTGGGCTTGCAGGTGAAGTCCCCTGCCCTCTGAGACTACGGGTGGGGGTCACGCCTGGGCCCCTTCTGTTCCTTGAGCCTAAGCCATAACCTGCATGCCCTTTTCCAGCCTTGTGGATCCTAAGCATTAGCCCCACCCACTGCCCTAACGTCACTCTTGCTTAGGCCCCGTCCTCCAGAGCCAAGGCCTCCCTCCCCTTTTTCTTTTACCTCCTCCTCTTTTTTTACTATTGTGGTAGTGATGTACGTTCCGGTTGTTTCATCTGTATTTTTACTTTTATATTCTTTTTAACATATCTGTTAGTTTCCTAGTCTAATTTTATTTTTTACTTTGTTATTGTTCTTTTTTTGGGTCACTGCACTCAGCTTGAGGGATCTTGGTTCATGAACCAGGGGTCAGGCCAAAACTCCTGTGGTGTGAGCTCCAAGTCTGAATGACTGTACTACCAGAGAACCTCAGACCCCAGGGAATATTCACCAGAGTGAGGTCTTACGGAGTTCCTCATCTCAGCACCAAGACCCAGTTGTACCGGCCTACAAACTCCAGTGTTGGAAGCCTCAGGCCAAACAAACAAAAAGACAGGAACACAATCCCACTCAAGAAAAAAAAAAAAAAGACAGATGTCAAAAAACTTTGTCACATATGAAGAAGGTAAAAACCTACAAGACCAAATAAATGAAGAGGAAACAGACACTCTACCTGAAAAAGAATTCAGAGTAATGACAGTAAAGATGATCCAGAATCTTGTAAACAGAATGGAGGCATGGATTGAGAAAATACAAGAAATGTTTAACAAAGATCTAGAACTAACGAACAGAAAAACAGAGATGAACAACACAGTAACTGAAATGTAAAATACACTAGAATAACTGAGGCAGAAGAACGAATAAGTGAGCTGGAAGACAGAATGGTGGAAATAACTGCCAAGGAGCAGAATAAAAAAGAAAGAATGAAAAGAACTGAAGACCATCTCAGAGACCTCTGGGTCAACACTAGACACACCAACATTCGAATTACAGGGGTCCCAAAAGAAGAAGAGAAAAAGAAAGGGTCTGAGAAAATATGTGACGAGATTATAGTTGAAAACTTCATAACATGGGAAAGGAAATAGTCACCCAGGTCCAGGAAGCACAGAGAGTCGCACACAGGATGAACCCAAGGAGAACATGCCGAAACACACAGTAATCAAATTGGCAAAAATTAAACACAGAAAAATTACTGAAAGCAGCAAGGGAAAAACAACAAATAACATGCAAGGGAACTCCCATAAGGTTAACAGCTGATTTCTCAGCAGAAACTCTACAAGCCAGAAGGGACTGGCATGATATACTTAAAGTGATGAAAGGGAAGAACCTACAACCAAGATAACTCTACTCTGCAAGGATCTCATTCAGATTCGATGGAGAAATCAAAAACTTTATAGACAAGCAAAAGCTAAGAGAATTCAGCACCACCAAACCAGCTTTACAACAAATGCTAAAGAAACTTCCCTAGATGGGAAACACAAGAAAAAGACCCACAAAAACAAACCCAAAACAAGTAAGAAAAAGATAATAGGAACATACATATCGATAATAACCTTGAATGTAAATGGATTAAATGCCCCAACCAAAAGACAGAGACTGGATGAATGGATACAAAAACAAGACCCATATATATACTGTCTAAAAAAGACTCACTTCAGACCCAGGGACACATGTAGACTGAAAGTGAAGTGATGGAAAAAGATATTTGATGCAAATGGAAATAAAAAGAAAGCTGGAATAGCAATACTAGTGTCAGATAAAACAGACTTTAAAATAGAGACTGTTACAAGAGATAAGGATGAACACTACGTAATGATCAAAGAATCAATCCAAGAAGAAGATGTTAACAATTATAAATGTTTATGCACCAAACAAAGGAGCACCTCAATACATAAGGCAAATGCTAACAACCATTAAAGGAGAAATTAACATTAACAAAATAATAATAGGGGACTTTAACACCCCACTTTCACCAATGGACAGATTGTCCAAACAGAAAATAAATAGGGAAACACCAGCTTTAATTGACACAGTACACCAGATAGATTTAATTGATATTTAAAGAACATTCCACCCAAAAGTGGCAGAATACACTTTCTTCTCAATTGCACATGGAACATTCTACAGGATAGATCACACCTTGGGTCACGAATCAAGCCTCAGAAAATAGAAGAAAACTGAAATCATATCAAGCATCTTTTCTGACCACAACGCTATGAGATTGGAAATCAATTATAGGGAAAAAAATGTAAAAATACAAATACATGAAGGCTAAACAGCGCACTACTAAATAACCAAGAGATCACTGAAGAAATCAAAAAATACTGAGAAACAAATGACAATGAAAACACAATGACCCAAAACCTATGGGACACAGCAAAAGCAGCTCTAAGAGGGAAGTTTATAGCAATTCTGTCACCTCAAGAAACAAGAAAAATCTCAGATAAACAACCTAGCCCTACACTTAAAAGAACTAGAGAAAGCGGCTTCCCTAGTGGTGCAGTGGTTGAGAGTCCACCTGCCGATGCAGGGGACACAGGTTCATACCCAGGTCCGGGAAGATCCCACAACCGCGGAGCGGCTGGGCCTGTGGGCGATGGCCGCTGAGCCTGCACATCCGGAGCATGTGCTCCGCAACGGGAGAGGCCACAACAGTGAGAGGCCCGTGTATCACACACACACAAAAAAGAACTAGAGAGGGCTTCCCTGGTGGCGCAGTGGTTGAGAGTCCGCCTGCCGATGCAGGGGACACGGGTTCGTGCCCCGATCCCGGAAGATCCCACATGCCGCGGAGCGGCTGGGCCCGCGAGCCGTGGCCGCGGAGCCTGTGTGTCCGGAGCCTGTGCTCCGCAACGGGAGAGGCCACAGCAGTGAGAGGCCCGCGTACAGCAAAAAAAAAAAAAAAAAAAAAAAAAAAAAAAGAACTAGAGAAAGCAGAACAAAGAAAACCCAAAGTCAGTAGAAGGAAAGAAATCATAAAGATCAGAGGAGAAATAAATAAAATAGAAATGAAGAAAACAATAGCAAAGATCAGTGAAACTAAAAGCCGGATCTTTCAGTACCAGAACATAAACAAAATTGATAAACCCTTAGCCAGACTCATCAAGAAAAAGAGGCAGAGGATGCAAATCAATAAAATTAGAAATGAAAAAGGAGAAACCAAAACTGACACTACAGGGGCTTCCCTGGTGGCGCAGTAGTTGAGAGTCCGCCTGCCAATGCAGGGGACGCGTGTTCGTGCCCCGGTCCGGGAGGATCCCACATGCCGCGGAGCAGCTGGGCCCGTGAGCCATGGCCGCTGGGCCTGTGCGTCCGGAGCCTGTGCTCTGCAATGGGACAGGCCACAACAGTGAGAGGCCCACATATCCCCCCCACACACACACAAAAAGAACTGCCACTACAGAAATACAAAGGATTATAAGAGACTAGTACAAAAAACTACATACCAATAAAACAGACAGCCAAGAAGAAACGGACAAATTCTTGGAAAGGTACAATTTTCTAAGACTGAACCAGGAAGAATTAGAAAACATAAACAGACCTATCACAAGTAATGAAATTGAAACCAAAATAAAAAATCTTCCAACAAACAAAAGTACAGGACCAGATGGCTTCACAGGCGAATTCTATCAAACATTTAAAGAAGAGTTAAAACCGATCCTTCTCAAACTCTTCCAAAAAATCGAAGAGGGAGAAACACTCCCAAATTCATTTTATGAAGCCACCATCCCCCGATACCAAAACCAGAAAAAGAAGATATCACAAAAAAAGAAAATTATAGACCAGTATCACTGATGAACATAGATGCAAAAATCCTCAACAAAATACTAGCAAACAGAATCCAACATCACAAAGGATCATACGCCTTGATCAAGTGGGATTTATCCCAGGGATGCAAGGATTCTTCAATATACACAAATCAATCAATGTGAAACACGACATTAACAAATTAATGAATAAAAATCATATGATCATCTTCATAGATGCAGAAAAAGCTTTTGACAAAATTCAACACCCATTTAAGATAAAAACTCTCCAGAAAATGGGCACAGAAGGAACCTACCTCAACAAAATAAAGGTCATAATGATAAACCCACAGCAAGCATAATACTCAATGATGAAAAACTGAAAGTATTTCCACTAAGATCTGGAACAAGACAAAGATGTCCACTCTCACCACTCTTATTCAACATAGTTTTGGAAATCCTAGACACAGCCATCAGAGAAGAAAAAGAAATAAAAGGAATACAAGTTGGAACAAAAGAAGCAGAACTGCCACTGTTTGCCAATGACATGATACTATACATAGAAAATCCTAAAGATGCCACCAGAAAACCACAACTAATCAATGAGTTTGGTAAGGTTGCAGGATACAAAATTAATGCACAGAAATCGCTGGCATTCCTATATATCAGTAACAAAAAAATCAGAAAGAGAAATTAAGGAAACACTCCCATTCACCATTGCAACAAAAAGAATAAAATATCTAGGAATAAACCTGCCTAAGGAGGTGAAAGACATCTACTCAGAAAACGATAAAACACTGATGAAAGAAATCAAAGATGACATAAACAGATGCAGAAATATACCATGTTCTTGGATTGGAAGAATCAATATTGTGAAAATGACTATACTATCCAAAGCTATCTACAGATTCAATGAAATCCCTATCAAACTACCAATGGCATTCTTCACAGAATTAGACCAAAAAATTTTACCATTTCTTTGTAAACACTAAAAGCCCTGAACAGCCAAAGTAATCTTGAGAAAGAGAAACAGAGTTGGAGGAATCAGGCTAGCTGACTTCAAACCATACCACAAAGCTACGGTAATCAAGACAGTATGCTACTGGCAGAAAAACAGAAATATAGATCAATGGTACAGGATAGAAAGCCCAGAAGTAAACCCACACACATATGAGCACCAAATTTACGACAAAGGAGGCAAGAACATACAATGGAGAAAAGACAGCCTCTTCAGTAAGTGGTGCTGGGGGCGCTTCCCTGGTGGCGGAGTGGTTAAGAATCTGCCTGCCAATGCAGGGGACACGGGTTCGAGCCCTGGTCCGCGAAGATCCCACATGCCTTGGAGCAACTAAGCCTCTGTGCCACATTACTGAGCCTGCGCTCTAGAGCCCGTGAGCCACAACTACTGAAGGCTGTGCACCTACAGCCCATGCTCTGCAGTAAGAGAAGCCACCGCAATGAGAAGCCCGTGCACTGCAACGAAGAGTAGCCCCCACTCGCCGCAACCAGAGAAAAGCCTGTGCACAGCAATGAAGACCCATTGAAGACCCAATGCAGCCAAGACTAAATAATAATAAAGAAAAAAAATTTTTAAATAAAATAAACAATCACAGGGCTTCTATAATGCTATTTAAAAAAAAAAAAGAAGTGGTGCTGGGAAAACTGGACAACTACGTGTAAAAGAATGAACTCAGAACACTACCTAACACCATACACAAAAATAAACTCCAAATGGATTAAAGACTTAAGTTTAAGACCAGAGACTATAAAACTCTTAGTGGAAAACATAGGAAAAACACTCTTTGCCATAAATCACAGCAAGATCTTTTTTGACCCACATCCTAGAGTAATGGAAATAAAAACAAAACAAATGGGACTTAATTAACCTTGAAACTTTTGCACAGTAAAGGAAACCATAAACAAGACAAAAAGACAACCCTCAGAATGGGAGAATATATTTGTAAAGTAAACAAAAGATTAATATCCAAAATATATAAACAGGTCATGGAGCTCAATATCAAAGAAACCAAATAATCAAGTTAAAAAATGGGCAGAAGACCTAAATGGACATTTCACCAAGAAGACACAGAGATGGCCAAGAGGCACGTGAAAAGATGCTCAACATCGCCAATTATTAGAGAAATGCAAGTCAAAACTACAATGAGGTATCACCTCAGGCCCGTCAGGATGGCTATCATTAAAAAATCTAGAAACAATAAATGCTGGAAAGGGTGTGGTGAAAAGGGAACACTCTTGCACTGCTGGGAATGTGAATTGGTACAGCCACTATGGAGAACAGTATGGAGGTTCCTTAAAAAACTAAAAATAGAACTACCATATGACCCAGCAATCCCACTACTCGGCACATACTCTGATTAAACCGTAATTCAAAAGGAGACATGTACCACAATGTTCACTGCAGCACTATTTACAATAGCCAGGACATGGTAGTAACCTAAATACCCATCAACAGATGAATGGATAAAGAAGATGTGGCACATATATACAATGGAATATTACACAGCCATAAAAAGAAATGAAATTGAGTTATTTGTAGTGAGGTGGATGGACCTAGAATCTGTCACACAGAATGAAGTCAGAAAGAGAAAAACAAATGCTGTATGCTAATGCAGATATATGGAATGTAAACAGAAAAAAAAAAGGTACTGATGAACCTAGCTGCAAGGCAGGAATAAAGTGGTAGACATAGAGAGTGGACTTGAGGACACAAGGTGGGAGGGAGAAGCTGGGACGAAGTGAGAGTAGCATCGACATATATACACTATTGAATCTAAAACAGTTGGCTGGTGGGAAGCAGCAGAGCAGCATAGGGAGATAGGACTGGTGCTTTGCGATGACCTAGAGAGGTTGGATAGGGAGGATGCGAGGGAGGCTCAAGAGGGAGGGGATATGGGGACATATGTATGCATAGAGCTGATCGCTTTGTTGTGCAGCAGAAACTAACACAGTATTGTGAAGCAATTATACCCCAATAAAGATCTATCAAAAAAAATAAAGTACATTTGACTATCTAAAGTAGTCAAGAAATAAAAGAAATCGAAATCAGAAAAGAAGAAGTAAAGCTGTCACTGTTTGCAGATGACATGATACTATACATAGAAAATCCTAAAGATGTTACCAGAAAACTACTAGAGCTAATCAATGAATTTGGTAAAGTAGCAGGATACAAAATTAATGCACAGAAATCTCTGGCATTCTTATACACTAGTGATGAAAAATATGAAAGTGAAATTAAGAAAACACTCCCATTTACCACTGCAACAAGAAGAATAAAATATCTAGGAATAAACCTACCTAAGGAGACAAAAGACCTGTATGCAGAAAATTATAAGACACTGATGAAAGAAATTCAAGATGATACAAATAGATGGAGAGATATAGCATGTTCTTGGATTGGAAGAATCAACATTGTGAAAATGACTCTACTACCCAAAGCAATCTACAGATTCAATGCAATCCCTATCAAGCCACCACTGGCATTTTTCACAGAACTAGAACAAAAAATTTCACAATTTGTATGGAAACACAAAAGACACCGAATAGCCAAAGCAATCTTGAGAATGAAAAACGGAGCTGGAGGAATCAGGCTCCCCGACTTCAGACTATACTACAAAGCGACAGTAATCAAGACAGTATGGTACTGGCACAAAAACAGAAATATAGATCAATGAAACATGACAGAAAGTCCAGAGATAAACCTATGCATATATGGTCACCTTCTCTTTGATAAAGGAGGCAAGAATATACAGTGGAGAAAAGACAGCCTCTTCAATAAGTGGTGCTGGGAAAACTGGACAGGGACAGGTAAAGTATGAGATTAGATCACTCCCTAACACCATACACAAAAATAAGCTCAAAATGGATTAAAGACCTAAATGTAAGGCTAGACACTATCAAACTCTTAGAGGAAAACATAGGCAGAACACTCTCTGACATAAATCACATCAAGATCCTTTTCTGACCCACCTCCTAGAGAAATGGAAATAAAAACAAAAATAAAATGAGACCTAAAGAAACTTAAAAGCTTTTGCACAGCAAAGGAAACCATAAACAAAACAAAAAGAAAACCCTCAGAATGGGAGAAAATATTTGCAAATGAAGCAACTGACAGAGGATTAATCTCCAAAATTTACAAGCAGCTCATGCAGCTCAATAACAAAAAAACAAACAACCCAATCCAAAAATGGGCAGAAGACCTAAATAGACATTTCTCCACAGAAGATATACAGATTGCCAACAAACACATGAAAGAATGTTCATCATCATTAATCATTAGAGAAATGCAAATCAAAACTACAATGAGATATCATCTCACACAGGTCAGAATGGCCATCATCAAAAAATATAGAAACAATAAATGCTGGAGAGGGTGTGGAGAAAGGGAACCCTCTTGCACTGTTGGTGGGAATGTAAAATGATACAGCCACTATGGAGAACAGTATGGAGGTTCCTTAGAAAACCACAAAGAGAACTACCATACGACCCAGCAATCCCACTACTGGGCATATACCCTGAGAAAACCATAATTCAAAAAGAGTCACGTACCAAAATGTTCATTGCAGCTCTATTTACAATAGCCAGGACATGGAAGCAACCTAAGCGTCCATCAACAGATGAATGGATAAAGAAGATGTGGCATATATATACAATGGAATATTACTCAGCCATTAAAAGAAACAAAATTATTTGTAGTGAGGTGGATGGACCTAGAGTCTGTCATACAGAGTGAAAGAGAAAAACAAATACCGTATGCTAACACATATATATGGAATCTAAGGGGGAAAAAAAAAAAGGTCATAAAGAACCAAGGGGTAAGACGGGAATAAAAACACAGACCTACTATAGAATGGACTTGAGAATATGGGGAGGGGGAAGGGTAAGCTGTGACAAAGTGAGGGAGTGACATGGACATATATACACTACCAAACGTAAAACAGATACCTAGTGGGAAGTAGCCACATAGCAGAGGGAGATCAGCTAGGGGGGTTGTGACCACCTAGAGGGGTGGGATAGGGAGGATGAGAGGGAGGGATATGCATGAGGGAAGAGATATGGGAACATATGTCTATGTATAACTGATTCACTTTGTTATAAAGCAGAAACTAACACACCATCGTAAAGCAATTATACTCCAATAAAGATGTTAAAAAAAAAAAGTCAAAATCATAGAAACATAAAGTAGAAAGGCATTTTCCAAGAGGGAGGGTGTAGCGGGGAGTAGTGGTGGTAAGGTAGGTTGGAGAATTAGTGTGTAGTGGGAACAGAGTTTCAGTTCTGAAGGACGAAAAATAGTTAGAGCTCTATTGCAGAACCATGTAAATACCTTTAACATTAACTGTAGAGTTTCAAACAGTAAGTATGATGTCATGTATTTTTACCATAATAAAATAAATTAAAAATTCTCAGTAAAATATTGACAACTAAATACAGAAATATATACAATATGACCAAGTGAAATTTATTCCAAGAATGAAAGAGTGGTTCATTATATAAATCAGTAATGTTAATACAACACATAAATATAAAAAAGGGGAAAACCACGACTATGTCAAATGATTCAGAAAAAACACCCAAATTTCAACTTTTTCACGATAAAAATACTTAATAAGCTAAGAATAAAAAGGAACTTTCTCAGGAAAGTAAAGGCATAAATGAAAAACTTAACAGCTAACATCACATTGGAAGAAAGAGTGAAAGCCTTCTCTCCATACCACGAACGAGAAAAGGATGCTTGCTGTCACTATCTCTATTCAACATAACAGAGCAAGTAAGCAAAGGCAAATGACACACATCCAAATTGCAAAGGTAGAAGTAAAACTACCTCTTTTAACAAATGACAGGCTCTGATACTGAGAACACCCTAATGAATCCATTCACAAGATAAATCCAGGGCTTCCATGGTGGCGCGGTGGTTGAGAGTCCGCCTGCCGATGCGGGGGACACGGGTTCGTGCCCCGATCCCGGAAGATCCCACATGCCGCGGAGCGGCTGGGCCCGCGAGCCATGGCCGCGGAGCCTGTGTGTCCGGAGCCTGTGCTCCGCAACGGGAGAGGCCACAGCAGTGAGAGGCCCGCGTACAGCAAAAAAAAAAAAAAAAAAAAAAAAAAAAAAAAAAAAAAAGATAAATCCAGCAAAATTGTAAAATATAAAATCAAACAAAAATCATGTGTATTTCTAGGTACTAGCAAGGAACAACCCAAAAAGAAAATTAAGAAAACAATTCCACCTACAATAGCAGCAAAAATACTTTGTAATAAATACAACCAAGAAGGTGCAATAGTGTCAAAAGAAATGAAAGAAGACCTAAATATAGAAAGATAACCTGCATCACATACTGAAACTTAACATTGTTAACATGTTAATACCACTCAGAGCAATCTATAGATTTAATGTAATTTCTTTCAAAATTCTGTTTATCACAGAAATGGAGAAACCTATTCTAAAATTTGAAGAAAAATGGACTTACTTAAATGTCTAAGTAGAGATTTCTCCATAGAGGATATACCATAAGCACATGAAGAGATGCTTAACATCACTAATCATAAAGGAAAATGAAAATCAAAACTACTGTGAGATACACCACACACCCATTAGGGTGGCTATTATTAAAATGTCAGAAAATAGCAGGTATGGAAGAGGATGTGGAGAAACTGAAATCTTTGTACACTGCTTGTGGGTGTATAAAATGGTGAAGCCACTGTGTAATTCAGTTTAGTGAACCCTGAGGAAGTTAAACACAGGATTTCTACATGACCTAACAGATCCACTCCAAATTACATGCTAAAAAGACTGAGAATGGGAACTCAAACACGTATCTGTGTTTACAACAATGGTCATAGCAGTACTACTTACAATAGCCCAAAGCAGAAACAATCAAAGTGTCCACCAACAGATGAATGCATAAGCAAAAATATAATACATACATAAAGTGAAATATTATAGAGCATTAAAAATGAAGGAAATCCTTCAACAAGCTACATGTATGAACCTTGAGATTTTGCTAAATGAAACACAAAAAGACTAATATTGTGTAATTCCACTTATATGAGGTACTGACAAGGCCAATTCACAGAGGCAGGACATATATTAGAGGTAAACAATGGCACAGGTTTGGAAATGGGAGTAAGTTACTACTTAAATAATGTGTTTGGGATGATGAAAAATTTAGGAAATAGAGGTGATGACTGCCCAGCAGTGTAAATGTTTTCAATGTCCCTGAACTGTTCACTTAAAAGTCATTAAAATGTCTAATTTTTTGTTACAAATAACTATACACTTTACCACAATTTAAAAAAATGTAAAAGAAATTAAAAAATCAACAGGGGCATTTTCCAGAGATGAAAACATATTTAGGTTAAGTGAAATATATTAAATACATGTTTCCTAAATATCAAAGTGCTAATGTAGACAAGAAAAAGGTTTCCTTATTTGACTTGAGATAAATTTTGATCAAAATTAATTCATGTCTGCCTAAAAGAATAAGATCAGACTTCTCTCAAAACAACAACAACAACAAAAAATTACTTACTTGCTGGGACAGTGCAACAGTAAGTCAATGATAAATGTCTGCCAGTCCTTTTCTTTACTAAGTGCATCCAGGGCTGTTGGAATTAGAGCAAAACATAATGTCATCACTTCCAATGCTTCACAGCAAACCTGTTCATCTTCCATGTCTGGCCCATTGCTTGTATTGGTGGCCTGTAAAATTATGATGAGGAGTAAATTACCAGTGACACAGTTAGGACAAAGTCACAAACCTTCAAGTTAGTATTTAAAACTTATGTATACTCACTAAAAACCATTTGTCTTCAGTCTCTTCACCTGTAGCTTTTGAGATCCTTTGGAATATATCCCAAAGGGGATTAAAGAAGTATGCTCAGTAAAAGCTAAGAATCACTTCCTTGTTCTTCTGGGTGTAAGTGGTGTACTTCTGCATTAATCATGATTCCTTTCTAAAGAATAACTCTGGCACTGTACTTGGTTCTTTGATTAGTTTTCTTATACAGCGTATCTAAAATGCCATTTTATTAAAAAAGCAACTGGCCTACACAAATGTTGAGAAAGGTTATAGGAGACTTTTCCAACCTAAAATATATTCAAGTTGGTAGCTAATAATTTATAATCTGCCTCCACTTATCAAAAAAAATAAAATCGGGGCTTCCCTGGTGGCGCAGTGGTTGAGAGTCTGCCTGCTGATGCAGGGGACACGGGTTCGTGCCCCGGTCTGGGAACATCCCACATGCCACAGAACAGCTAGGCCGGTGAACCATGGCTGCTGAGCCTGTGCAACCGGAGCCTGTGCTCCGCAACAGGAGAGGCCACAACAGTGAGAGGCCCGTGTACCGTAAAAAAAAATAAAAATAAATAAAAATAAATAAAATCAGTATAATATATGTCTAGAACAGAATAGTCATTCAAATATTCCAAAAAGGGAAGCTCTACAATTCCATTATCCACTCTCCTCTCTTAAATATACAGAAAAGACTATCAAAGACAAGTAAACAGAATAGAAAATCAAAGAGCTAAACAAAGTCTAATTTCTGTAAATAATTTGCTTAATCAAATGAGAAACAGGGATAATACCTAAATGGTGGAAACCGTTGCTGCTTTTGAGTGCTATAAAAGAAGCAAGTAAAGTACTTGGACATCATAATTACACAACTTGAAGAAAGAAGAATAATTAAAGAAAACTGGGAAAAGCAAATTCTTTATGGCATAACTATATTCAACTGAATAAGAGATAAGATTTAGAAAAAAGCTGCCTTACAGTGAGATTTTGAAGTAGTTTATTTTCAAAATAAAATTTTATACATTCTCATCCTAACTACAGAAGTTTATTTTAAACCATTAGATACACAGTGATTGGTCTTTAAAGATGGCAGACAAGATGAAAAATGTAGTCATATACATAATTAACATGTACACAAAAGGAATGCATTTCTGTAATAACTCTTACCATCTCATAAATTTTAGTGATTTCTTCATTTGAGCTAAATACTAGCTCTAATGTCCCACATCCTGATGCCCAGATGATTTTTTGTATAGCTCTAATTTCACAAATATCAGGCATGTATCTTGAAGCCTGAAAGAAAATGAGTAATTAAAGCGCTGACGGAATATTAGAGTCAAGTAATCAGAAAACACAACTTTTTTGTGAAAACAGCAGAATAAATGGTTATAAATAAAGTAACTATGACAGTCTATGCTATCTTTAAGATGCGAAGTAGCCTTGGTCCTGCAGATGCAAACCATTATATATAGGATGCATAAACACCAATCACAGGGAACTATATTCAATATTCTGTGATAAACCCCATAATGGAAAAGAATGAAAAAGAGTATGTATAAATATATGTACAACAATCATTTTGCTGTACAGCAGAAATTAACACATTGTAAACCAGCTATACCTCAATAAAAGTAAAAAATAAATTAATAAAAGAAAAACAAAGTAGCCTTGGTCCCATGTTTTTTGGATCTTAACATCAAGTCATAAACATATAAAGACAGGGCTTCCCTGGTGGCACAGTGGTTAAGAATCTGCCTGCTAATGCAGGGGACACGGGTTTGAGCCCTGGTCCGGGAAGATCCCACATGCCGCAGAGCAACTAAGCTCCCGTGCTACAACTACTGAGCCTGTGCTCCAGAGCCTGTGCGCTACACCTATTGAGTCCATGTGCCACAACTACTTGAGTCCATGTGCCACAACTACTTAAGTCCATGTGCCTAGAGCCCATGCTCTACAACAAGAGAAGCCACCACAATGAGAAGCCCAGGCACCGTAACGAAGAGTAACCCTCACTCACCACAATTAGAGAAAGCCTGCGTGCAGCAACAAAGACCCAATGCAGCCAAAAATAAATTAATTAAACTAAACTAAAAAACAAACAAACCATATACAGACGAAGCAAAATCATGCTTATCAGCTATAGCCACAATGTAGGCTTCAGGTTAAGATCTAATCTGGCTTGAACATTTTTCATAAGAATTTTACAAACACAGAAACCAAATTACCCAGCCATTCCACTCCTATATGTTTACCCAGAAATAAGAAAACATGTGCCAAAGAGGCACTTGTGACTTACTGGTGATTTTCAAAATGGCTCTATTCCAAATAGTAAAAAAAACTAGGAATAACACAAGTGTTCATTAACAGAACATACAGGATGACCATAAAGTGTAATATTACTCAAAACAGATAAAGTATTTACATATAATATAGCACTGATAAATTTCAAAATCATGCGGACTGAAATAATCCAGACACAAAGGAGTATACAATTTTTTTTTAAACTGGATAGAATTTTTATTGGCATTGCCTTGACTCTATAGATCAATTTGGTAACTTATACTTTTACCATATTGTCTTCTATGTTACAGAAGACTCTATGTATTTGTCTTTAATTTCATTTATAATATGATTTATGTAAAATTTAAGAAAATGATTACTACTCTACAGTGACAAAAGCAGAGCAGTAAATACCTCCAGTCAGGAAGAGAAAATTTTGGGGGCTGACAGAGATATCCTGTTTCTTGACTGTACCATTAATTTAAACATTATGTCAAAACTCAGTATATGTTTTATTTTGATCTAGTTTATGCAATATACATTACAGCTCAAAAGGCCTGTTTAAAAGTTTTTTAAAAGTACTTTCTAAAGTACTGATGTTAATATGTAATAGTAAATACAATTTTAGTAAATTTTAGTTAAAATAAGAGAATCTAAAGTGATATTCTCAGAATATTCAACCTCAGATTGTGATATTCATGAGTAAGTAGAGACTGTGTCAAGAGTAATAAAAAATAAGCCAACCAAGATCCCAGAACTTTCAAAGTTTGATACTAACCTCACCAGATATTTGTTGAGCAAGGCGTACTGATACATTTCTAAGCATGCACTCAGATGCTGGGTTAGGAATGCTCTGAAGGGCATTTTGTAGCACCACTGCTTGATCATGAGTAATGTGGTTAATCTGAAAAAAGTTAATTAACCTTTTTACTTGGAGTAAAAAACTTGTACACGACTAAATTTCAAAAATTTGTACACAGCAAAAACCCAACCATATGCTCCTCATCCACCATCACTCTCTGAGGATATCATCCTTCTACTTATCTACTGTAGAATATATGGTGCTTAGCATAAAAAAGCATTTCAGATTGCCAACCTGTAGACTGCCTCTGTTAGTTGCCTTTTAAAAAGTGACAATATTCTTCAACAAACTCCAATTTCACATGAATTCAACTGTTTCTACAACTATGTTCACTTTCACTTGCATGACATAATGACACAGCTCTGAACAAATCTTTTATAGGTCTTTAGTAAAATCCTTTTCCCAGGCCTCCTACTCAGCAAATGACCATGCTTGCTGTGATATGACTAAGGAAACTGGGGGCAGCAGATAAACAGACTTTCAATTTCTTACCATCTAAGCTCTAAAATTATTTCTCTCACTTCCTTCCCTTTCAGTCTTTAAAATGTTTTTTTTTTTTTTTTTTTTTTTCTTTTTGCGGTATGTGGGCCTCTCACTGTTGTGGCCTCTCCCGTTGCGGAGCACAGGCTCCGGACGCGCAGGCCCAGCAGCCATGGCTCACGGGCCCAGCCGCTCCGCGGCATATGGGATCCTCCCAGACCGGGGCACGAACCCGTATCCCCTGCATCGGCAGGCGGACTCGCAACCACTGCGCCACCAGGGAGGCCCTAAAATGTTTTTTGTATTTTGTTCATAAGTACTTTTTTAACTGTGCTCTAAACACACATCACCAAAAATATGCTAAAGTCTCCCTCCTCCTCTGTATATACCTTTCTTTTACAGTCAAGTTTTGGTAAGAAAATCTTTTCAAAAATAGATGTTTTAAAGAATTCAAGAGTTTGCAGAGGTGTTCCTACAGTCTGTAGGTGGACAATGAAGACTGATTAGGTACAAGGTTTCCAGCTCTTCTCTCTTAACTTCAAATGGGACAAGTTTAACATTTTGTTATTTATTATGATGTACATAATAATTATGTAAATCCTTCCATAAGTATTTGAAGGTCTACTTGCCAGGTGCTACTACATGAGATTTCAAATAAAAAGTGAATGTAGCACAGGTGGTGTAAGTACAGTTTCAGAATAAGTACAGTTGCATCTTTACAGAGTTAAACTCTCAGGTCCTTTTTACTATTTGTGCAAAGTTATTTCATCTCTTTAGATCTTAAATTTTCACTTAAAAAACAGGAAGAAATAAAAGTGACTGACCAAATATATTTATATTAATGATTAAATAAGATAAAGTATAATAATTAACATAAAGGAACTCAATATATTCACGATTACTAATTTCCAATGAACTAGCCTAAACACATATAGGAATCATGTACGCTTTTGTTAACATTTCACCTTAAGCAATATGTTATATAATAGATTATCTGTGAAAAGAATAAAAACATGTTTTCAAACTGTTAATTCAATTTTACTAATTATTTAGGGTTTATTTTTTAAATCAAAGGCTTACCGCACTTTTACACTGAAATTGCTCGTTAAGAACACCACTGATATGTTAATTTCCAATTCAACTCAGTAAACTAGGATGAGGATTAAGTATGGTCTACAAGGCAAAAATAACTTTCCTTTCACTTACTGTATTGGCAGAACTAAACATTTTCTATTAAAAACAAACAAGGTCTCAAACTTCATGAAAAAGGAATTAAGTTAAAGAAGTAATAAAAGTATAAATGTGGAAACGATAACATATTACTTGAGTATAAGTAAGTTCTTAAATCCATGAGGAAAAATACCCAGAATTAATTTTCTTCACTAGTTACTGTATTTATCAACTTGTAACCCTCTTCTAAATATTATATGTGGTTATATAATAAACATATTTTAAATGCTAATTTTTCACTTAACTCCTTACTAGAATGTGGGCAACTTGCAATTAGACCCTATTATGTACCTTAGTATCCTTACGGCATTTTCTAAATAGTAAGTCTTAGGGAAAAGGACAAGAAGATACATATAATTGCTTTGTTACTTCATTAAGCCACTATGGAAAGGATCATGACCAGAACCTATCTGTTTTTATGTAAATATGCACAGAAACCACAATATAAAGCAATCAAACTTACAGTGAGGACAGAGCACTATAAATTTCTTCTCTAAAAGTGCTTCTACAAATTTTAACTTTTTAAATGAAATTTTCAAAATTATATAAAAACAGAGACTATAAATAACCTTCAAGTACCCATTATCTAGCTTCAATAATTGTAAACAAAAGGCTAATAAACTTGTTTCACTGAATCCCCAACTCACTAACTCTGCCCACATCACCCCAGAATTATTCTGGAGAAAATCCCAGACATTCTATTTTATTAGAAACGACTTAGCGTAACTCTTATCTTTTTTTAATTTATGTTAATTTTATTTTTTTATTTATTATTTATTATTATTCTTTTTGGCAGCCCCAGTTGCTTGCAGAATCTTAGTTCCCTGACCAGGGACTGAACCTGCATCCTGGCAGTGAAAGTGCTGAGTCCTAAACACTGGACCACCAGGGAATTCCTAATGACTCTTCCTTTAAACAAAATCCACAATACTATTCTCCCACCTAAGATAATTAATAACTCTAACATCAAATATCTAGTAATTATTTAAATTTCCTTGATTAAGAACTAACCCATTTCTGATGGAAAAAAAATCTGTATCCCTAAGCTATTTTATCTTCAGCAGTTTAATAAAACCATCACTTGTAATGTAAATAAACTCAATTGCAGTGAGAATTGGAAGCCACATTCAACCTTTGCATCAAATCTCAGTATATCTTGAAAGCATCCAGTGACTGTGCTTTAAGGATGCTACCAGCATAAACAGAGAGTCTTTGTCAGTCACAGTAGTTACGTTGGTCAGTGGGATGACACGTGGGTGACATGCCAAATACATCTTTTCTTTTATAACCGTCTTTATATATCTTTCAGGTATGAGGCAACAAAAGATTCATGTCAAGTTTTTATGAGACTTAAAACAATTGAAAAGTCAAAAAAGAAAAAAAAGAAAAAAAAGAAAAAAAGGGGGCACTGAAGGGGAATGAAGTATCCTCTGAGGTTAGTGTAATCAGCATATCACATTTACATTTGGGGACTTCCCTGGCAGTCCAGTAGTTAAGACTCTGTGCTTGCACTGCAGGGGTCCCAGGTTCAAACCCTGGTCAGGGAACTAAGATACCACACGCAGCACAGCACAGCCAAAAAAAAAAAATTTTTTTTAATATTTCAACACAAATATAACTTAATAGAGTGAATTGAACTTGTATTCTCTCACTGAAGGGTCTAACTTTAAAAATTAAATATTAACCACAAAACATTTTAAAAAAATGTATTACCGGTGTTATGGGATCTGCACCACCTACAACTGGTTGACAAGCCTCTGCTACAGCTCGAACATGGCCATAGCCTATAGCAGTTAACAAGAGTTTGGCTATTTTAAGACCACTGAAGTAAGCACCCCTTCGTGTCTCCGTATCTGTATTAGGCAGGAAGTTATTTCTTGTTAGCATACTCAGCACAAGGGGTAAGCCACCACTTTTCAAGAAGTGAAGTTGAAAGTCAGAGGAATCATCTGCCAAAAGTGCACCAGCGGGCATTAACAAGGCATAAACTACCTGGAAAAAATAAGTGCGGGGGGACAGAAACTGTATTAAAGATGTTAAAAATAATTTTATAACTTCTATTTCCCTTATCATTGCTAAGAAATTCTTAACTATTTCAAAAGATTATAGACAATCATATCACCATATCATGAAAAATTCTACTTTTGAAAAGGAAAATACCAACCTCTGTTAGGTACAGCACTCGGGAGGCAGAAGGACC
This sequence comes from Mesoplodon densirostris, assembly GCF_025265405.1. Taxonomy (NCBI): domain Eukaryota; kingdom Metazoa; phylum Chordata; class Mammalia; order Artiodactyla; family Ziphiidae; genus Mesoplodon; species Mesoplodon densirostris. The sequence goes on along the minus strand of NW_026778236.1, from coordinate 151,702 downwards.
AAAGAAAAGTGAATCAAGAGATGGTCCAAGGTTATTTTCTCCAAGTTTTGCCTGGTCCAAACAAACAGCTCTTATTTTTTCTATTGTTGTGCTATCTGCAAAGGAAATAGACACAGACTAAAGTAAAATATTCAATACATTGTTAATATTTCACATATATACTGAAGAGTATTAAACATTAAACATCTATAAATTCAATTAAGTTGAGCTATAAGTTCACATGTTACAAGACATAACCAGACCTGGACTGGTTAGTGATCAAACAGGGCTCTTTAATCATCAACCCAATATATGAAGGGAACACTTTCCTATCCAGACACCTCAAATCAACAGGTTCTCCTTCATCCACTGGAGACAGAAAAAAAAAAAAAAAAAACCACAAACCACAACACTGAAAAGGAATTAGTTCTTCTTGAAACACAAACACAAGCTCCTCCCACCAAGTTCTCAATTATTTGTCTCATATGACATTACAAATAAACTGTTTGAGCTTTACTGAAAATTTTGAGTTTCAAAAGAAGGTACACTTGAAAAAGAAAATGGCAAAAGTAACAATTATTCCTAATGTACACTTAAAATAAGAAAAGCTGTTTATTTTGTTTTGTCATATAAAGATGTGAAGCTTAGAAAAAAAAAACCCACACAGTGAAAGATTACCCTAAAATGATAGTTCCTTCTTAGAAGAAAACTTAGCAGCAAATCCGCATGACCTTAGATAAGGTAATGATCTCTTATATATAATGCCAAAAGAACAAGTGTTAAGAAGAAAAAGAGATAAACTGGACTATAACAAAGGACATTATTTACAGAGTGCAAAGAGAACACACAGAAGAAAATGTTTAAATTATGTGATTTGATAAAGGACTTGTACCTGAATATATCAAGAACATTTACAAAACAATAATAAAGACAAATAACCCAAATGAAAAATAAGCAAAGGCCTTGAACAGACATTTCTCCAAAGATAGGCAAATTGGTAGTAAGCACATCATCAGTAATCAAAGAAATGCAACTCAAAAACATGACAAAATACGACTTCACGTGTTGCTGAAAACGTGGAGAAAATGGAACCCTTATACCTTACTGTAGGAATAGAAAATGTACCATATATTTTACCATGGTAAGAAAACAAAAACAAAAGCAAGGCAAATGACTTTGAGTGATTTTTTGGGGGGACCCATGATGAGCTGATAGATATTAAAAATGCTGCTCAATATTTGTTCAGAATAAGGCAATGTCAAGTTTGCACTGATTAAAGAACTGAAGGAATCAATAGCAGAATAACTGAGGCAGAAGAACGGATAAGTGATCTGGAAGACAGGATGGTGGAATTCACTGCTGCAGAACAGAATAAAGAAAAAAAAATGAAAAGAAATAAACACAGCCTAAGAGACCTCTGGGACAACATTAAATGCAACAACATTCGCATCATTTGGTCCCAGAAATAGAAGAGAAAGGACCGGAGAAAATAGGTGAAGAGATTATAGTTGAAAACTTCCCTAACACGGGAAAGGAAAGAGCAACCCAAGCCCAGGAAGTGCAGAGAGTCCCACACAGGATAAACCCAAGGAGAAGCATGCCAAGACACACAGTAATCAAATTGGCAAAAATTAAAGACAAAGAAAAATTGCTGAAAGCAGCAAGGGAAAAACGACAAAGAACATACAAGGGAACTCCCATAAGGTTAACAGCTGATTTCTCAGCAGAAACTCTACAAGCCAGAAGGGAGTGGCATGATATACTTAAAGTGATGAAAGAGAAGAACCTACAACCAAGATTACTCTACCTGGCAAGGATCTCATTCAGATTCGATGGAGAAATCGAAAGCTTTACAGACAAGCAAAAGCTAAGAGAATTCAGCAACACCAGCTCTACAACAAATACTAAAGGAACTTCTCTAAGTGGGAAACACAAGAGAAGGACCTACAAAAACAAACCCAAAACAATTAAGAAAATGGTAATAGGAACATACATATCGATAATTACCTTAAATGTGAAAGGATTAAATGCTCCAACCAAAAGACACAGGCTTGCTGGTTGGATACAAAACAAGACCCATACATATGCTGTCTACAAAAGACCCACTTCAGACCTGGGGACACATACAGACTGAAATTGAGGGGATGGAAAAACCTATTCCATGCAAATGGAAATCAAAAGAAAGCTGGAGTACCAATACTCCTATTAGATAAACTAGACTATAAAATAAAGAATGTTACAAGAAACAAGGAAGGACATTACATAATGATCAAGGGATCAATACAAGAAGAAGATGTAACAATTATAAATATATATGCACCCAACATAGAAGCACCTCAATACATAAGGCAACTGCTAACAGATATAAAAGAGGAAATTGACAATAACACAATTAATAGTGGGGGACTTTAACACCTCACTTACACCAATTGACATAAATTTAAGAAATCATATCAAGCATCTTTTCTGATCACGCTATGAGATCAGAAATCAACTACAGGGGGCCTCCCTGGTGGCGCAAGTGGTTGAGAGTCCGCCTGCCGATGCAGGGGATACGGGTTCGTGCCCCGGTCTGGGAGGATCCCATATGCCGCGGAGCGGCTGGGCCCGTGAGCCATGGCCGCTGAGCCTGCGCGTCCGGAGCCTGCGCGTCCGGAGCCTGTGCTCCGCAACGGGGGAGGCCACAACAGTGAGAGGCCCGCATACCGCAAAAAAAAAAAAAAAAAAAAAGAAATCAACTACAGGGAAAAAAACGTGAAAAACACAAACACATGGAGGCTAAACAATACATTACTAAATAACCAAGAGATCACTTAAGAAATCAAAAAATACCTACAGACAAATGACAATGAAAACACGATTATCCACAAAACCTATGGGATGTGGCAAAGGCAGTTCTAAGAGGCAAGTTTATAGCTATACTAGCCTACCTCAAGAAACCAGAAAATCTCCAATAAACAATCTAACCTTACACCTAAAGGAATCAGAGAAAGAAGAACAAACAAAACCCAAAGTTAGCAGAAGGAAATGAACAATAAAGGTCAAAGCAGAAATAAATGAAATAGAACCAGAGAAAAGAATAGCAAGGATCAATAAAACTAAAAGCTGGTTCTTTGAGAAGATAAATAAAATTGATAAACCATTAGCCAGACTCATCAAGAAAAACAGAGGACTCAAATCCATAAAATTAGAAATGAAAAAAGAGAAGTTACAACAGACACCATAGAAATACAAAGCATCCTAAGAGACGATTACAAGCAACTCTATGCCAATAAAATGGACAACCTGGAGGAAATGGACAAATTCTTAGAAAGGTACAAACTTCCAAGACTGAAACAGGAAGAAACAGAAAATATGAACACACCAATCACAAGTAATGAAATTGAAACTCTGATTAAAAATCTCTCAACACGGGCCTCCTTGGTGGCGCAGTGGTTGGGAGTCCGCCTGCTGATGCACAGGATACAGGTTCATGCCCCAGTCCGGGAGGATCCCGTATGCCGCGGAGCGGCTGGGCCCGTGAGCCATGGCCGCTGAGCGTGCGCGTCCGGAGCCTGTGCTCCGCAACGGGAGAGACCACAACAGTGAGAGGCCCGCGTACTGCAAAAAAAAAAAACAAACAAAAAAATCTCTCAACAAACAAAGGCCAGGACCAGATGGCTTCACAGGTGAATTCTATCAAACATTTAGAGAAGAGCTAACACCCATCCTTCTCAAACTGTTCCAAAACAATGCAGAGGAAGCAACACTCCCAAACTCATTCTATGAGGCCACCATCACCCTTATACAAAAACCAGACAAATATACTACAAAAAAAGAAAATTACAGGCCAATATCACTGATGAATACAGATGCAAAAACCCTCAACAAAATACTAGCAAACAGAATCCAACAACACATTAAAAGGATCATACAGGAATTAAAGCTCCACAATCAACTTGATGTACCCTCCATCTGTGGAATACATGAATAGACAACGAATCATCCCAAATTGAGGAGCCAGGAGTCAATACTGTGCCTCTGACGTGGGAGAGCCAACTTCAGGACACTGGTCCACAAGAGGCCTCCCAGCTCCACATAATATCAAACGGCGAAAATCTTCCAGAGATCTCCATCTCAACACCAGCACCCAGCTTCACTCAACGACCAGCAAGCTACAGTGCTGGACACCCTATGACAAACAACTAGCAAGACAGGAACACAACACCACCCATTAGCAGAGAGGCTGCCTAAAATCATAAAAAGTCCACAGACACCCCAAAACACACCACCAGACATGGACCTGCCTACCAGAAAGACAAGATCCAGCCTCATCCACCAGAACACAGGCACTAGTCCCCTCCACCAGGAAGCCTACACAACCCACTGAACTAACCTTAGGCACTGGGGACAGACACCAAAAACAACGGGAACTACGAAACTGCAGCCTGCAAAAAGGAGACCCCAAACACAGTAAGATAAGCAAAATGAGAAGACAGAAAAACACACAGCAGGAGAAGGAGCAAGATAAAAAACCCACCAGACTTAACAAATGAAGAGGAAATAGGCAGTTTACATGAAAAAGAATTCAGAATAATGATAGTAAAGATGATCCAAAATCTTGGAAATAGAACAGACAAAATGCAAGAAACCGTTAACAAGGACCTAGAAGACCTAAAGATGAATCAAGCAACGATTAGAAACACAATAAATGAAATGAAAAGTACTCTAGATGGGATCAATAGCAGAATAACTGAGGCAGAAGAATGGATAAGTGACGTGGAATATAAAATAGTGGAAATAACTACTGCAGAGCACAAGAAAGAAAAAAGAATGAGAAGAACTGAGGACAGTCTCAGAGACCTCTGGGACAACATTAAATGCACCAACATTCAAATTATATGGTTTCCAGAAGAAGAAGAGAAAAAGAAAGGGACTGAGAAAATATTTGAAGAGATTATAGTTGAAAACTTCCCTAATATGGGAAAGGAAATAGTTAATCAAGTCCAGGAGACACAGAGGTCCGATAAAGGATAAATCCAAGGAGAAATACGCCAAGACACATATTAATCAAACTGTCAAAAATTAAATACAGGGCCTCCCTGGTGGCGCAGTGGTTGAGAGTCCGCCTGCCGATGCAGGGGATACGGGTTCGTGCCCCGATCTGGGAGGATCCCATATGCCGCGGAGCGGCTGGGCCCGTGAGCCATGGCCGCTGGGCCTGCGCGTCCGGAGCCTGTGCTCCGCAACGGGAGAGGCCACAACAGTGAGAGGCCCGCATACCGCAAAAAGAAAAAAAAGAAAAAAAAATTAAATACAAAGAAAACATATTAAAAGCAGCAAGGGAAAAACAACAAATAACACAAAAGGAAATACCCGTAAGGTTAACAGCTGATCTTTCAGCAGAAACTCTGCAAGCCAGAAGGGACTGGCAGGACATATTTAAAGTGATGAAGGAGAAAAACCTGCAACCAAGATTACTCTACCCAGCAAGGATCTCATTCAGATTTGATGAAGAAATTAAAACCTTTACAGACAAGTAAAAGCTGAGAGAGTTCAGCACCACCAAACCAGCTTTACAACACATGCTAAAAGAACTTCTCTAGGCAAGAAACACAACAGAAGGAAAAGATCTACAATAACGAACCCAAAACAAGAATAAAAATAAAAAGTGCCTGCTTGTGCTCTGGCAACATAACAAGAAGGGCTGGGTGTCAGCTATCTCATCCTCGGAATGGCTCCACAAGTGTTTCATTCTTGAAGTGAAGAAATATTTCAATGAGAAGAATCTGCCATTCAAGGTCCTCCTAACTGGCAATGCTCCCAGTCAACCCTAATCTAATCTCTCCGCTTCATGTGGAAATGATTGATGTTCCTGACTCTACCTCCACTGATCCTGACACTGGTATTATTTTTTTAATTATTTATTTATTTATGACTGCGTTGGGTCTTCGTTGCTGAGCGCACGGGCTTTCTCCAGCTGCAGCGAGTGGGGACTACTCTTTGTTGCGGTGCGCAGGCTTCTCATTATGGTGGCTTCCCTTGTTGTGGAGCACGGGCTTAGTTGCTCTGTGGCATGTGGGATCTTCCCGGACCATGGCTTGAACCTGTGTCCCCTGCACTGGCAGGTGGATTCTTAACCACTGCGCCACCAGGGAAGTCTGTAACATTAGTATTACTGATCTCCTCCCACGTGTCAGAGTCTACAATCTGAATGCATTTCTCCCAACATAGATGATCTTTTTAACATATTATCAGAGGTTTGAGTTACCCTGGTGTTTCACAGCTTAGCAATAGTGCCACACATCTCAGTGTCGCACAACATCAGCACTGTAGGCAACCAAACAGCAATTGTCGTCAACACTGTGACCATCACATGAGGGTTAAAAGAGACAAAACCCACTATTTTGGTGAATGTCAACACAGTGTGTGTGAGTGTGTGTCTGTGTGTGTGTGCGGTGTGTGCGGGGGTGAGTTTATATTTTCTCTTATTGATAATTAAATTTTCTGTACGTACTTCTGTTTTAAATATTCTATGTTATTCAATTATTTTTGTTTCAGGTCACTGAAAGAAAGCAATCTGTGTTTAAAGAAACGTTATGTTATTGTGTTTACTATGTAGTTAGGCCTACAATCTGTATGTACTGAACAAGCACAGACCTTTCTTGACATTATTCACTAAACAAAACAGTATAACAACCGTTCATATAGCATTTACACTGTATTAGGTACTACAAGTAAGGTAGAGATGATTTAAATTTACAGCAGATATATTGTCCAAACTCAAACTACTGTTCCCATAGCACTTTCCAAATTGTGATGTAAGTGCAAAGGAAATCTCCATATTTCAAAATGCAGTTAACTGCGAAATTGAAGAGCTTCCTACCTAGCCTAAAATTTAAAGTGATTAAACTTCAGTGTAATGACATGATAAAAATCAAACATTGAGAAGAATACAGGAAATTCTATGAATGTCTTTTACAAATGCTCAAGGAATAATGACCAGTAGTACCTGTTTGTGGAAAAACCATGTCAAAGATTAAATATAAAATTTATATTTTAGAGATAAGCAATAACAAATGAATATCTGCAACTGATTTGATGATATGGAACACAAACTTTGAACCCCAACAAAATACTATAACGCCCTAAAAAATCCTGTGATTCTCATTAGTAGGGCCATATCATAAAAACTGCACTATATTATCATTTTTATAGTTTGAATTTTGCTAATAAACATTTTTGTGGAAATTTGCTTCCCCTTTCACATAAGTACCTACACAGCATCCTTGATTTTGCCCCTTATCCCACAAAGCCTAATACATTTGCTATCTAGCCTTTTTTTTTTTTTTTTTGCTGTACGTGGACCTCTCACTGTTGCGGCCTCTCCCGTTGCGGAGCACAGGCTCCGGACGCGCAGGCTCAGCGGCCATGGCTCACGGGCCCAGCCGCTCCTCAGCACGTGGGCTCTTCCCGCACCGGGGCACGAACCCATGTCCCCTGCATCGGCAGGTGGACTCTCAACCACTGCGCCACCAGGGAAGCCCGCTATCTAGTCTTTAATAGGAAAAGTTTTCCAATCTCTCTGCTAAAGAATGTTACTGGAGTAACTAGAGTAACTGGTGAATCTTGAATGAGGACAGTCAATTAGGTGATGAAAACATTTCAGTGCTTATTTTCTGGTTTACATATTTAATTTGCTATTAATAGCAGAATGTCCTTGGTTTGAAGAAAATCACAATACTATTTTGAAGGATGACAGAGCATCAGAGCAATTGCTCTCTTATGGTTTAAAAAAGAAAAAGTTCTTTGTTTTGTACTTCTTACTTTTCTGTAATTTTGAGATTTTCTCTGTAACAATACATGCATGGTTTTGCAAAACATGGGGTTTAGGGAAACAGAAATATCCTTTTAGTACAAATACTGCAAAATGTTCATAAAATGAAACCGAACTATAGGTAACAGAAAAAAAAAAAGTGAAAATGTTACAATAAGCTAAAAAAGTCAACTGAGAGTTGTATCAACATAATCTTCAAAAAAAACTGTAATAGCTTAAGAGAGGCAAAACAATAACTAAAATGGATTTTGTAAATCCAACAGCACATTCTGATGCATAAAAAATTTTCAAAAGCACAAATAAAAGAATGAGAAAAATATGAGCAAACATTTTTCAAATCACTCACATCTGAAGCAATTAATCTCTTGACTGATGAAATCCACTGAGGACCCAGCACCCAAAAAACAAAACAACAACAACAAAAAACAATTCACCTAAAGCTCTTCTGATGAGTTCATCAGAAGAGCTCAACTCAAGGGCTTTAAAAACAAACTTAAAAGGCTTCTCCACAGAAAGAAAACTGACATACAAATAGCTTTAGTCTTCGCAATGGTCAAAACTGCTATGAAACTTTATTATAAAGGAACAAACTTGCAACCTTTAATGCTATACTCAAACTACTATAAGCAAAACAAAACAAAACAAAAAATACTCCTATAGTTAAGAGTTCAGCTGAATTGAGAAAAGTAGTTTTTTTATTTAAAAAAATCTGCTTCCCATGTACTCCCCCCCTTTCTTAGGGGGCTATGTTTCAGCAAAATAAGGACTGACTGAAAAAGTCCCAAGACACAGGTGTACTAGAGCATCCACAATACAAAAGTTGTATAAAGAAGTCCAAGAAACAGACTGAAGCAAAAGACGAAAATAAACAAAAACAGGATATAACACATCTGACCATGTTGAAAATTGTTTTTAAAAATTACTGAAGGGAGGGCTTCCCTGGTGGCGCAGCGGTTAAGAATCCGCCTGCCAGTGCAGGGGACACAGGTTTGAGCCCTGGTCCGGGAAGGTCCCACATGCCGCGGAGCAACTAATCCCGTGAGCCACAGCTACTGAGCCTGCGCTCTGGAGCCCATGCTCCGCAACAAGAGAGCCACTGCAATGAAGAGTAGCCCCCGCTTGCCGCAACTAGAGAAAGCCTGCCTGCAGCAACAAAGACCCAACACAGCCAAAACTAAATAAAAATTAAAAAAAAAAAAAAAAATTACTGAAGGGAATGAGAGAGACTTAGTAATGAATACCACAGAAAATCTAGCAAATAAAAGGGGGAGATTTTAAAAACTAGTATACATAGGTGGGTAACCTAGGAGATTACAATATTTTGATATATAGTCTGTAATGTTAGTAGAATTTTTATTTTTATTTTTAGCATTTTTATTAAGTCAAATATTTCCATAATATTTACAGTCTTGAAAATATGAATAATTTATTTCAGCAAAATTGTGAGATGACCAAAAAAGGATGTGAAAGTAAGAAAGCCAGTATATAATATCTAAACTTGACATAAAAATTAATAATGCAAACATACTGTTTAGGGATAAACTGTTATACGCAATAATGAAACCTAAAAGATAAAAAGTCTTTTTTTTGAAACAGAAATGGAGGATGAGGATGCGTGGGGTAGATTACTGTTTTTCATATAGGATTTGAAGAATCCTGAGTTTCTGACCTGTGCGCATTAGTTCACTAAAAATATTTTTTACATTATATGTTCCTAAATATTCTTTAATCACTCATGGAAAATTTCTCATCAGCAATGGTATGGATGACACATGATCAATATCACACACTACACCACAAAGTGTATCTCAAAAGAAACAGTATTTGTCTATTAAGTACTTGTCAGCATTAGGCACAGGGTAGAGAAGGGAGTGGGGAGGTATTTTTCTTACCTGGTGGCATAAGTTTCATAAGTATTCTTGCTCCATCTCTAAGAGGTGGCATGTTCAGATTGCTACCTAAATCAGCAACTTGCCAAAGGAAAGAGATGTACCTGGGATGCTGTGACATTATCTGGAATATAGAAAACAAAAAGTACATACCTATAAATTATGTCCAAAAATTTTGTTATTCAAAATAACCTATATACTTTCCCCAAGTAAGTTTTCTACTTATCAATCCCATCTTTAGCATATGCCATGTTTACTACCTGAAATTATCTGCCTTCCCTACCTTTTCACTTTTTACAAACCCACTGATTCTTCACAATGCAAACTCAATCATTTTATTAAATAAACCTAAGCTACTCTAATTTCTTTGTGACACATTTTCTGTTTTGTAAACCATGAATTACACACAGCTCTCAGATGCTGTTTATACAAAAGACACTTCATCCTTCAGGGGTAACTAGTGTTGATTAAATTCCTAATCCGATTGTCGCAAGGACTCAAATTCCTCTGACAATGAAGTGGCTGGTATTATTCCAGCTATGATTCTTAGGAAGGATGGGTAGAGAAAGAGTAAGAAAGGGAAGAGTTGCTGTTTCTTTAGATGTGAGAAGTATTACTAAGCATCTGAGAAAAACAGGAGATTGTACGTTTCTGTAAAAATGGTTCCAAAGGAAAGACTAATATTTTCTAGAGGTATATATTTAGTAGTATTGTAGCTCAATAGTGACAGATTAATTCTATGCAAATATAATTCTATATCCATGGGGAAATTTTATTTTAAAATCCAACAACTAGGAAATCCAACAAGAAGTTAACAGTTAACTGTATATTTATTTGACATTCCCAATCTTTAGAACATGTAAACGTCTTACAAAAAGGACCATTTTACACATTTCTCTGTATTGTCAAAGAAGAGTGTAATGCCTTACACACACTATCTACTCACCACCCCAGGCAAACAACTTTCCACTTCTGGATTAGGACCATCACTGTAATGATTACAATGGTTTCCAGGAGATCCAGTTGAGGAATCAGAAGAACTATCAGGGCTGGAAGGCATATTGGAACTTACTTGTGTAAGTTTGGCTGTAATTACCTGAAAACGATAGAACAGCAAAGACAATGGAAAATACTTCCACAAAATGCAGAAAATGCAGAAACTAGATATATCACAGGCTAAAAAAAGACTTCATGCTTTAATTTTAGAGGTACAATTAAAAAGTTCTATCCAAAATAACCCCTTAGTAGCATATCTCCTCCACAACACAACCCATCTTACTTAGGGTTATAACGCAAACACCTAACGTAGAAGACTGTACACAAGAGTTAGATGCCCAAACATTAATGAACAATTAGAAAACAGCCTCAATGTTTAATTTTGGGAGAATATTTGAAAATTATATGTACTTACTGATTTATCTTTTAAGTTTAATTGTCCAATTAGCTTTCTGTCATCTTCAGAATCTATCAATTCACCACCCACAAAGAGTTCAATTTTTGTATGGGCTACATTTGCTTTAATACGATTAAGAATACATCGTCTTACTGAACCAACTGTATCATTTGTATGAGACCATATGTCCAAGTCATCAACCTGTCTGCCATGGTTTGGAAATCGAACTATAAGAGAGAGATGTTTACCACGGAATGCTCTGCAGGGAGGGGAGGGGGGAAACACAGTAATATTCAGTAGATGGCCAAGACAAAAAGCTGGGAATTTAACATTTCCTAAGGAAGAAGCTTAGACTAATTTTGTTTTTAGGATATACAAAATAAAAATTTTTTATTTCTTTAACTGTAAACACTATAATTAATCTTGAAAACACAACATAACTATAAGCCTTTGTTGTTAATCTTTGCCTCTATGAATGCAGAACAGATTTCTACTTATGATTAATAACAGACATGAATAAAATATCAATTAATTTTAACCTATAAAAGGTCAATTCACCAAGAGATTTTTTTTTTTTTTTTTTTGCAGTATGCGGGCCTCAAACTGCTGTGGCCTCTCCCGTCACAGAGCACAGGCTCTGGATGCGCATGCTCAGCAGCCATGGCTCACAGGCCCAGCCGCTCCGCGGCATGTGGGATCCTCCTGGACCGGGACACGAACCCGTGTCTCCTGCATCGGCAGGCGGACTCTCAACCACTGCGCCACCAGGGAAGCCCAAGAGTGTTTATAAATGTGGAAGAAATGAACTTCACCTTGAGAGTGTCAACAAAAATGTCAGAATGCATGTTTCCACTAAAAAAATTTTTGAATTCTTAAAAACAAAATTCACCCCAAAATATTTCTCTTGGTATATATTCCCTTCCCACAGGTAAGATACAAAATAAAAATCACATTAAAGTAAGCAATTTTACATTTTCCATTTAAAAAATGATCACAATTTTTAGACATCTGATCATACTTAATCCTACAAACTTTCCCCCAAACTAGAAATGCCGTTTACACTATTATTAAATAATTTAATATATTGCTTATTTAATTTATAATATATTTATATCACATAATATATACAATATATAATTACACTGAAATGATTTAGTGATTTATATTATAGTTCCTGTATTTAAAGAAATTTTAGTAATGACATTTAAAATATTCTGTGACATTTACTAAATAAGCAGCTTTAAAGAATTTTATTTTTAACAGTGTAAACAAATAATATCAAAATAAAAACACATCAAACTGCAAAATACCAGAGCAACATTCAATGGATGGTAATACCTCAGAGCACAATGCCTCTCCAAAATGTAACTCAAAACTTTCTATTTTTTAAAAAAAATATCTGTAAGATGCAAATAATGTTTTTAAAAGGCAGGATATTGACATCCAGAAATAAAAAATTTCTTTATGGTCCTTTTTATCTATACATCATAACTTTCCCAATTAACTGGTTAAGAAAAATAAATAATTGCAAATTAACACCGAAAGATCAGTTTCTTACAAACCTTGACATAGGTAGAATTACTCTTTCCTCATGATAATCACTATCACATTCATTTATGTATTCTCTTAAAACAGTTAATACTCGAACCATTCGAGTGGCTTCCTGTCTTGCACAATTAATACTGTCTTTGTCACCATCCAAAACACACAATGTATCATATGAAGCTTTCAAGCGATCAAAGCAAGACTGAATGAAGTCTTCATGGATAACCACCTATAAATATTGGGCCAAATAAAAACAGTTCAAACTGCTTCAAAATTTAAAACCAAATATGACATTAATCCAATTAAAGACAGTAAAATTTCAACTTCTAGGTAACTCCTAAAATTAGGTAACTCACATTATGTGTAATCAATAATAAAACACAATAATAAGAAACACAATAATAAATAATTACATTCGAAATGATCATAACCACCTAAAAGTAATTACCATGGAAACATTCACTGAGTTGGCATTTGGTAAAGGACAAATGTGCATTAAATACTTAAATATTTTTGACAAGAGTTAAAAAGTTAAGTTTCTAGTTTTCTAATTAATTCTAAGTTTAAAAAGATTCTACTAAACACAAGATTACTTTTCAATCTAACTGGAGTGGAAGTTTTTATGTACTTCAATCCTCACCTGATTGACCTGTAACCTGGGGCCAAGGTTTGTGTATATCTCTTTAAGGAGATCTATAGCTCTGCTTGCAATGTCATCATTACTCTGAATTACAACCTAGATCCAAAAATTAAAGTATTAGTAACATTCAAGATGTATTTTCATTTGGCACTTTAATTCAAATTATATCCTCAATTTAAAAAAATTCAATAATTTAAGACTAAATTGATTTTGATATGCAAATCATGTGAAATTAAGAAAATGGAATATTAAGAATTGATACATACAAGTTTTCTCAACAGAGCAATTTGCTATAAAATAAAAACAATATAAATTGTGAAATTTTCAAGGAATAATTCAAATAAGTTAAAAAATTTTACATGAAAAATCATTTATCAACAAAAAGCAATCCTGTCAACTCCAACAACTTCTGCACATCTCTGTCACTTATCTAATTACATCAGAGGTTTTTACAACATGTTTAGAATCCTATGCTATGCGGGTGTTTCAGGGCTGACCGTTTGAGAGGTTTGAGGAGGGAAAAGGAGAGGAATAGAGGGAGACTGAGCTGAGAAAAACCCTTGATTTTAATGAAAGACCAAGCAAACACCTTAGCTTACCTGTGGTTTAGAAATAAAACCAAAAAACCCCACATCCATAACACAATATAAGCTGAAATGTAATAGGTTAGATTTTTAAAGATGGAAAAAACCTTAAGCATTTTACTCCCATGTACTTAAATATATCACAAATTAAGGAATATCATAAAGGTATTAATTGAAAACTCCATCCAACTAATAGTCCTCTGTTCTGTCCATCATTCACTATGGCATTAAATGTACAATAAACCCCAAGATATAACTTATGTAAGGTAGCTTATGACCTTCATGAAAGGAATGTGAAAGATCTGCAGGCAGAAAATGGCTACTGTACTTGCATATACCTGAAAAAATTCCAAGTACAATAGATGTATTAGTGGCAGATAGTTAAAGAGAGGGGAAAGAGAGAGAGAGAATGAACCCAAAGTTAGTGGAAAATAAAATTGATATAACACGAAGCTAAAGATGAACAATTCCCACCCATGCCCTCTCTCCTATCCCCCAATTAATAGGAAAAGCATCAACAAGGATAAATACACATAACTTACAAGCAAAATTATAACTCCTTAACCATTTTTAGAAACCACCTCAGGTATAATGTTTGCAAACAGGAGTTCTGACTTCTCACTTACCCTCCAAAGGTAGTCTAATCCTATTAGCTCCAAATCATCCATCATATAGGCTCTTCTTTTTGCTACTAGTTTCCCTTCTCGACAGTTAACAGCTTTGAAGAATCGTTCAAAACATTTCATTCCATTTTCAGTTAACAGGAAAGGATCAAGCTGAAGCACATTACTTTCAAAGAAGTCCTTATTAATATCAGGATCTAAGTCTGGTTCATCCCCCATTAACTTGGAATACCACTTAAAACAGGCTTCACGATCACAAAGGTAAACTGCATTCTCTGCTAGGCATTTCCATATTTGTTTTGCCTGAGGAGCACAGAGCCACAGTTGGCCATCCTTCAGTAAAAATCTTGGAAAAATTTAAGAAATCTGTAATTAGGTCTATACAATTTTACCCTCAAACACAATTTATTTCAATGTGTCTAAAATAATTCATTTAGCACAATCACATTTTAATTATAGCTTTAAAAAAAAGCTTATATCTTAACCATGTATCTGGCAGGAAAAAAATAACAGCTATTAATTCACTTATTTAACAAGCATATATTCATGGGGCAACTACTAAACTCCAGGAATTATGCTAGATGATGTGAGCTAAATACAGAAGCTTCTTTCTGACTCAAGAAGTTTAGGCTTTTAAAGCAGATCCTGACTTAGCTCCCTGCTTATATACGGTGTCATTGCAAAATAGGGTTATTACGTTAGATGACTCTGACATAACAGAATGTTGTTGTAAAATAAAGCTTCTCAAATTTTTTTAATTTCTAAAACTATTATACTCAATACCTGCACACAGTAAACAAAACAATCTATGTAATTTAAGCTTATTTCTAGGTCAGTGATCACTAATATGTTTATCAATATTCAAGATGTCCTCTGGTGCTTTTTAGCTGTGTGACTATTAGGTGTCCATTAAAATAAGACTACAATGAAGCTGATAATTCTCCTTCAATCAGTGTCTCCCTTCAGTTAGACTCTAGTCTCTTTTAGCACTCTTCTACTTACTCTGTGTTATTTCTATGAATGATAATGAAAGAAAACAGAAGTTAAATTTAATCTGAATAATAATTTTACATTTAATTCTCAGTTAACAAATGGTGGCTTCATTTCCAATACAGTATGGTGTATTCATTTAATGTCAGTGGGTTTCTTCTTTTGGGTCTTAACTGTAGGTCTTTGATATCTCAATAATTCTAGGTCTGAGTATGAAGGTGCCTTCTTAGAACTTTTTAATTCTACTTAATCTCTCCAATTTACAAATGAGCAACATGAGGGCCAGAATAATAAAACACCATTTCCTTTAGTGAACTGCACTACTACGTATGTATAGAGCAGGAACTACAATAGGTCTGATACTAAACTTTAACAGAATAAGGAAATTCTAAACCATTTTTCTATTTCAGTAAACCTAAGGGATACTGTACACAAAAGTCAGTAATAGTGGTCCATTATGCGAGAGATCTAGATATGAGGTGGCAACTTCTTTTTTTCCTTGGATGTTTGGGGGGTGGCAGGGGGAAGAGCGCTTTAAAAAAAAATGTCATAGGGGATTCCCTGGTGGCGCAGTGGTTGAGAATCTGCCTGCCAATGCAGGGGACACGGGTTCGAGCCCTGGTCTGGGAGGATCCCACATGCTGTGGAGCAACTAGGCCCGTGAGCCACAACTACTGAGCCTGCGCCTCTGGAGCCCGTCCGTGCTCCACAACAAGAGAGGCCACAATAGCGAGAGGCCCGTGCACCGCGATGAAGAGTGGCCCCCGCTTGCCACAACTAGAGAAAGCCCTCGCACAGAAACGAAGACCCAACACAGCAAAAATAAATTAATTAATTAATAAACTCCTACCCCCAACATCTTAAAAAAAAAAAGTCATAAAATCTGATGACTAGATTTTAATGTCATAAAATTTTATGAATAGAATTTTTCCTAAGTTGAAATGTGTAAACACTTGCATCAGAGAGATCAGATCTATCTGACAGATGATAAAATTCTTAAAGGTAGCTCTGGATTGACTTAGAAAATAGACTGTACGTCAATCTAAATATTCCCCATAAAGTACATGGTTCAGCAACAGAAATACAGTATACAACATACTCTAACGAGAAAATTCCCAAGAGTAAATATGTATGAAAAATAATAAATACAAGATTTTATGAAAAACTGATAGCCTGAGCATTCTTTCTTAACATACTTATGATTTAAATATACTTTTCTGCTATGATATGCTAACTGAAATTCTAAGCAACCTCATTATTTAAGCTACATAGCCATATCCATACACATAAACAGACACATCATTAAAAGCTAAACATTACAGGGCTTCCCTGGTGGCGCAGTGGTTAAAAATCCACCTGCCAATGAAGGGGACACGGGCTCGAGCCCTGGTCCGGGAAGAGCCCACGTACCGCAGAGCAACTAAGCACGTGCACCACAACTACTGATCCTGAACTCTAGAGTCCATGAGCAACAACTACTGAGCCTGCATGCCACAACTACTGAAGCCTGCATGCCTAGAGCCCATGCTCCGCAACAAGAGAAGCCACCACAATGAGAAGCCCGCGCACAGCAACAAAGACCCAACTCAACCAAAAATAAATAAATTTATATTAAAAAAAGTTAAACATTACTGAGCAAATTCAGTATTATTTAGTTTTGGCTTAAAAGATAGGCTATTTTTCCTTATCTCCATCTTAAGTAATGTTATTATATATAGGTTTAGTTTGCCTTTATCAGCCATTGTTAGAATAAACAAAGCACCTAATAAGCATACCAACCACCCTTACTGCTATGATAGCATTAATGAAAATGTTCCCTGGCTGATGGTTTTTCTCTCAAAGTATGAAAGTATGAAAATGTATGAAGAATAAACTTTAATTTCTAACAGAAATAAACATACACTCCACTCTGCAATTTAAAATGTATTTTCTTCAAAATGCAATAAAAGAATAGTTAAAGCTTAGTCAATAATTAAAAGGCATTTAATAATGAACACATAGGAAATGTTACATTAACTTTTGGCAATGGTTCTTATGTAGGAAAATACTCAGTTACAGGTGAAATGGCTACCTAAAAAAGACTCAGCTATGAAGAATATTAACATTGCATTCCTTATGTGTGCCTTAAAGCGAACAGCATCAATTGTTTAAAACTAACCTAAGGAAATTAAGCCGTTCTTGAACTTCTTGAACATGACTATATCTACTCCCATGCCTCACAGTTTGTGGGTCATAGTCTTCATGGTCTGCAAATTAACAAAAATACTGCATTATACACATGTATATCCCCATCACTGTTGACTTTAACCAAAAGAAGTTAAGAATCCAGTAATCATTTATCATTAATAGGCAACAGATATGTTTAAATAATCTAATTTTCCCCACAAAAATGAACACTTGCTTTTTACATAGTCAAAAGGAAACTGTGATATGTGCTATAAAAAATAATTTTTCAGCATAGCCCCCTTCCACTTTTCATATATAATGAAGCAATTTTGTGAGTAAAAAAATGACTTTATCCCCTTGACTTTTCCTTCTGTTATACTAACAACAGTTACTGTAGTATTTCAGCATACACAACATCATTAAGACAAAGTTACATATGTTATTGCATTTGATAAAGTTATCATACAATTTCCTTAATCATCAGACTATGAATCTCTGGGATATTAAAAAAAAATACAAAACAAATCTAGCCTCCCATTATGACCATGAATACATATGTTGGTAAGTTGGCCTATACTGAGGTTGAAAATTCTTTTTTAAATATAAAACTAGTAAGTACTCTGGACTTCTGTTATCAACATCATATACTGGGTGAAAAATTCTCTGGGTTTGTCAATGAGAAAGTGAAGGAAAAAACTGAAAACATGTATTTTCCTGAAAATACCATTAATATTTTTTGTGTGTGTTTGAGATGCTTCCTTGAAAAAGGTATAACTCAACTAACACATGAGTTTTAGAAGTCTGTCTTAGGGGACTTCCCCAGTGGTCAAGTGTAAGACTTCATCTTCCAATGCAGGGAATGCAGGTTTGATCCCTGGTAGGGGAGGTAAGATCCCACATAGCCCACAGCCAAAAAAAAACAAAACATAAAACAGAAGCAATATTGTAACAAATTCAATAAAGACCTTTTACATGGTCCACATCAAAAATCTGAAAAAAAAAAAAGGCTGTCTTAAAAAATTCTCATAAGGTTGTTTATCTCAGTATCAAGCAAAATAAAAATCACCAAAGAAGCAGAAGGACGGGATAAAGACCTCTGCCTGAAAATAACCAAATCTGTTTGGGTGCAACAGAAGACAGTGGAAATAAATGCTTCAGACAGTTGCCAACCACTCAGGAATCAAAGATATTTATTTCAAAAATCTGAAGTACTGGTATTTCTCAATTATGCATCTTTTGGAACTTGTATTATTGTCAGTACTGATGCCAAATAATTCTAACTGTATGATCTCCTTTCGGAATTGGTAAAGGCAACCCAAGTCATCAAAATGGCAAGATTTTACATTTCAGAAAAACCTGAATTAGAAGTAAAATGTTGACTTGCTATAAAAGCTGGAACATAATGGATGTTAGAGATGTATCTGGGATTGGATTTGGGAAAGAAAGCCACATATTATCACTGCTTTACATTTCCAGACACATGAGCATCTACTACCAGTTCTATAATCTTATTAGCTCCTTGTAAGTCATCAATTGCCCAAGCCTCAGGCCTCCAAAAGTGTGGAAATTTATTTTCTACTACATACACATTTTCTGGTATTTCAAGAATGCTGATCTTGAAGTACCTGACTAAACTTTATGCCACCACTTTGGCTGCCTTTTATCCCTTAAAGACCTCTGTCTGAAAACGTGTGTGTGTGTGCTTACTTGGCAGGATTTGGGGGTGGAGACACACACATATGCACACACACGGGTAAAAGTGGTACTTTATTTTTTCATACAATTTCAAGTGCAAAAATGATACAAGACTAGTCTTTACCCACATGTACCAATTGTTTATAATCTGCCCATTTGTTTTATCAGTATCTCTATTTATACACATTTGTATCATTTTGTGAACCATCTGAAGGTAAAGCTGGTCATTTTTGCTCCCTAAAACTAGCCCTAATGACAAGGAAACAGCCACAGTACTTATATGATTTTAAGATTAATCCAAGACTGTTATCTGACTGATAGCATATACTCAAATTTCATTAATTGTCTCAGTAACATCCTTTATTGCTTCCCTTTTTCCCAATCCGGAATCAACTCTAGCCTCACATATTGCATGCAGTTGTTTTCTTAGAGTCTCCTTAGTTCTTCTTTGTGTATTTTTACCTTGACTATTTTAAAGCTATTTTGTGTAATGCCATTCAATTTGCATTTGCTTCATGTTTCCTCTAGTTAGATTCAGGTTATGCATATTTGTCAAGAAATACCACAAAAGCAACGCTATATCTTTTCCCATATATTGTTATCAGAAGCAAAGATGTCAGTTTATCCCAATATTAATAATGTTAATTTAACTTAAATAGCTTAGTTAAGGTGTATCTACCAAGTTTCTCCAACAGTTACTACTTTTCTCTTTGTAATTAAATATTTGTGGGAGAATACTTTGATACTATGTCACTATTCTGGTCCTCATCAAACTTTCACTTACTAGTTTTATCATCCATTATTTTTTCCTACATCTATAGTTGACATCTGCCTCCATTTATGTATTTTTAACACTGTGAACTCAAGGACTCATACACTGAAAAGGTTATCATCCATGGTATCATTATTTTAATGGCAAGTCAGAGCTTACTTCTTTTTGACATTGTGACATGATTCTCTAAAAACACTTTCTAGCATAATGAAGTTTAAGTCTTATCCTGTACGTTCCTGTGGTGGCCCTAAAAAGTCATTTCTCCAAAGAACTATAAGCTTAGTAAAATGAGTAATGTTAGTTAAAGATATTCTTTAAATTGCAAGAATCCACAAATATATTTAACAGTACTTCAGGGCTAACAGGTGGAAATGAGTAAGAATTACTAAGTGAACAAAATATAGGATGTGCATTTTAACACAGCCCGGTTGTTAAATGATTCTTGTAAATACATCTTTTTTTGTTGCCAAGTGGTCCTGAAAATAACCAATCATCATAATGAAAGCAAAGAGAATGGGAAGAGGTAATGCAAACTGACAGTGCCTAAAAAAAAACATATTTAAATAAATTGCACTGTGTAAGTCCTATAAACTGTGCTCAGAAATGGAAGAAAATGATACATAAAACTCTCATTAATTTCAAATCAACACAAAGGGTATCCTCTAATGAACTAAGCTGAAGTGTATTATATTTTGTTGAGGAACATTAAAAAAAATCTTTAACTGTGATTCAGGAAGTACTGGTGCGTAACTTCAATAAAAAGTAGCTCATTTTTACCTTTCACTGTAAAAGTTATAAAGAATTTTAATGTTACCTCTTGTCTAAGATAACATGAAAGCAGAGGTGATATCAGCTGATCATGACACTACGGAAATAATTTTTCCAAAACCAAAGATGCCTAGTAGAAATGCAACATAGTTATGGCAAATGCATAACACTGAAGAAATGAAACTAAGGAAATATCGGTGAACTCCAAGAACGTCACAATATATATCTTGTCATATGCTTGAACAGAGCCATGCAATATGCTTCTTAGATAGAAGCAATCACCATAGTTTGTGTTATTAGTTCTACATCATAGAATTCAAAGTAAGTTTTACTAGAAAAATTAACTTTGTCCCTATATTTAAAGGTCAACTGCTAAAAAGCACTGGTCAGAAACATAAAATAATATATTAAGGAGGAAAAGGTTAGAAGCAGATGATATGAAATCAATTAATTCAGAGGAACTCATTAATACAACAAAATTTCAAGTGCTTGCTATGTGCCAGGCAACAATCTAACAAGCATTAATTCCATTCTAGCAAGTATTAACTCATGAAGTTATAACTATTATTATCCTCATTTTACAGATTTGGTAACTCTTCACCACTGAAGGCTTAAGTAACTTGCAAGTTATATAGCTATGAATGAGGCCAGGTTTTAAATCTAGGCAGTTGATAGCGCTTGCATTTGTTATCTCTAACTGTGCCAAGAAGCATTATAAATATGATACGGAAGAATGCTGCCGTTCTTGAGATCATGAAAGTGACATAAGCCAAGAGCACAAGTATAACCTGACTAAATGAAATAGAGGATCCTAGTGATGTTGAAGTGCACACGTGCTCCACCTGACTGCACTGGCAATTCAGACTCAATTTATGGCAAGGACATTAAATTAACAGAGGAATTCACACAAAAGTGAATAAAAATTATTGAAATTAAATATGTAGCTGACTGTACTTTTGGAAAAGGTCTTAATTGGCATATAGGAGGACTCTACCTCCAAGAAAGCCTGAGGTCATAAAACCTCAAAAGAACTATACACAAATCTCTCACTTATGTTGCTGATTTGGGCTGCTCTTGCAAGAGAAAATAAACTACAGTTTCATGCCTATAGTGACTTCCCTGTCTTACCATTCTGCTAAGAATAAACCTTGGTATACCTAGTAAGCAGGACTGAGTGGGACCAATTTAAGCACCTGGATCTTTGACTGCTTTTCTAGTGCTATGACTAGAATGGACAGAATGGGTAAAATATGAGATGAACAGGAGGTCAGTACAATCATTCGGGTTATCTGAAGAGTTGATTAATTCTTGCATCAGATTTATGTAACTTATATGGGTATGTATCAGCAAAAACTTAGCTACCTCTACAAACACCTTATTGTTCAACCAAACTACAACATAGCCATTAAAGGTAAAATGACATGAACAGGGTCTACTGTTCTGGTCAAATAATGAGTTATTACAAACACCCACATTATAAACATATGTATATGACTGAATTCTACACATCCTCATATATCACATCAACTAAGCAATACTTTCAGTTCAACACTAAGCTTAATCCTATCTTCAATAATGGACAACAGAAACTTTTCTTTTTCATACTCAAATATAAAAAATTGGGCCTACAAGGTAGCTGGTGTTTTGTCTGTCCTATGAATTTGGTATAATATAGAGGTACAGATGTACAAACAATATTTTGTGCTCCAGCATAAGACATTCAGATTAAACTGTTAAAGAACAAAATAACACTGGAATTGATCTTTAAAGCACCAAGAAGGCAGGCTCACATATAGCAATTACTAAAAAAAGGTTTCTGTTGAACCACAGGAAACTGCATCCCAATATGTTTAAACAGTTTCATATACTGAGAACCAATGGTACATATGGTGATCTAGTAACATTTTAACCAAGTTCTCTGAAGAACTGAAAACATCAATGTAAGGTTATTAAAAACAACTGTAATATATACAAACAATAGACATGGAGAAAACTGACAAGAGAATTATTAATTAAGTTTTCTTGAAAAGCAGTTAAAAGTGCTGTCAGTAAGAAAAGAAAGGTTTAAAAGGAGCACATACCCAAGAGGGTAACAACCAACTGTAGGTACAAGATAAAGTTCCCAAATACAGAAGGAAAGAAATCAGTTTAACAAAGATGAGCAGGGAAAGAAACAAGCACTTAGTAAACGGTCTTGAAAAGTTGGCCTAGAGTTTGGGTCATTTAAGATTTGAGAGGTCAAGTGGACCCATAACTGAATACACCTTATAAAAACCAATTCACTTCCATTTTTTGGTCCTTTAAAAAATAAATATATTTTCATTTCTACAGTAATTAACATGAGGACAAAACAAAATACGGGGAAGACAAGGCCAGGTTGATTCCCAGTAGTTAATTTTAGCTTTTAATACATACCTCTAGTATAAAGTCGCATGCTATTCATATAAGTTGCAAGGTTTTCTGCTACCAAAGTAACTAAGGCATGACTGTGCTGAAGTTGATTGATTAAATCATGACGATAAAATACATGGGGACTTCGCTGAGTTTGACTAAAACGAGAAGAACAGTATAATAAGGCAAATGAACACTGTTGTAACTAAGTTTACAGAGACTAAATTCTAGCTACTACTTTTAAAAGGTTAAAATACTTGACATTTGTAATAAAATTGGTCAATACTCTCCTTTTTAGTAACAAAATATCAAGAAATCTGAGATTAACTGATGTCTCAGAACATATTTATTCCAGTACTCATATTTTACTTGAAAACTGTCTTATCAGTATTCTACAATTTCACCCATGATACTAATCTTACATGATACTAATATCAAAGCACAGCTGTTGTGCAGTTATGTGCAAATCTACATTATCAAGGATATTAGCCATTAAAGGTTCATTCTAGAACACTGAGTCTGTAGCCAATTTTGCCCATGGATACCACCAGAAAGACACCTAGTTCCCATACTGTTTTGTCATTTTCAGTGAAATCAATCATGTCACATCATTATTAATCTACTGGTGATCAAATCACCAGCCAACAGAGTATATACAGTATTTCATGTATAAGCAACCAGAAAAAGGGTATTTTTGATAAAAGACAAAAGGCATGTACCGTAGATCAAACAATAAAAATATGTCCTTCACAAATAAATATTATTATTAGACTATTTCAACATTTCCTGCAGTATTTATCTCCATAGATTTCCTAATTTCATATAATTTTTCTAGCACTGGGGGGAAAAAAGAATAAAAGTTCAACTTGAGAAATAAAAACATTAAAAGTAGCATTATATAATTCTTTTAAAACAGTAATTCTATTTACATGCATAATCTTATCAGCTTAGAGCTATAAAGGATTTTGGCAATCATAATTGTCTTACATACAAGAAAAATATTTCTTAAAGGTTAAAGAAGCATTTTAAGATCACAGCTAGTCAGACAAAACTGGGGTTCACTACCAGGAATCCTAATTGCATTGTGAATATTCTTGCCACTACATTTAGCTTCCTACATGTTATTACTTCTCATTTGTCATTAATTCAAAATATACTGCAAGAATATAAAAGGATAAATTATTCTAATAACCACTAATAGTTTAGCATCAAGTACAAACATGAAATTAACTATTTATGAAAAATCTAGCTAAAATAAAGAGTAAAAAAGTATCTTTAAACAAAGACTTGTCAAAGACTTGTCATCTTCCATAATTTAAATCACATTTACTCTTACCTTTGAAAATTAACTTTTAAATTCAAGAAAAGGTAAAAAACCCCGCAAACCCCCCTTGAAAACTACTATTCCCTAGTATGAAGTTTAAAATTTAAAAAAAAATTGTTGAGAAATGTGTCAGAGTAGACCAGTTAAGAATATTTAAGGGGCTTCCCTGGTGGTGCAGTGGTTGAGAGTCTGCCTGCCGATGCAGGGGATGCAGGTTCGTGCCCCGGTCTGCGAAGATCCCACATGCCGCACAGCGGCTGGGCCCGTGAGCCATGGCCACTGAGCCTGCGCGTCTGGAGCCTGTGCCCCCCAACGGGAGAGGCCACAACAGTGAGAGGCCCATGTACCGCAAAAAAAAAAAAAAAAAATATATATATATATATATATATATATATATATATATATATTTAAGGACTGTAAGAAATACAATCATGTGGAACTTAGAATGAATATCAAGCCAACAAAGAGGGAACTGGTGGAAAAGGTAAGATGAAATAAGGAGTGAAATAAACACAACCCACACCATGATACTGTCTGGCATATCTGCTGGAATTGAGAAAATTCTGAACTAAGTGTGGAAGGCAGTAACTTGACTCATACTTATCTGCTATATAAAACTGGGTAAGTTAAACTGTGTCATTAAATATAAAGAAGAATAAAGAATTCTTATTAAGCTTCCTGTTTTCCCCCTCTACTTTCTCTCTTTAAAATTTGTTGTTACTGATATTCTGTTTTCAACATAATATAAATAAAAATCAGAAAATTTTCTGAATTAAGAACCTTACCTCAAATTTTGAGGTGCTTCACCAAACAAACTACAAATTTCTCTTATTTGTTTCAGTGCAGGAATTACCCACTTGTCATTTGTGCGAAGTTCTTCAATAAAGCGATCTATCCACTGGATCTTTTGTGTGTCTCGATCCTTACACATACACACACACAAAATTATGGTTATAAGGACAGGTGTTCGGTATCATTCTACCTTCAAATTACTTTGAGAATACAAAGTAGAAAAGCTTTTAAGCTAAGTCTCATAAAAATTACAATGTAGTTATAATAGTTTAATGAAATAAAATGCTTTAAGTATGTTCTTCACTTGATGTTATCACCTAAATTCCAAAATGTAAAGTACTACTATGAAGTCATTGTTCCATGGATTCAGATATATCTGCAACATGGTATAAATTCCAAGTTCAGAAACATTCACAGGAAATTTGACTTTTAAAAAACACACTTAAATGTGGGTATTGCTTTTCACTGTTTTATAACGTTCTTGATATTATAAAAGTTAGGAAAAACGTACAACACCAAGTATTACTATATGTGGGTGCGATATTAGCATATTTTTCTAAAAAGATCAAGGAACATCACTTCATCAAGAAAATAACAGTATAATTATTTTTAATTTTAAAATATTAAAATAAGAATAAAAACAAATCGACACACAAACAGAATGTTAGAGAAAACAGGCACACATTTTCACCTAACGGAAAATTTTAAATGTTTAAAGATATGGTAAGAGTAAGTTTATTTCTAAAAATCTGCCATAATTTACTTGATTTAGTCTTTTTTATCTATGATCACTAATAATCATAAGTTTGGGTTTGAATACCTAAATGATTCTATCTATAAGCATAGTTAGGGAAGAAAAGGAATGTTGTTAACAGCTCACATGGAGAGATACTTTTTGCAAGCACATGCATATCTCTTTTTGAAATGAAAGAGGCTCTATACTTCAAGTGTTTTTATTGAATACTATGAACTACATACACCAATAGCCATTTTAATGGTTGTACAATATGCTATGGATTGTATTCTCAATTTAAATGGTTTCTACTGTTCACTGTATAAATAATGTCTTGGGCTTCCCTGGTGGCGCAGTGGTTGAGAATCTGCCTGCCAATGCAGGGGACACGGGTTCGAGCCCTGGTCTGGGAGGATCCCACGTGCTGCAGAGCAGCTAAGCCCGTGAGCCACAACTACTGAGCCTGTGCGTCTGGAGCTTGTGCTCCACATAAGAAAGGCCACGACAGTGAAGAGGCCCGCGCACTGCGATGAAGAGTGGCACCTGCTCACCGCAACTAGAGAAAGCCCACGTGTAGAAACGAAGACCCAACCTAGCCAAAAATAAATAAATAAATAAACCATGTCTTAACTCTAAATATCACACAGTTTTCATGGGTGACAAGGGTTCGACCCCTGGTCCGGGAAGATCCCACATGCCATGGAGCAACTAAGCCTGTGTGCCACAACTACCGAGCCTGCACTCTATAGCCTCTAAGCCACCACTACTGAGCTTGCGTGCCACAAATACTGAAGCCCTCGTACCCTAGAGCCTGGGGGCTGCAACTACTGAAGCCTGCATGCCTAGAGCCCGTGGTCAGCAACGAGAAGCCACTGCAACAATGAGTAGTTCTTGCTCACCCCAACTAGAGAAAGCCTCTGCATAGCAATGAAGACCCAATGCAGCCAAAAAAAAAAAGAAAGAAACCCAGGTAAAGAATGTTCTCTCAATCTATTCACTTAGCTATATAAAAGACAGTACTTAAAAAAAAAAAAAAAAAAAAGACAACCCTTTTAAAAGTCTATCAGGTCAGCAAACACTTCTAACCTTTCACAATTATATGATTTTCAAAACCTGGCAGCATCACCTTTGCTCAACCTGATTAAATTCAAATCCAGCTGAAAGCAGAACACCTGCCCTGAGGTAGCTAAAAATACCCTGCCCAGTTTTTTTTTTTTTAAGGGAATATAACACCTTTATATAGCCAACCTATCAAAAGGACAGCAAATCACTGCTGATAAAAATCCAGAAACAGGTCCAAAAATCTAAGTAAAATTAGTATAAAAATGCATACTTAAAATCAGTAAACATAAATGGCACAAGTTAAACACAGAGAAGATGTTGTGAATTGCTAAACCTCTATTTAGAAAATTCTGTTAATTATGTTTTGAGCAAAAATACTTAATTACCCTTACCTCCAAAGTAATAATTGGTCTCAGTGAATGACAATTCCATTTTACCATCATATATTTAACTACAGTATTATTATTATGAGTTGTTTTATCTGTACAAACTCTCTCACAGGGTGGTAAAGATGCTTAGTGTATGACACAAAAACTAGTTGAAAAACATGTAAGAGGAGGAAGCCAGGCTTATATGACAAAAGTAAGACAATCAAAAATTACCTGGAATGATTAAATAATGGGATTATCCTCTAACAAAGTCATCCTAATAGTGGGGAAAAAAGAGAAAATGAGCAAAGAAGCACTCCCATACCTGGGAACAACTATAATCTAGTATTTTTATGTGGGCACTGAGAGCTAGGTCCATGATGTCTACAGGCACATCATCACTATGAGCCAGATTCCAAAGAAGGTTCAATACTTTGTGTGCCATTACACCGTCTTTATCATCTTCTGCAAGACGTCGTATCAGCTCAAGTAGCTTTTCACGTTGCTTTTTACTTGCATGCGTCCAGTTTGCCTAGGAAAAAATTTTAAATTACGTAAATATCACAAGTTATACATGTATTATATTAGGTCATCACAACTTTAATTACAGGGCTTTGGATAAACCAACTCTCTATTCATCACACCCACACATGCATACCAACAGCATAATTCATTTCTCATTTGAGGAAACTAATAGTATTCAAAAGGAAGATTAATCTAAATATCAGGAGAAAATAACCTCTATTTACAACTTTAACTCCATCACTGCTGACTTTAAAATTACATAATAAAAAGATGAAGAAAATACCCAATACAAAATATGTTAAGAAGTTCTAAAACTCAACAACAAAAAAAACACCCTGATTCAAAAATGGGCAAAGGACTTGAACAAATATTTCTCCAAAGACTCAAATGGCCCATAAGCATATGAAAAGACGCTCAACATCACTGATTAGGTGGTCACAAAGCACCAAGTTGATCTCCCTGAGCTATGCAGCTGCTTCCCACTAGCTATCTATTTTATGTTTGGTAGTGTATATATGTCCATGCCACTCTCTTACCTTGCCCCAACTTACCCTTCCCCCTCCCCATATCCTCAAGTCCATTCTCTAGTAGGTCTGTCTTTATTCCCGTCTCACCCCTAGGTTCTTCATGACCTTTTATTTTTTTAGATTCCATATAGATGTGTTAGCATATGGTATTTGTTTTTCTCTTTCACTCTGCATGACAGACTCTAGGTCCATCCACCTCACTACAAATAACTCAGTTTTGTTCCTTTTTATGGCTGAGTAATATTCCATTGTATATATGTGCCACATCTTCTTTATCCATTCATCTGCCGATGGACACTTAGGTTGCTTCCATGTCCTGGCTATTGTAAATAGAGCTGCAATGAACATTGTGGTACATGACTCGTTTTGAATTATGGTTTTCTCAGGGTATATGATCAGTAGTGGGATTCCTAGGTCATATGGTAGTTCTATGTGTACTTTTATAAGGAACCTCCATACTGTTCTCCATAGTGGCCGAACCAATTCACATTCCCACCAGCTGTGCAAGAGTGTTCCCTTTTCTCCACACCCTCTCCAGCATTTATTGTTTCTAGATTTTATGATGATGGTCATTCTGACCGATGTGAGATGATATCTCATTGTAGTTTTGATTTGCTTTTCTCTAATGATTAATGATGTTGAACATTCTTTCACGTGTTTGTTGGCAATCTGTATATCTTCTGTGGAGAAATGTCTATTTAGGTCTTCTGCCCATTTTTGGATTGGGTTGTTTGTTTTTTGTTATTGAGCTGCATGAGCTGCTTGTAAAGTTTGGAGATTAATCCTTTGTCAGCTGCTTCACTTGCAAATATTTTCTCCCATTCTGAGGGTTGCCTTTTGGTCTTGTTTATGAAAAACCTTCATTTTAAGAGATAATGCCAAACTGTTTTCTCAAGTGGCTGCACCAACTTAACTTGCTATCAGCAATTCAATAGTTATTATAAATAAGAAATCTTCTGATTCTAAGCCCTGTGGTTACTGGAATATTCATTCATGAACAATGATATATGATTTTAAGCTCTTGATCCACAAGTTCTCCAATCAATCTTAACAACTACAGAGAAACTTTTCAAGTGCCCAAATATACCAATGCAGATATGACATTAGAGACTCTTGAACTTCCGGCTAAATCTCGTTTCTATTTGCCTGTGTGCATTAGCCCAAGGAACCACTGATTTGTCTCCACATTTGTTATCATGTCTCACTTTCCACTATAACAAATAACATTTCCCCGCATTTCTATGATTTATCTTAACCTACAGCAAAATCAAAAATTGACAGAGGAAACTAACCTGAAAGAAAAATAGTTGGTTCTGTATTTGTGAAGAAAATTATTAATATAATAAAAACTGTTACATTCTGACTGGAATATATAACAACCAATTCTTAATTCTAAGAGATTCTTTAATGAAATGTGTTAGTAAGTATTTTGGCCAACACAAAAGGTATCTAATTAACTGAATCTACTGAAAGTGAAATGGTATTGCTTTACTATTTGAACTACTACCTTAAAGCAATCGAAAAGATGATCAAGTTGTTCAGGAGAAAAATCCCAGGCCAACTTTGCCAGAAGGTCATGTACATTCTTCACAATGGCTTCATGTTTCCCTGCCTGTTGGAAAAAAACAAAATAAGTAGTATTTATTTAGGACAAAAATAAAAACAAAAAAAGTCATATTATACTTAAATTTGAATAAAAACAGGAAATAAGCGGTACTGTATCAACCTCTATTAATTAGTACAATATTCCTACCTGATTAGTGTGAGGTTATAAACAAAATTCCTAATACTTTAAATGCTTTAGAGCTGCTATTTGTACTCATTTGATATACTCATCTTGATATAAGTGGTAATGCACTTCAGGAATTCATAAGAAAGTTTATTACAGCGTTTTAAAAATAAAATTTAGAGAAAATAAGGCAAAACGGTGGACTGTTTCCACACTGAAAGCTTAAGTGCTCAATGACAGCAAAATGAGCATTTTGTTGGTTTCTCTTTAAAAAAAAAAAAACTTTGGGGCTTCCCTGGTGGCGCAGTGGCTGGGAGTCCGCCTGCCGATGCAGGGGACACAGGTTCGTGGCCCGGTCTGGGAAGATCCCACATGCCGCGGAGTGGCTGGGCCCGTGAGCCATGGCCGCTGAGCCTGCGCGCCCGGAGACTGTGCTCCACAACGGGAAAGGCCACAACAGTGAGAGGCCCACATACCACAAAAAAAAAAAAAAAAAAAACTTTGTAATTTAGAACTTATGTTACTTCCCAACTGACCCATGAAGAACACCTGCGATTTAAGATAATTAAATTATACATTAATAGTTCTGAAACCAAAAATGCTACTTATCTTCATGAAAAGTTTAAATGTTCTGTAATAATTATAATTATAATTATAATATATATATAATAATAATTATAATAATTGTAATAATTATAAGGTTTTTTTTAAAAAAATTATTTATTTAGTTTTGGCTGTGTCGGGTCTAGTTGAGGCACACAGGATCTTCATTGAGACATGCAGGATCTTTCGTTGCAGTGTGTGGCCTTCTCTCTAGTTGTGGCATGAGGGTTTTATCTTGTCTAGTTGTGGCATGCAGGCTCCAGGGCATGTGGGCTCTGTAGTCGTGGAGTGTGGGTTCCCGAGTGCGTGGGCTGTGTAGTTGGCAGCATGCAGGCTCTCAAGTTGAGGTGTGGGAGCTCAGCAATTGAGCATGCAGGCTTAGTTGCCCCACAGCATGTGGGATCTTTGTTCCCTAACCAGGAATCTTACCTGCGTCCCATGCATTGTAAGGGGATTCTTTACCACTGAACCACCAGGGAAGTCCCTAATCATAAGTTTTTGTGAGTAATATAGTAATACCACTTTTGTAACATGTGTTTCTTTACGTATTTCATAGAAAAGAAATGCAATTTATAATTGTTACAAATCTCAGAGAAAAAAGATATAATTGTTATAAATCCATATACAATATGTATAATTTTACATATATATATATATAAAACTTATAATTTACACCCTTCAGCAGAGGGTGTCATGATGGGGGAAACTTGTGTTTTATTTAAAAAATATTCTTGGCAGGATTTCTGTTTAGCTCAAGAAACTCACATACCGTTACATAGTGACTACCACAATATACTTAATTTTCAGTATCTTGCTTATAAAAATAAAATGGCATCTTAAATTCCTTACCTGTGCTGCCCAGATATTATCAAGATCTTGTAATGTAAGAGCTTTTTCTTTAATCACAAAACGAAGAATCTTCTCTAGCTTCTCTACATACTGAGGTTGATGAAGACTATCTTGCAAGACTATGGATAAGATATTGTTCTGCTGTATCCATTCCTAAATATAATACGAAAATTTTGTTTCAAAGCAGAAAGTTAGAAAAGTTTTTTAAAAAGCAAAACAGGGAGGGCGAATTGAATGAAAGTGATCAAAATATACAAACTTCCAGTCATTAGATAAGTAACTACTAGGGATGGGAAGGACAGCAATGATGACTAGAGTTAACACTACTGTAAAGTTTATTTGAAAGCTAAGACATTAGATTCCCGTCTCATCACAAGGAAAAATATTTTCTTAAATCTATTAGATAATGGATGTCAACTAAACTTGTGATAATCATTTGACAACACATGTAAGACAAGTCATTATGCTGTACACATTAAACTTATACAGTGCTATTGTGTCAGCATATATCTCAGCAAAGCTGCAAAAATCACAGAATTAAAAACATCATTCAGACTTCTAAATAACATTAATAGGAATTCAAAAACCCAAATCAGGGCCTCCCTGGTGGCGCAGTGGTTAAGAGTCCGCCTGCCGATGCAGGGGATACGGGTTCGTGCCCCGGTCTGGGAGGATCCCATATGCCGCGGAGCGGCTGGGCCCGTGAGCCATGGCCACTGGGCCTGCGCATCCGGAGCCTGTGCTCCGCAACCGGAGAGGCCCCAACAGTGAGAGGCCCGCATACCGCAAAAAGAAAAAAAAAAAAAAAACAAAACCCAAATCACATTTATGTCCACAAATTATAACATACTAATATAATGTGCTTACATGTTGTTTTAATGTATAACATTACAATAATTACATAGGATCCAGTTTTAAACACAAATGCTCCCACAGATGTGATAAATTTCCAAATTAGAACCCACTAATGTAATGTGCTTATTGTTGTTTTAATGCAAAATTATTATACAGTACAATAAATAAATGCACAGAATCTACTTTTTCATATACAGAAATGTTCCCTTAAATATGCTACAGAAAACACTTCTCAAACTATCTGTGGAGAGCAATCAATGTTATATTTACAATCAGCTTTAGATTGTAAATCTACATTTACAATGTAAATTTAAATTTACAAATTTACATTTTCTTCATCTGTCAAAAGACTGATAACAATTTAAGACTAGTGGACAATATTTTGCACCGTCACTCCTCAACATTCCACAAAGCAGGCAAATGGGAGACAGGACAGCTGACCTCCAACACTGAATCTGAACCTGGCTCTAGGTTATGTAATGCTTCTCAGTATCACCCAAATGTCCTCAAAGAACCTTTTATCAGTTTGATCATTTATACTACTAAACTGAAGACTCCTTTAAGGTAGAGATTATTCTTCACAGATAAACCCCAGTGCTGGCACAGAATATACATTCAAAAAATATTACTGAATAACTAACTTATTACTATAACTTACAGTATGCTATTCATTCCAATACTAAAATATATAAAAATATCTATCATACATCAATGTCAAAATGATATAGATACAGGTGTTTTAAAAATGAAGTTATTAAACTCATGACATTACCTGTCAAGATTTTATTCCTTTAAGTATAATCTCCATTTTATTTATTTTTTTTTTTTTGCTGTATGCGGGCCTCTCACTGCTGTGGCCTCTCCCGTTGCGGAGCACAGGCTCCGGACACACAGGCTCCGCGGCCACGGCTCGCGGGCCCAGCCGCTCCGCGGCATGTGGGATCTTCCGGGATCGGGGCACGAACCCGCGTCCCCTGCATCGGCAGGCGGACTCTCAACCACTGCGCCACCAGGGAAGCCCTAATCTCCATTTTAAAACTTCTAAACTGAATTCGCAAATTTATCACCACACCAATTCATTCACTAGATTCCAGATCACGGACCCCCTCTAAAGATCACCTCTATCCACTTCATTTCATCCAAACCACCAAACTGTAACTGCATCATGAACACCTACCCACATTTAATAATGATAAATTTACCAAAGACACAATACGTTAGCCTATCACTTCCAAATAACCAATCATTTGTAATTACTATTATAAAGACAGTTTTAGTATTTAATAGCTCACAATTAAGTCAATTTCCTAATATCAGAGTTAGATTTTGTTCTAACATTAACCAGTACTAGTTTTCATTAAGCAGATTCTTATTCCTAAAAGAAGCAAAGGGGCTTACTGCCATTCGCTCAACTGTCAGCCACTCTTCCTCCTCAGGATGACCATGTCGATGAGTGTAATATGATACACTAGATATCACCTTGTTAATTTCATTCAGTGCATTCATCTTTCCATTAAAAGAAGAAATCTGCAATAATCTGTAAGAAAAATTTGGATTGAGTATCACTATAAGAAACCAAGCAAGTAATTATTTCCAGAAGGAAATCTCTTACCTGAGTATCATTTTTAATCTAAAAATTTCTAAACTTTTTACAGTTTCTTCTTGTCCTGGAATCCTTGAAGCTAAATTCTTCAGAGATTTAATAATCATTGAAAGGGCATCATTTTTGGTTTCATTCTTTGCTTCTTTTTTCAGTTCTTCATCAGTTAAGTTTTCTAAAAATTGTGGAACTATTTCTATAATTGAAATAAAGTACTTTTTCACTGTATGTTGACTGAGAAACTCATAGCATTGTCCAAATGGTCTGAAATAAGGAAAAAGCAATACTTTTGCGATATCCAGTATTTTTACCAAGACTTAACTCCCAAACTAATTTCAACAGTTAAAAAAAATTAACAGTTTAAAATGAGAAGAGTAGAAAACTGAAATTCAATTATTTTCAAGGCCATAAAATAAATCTCTATAGTGCA
Organism: Mesoplodon densirostris; assembly: GCF_025265405.1. NCBI lineage: Eukaryota > Metazoa > Chordata > Mammalia > Artiodactyla > Ziphiidae > Mesoplodon > Mesoplodon densirostris. The sequence goes on along the minus strand of NW_026778236.1, from coordinate 117,054 downwards.
ATGAATATTCATTTTAAAAATTAACTTACTTAATAAGGGCTGCAATTATTTGAACATTTAATGCTGATCCATTAGTAAAACGATCATGCAAAATCTGGAACCCATTTAATGTGCCAAATTTATTGATGAGATCCACTAGCCAACCCTGCAATAGAGTTGATGAGTTAATGTTTTCCTTTAAGAATGGAAAAAGCTACTATTTGAAATACCTTTGTTTGAAATAAGAAATTCAATAAAATAATTATGTAAAGCTGTGTTTTAAAAGAATACAAAATATTTGTATAAAATGGTCACAGAAATATTTATGGAGACTTAGAACTTTTCCTCCTGTAATCTCTTCTCTGTATTGCTTGAGCCAGAGGCAGCACAGGTTTAATTTACGAAGTAGTTCCTAGTGGCATGGCTGGTATTTGTTCATATCCCATATGTCTGGTGAACAGAAATTAAGGTTTCGTAGCTAAAAACACTGCTACAGAGAAATGTAAATGAGTTTAAACATTATGTAAATATAAAAATCATATTGTAAGCATAAGTGCACAAGAAAGACCTTTAAATCTTATCTTTTAAAAAGCCAAATTTTACAGGGGAAAAAATTAACAGAAACAATAAAAATTAGGAACAGAGGCCTTTTTACTAACAATCTGAGGCAGATATAATTTCTACAAACAGAAAATAATTACAAACAGAAAAAAAGTATTCAAAACACATGTAAAATGCTAACTGAAGACTACATTGGTATATCTCAATTCTAGCTTTGATAGTAACCTATTACAAGCCTCCTGTAAATTAAGTTTTTTTCCTGAATAAATGCACTATAGCATTTTCCTCCCATTTTATTTTAAAGGGTTAATATAGAGAGTGACAGTAGGAAGACTTCCGAATAGGAAGCCTGAAAGCATTGCTCTTGTTAAATAACTTTACAGGCGCTCTTAAAGTCAGTCCAAATTTTAGAGCAACCAAGCAAACGCTCAATCAGGAAGAAGTCACATTCAACAGTTAGGCAATTTCATTGTGTTTTTATTGACAAATGCCTACTCCCTCCCCAAAGCAACACAGTTTAAGGGAAGCAATGGTCTAATCTTTAATCCTTTTACATAAACTGGAAAGAGCAGAGAGGACTGAATTTGCAATATTAATCAACTGGGGGCTGCCTGTGAAATTTATTTCTTTTGCCTACCTTGGAGATCAGACAAACAAAAGGAGCTTGGAACTCAGGATAGGGAAAGCGACAGAAAGGAGCACGGACAGTTCAAGAAAACCACATAAAGAACTACAGATACACAAGACTTTGGGGCAATTACTGACTGAGGAATATAAGAGAACTGTGAAGGCTCCAAGAAGAAGCATATAACAAGGTTATGTGCTGATCATTAAGTTAAAAGGAGGTTAATGATTCTACAGTTTTATGACAAAACAAAATAATTTTAATATTTAATTTTGAAAATAACAAACCAACACACTTTTGGTGATCGAGGATCTGAGGAACGAGCAAATAACTCATCTTCAGGCAACTGAGCACTTGTGGAAACTGATTCACATGGACGTGTACCGTTGTAGATATGGAATTTGCAATGAGGATTTAAGGCCATGGCGAGAAGTTCTAGAAGTGGAAACCAGTCTTGGGACAACTTGGCCACACAAAGTTCCACTAGGCGATGAGTATTGTTAATAATGCACCTCTGTTTATATTGGGGTGGAGGAGGTGATTCAGAAAGAGAAAACATTGCAATTTCAAACAACGAAACATTAAAATCTTGTTAATAATAATCTCATAACATTTTTCTATACATATGATCATTTAACAAATACTGAGATCAAACTGATATATCAGTAAAATAAATTTATACTTACTCACTTCGTAATAGTATTGCACCCAATTTCAAAAGATATTTGAGAAGGGTTACAAATGAAGTAGGCACCAGAGGTTGTCTATTTCTGCTCTATGTGCACAGGAACATGCAATTTACCATTTTCTTTTTTTGGAGTTTATACTCTAGAGGCAGTAATTCCAAAATCCATGACTTAAACATTTTAAGTCATGTAAATTAACAAAGATCCAAAGATGTGTAATCTAAACCTCAATTCAAAACTCACAGATCCTTCCCAAAATGTCTATTTCTATAGGTTAAAATTCACATCAAATCAGAAAATGTAAGGATTTATATAATATGCCTTATATATAAGATATTTGTGGGAAATGTCTAAGTTATACTTTCTAGGTTGAAATGCACAAAAAAAGTATATGTTTACTTCATAACTTTTGAGTAATTCCATTTTATAAGTGACCAGAGGTTTGGAATAATTATAGTGCTTCAATGCTTCTATTAAAATGCATACTTTCTCACTTTCAACATCTCTGGAATATGAGGGTATCTTAGAATTAATTTTGTCCTAGACTGAAGCTGTTACCTTAGAGTACTTGTGTTTCCTGATGCAGTCACTTGAAGATACAACCAAACTTAGACTACTTTAAATTCTGTTTGACTTTTGCTATTAAAACTGATTTCGAATTCATACCACAAACGTGTGGGCATACTAGTTTTTTAAATTCCCAGGGATGATTTTCTTTCTCTCTACTCACTGCCAAGGTTAAACTGTGCAAGATATCTTGAGTGTCATTCCTACATGATGAGTTTAATTAACAGCTACATTTGCAATGAAATTGCACTCACCCTTTGGTAGCCAGCTATATTGGGAGTCTCCTATTATATTCCCCATTTGGGGTATTTATCTTTCTTACTGGTATATAAATCAGGGGGACTCTACCAATCAACAACATATTGGATTTGCCAAAGGTTTGTTTGGGTTTTTCCATCACATCTTATAGAAAAACCCGAACAAACTATTTGGCCAATCCAATACATTTGATGAAATATGGTATCTTACATAAGGTCACAGGGACCTGGGGTTCCAGGTGAGAGATGAAGCAAAGGTTTCATAACTCAAAATATCAAGCTCATTCTAAAAGACCTTTAACTGAATCAAATACATTAGCAGAGCTGATACATTATTCACAGTAATGTTTTCCAGAGACAAAACCACAGGGATCACCATGTAAACCTGAGTCTCCAAATTAAATTATAAGACTCACATGAATTTCAAACTTCCAGCCACTCACTGCCTCATCCATAAGGATTTTAGTGAAAGATATTGTTAGCCCATCTCGGAAAAAACGTTGGCATGCTTCACTTTTAACATCGAGACCTAAGAAAAGGTGAAAAAATTAAACCTGACACAAAGTAAAAAGTTCTCTGGCCAGTTATATCAGTTTTGAACTATTATAGTTTCCAACTAAAAAATAGTACTGTAGCTTTTGAAACAAGACAGGGCATTATCAAAAGAGGTTAAATGGTAACTTATTTACACTGAAAACATCTAACTCAGAAAAATGAAATACTGTACTCAATAAACTCTAGTAACACTGAGTTGTATAAAACTACATCAAATTAATGAATGCGATGAAAATGCTCTGAAATTAGACTTTTAAACTAGACTTTAAAACAAAGACAATTACTGGGTAGACGGAATACAAACCATTTCTTTTTACTCACTGAAAGTAACAGTTCAAAACTTTTATTTTTTTTTATTTATTTATTATTTTTTTTGCAGTACGCGGGCCTCTCACTGTTGTGGCCTCTCCCGTTGCGGAGCACAGCCTCCAGACACGCAGGCTCAGCGGCCACGGCTCATGGGCCCAGCCGCTCCGCAGCATGTGGGAATCTTCCCAGACCGGGGCACGAACCCGTGTCCCCTGCATCGGCAGGCGGACTCTCAACCACTGCGCCACCAGGGAAGCCCCCAAAACTTTTAAATAGTGACTTAAAAACTTCATTTGGGCCTCCCTGGTGGCGCAAGTGGTTGAGAGTCCGCCTGCCGATGCAGGGGATACGGGTTCGTGCCCCGGTCTGGGAGGATCCCATATGCCGCGGAGCGGCTGGGCCCGTGAGCCATGGCCGCTGAGCCTGCGCGTCCGGAGCCTGCGCGTCCGGAGCCTGTGCTCCGCGACGGGGGAGGCCACAACAGTGAGAGGCCCGCATACCGCAAAAAAAAAAAAAAAAAAAAAAAAAAAAAAAAAAAACTTCATTTGCCTGTAAATTATTTATCATCAAATTTAAAAGATGAGGGACTTCCCTGGTGGCGTAGTGGTTAAGAATCCACCTCTCAACGCAGGGGACACAGGTTCGAGCCTTGGTCCGGGAAGATCCCACATGCCACGGAGCAACTAAGCCAGTGCACCGTAACTACTGAGCCTACGCTCTAGAGCCCCGAGCCACCACTACTGAGCCCGTGTGCCACAACTACTGAAGCTCATGCACCTATAGCCTGTGCTCCGCAACAAGAGAAGCTGTCACAATGAGAAGCCCATGCACCACAAAAAAAGGAGCCCCCACTCGCCACAACTAGAGAGGGCCCATGTGCAGCAACGAAGACCCAACGCAGCCAAAAATAAATAAACAAATAAATTTACTTGAAAAAAAATTTAAAAGATGAATCTTGTCTTTCTAATTAGTTCTCACTTGGCATCTAAGCATTTTCTTTTGACTTTTGTGTGATTTAATAGAACAGACTCATGTGCCTTCATCCAAAAAGACAATTTGTCATAATTTGTCGTTAACTCAGAAACATTAAATTAGTACAATAAAGTATACTGTGCTTTCAATTATATACTTATTGGTATGTCAGCTAAACCCAGAATCTTCCATAAAAATGTAAACTTTGCTTCATACAGTAACCATGACCCCAGAAAAAAGTGGAGAAAAGCCCCTGAAAATGATATACCGCCACTGAATGGCAATGTTACTAAACTAAGTAGCATTTTCAGTTTTTGTTCATCATATATTGTCAGGACCTAAAACGTGTCTAGTACATGAACCCTTCAATAAATACAACCCAAACTAACCACAATAAAATTTTTTTGAGTGTTGAGAAACATTTTTTATCTGGTAAGATATTTTCATAGGACACTAGATTATGTCTGTAAGATTTTTTTTGGCGGGGGGGCGGTACGCGGGCCTCTCACTGTTGTGGCCTCTCCCGTTGCGGAGCACAGGCTCCGGATGTGCAGGCTCAGCGGCCATGGCTCGCAGGCCCAGCCGCTCCGCGGCATGTGGGATCTTCCTGGACCAGGGCATGAACCTGCGTCCACTGCATCGGCAGGCGGACTCTCAACCACTGCGCCACCAGGGAAGCCCAGATTTTTTTTAAAAAAATCATGAAACATTCTTTAAATGTTAGGTCTCTATAAGTTAAATAAAATTATTACCCTTGCCATGGAGTCAGACAGATTTCCCAAGGTATCACAGATGTTAAAAATTTGCCTAATGACATTACACTCAGTAAATACATCTGTGGATAGTCCATTTCAACTTCTCATTGGATGACCCAGAAAATATAATGCTACTGCCCTTTGTTTTGGCCTTTAAGGCCTTAATCAAGTACAATATATAACAAAAATTAGTCATTTGCTACAAGAATTCAGGTGCACCTATTAGTAGAAAAAGTCGTTGAAAAATGATGTGTTGCAACATAAAACTTTTACATCTGGTAACAGATTTTGTTAATTGCTTTAAAACACACACACACACACACACACACACACACACACACACGACAGTTATTTCCCAAGACTTTTTATCTTTCTCAGAAAAAACCTTTTTGTGTTGAAAAAAATGTCAAACATACAATCGTGACAGCTTATTACAAAGACAATAACAGGTGGGGTTCCATTAGCATGTCATTTGATTCACTGGCTTTTTAGTAAGTGATTCAAATGGCTGAGTTAAAATGTCTTTTACTGAATTATTTTGCAAATTAACATATTTCTCAAATATAAATGGTTTAGGTACAACAAAAAAAGTCTACAAAAATATCTGAAGTCATATGGCCACACAGTGTTTTTAAATTGTAAAATATGCTATAATGTGTACTCTTTCACATAACAGATTTTTTAAATCTATTACATTCTAAAAAATGTTTTTGAGTAACAACTTCTTTCAAAATATAAAAAAACAGATCCATTCTTAGAAACATAAATAATCATACAAAATTCTGCATTACATTTTAAAGGACTCAGAGGTCCTTAAAGGCTGTCTTAAGGTCTCTATGAATGTTCTGCTCTAAGTTTAATATACATAAGCCCTACTAGAAAGTTTAGCAATACAGTGTAGTCTAGGATTTTATAATTGAAAAAAACAAAAGCTTTCAAGAACAACGTGGGGCCTTCCCTGGTGGCACGGTGGTTGAGAATCCGCTTGCCAATGCAGGGGACATGGGTTCGAGCCTGGTCCAGGAAGATCCCACATGCTGCGGAGCAACTAAGCCCATGCACCACAAATACTGAGCCTGCGCTCTAGTGCTCGTAAGACACCAACTACTGAAGCCCGTGCACCTAGAGTCTGTGCTCGGCAACAAGAGAAGCCACCGCAATGAGAAGCCCGTGCACTGCAACGAAGAGTAGCCCCCTCTCGCCACAACTAGAGAAAAGCCTACACGCAGCAACAAAGACCCAACGCAGCCAAAAATAAATAAATAAATTTATTTTTTTAATGTGAAAAAATATATAAGAGCATACATAATGAAAAGTTCAGTAAAATATAAACTCACCTTTTTTACTAAGATCAATAGCAGCTTCTAAAAGCACTTCTAATTCCCCTTTCGGCAAAACTGGAACCACCCATCGAGGCCTAAAAATTATCATAGAGTTTTAAAATGCTGCATTGTTTGAGCACAAACAAAATAACACAAATAACTTACCTATCGTAATTGCTTTTACTATGAAAAAGTGAAAAAAACCCTGACTATATTATGTATTCATCATAAAATTTAAAAAAGAGATTGGCAAATTACTTGCTTAGTGTTACTGTATTTACACACACAATTTTTTAAAGTACTAAAGCTACAGACATAGCATTAAGGGAGAATTAATTTAATAACTTTCACAGACCATTAAAACTAAAAATAATTATTAATTAAGTGTATACCTGTTGTTAAGGTTAGTAGGAAAAGTGTTCTTTTGAGGTTCAGGTTTATTAGTGAGAAAAAACAAGTATGACAACCCTTTTCTTTTGTCTTCTTCACAACAGACAAAAGAAATGAGAAGACAAATGGCTGGTTTCTCCTCAATTCACCTTCACAGGACAATCTATCAATCTCTCCTGAAGATTATGGGACTCATATGGTCTCCAAGCTTTTATACAATAAGTACACTTCAACATCAAAGCAATGATACAGATACCACCATAGCCAATTAGTATTTTCCCCAATATCAAAAAAGCTCAGTCATTTAGGAATATATCCACTACTAACCCACTACTTCCCCTAAAGAACTTACTTACATCTATCCCTTAAACCCTTTCCTGAAATACAGCAAAATTCCCAAATATTCTTATTTTGATAAAGATTTCTTATTACAAATCATCTGTTAGACATAAATTGATACTACCTTTTGGGGTTATTTTTAGTTACAGAACAGCATCTTTTTTAGTTCCCTGCCACTAAGGATTTACTATAACTCAGTCCTCTGGTTCTAATTAGAAGTACACTCTAGTAATAACAACAAGCATCAGACAAAGTAAACAATAATACAATCTCTTACAGTAATGTTCTATACAGTAGGACCCTGTTGTTGATCCATAAAAAACTGGAAGTAATAAACTAGAAAAGTACTACTTTACCGTAACTGGTAATAATGAGAAAAAGTGGACTCCTATAGAAAATGGACATCGTAGAAATAACAAAAGTCACTTAGCAGCTCTAGTAGTCAGTATACCATGTAGAAATGAACTTCATAAACACTCAAAAGGAAATCTCCACATATAGTTCTAGGCAAGAAACATACCAAGTAAGATCACGTATCATCATATTTTAACAGCTTTATCCTTATCATCGTCTTTCAATTTTAAAAATTCCATACAAATGCCTGCATTAGGAAAAATGAGTTATAAAGTATTTGGTAATGACTAAAATGTGAAGGCTATTAAGAAGACAGTAAGGGACTTCCCTGGTGGTGCAATGGTTAAGAATCCACCTGCCAATGCAGGGGACATGGGTTCAATTCCTGTTCTGGGAAGAGCCCACATGGCGTGGAGCAACTAAGCCCATGAGCCACAACTACTGAGCCTGAGCTCTAGAGTCTGCGAGCCACAACTACTGAGCCCGCGAGCCACAGCTACTAAAGCCCACGTGCCACAACTACTGAGCCCGCGTGCCTAGAGCCCGTGCTGCGCAACAAGAAAAGCCACCACAATGAGAAGCCCTCGCACTGCACACAACAAAGAGTAGACCCCGCTCACTGCAACTAGAGACAGCTCACATGAAGCAACGAAGACCCAATGCACCCATAAATAAATTTATATATATATTAAAAAAAGGACAGTAAGATCACTGTGACATTGAAGTCCACTTTTTCTCATTTACTACCAGTTGCAATGCTGATATTTTAGTTTATTGCCTCCATTAAAAAAAAAAATTAAAACTAACCCTAAGGTTAGAAGAGGGAAGGACTGGGAGTTTGGGATTAGCAGATGCAAACCATAATACATAGGATGGCTGAACAACAAGGTCCTACTGTATCGCACAGGGAACCATATTCAATATCCAGTGACAGGGACTTCCCTGGTGGTGCAGTGGTTAGGAATCCGCCTGCCAATGCAGGGGACACGGGTTTGATCCCTGGTCCAGGAAGATCCTACATGCTGTGGAGCAACTAAGCCCATGCGCCACAACTACTGAGCCTGTGCTCTAGAGCCCATGTGCCACAACTACTGAAGCCTGCGTACCTAAAGCCTGAGCTCCACAACAAGAGAAGCCACTGCAATGAGAAGCCTGTGCAGCACAACGAAGAGTAGTCCCCACTCAATGCAACTAGAGAAAGCCTGTGTGCAGCAATGAAGACCCAACACAACTAAATAATTAATTAATTAATTAATTAATTTTAAAATCCAGTGACAAACCAAATAGAAAAGGAGATGACAAAGAATATATATATGTATAACTGAGTCATTGTGATGTACAGAAAAAATTAACACAACATTGTAGATCAACTAAACTACAATAAAACAAAAACACCAAACCCAAAACGAAACAAAACAAAAAAACACAAACAACTAACAAACCCCGCCCAAAACAAAGAACTTACCGGTTGATCATGTCATCCAACTTTGTCAGGTCAGTATGTGGAAATGCAGGTTCCTCATCTTCATGCTGTGGTGGAGCATCACCTTGACCTTGTTCATCTGGAGGAGCTGGTGGGGAATTCTCATTGAAGGAATCAGGTGATGAGGCCTTAAAATTAAATATTATAGGTTTAAATTTTTATAACATGTACAATATTTAGCAATTCAAATGCCAACACAGGTTATGTGAAAATATAATTTTTTTATTGTCTATATATCTGTAAATATTTGACAAAGTGGAAATCACACTGATATCTTTTCCTGTCAACCTATGAGTATTCTTCCACATAATTAAGAACCTTATAAAAGTTAATTAATAGCTACATTGTACTACATGAATTAACCAGATTAAAATTAGAGAACATCAGTTTTTGTAATGTTTACTGCCAATACAATACTGTTATACTGAACCTCCATAATTACAAATCTTTACGCAAAGTGTGGAAAAGAGTAACTTTTGAGGCTACATTACAGAAGTCACCATAACTTCTGGTGACTCTCTTAGAGCAATCCTTCCGGAAAAAGTTAAATACCATGTCCTGAAGACACTTATCACAGTGTCTTGAAGGCAATGTGCACAGGTACAGAGGCCCATGTGGTAAGGAACTGAGATCTCCAGCCAATAGTCTTCTGAGTGAGCCACTGTGGAAATGAAGTCCCCAAACCCAGTCAAATCTCCAAAAAACTATAATCCAAGGTGACATGCTGACCACAACCATAAAAAAAAGATACTGATTCACTCACCAAAACTGTGAGAAAATGGGTGTTGTTTTAAGTTACAAAAAAAAAAAAAAAAACCCAAAAACTTAGCCATAGGCTACGTAAAATATAGATGCTTAAATACAAGTACACAAAAAAGAAGAAAGTAAAAGTATAGGAAGAGACTTCTGGTTTCCAGTCCAATACGTAAGGAGTTTTAAGTTGTCATTCCTTCCTATCAATTAAAAGAGCTAAATAATACTGCTGTACACTTGAAACTAACACAACATTGTAAACTAACTATACTTCAAAAAGAACCACTAAGGGAATATTTTAAAAATAAAATAGCTGAATAAAATGAAAATCAACAACTCTTCTCACATCGACCAGATAATTAAGGTCAAAGGGGAAAACTGCTGCACACAAAATCAAAATAGGGTTAGGGGGACACAAAGAATCAAAAATTACCAGAGCAGAAAGCCACAAGCAGAAACCTCCATGGAAACCAGACCAGTAATCCCTCTCTTAGCTGCAGTTTTGCTTTCTGCAGTTTCAGTTACCCACAGTCAACTGAGGTTTAAATCTACGGAATGGAAAATTCAAGAAATAAACAATTCGCAAGTTTTCAAACTGTGGGCCCTGAGTAACTTGATGAAATCTCAAGCCATGCTTCTCCTGCCCCACCGGGTCCTGCACTGGACAAGAATATTTTCACTTTGGTTATCACCTGGCTATCAGATTGTGCTAGTAATGCAGTGCTTGTGTTCTTACAAGAAACCCTTATTTTACTTAATTATGACCACCAAGCACAAGCATAGTGATTCTGGCAATTCAGAAATGCCAAAGAAAAGCTGTAAAGTACTTAAGGTGAAAAGCTGAAAGTTCTTGAATTAACAAGGGAAGAAAAAAACTCATATAAGGCTACTAACACCTATGGTAAGAATGAATTTTCTACCTGTGAAACTGTGAAGAAGGAAAAAGAAATTCGTGCTAGGTTTGCTATTCCACCTCTAACTACAAAAGTTATAGCCACAGTGCATGATAAATGCTTAGTTTAGATGGAAAAGGCATTACATTTGTACAAGGTGTTTTTTGGTTTTGGGGTTGTTTTTTTTTTTGCGGTACTCGGGCCTCTCACTGTTGTGACCTCTCCCGTTGCAGAGTACAGGCTCCAGACGCACAGGCTCAGCAGCCATGGCTCACGGGCCTAGCCGCTCCATGGCATGCGGGATCTTCCCAGATCGGGGCACGAACCCGTGTCCCCTGCATCGGCAGGTGGACTCTCAACTACTGCACCACCAGGGAAGCCCATACAAGGTGTTTTGAGAGACCACATTCACATGATTTTTATTATAGTATGTTATTACTGCAATTGTTCTGTTTTATTTAATTTATTTATTTTATTTATTTATTTATTTCTTTTAGGCAGCCATGTGGCATGAGGGATCTTAATTCTCCAACCAGGGATTGAACTCGTGCCCCCTGTACTGGGAGGTCAGAGCCTTAAACACTGGACAGCCAGGGAAGTCCCTAACAATTGTCTATCTTATTATTAATAAAATAAAATTGTACACCTCTTACTGTGCATAATTTACAAATTAAAACTTTATCGTAGGTATCAAAGGTTAGGAAAAAGCATACCATATATAAAGGGTTCGGTGCTACCTGAAATTTCAAGCATCCACTGTGGGTCTCAGAATGTATTCCTTGGGCATAAGGTGCAGGGGAGGGATACTACTGTACTGGGATAAGAAAACCTAAACTGTTCATTCATTAACTGCTGGAAGCGGAGTATGGAAAGTCTAAGAGTTAAAAACTCCAGGGGGGTCTAAACTTAAGGGAACCCCCACACTTTTCTGAGTTTTACTTCCAGAAGTCCTATCAAGTTCTCACAGTGAAGATCAGAGAAAAATTCCCTTGTGTTTCGAGGAGGAGGTGGTGGTGCAAAGTAGCCATTTTGAAATATACCCCCAAGCAGTCTGTTCTTAATAGCACCTATCCTCAGGAAAAACTTTTACCAGACACTAATTGCCTAGGTTTTTATCAGAACCTAACCAACCCAAAATAAGGAAAACAGCAAATTCTAGCCTGCTATATAGCCTTCCATGAGGGGGAAAGAGAAATACCCAATACCAGCCCTCTCCAGTAATTCTGTCCGTCTTTACTACCATCCAATATAGTATGTACAGGTTTCAACAAAAAATTACAAGGCATACTAAAAGATAATCAACATAGCTTGAAGAGACAAAGCAAGCATCAGACTCAAATACAGGAGGGATGATGGAATTATCAGATCAAAACTTTAACTACAGCTAATGTGCCAAGGACGCTAAGGGAAAATGTAAACATTAAAGAAGATATGGATAATGTAAGCAGAGAGATGAGATTCTAATAAAGAACCAAAAGGAAATGATAGCGATCAAAAATAGTGTAACAATAATTTAGAATGCCTGTGATGGGCTCCTTAGTAGACTAGACACAGCTGAGGAAAGAATCTCTGAGGTTAAACATATGTCCAGAGAAACTTCCAACACTGGAAAGCAAAAAGAAAAAAGATAAGAAAAAAGAGGAACAAACTGAAGGACTACTACAAAAGGTGTAACATGTGCATACTTGGAATTCCAGAATGCAGAAAGAGAGAAAAAAAAAAGAAGAAATATTTGAAACAATAATGACTGAGAATTCTCCCCAAATTAATGTCTTACACCAAAGCACAGATCCAAAGAGCGCAGAGAAAAACAAGCAGGATAAATGTTTGATAAAGAAAGAAAGAGGGCCTCCCTGGTGGCGCAAGTGGTTGAGAGTCCGCCTGCCGATGCAGGGGATACGGGTTCGTGCCCCGGTCTGGGAGGATCCCATGTGCCGCGGAGCGGCTGGGCCCGTGAGCCATGGCCGCTGAGCCTGCGCGTCCGGAGCCTGCGCGTCCGGAGCCTGTGCTCCGCAACGGGGGAGGCCACAGCGGTGAGAGGCCCGCATACCGCAAAAAAAAAAAAAAAGGGTAAGATATCCTTCATAACAATAACCTTCCACCCTCCCTGCAAAGTGGTGCACCTATACTAATATGTGAGAGTTAGGCTTTGACGTAGGAAGAATTACTGGAGATTAAAGAGATCTCTAGGACTTCCCTGTTGGTGTAGTGGTTAAGAATTCATCTGCCAATACAGGGGACACAGGTTCGAGCCCTGGCTGGGAAGATCCCACATGCTGCCGAGCAACTAAGCCCAGTGCACCACAACTACTGAGCCTGAGCTCTAGAGCCCACGAGCCACAACTACTGAGCCCATGTGCCACAACTATTGAGTCTGCACTCTAGAGCTCACGAGCCACAGCTACTGAAGCCCGCACACCTAGAGCCCGTGCTCCTCAACAAGAGAAGCCACCACAATGAGAAGCCTGTGAGCCACAACAAAGACCCTATGCAGCCAAAAATAAAATATATAAATAAATTTATAAAATTAATTAAATAAAGAGATCTCTACACACATAAGAAGTATGCATGTAAAGATTAATGGGTCAAACACCCTCTCCCCACAAAATCACTATTTTCAATGTGAATGCATCTTACTGGTTCAAAATATGTCTAGCTAAAATTAATATAACATATCAAAGTGGAATGGGCAAGCCCACAATCCCAGGTGGACATCAACAGAGTTCTCAACGAGTAATAAAACCAGCAGATTTAAAACAAAATAAAACAAGGTTATATAAAACATGAAACGAATACCGAGAAAACTGGAAACAACTGACATGCATAATGAATGCTACAGCATAATATATAGTATTTTTGCCAAGCAGAAGTGAAATTGACCCTATGTTGATTAACATACCAACCCTCAATAAGTTCCTAAGTGCAGCATCACCGAGAATAGATTCTCTAATCACAGAGGAATTAAGCTACAAACCAATGACAAAAAGTTAACCCGAAAATCTCTAACTGCTTGAAAATGAAGCATGGTGTTTATAAAGAATCCTTACAAAGAAAGATTACCATGCAAATTTTAAAATGTTAACTGAGTAACAGTAAACATAAACAAATATCAAAAGTTATGGGATATGGTTTAGCAAAAATTTATAGTATAAAATGTATGTTTTAGAAAATGGAAAAAGTGAAAGAAAAGCTGAACAAGCAATTATCTAAAGTTCATTATCAGGAAACTAGAAAATGAACAACAAATTAAACCCCAGGAAAGCAAAAGGAATGATCTAACAAACACGAAAAAAATAATATATAAATGGGAGGAGAAAAATAAAAGGCAATACCTTTGCAAAACTATTTTGCAAAGTTTAATGACACTGATTAATCCCCTAAGACATAATAAATACAAATGACCAATATCTGATATTAGAATCAAAGAATTAATGTTAATTAAGCTTTTAATAAATTTATTTTATACAAATTCTTCCAGAGAAAAGGAAAAGAATTATTTCCGTGTAGGCCAGCACAAAATTTTGATACTAAAATCTATGTCAGGGTTTCCCTGGTGGCGCAGTGGTTGAGAGTCTGCCTGCCGATGCAGGGGACACGGGTTCATGCCCCGGTCTGGGAAGATCCCACATGCCACGGAGCGGCCGGACCCGTGAGCCATGGCCACTGAGCCTGCGCGTCCTGAGCCTGTGCTCTGCAACGGGAGAGGCCACAACAGTGAGAGGCCCACGTACCGCAAAAAAAAAAAAAAATCTATGTCAAACTCTACTTATATTACTTCATTTATCTTCATTTTAAAGAGGTGGAATTTTTAATCTAAAGATATGGAACATCTGAAGATTAGATATTATATTATTTAACCAGATGCATAAGGTAAGTGTGGGCACAAAGATGGGATGCGAACAAAAACAGCTGACTTGAATCTATGCTGATAACTAAAGGATACAATGACTGATTTAACTTTTGCCCTCATGCTCAGAGGGCCTTACATATAAAATAAAGTGGAGGTACATTCTCAAGCACACGTACAGTACGGTTCCTTTTACTAAGAACCTCAGTGACTTTTTAAAAGTGTAACTTAAAATGACAATAGCTTTTATGATTACTTTACAAATTCTTCAGGACATCTGGCCATCGTTTACTAATCCATAGCGCCCAAGACAACACAGCCTTCATTTCCTACCTGATTCTGGAAGGGGGGCTGAGACTGTCCATCAGGAGCCTGGCCCTGGCTGTCATTCCCTCCTACTGGAGAGCCAGGAGTAGTGACTGTCATACTCGACAGAGAACAGATTTTTGCTATTTTGTCTGTTTACTTAGTCGTCGTAAGAGAAGAAATTATAGTCCACTTATAAGAGTTGAAGTACCAGCATATGTCAGCCTTAAATATCTCCAATTAAAGGATAGACCATCTTGCAGAGACCATTTCATTACCTAAAAGTAGAAGGGAATAAAAGGTATACTTGTATTAAATATTAAAAAAATAAATAATGAATCGTTCCAATTTTAATGTGTACAGTAACATCACCAGAGTCTTTACAGTCAATAAGAGATGGCTATAAAAATGAAACAAATGAAAAAATAAAATTTTTATAAATATTGTTACTCAATAAATTTACATTGTTGTACCAGTAGTAATAACAAGAAAACATAAAAGCCTTAATATTAGATACAATATTCCAGAAAAAATACAAAGCTCTAGTTATCTTTTACTTAACTAAAGAATCTATAAAATGCCCATCAAATACTGAAAAAATATAGATACTTAAAGGTGTAGACTGCTCTTAAATAAGTAAAATGAAAAGATAAAACATGATTTCAAAAAGGTAGGATTAGAGGGAGGAAGTAGATCAAGAAAACATCTGAAGTATCCATACAGATTACATAAAAACATATACACACACATATCTCCACACGGTCACTTGAAGATCACAGAGTCACTTTTGTTTTCCCATATTTAAACATTCTCATTCAAAAACTTTATATGAACTGGACGATTTTTATTTTTTTTATTTTTTTTTTTGCGGTACGCGGGCCTCTCACAGTTGTGGCCTCTCCCGTTGCGGAGCACAGGCTCCGGATGCGCAGGCTCAACGGTCATGGCTCACGGGCCCAGCCGCTCCGCAGCACGTGGGATCCTCCCGGACCGGAGCACGAACCCGCGTCCCCTGCATCGGCAGGCGGACTCTCAACCACTGCGCCACCAGGGAAGCCCAAAGTAGACAATTTTTAATAAAAGTTAAGAGAAATTCGCTATCATCTTTCGCTGAGTTCTTCTGTTGCTAACAAAAGCTATTTAATTTTTTCTCACAACTCAAAAAAATCAGCCACCCATTCAATTCTAATGTTCTTTCTTTTGTCTTTTTACCTGGGCTACTGATCCCACTGTGTATGTTCCATGTGTAAAAAGGCCTTGCTCTTAAACTTTGGCTTCTCCATTTTTCTTGGCCATATTTTTTAAAAAAATCCATTTTTCTTGGCCAAAAATATGCTTAAAACTCCTCTAGCGAAAGTCACTAATACCTGTCCTTCTTCAGGAATTTCTTGAAAAAATGTCTGTCATTCCTCTTTCTCATCACCTGGTTTCTGTTCAAAATTGCTTTTAAGCAGATGGTCTTAAGGGAGGTTCCATGGCTGACTCTGAAAATAAGGCATTTCTAAACCTGCAACGAAAGCTTTACGTGTATGGGCATTTTGTGGAGGACAAGAGAGATGACACTTGGTCCGGAAGCAAGACTCAACTAAGACTTTCATAATTCTGAATGTTACAAAGATTTTGTGATATTCGTTCTATGAATTAGGAACCTGAGGCTCTAAGAACTTAAGTGATTTAACAAAGCACAGGTAAGAAAGTACAGAAGCCTAGAATTAATCCCATCTCTCTCTAAAACACTACTTCCTGGAGTGGGAGGTGAGGGGGTCCTACTTAAATTTTTCTTCACACTCTTTTCCCTCGCACAGTATTCTCTTTGGCATTTGAGGTTATTCGAACTAAAATATCTTAAAATTGTATTCATCTGTCATTTTATGTCTGCCCTTATCTCTCTATCCAGAGATACATGTTAAATAATTTATCAAGGGGAGTAAGTCATTCTCAAAAAACAGGATATTATTAGGGTAAATGGAAACAAAGTGACCATACAATCTCCCTTCCCTCAAATAAAACACCTTTCTCCAAGATTACGGACCATTACTTCTCGCAAAGCCTCTGTTTCGTCTAGGGAGAAACTCTGCACTACAAAGATGCAATACCCTGAGACACAACTGAGCAACTCAGTAATTATTCAAATCATTTGAAATGTAATTCAAAACAGCAAAGTCAGATATTTCCTTTAGATCACAGCAGCATTTTTCTCATATTCAAACTCTAGTAGTTCAACATATCCTAGGACTAGGAAAGTATCATCTTTCTCTAGATGAAAGTTAGTACTAGGAGATTGATGTCAGCAAGATGGCAGAATATGAAGCTCCAGGCCCTAGGTCTCCCTCAAAGACAAGTTAACAGCAATATGTGGATCAAAATACAATTGTAAGACAGCCAGAAACTGGTTAATATGGGGCTTCCAGACCCAGGTGAGTGCATAAACAACAGAAACGACAACTATGAGAAGGATAAGAGTTCATGAAGTTTGACTCACACTGGGTCATTCCCCAACCCAATGTAGCTCAAAGCAAAAGAGAAAATAATACCCAATTCCTTGCTCCAACTGACTCCTCTCTCAG
Source organism: Mesoplodon densirostris (assembly GCF_025265405.1). NCBI lineage: Eukaryota > Metazoa > Chordata > Mammalia > Artiodactyla > Ziphiidae > Mesoplodon > Mesoplodon densirostris. The sequence continues at coordinate 99,534 of NW_026778236.1, read as the reverse complement.
GACAGAAGGAATAAAGTGGAACTTAGGTCCAGCTTTCTGGCTTTCCTAGGGATTTCTGAATGGCCTGACAGTGGCGTAGTGTTCGAGGCCACTGAAAACAGGTGAGTGCCACAGCATGTTATAGCAGAACTCTGCAGTTCAACAGGCAAGACAGGAGGAGCAAGAGATTAGTTAAACTGAAACCAAGAACTCTTAATGAGAAACACAGGAAATGAACATGGCCAAAAGTACCCACATATAGTTGGAAAAAGCACACAGAGCCAAAGACATGAAGGCCCAGGAAGGTCTGAAAGATCTATCTGGACTGACTGGTGAAGGTTTCCCCCTACACGAAGCCAGTCAGTAAAGGCTGGAACCAGCAGCTATTTTCTCCAATGCCCCAAATCTCAACAACAACAACAAAGTTACAGAACATATGAAAACATTAGGGATTAGGAAAATCTAACCTAATCAAAAGAAAAAGTCCAAAAAACCAACCCCGTAGAAGAATTTCTTTAAACCGTCTTAAAAATGCATAATGACATGAAAGAGAACACAGACAGATAACTAAACAAAACCAGAAAATGATACAGAAACAAAATGAGAATTTCAACAAAGAACGCCAAGAAGTACACAACTAGAGAGCCATGCCAAGACACCTAATAATCAAACTGTTATAAGTCAGACTAAAAGAGAATCTCAAAAAGAGTAAGAGAAAAATAACTTGTCACGTACAAGAGAACCAATATATGATTATCAGAACCTATATGTGATTATCAGAAATTTCTCTAGCAGAAACCTGCAGGCTAGGAAAGTGATGATATATTCAAAATGCTGAAAGAATTTCATCAAATGTTTTTCTGGAGCAATTGAGATTATTATGTATTCTTTTCCCTTATTGTTAATTTGACTATATTTATTGATTTTCATATACTGAACCACACTATAGTCCAGGTATAACTCCCACTTATTCACTGTGTATTATCATTTTAATATGCTGAATTCAATTTGTGAGTTTATTGTTGATGATTTTGTATCATGGTTTACAAGGGATACTTGTCTGTAGGTTTCTTATAGTGTCTTTCTCTAGCTGAAGTACCAGGGTAATGCTGGACTCAAATGAGGAGTGTTCCCTCCTCAACTTAAAAAAAATTTTTAGAATGATTGCTATGAAGATGTTATTTGAATGTTTGACAGAATTCATAAGTGACATCATCAGGTCCAGTGCTGTTCTTTGTTGTAAGATGTTTGATTACTGATGCATTCTCCTTACTAGTTTTATGGCTATTCATGAGTTAGTTCTGGTAGGGTTAATGTTTCTAGGTATTTATCTACTTCTACTTTACTTAACTTGGTGATGTATAATACTTCATACTATTTTCTTAGAATCTGACATATTTTGCCACCAGGTGTCATATCTCCAGTTTCATTTGATTTCAGCACTTTGAGTCTTCTCTTCATTATCATTTCTTTTTTTTTTTGCGGTATGCGGGCCTCTCACTGTTGTGGCCTCCCCCATTGCGGAGCACAGGCTCCGGACGCGCAGGCTCCGGACGCGCAGGCCCAGCGGCCATGGCTCACGGGCCCAGCCGCCCCGCGGCATATGGGATCCTCCCAGACCGGGGCACGAACCCGTATCCCCTGCATCGGCAGGCGGACTCTCAACCACTTGCGCCACCAGGGAGGCCCTTCATTATCATTTCATTTGTCAATTTTATTGATCTTTTCGAAGAGCAGTTTGGTTTCAGTTATTTCTCTATTTCTGCTCTCTTCTGTCTTTTATCTCAGTGCTAATCTTTATTTTTTACTTCCTCTTGCTAACTGTGGGATGAGTATGTTCTCCTAGTACCTTAATTTGTCAAGTTAGGTTGCTGATTTAAGATCCTTTTCTTTTTTAATGTGTTTTAGAAACAAGGTCATTAGAGATCAATATCCCTGATGAATACTGATGCAAAAATCCTCACCAAAATACTGTACTACCAAATTGAATTCAACAGCACATTATGGATTATACACCACGAACAAGCAGGATTTTCAAATCAATCAATGTAATATACCACATCAACAGAATAAAGGGAAAAATACCAATGATCATCTCAAGTGATTGAGAAAAAGGATCAGACAAAACCAAACACCCTGTTATGATAAGAAATAAAAAAGCAAGAGAAGGAAACTCAACATAAAAAGCTATATATGAGGGCTTCCCTGGTGGCGCAGTGGTTGAGAGTCCGCCTGCCGATGCAGGGACACAGGTTTGTGCCCCGGTCCGGGAAGATCCCATATGCCACGGAGCGGCTGGGCCCATGAGCCATGGGCGCTGGGCCTGTGCGTCTGGAGCCTGTGCTCTGCAGCAGGAGAGGCCACAGCAGTGAGGGGCCCAAGTACAGCAAAAAAAAAAAAAAAAAAAAAGCCGTATATGAAAAACCCACAACAAACATCATACTCAATACTGAAAGCTTTTCCTTTAAGATCTGGAATAAATTAAGGCTGATCACTTCCACCACTTCTATTTAACACAGAACTATAACTCTGAGTCAGAGCATTTAGGTAAGAAAATTAATTAATTAAAACATTTTAAAAGGCATCCCAATCAAAAAATGAAGATAAATTATGTCTGTTGGAGATGATATAATCTTGTATGTAGAAAATGCTAAAGCTTCCACAATATAATTTTAAAAGTGTTAGGACTAATTAACAATTTCACTGGAGTTGCAAGATACAAATGATTTTATATCTTAAAAATCACCTTAAAAATCAGTTCACTAACAATGAACCACCCAAAAAGGAAATTAAGAAAACTTAAGAATAAAATCAACCAAAGAGGAAAGATTTCACATACCCTGAAAAACTACATTTCTGAAAGAAACTGAAGACATAAGTCAAACCCCGATTCAAGACAAACTACAAACCTACAGTAATCAAAGTAGTATAGTTCTGACATAAAGACACACATGTGGACTAAAGGAATACAAGAGAAAGCTCAGAAATCATCCTCAATCATATGGTCAAATGATCTTCAACAAGAGTACTAAGAACATTCAATGTGAAAAGAATAATCTTTTCAACAGATGTTGCTGGGAAAACTGAATATCCACTGAATATTTACATATAAAAAAGAATGTAAAATACCACATGCAAAAATTAACTCAAAAGAATTAAATATCTAAAACCCCAAACTATAAAACTCCTAGAACAAAACACAGGAGAAAATATTCATGATATTAAATGTGGCAAAATTTTCTTGACAAAAACACCAAAAGCACAGGCAACAAACAATAGGTAAACTGATCTCAAACTCAAAAAATTCTGTACATCAAGGGACACAATCAACAATGCGAAAGGCAGAATTGAACAAATCAACCTGTAGAACTGAACAAAAAAAGTAAAAATCATATGTGATGTGGGGGCAATACCCAGAATATTCAAGAATTCTTATAACTCAACAATAACAAAATCAAATAACCTGATTGAAAAATGGGCAGAGGACTCAAACATTCTCCAAAGATGATGTACAAATGAATAGTGAGCATATGAAAAGATACTCAGCATCACTAATCATCCAAGAAATGTAAATCAAACCTCGATGAGATATTGGCCCACACCCATTAAAATGGCTACCACCAAAAACTCAGAAAACAAACAAAAAAGAATAAGGGTTAATGAGGATGTGGAGAAACTGGAACTCTTGTACACTACTGCTAGGTATGTAAAATGGTGCAAGCATCATGGGAAATAAACATGGTAGTATCTCGAAAAATAAAAAAATAGAATTACCATATGACCCAGCAATCCCACTTTTGTGTATATATGCAGAAGAACTGAAGGCAGAGTCTCATACAGATATTTGCAAAAATGTGTTCACTGCATCATTACTCCTGATCACCAAGAGGTGTAACCAATTACCAAAGTACCCACTGACAGATGAATGGATTAATACAATATGGTATTCACACACAGTGGAATACTATTCAGCCTTAGAAAGAGTAAATTCTGACCCACGTGACAACGTGGATAAACCTTGAGGATGTTATGTTAATGAAATAAGCCAGTCACTAAAGGACAAATAACTTATGATTCCACTAATATAAGGTATGTAATCAAATTCATAGAGACAAAAAGTATAAGGGTAATTGCCAGGAGCTAGGAGAAAGGGGAAATGGTTATTGTTTAATGGTATCGTTTCAGTTTTACAAGATGAATAAAGTTCTGGAGATGAATGGTGGTGGCTGCATCACAATGTGAATGAATGTTCTTAATATCACTAAACGGTATAGCTGAAAACAGGAAAGTGCTAAATTTTCTTATGTATGTTTTAATACAATTTAAATAACATACATATAATCTGGACTTAGTAGATTCAAACAGTATAACAGAAAAGCTCAACCTATACTTAGCCTTCATGAAGCTAACTAAACCTCACTGCTCTTGCAAACCATTCTAAGACAGTAAACATTAATAACAACTATCTTAAACTACTTACAAAGTATTTTGCAATTAATGTTATAAAAACATACATAAAACACTGAGTTAAATATTTAAATGCATATAATAAATTGTTTATTCTGTACTATAATTCAGTAAGAATTTTTAAGTCCTATGTAAAATAATAAGGTAAAGTATAAAAATACTTATTTCTAAATTAACACATTTAAATTTTAATACAAATATTTAAAATTAAAACTTGAATTGCTACAGTGCATTCAGTAAGGCTGAAGGCATATCTTTAATGTACTGGTAGTCTGGAGGAGTATCTTAAACAAAACAGCGATTCCTAATTATTTTCTCCCCATCATGCATGATGAGGCTCATACGCTATCTATGGGCTTATTAACATATGTCTACGATCATACAGATGCAATGCTAAAATGCAAGCCTTTACAAAGCGTAGTTTATATAGAACAATGCATACAAACAATAGTTTCTCAAAATGGTTATAAAACTACCTGCTAATAATGGACAATCAACTACCTAATAAGTGATCTTACAAGAGTTCTCCCTCTCTCATAAGAAAACAAAATTTGAGTGAGAATCCTATTTTCAGGAGAATAAACCTAAATATTTATTTAAAAGTAAATTTTTTTCCTTCTTCATGTTCCTTTAAATTTTGTTCCACATGTTATTTCTAGGACCTTTGCACCAGCAATTTGTCTGGTTAATTCTGTACTCATTCTTCAACCTTCAACTCAAATATGGCCTTTCTGAAGTATCCCTGACAGGTCTCATCAATCCCCCTGCACAGCCTCCTGCACTTTCCTTTTTTTGGAATCTATGTGAACATCTCTCTGTAAGACAGTAAAACATAAACTCCATAATGACAACAGCCTTATTAGAGTTTTGCTCATGATGAATCCCAAGAAGCCTGTAAGATATGTCAAGTGTTCCAGCAATCTAGCAACCACTGGCAGAATTTGCGTAAACAAATGCCAAGGACTCCTAATTATTATATGTCCTTTGCAACTTTTTCCACAAACTGATGTTAAGAAATTCCTCACCCCGGGCCTCCCTGGTGGCGCAAGTGGTTGAGAGTCCGCCTGCCGATGCAGGGGATATGGGTTCGTGCCCCGGTCTGGGAGGATCCCATATGCCGCGGAGTGGCTGGGCCCGTGAGCCATGGCCGCTGAGCCTGCGCGTCCGGAGCCTGCGCGTCCGGAGCCTGTGCTCCGCAACGGGGGAGGCCACAACAGTGAGAGGCCCGCATACCGCAAAAAAAAAAAAAAAGAAAAAAAAAAGAAATTCCTCACCCCAAATCCAGAATCTTATTCTCATATATTGATAAAAAACTATCTCTGGATCACTCTCACTAATTTATTCCGTGAGGATATAGAGGTATGGTGATCTGTAATGGCTACCAAAATAGAATATTAAATCATTGTTACCCTTATTTAGTCTATTTACAGAAAAAAACAAATCTTTTAGTCCTCATACCCAGAATATAAAAATCATAGCCTTATTCCCCTTATTGAAAAACTTTCACACACTGCTGGTGAGAACACAAAATGGTAGTCCATCACTTTGAAAGACAATTTAGCAGTTTCTTACAAACTAAAAATAGGTTTACCATACAAACCAGCAATCATACACCTAGATATTTACCCAAACGAAAACATATGTCCAGGGCTTCCATGGTGGCGCAGTGGTTAAGATCCACTTGCCAATGCAGGGGACACGGGTTCAAGCCCTGGTGCAGGAAGATCCCACATGCTGCGGAGCAACTAAGCCCATGAGCCACAACTACTGAGCCCATGCGCCACAACTGCTGACGCCTGCGTGCCTAGACCCTGTGCTCTGCCACAAGAGAAACCAGCACAATGAGAAGCCCATGCAATGCAACGGAGAGTAGCCCTGGCTCACTGGTAGTAGAGAAAGCCCACATGCAGCAACGAAGACCCAACACAGCCATAAATAAATAAATTTATTTTTAAAAAACACCAGGGACTTCCCTGGTGGCACAACGGTTAAGAATCCACCTGCCAATGCAGGGGACACAGGTTCAAGCCCTGCTCCGGGAAGATCCCATATGCTGCAGAGCAACTTAAGCCCGTACCCACAACTACTGAGACTGCGTGCCACAAATACTGAAGCCCACGCACCTAGAGCCCATGCTCCGCAACAAGAGAAGCCACCGCAATGAGAAGCCCGCGCACCACAACAAAGAGTAGCTAGCTCTCTGCTCACTGCAAATAGAGAAAGCCCATGCGTAACAACGAAGACCCAATGCAGCCAAATGTAAATAAATTTATTTTTTTTTTAAAGCAAAAAACTTATGTCCAAACCTGGGCAAAACCTGCGCACAAAAGTTTCTAGCAGCTCTATTCACATTTGCCAAAAATTGGAAGCAACCAAGGTGGGTAAACAAAATCAACAACAAAAATACTGTTACATTCAAATAATAAGAGTATTATTCATAGATAAAAGAAATGACATCATGCAACAACAACAACAAAAAAACAGAGAAGTCTCAAATTCATACTGTTGTAAAGTGGTTTCTTTATAACCAGTCTGAAAAGCCTACATACTGTATGATTCCAAGTACGTAACATTCTGGAAAAGGCAATACTATAGAGACAGCAGAAACTTTAGTGGCTGCCAAGTATTCAGGGAGTGGGAAGAAGAGATGAACGGGTAGAGCATAGGGCATTTTAGGGACCTGGAACTTTTCCCTATAATAATGAATGCATGACATTATATATTTGTCCTAACCCACAGAATTGCACAATATAAAGAATGAACCCTAACATAAAACTATGGCCTTTAGTTAACACTAACGTATCAATACAAACTTATCAGTCCTAACAAATACATCATACTGAAGCAACAAGTGAACAACAGAGAAAAGGGGACGGATAGGAACTCTCTATTTTCTGTGTAGTCTTCCTGCAAACCTAAAACTCCTCTAAAAAATAGCCTATGAAAAAATTTTCCACTTGGAAAAGTTACCTTTCACAAAAATATTTCTTACCATGTAATTGGTTTTCAAATGAAATACTGAAGAATTTTTAATCTGTAATTTAAATTTACAACATGGTAAATATCAAGAGATAACACACAGAAACTAATACTTCATGAGATTCTCAAAACTTTTTATGGTTAATGGGCCTTGAAACCAAAAAAAATTGAGAACTGCTACCCTGATAAGAAGTCCAACATACAAAATAAGCTCCTTTTGCTAATTATCTTACTGTGATAAAAAACAAAGAACATGCAATTTTACCTGCAATTGTCTACATCAACTTTAATCATTGCACATCTCTACTCTTCATGTGAGAAAAAACTAAAATTCCTCTTAATATTACTTTCCCTAGCAAGGTACAATAATTTTTTAGCAGTGTTAGTATTTTTTTTTTTTTTTTTTTGCGGTATGCGGGCCTCTCACTGTTGTGGCCTCTCCCGTTGTGGAGCACAGGCTCCGGACGCGCAGGCCCAGCGGCCATGGCTCACGGGCCCAGCCGCTCCACGGCATGTGGGATCTTCCTGGAGCGGGGCACGAACCCGTGTCCCCTGCATCGGCAGGCGGACTCTCAACCACTGCGCCACCAGGGAAGCCCTGTTAGTATTCTTAAAGCTTAACAAAGGTATTCTTAACAAGGCACCTAACACTTGCCCCAAAACACTGAAGCAGCACTACAGAGCGATCCACATGGCAAGGAACTGATGCCTCCTGCCAACAGTCAGCCTTCTGAATAAGTCATCACAGATGTGAATACTCCAGTCTCAGTCAAGACTTCAGATAGAAGACTGCTACCCACAGCTGGCACCCTGAGTAAAATCTCTAGAGAGACCCTGACCCAGAACCATCAATGGAATTAAATGAACAAATACAACTAAAGAATTACAGTAAGATAAGATAGCAAATACTGAGTCTATGTTTCTCTCTGTCTTTTTTTCTTTTTTGGCCACACCCAACAGCATGTGGGATCTTAGTTCCCAGACCAGGGATGGAACACATGACCCCAGCAGTGGAATCACGAAGGCTTAACCACTGGACCAGCAGGGAAGTGCCCAAGTCTTTCATTTTAAGGTTAAATAACTCACAAGTTGGTTGAAGTCACCCAAATCATGAAAACCAAAAGTATTTTTCGACACTGCTGATTGTCTAATAAGAAGGTAAAATCAGAAGCAGCGGATTAAAGCTCCACAACAATCACCTTGATGTACCCTGCATCTGTGGAATACATGAATAGACAACAAATCATCCCAAACTGAGGAGCCAGGAGTCAATACTGTGCCTCTGACGTGGGAGAGCCAACTTCAGGACACTGGTCCACAAGAGACCTCCCAGCTCCACATAATATCAAACGGCGAAAATCTTCCAGAGATCTCCATCTCAACACCAGCACCCAGCTTCACTCAACGACCAGCAAGCTACAGTGCTGGTCACCCTATGCCAAACAACTAGCAAGACAGGAACACAACGCCACCCATTAGCAGAGAGGCAGCCTAAAATCATAAAAAGTCCACAGACACCCCAAAACACACCACCAGACATGGACCTGCCTACCAGAAAGACAAGATCCAGCTTCATCCACCAGAACACAGGCACTAGTCCCCTCCACCAGGAAGCCTACACAACCCACTGAACCAACCTTAGCCATTGGGGACAGACACCAAAAACAACGGGAACTACGAACCTGCAGCCTGCAAAAAGGAGACCCAAAACACAGTAAGATAAGCAAAATGAGAAGACAGAAAAACACACAGCAGGAGAAGGAGCAAGATAAAAACCCACCAGACCTAACAAATGAAGAGGAAATGGGCAGTCTACCTGAAAAAGAATTCAGAATAATGATAGTGACGATGATCCAAAATCTTGGAAATAGAATAGACAAAATGCAAGAAACAGCTAACACGGACCTAGAAGAACTAAAGATGAATCAAGCAACGATTAAAAACACAATAGGGCTTCCCTGGTGGCACAGTGGTTGAGAGTCCACCTGCCGATGCAGGGGACACGGGTTCATGCCCCGGTCCGGGAAGATCCCACATGCCGCAGAGCGGCTGGGCCCATGAGCCATGGCCGCTGAGCCTGTGCGTCCGGAGCCTGTGCTCCGCAGGGGAGGAGGCCACAACAGTGAGAGGCCCGCGTAACGCAAAAAAAAAAAAAAAAAAAAAAAATCTTCCAACAAACAAAAGCCCAGGACCAGATGGCTTCACAGGTGAATTCTATCAAACATTTAGAGAAGAGCTAACACCTATCCTTCTCAAACTCTTCCAAAATATAGCAGAGGGAGGAACACTCTCAAACTCATTCTATGAGACCACCATCACCCTGATACCCAAACCAGACAAAGATGTCACAAAGAAAGAAAACTACAGGCTAATATCACTGATGAACATTGATGCAAAAATCCTCAACAAAATACTAGTAAACAGAATCCAACAGCACATTAAAAGGATCATACACCATGATCCAAGTGGGGTTAATTCCAGGAATGCAAGGATTCTTCAATATATGCAAATCAATCAACGTGATACACCATATTAACAAATTGAAGGAGAAAAACCATATGATCATCTCAATAGATGCAGAGAAAGCTTTTGACAAAATTCAACACCCATTTATGATAAAAACCCTGCAGAAAGTAGGCATAGAGGGAACTTTCCTCAACATAATAAAGGCCATATATGACAAACCCACAGCCAACATCGTCCTCAATGGTGAAAAACTGAAACCATTTCCACTAAGATCAGGAACAAGACAAGGCTGCCCACTCTCACCACTCTTATTCAACATAGTTTTGGAAGTTTTAGCCACAGCAATCAGAGAAGAAAAGGAAATAAAAGTAATCCAAATCGGAAAAGAAGAAGTAAAGCTGTCACTGTTTGCAGATGACATGATACTATACATAGAGAATCCTAAAGATGTTACCAGAAAACTACTAGGGCTAATCAATGAATTTGGTAAAGTAGCAAGATACAAAATTAATGCACAGAAATCTCTGGCATTCCTATATGCTAATGATGAAAAATCTGAAAGTGAAATCAAGAAAACACCCCCATTTACCATTGCAACAAAAAGAATAAAATATCTAGGAATAAACCTACCTAAGGAGACAAAAGACCTGTATGCAGAAAATTATAAGACACTGATGAAAGAAATTAAAGATGATACAAATAGATGGAGAGATGTACCATGTTCTTGGATTGGAAGAATCAACACTGTGAAAATGACTCTACTACCCAAAGTAATCTACAGATTCAATGCAATCCCTATCAAACTACCACTGGCATTTTTCACAGAACTAGAACAAAAATTTCACAATTTGTATGGAAACACAAAAGACTCCGAATAGCCAAAGCAATCTTGAGAAAGAAAAATGGAGCTGGAGGAATCAGGCTCCCTGACTTCAGACTATACTACAAAGCTACAGTAATCAAGACAGTATGGTACTAGCACAAAAAGAGAAAGGTAGATCAATGGAACAGGATAGAAAGCCCAGAGATAAACCCACGGACATATGGTCACCTTATCTTTGATAAAGAAGGCAGGAATGTACACTGGAGAAAGGACAGTCTCTTCAATAAATGGTGCTGGGAAAACTGGACAGGGACATGTAAAAGTATGAGATTAGATCACTCCCTAACACCATACACAAAAATAAGCTCAAAATGGATTAAAGACCTAAATGTAAGGCCAGACACTATCAAACTCTTAGAGGAAAACATAGAACACTCTGTGACATAAATCACAGCAAGATCCTTTTTGACCCATCTCCTAGAGAAATGGAAATAAAGACAAAAATAAACACATGGGACCTAATGAAACTTAAAAGCTTTTGCACAGCAAAGAAAACCATAAACAAGACCAAAAGACAACCCTTAGAATGGGAGAAAATATTTGCAAATGAAGCAACTGACAAAGGATTAATCTCCAAAATTTATAAGCAGCTCATGCAGCTCAATAACAAAAAAACAAACAACCCAAGCCAAAAATGGGCAGAAGCCCTAAATAGACATTTCTCCACAGAAGATATACAGGCTGCCAACAAACACATGAAAGGATGCTCAACATCTTTAATCATTAGAGAAATGCAAATCAAAACTACAATGAGATATCATTTCACACCAGTCAGAATGGCCATCATCAAAAAATCTAGAAATAATAAATGCTGGAGAGGGTGTGGAAAAAAGGGAACACTCTTGCACTGCTGGTGGGAATGTGAATTGGTACAGCCACTATGGAGAACAGTATGGAGGTTCCTTAAAAAACTACAAATAGAACTACCATATGACCCAGCAATCCCACTACTGGGCATATACCCTGAGAAAACCATAATTCAAAAAGAGTTATGTACCAAAATGTTCATAGCAGCCCTATTCACAATAGCCCGGAGCTGGAAACAACCTAAGTGTCCATCATCGGATGAATGGATAAAGAAGATGTGGCACATATATACAATGGAATATTACTCAGCCATAAAAAGAAATGAAATTGAGCTATTTGTAATGAGGTGGATGGACCTAGAGTCTGTCATACAGAGTGAAGTAAGTCAGAAAGAGAAAGACAAATACTGTATGCTGACACGTATATATGGAATTTAAGAAAAAAATGTCCTGAAGAACATAGGAGTAAGACAGGAATAAAGACACAGACCTACTAGAGAATGGACTTGAGGATATGGGGAGGGGGAAGGGTAAGCTGTGACAAAGCGAAAGAGAGGCATGGACATATATATACTACCAAAGGTAAGGTAGATAGCTAGTGGGAAGCAGCCGCATAGCACAGGGAGATCAGCTCGGTGCTTTGTGACTGCCTGGAGGGGTGGGATAGGGAGGGTGGGAGGGAGACGCATGAGGGAGGGGATATGGGAACATATGTATATGTATAACTGATTCATTTCGTTATAAAGCAGAAACTAACACACTACTGTTAAGCAATTATACTCCAATAAAGATGTAAAAAAAAAAAAAAAAAAAAAAGGATGTAGGCAGCTTGGGGATTCTCCAGACATTAGAGTCCTTTTGCCAAACAAAATACTTTGCCTGGAGAAAACTTCTCTGATTGATTTTTTTTTTATGTGAAAACTCTGGGCAAGATTCTTTGCTTTAGAAAAAAAAATTAAAAAATAATAAAAAAGAAAGCAAAATCAGCCCAATTTGAAATCTATTGCTGTAAACCCTGATACTGAATTATATAAAACATTACATAAAACAGATAACATATCTACTGTTTTTATCCTGCTTTAATAGATTCATACAAATGCTATGAATAACAAGTATATCAACTGAATATGATTACATGCGATCATCTGTAATTATTTACATAAAGGTCTGGGCAACCACTTCAAGTACAAACAGTGTGCTACATTCAAACACAGTGAATGAATCTCATGTCCCAGCACACAGATTAAAAAGAAAACAGACGCTAAACTTGCAATGGGAACAACTATCTGACAGAAAAACATTAAGGAGAAAGACAGTTTTTTAAAACCTCATTTAAAAGAGCCTGAGACGATTTTACTTATGTGAACCATCCTACACGTTACCTCAGCCAGTGAAAAGGAAAAATAACTGGCACTAACAAAGAAAAGGAAAATCCTCCCAAAAGGAACAGAACAAAGTTGCAAAGCTGTAAGCCTAGGGTGTGCATGGAAAATCCTGAGTCAAAATAAGTGAAGGATAGGAGAGAACTTTTCAGTTGTGTGTGTGTGGCTTTTAACGCTGGAAATGTTAATTAAAATTAAATTCATGATGAGAGTTCTGAGCAATATGGTAGGGAGGTGGGGTGGGTGTGGGGGAAGGTGGGAGGAGGAGCAGCAGTATCTGACACAGAAACAAGGATTATGAAGACAATGTCTCCCAGGCAGAATGCACAGATAGCACATATATAAATGCTAAAGCCTTAAGGAAGTAGAGACAAAGAACATGAAAAAAATTACTAAACTGAAATACACTGCAACTAATGAAAACTGTGATTCAACATAATATTCAAATATTCACCAAAATGAAAATGTTCATCACAGCATATACCTAACGAAAACCACGGACAGTCTAAAAAGGGCACCAAGGGAAACAGTAAATAAATCACACTTATAAAATGGAGTATTAAAAGACTTGAAAAATCCTCCTATGTATAACATTTTATTTATTTATTTTTTTGCGATACGTGGGCCTCTCACTGTTGTGGCCTCTCCCGCTGCGGAGCACAGGCTCCGGACGCACAGGCTCAGCAGCCATGGCTCACAGGCCCAGCCGCTCAGCGGCATGTGGGATCCTCCCGGACCGGGGCACGAACCCGTGTCTCCTGCATCGGCAGGTGGACTCTCAACCACTGCACCACCAGGGAAGCCCTAGGTATAACTTTTTAAATGACAAAGTACCAACCTGTACTTTTCAGCGTTTTCATTTATTTTTAAAAAATGAACACAAAAAAGTTTAAAAATACCTAATAACATGATTGCTTTTACATGGTGGTATCAGGGAAATAAACTATCTGTACATGGTGCTCTGCCTTCTATTTCTCTTTTATGGGCTCCAAACCTTTTCACCAGTCAACAATATGCATAATTTTCAAACACACAAAAGCACACGCACGCAAACATACACGTGTGTACAAGTGATTAGACAGAAAGGTAGGCTAGGGCTTCCCCTGGTGGCACAGTGCTTAAGAATCCGCCTGCCAGTGCAGGGAACATGGGTACGAGCCCTGGTCCAGGAAGATCTCACATGCTGAGAACCAACTAAGCCTGTGCGCCAAAACTACTGAGCCTGAGCTCTAGAGCCTGCACGCCACAACTACTGAAGCCTGTATGCCTAGAGCCCGTGCTCTGCAGCAAGAGAATCCACCGCAATGAGAAGCCCATGCACCGCAATGAAGAGTAGCCCCCGCGTGCTGCAACTAGAGAAAGCCTGCACGCAGCAACAAAGACCCAACGCAACCAAAAACAAATAAATAAATAAATAAAATTCAATAAGTAAAAAATAAAGTTCCCTTTAAAAAAAAAAGGTAGGCTACACTGGAAATAAACTCTAAGTCAACGGCTCTCCAGGTCTCTTTTAAGACCAGCAGCTTCAGTATCACCTGAGAACTTACCAGAAATGCAAAATCTCAGGGTCTCACTCCAGACTTAGATAATCTAGAAATCTGAGGATGGAGTCCAACTGTGTATTTTTAATTAGTCCTCCAGGTAAATTTTTCTGTATGTTTATAGAAAAAATTATATACTTGTTATTCGTACAAGCACTATTCTAAGTTCTTGAAGCATTACTAAAAGAACAATCAAATTTCTCAGAGATAAATACATACTGTTTACACAGAACATGGGACTAATGCCATATAACTTCTGATGGTCAAAACTAACCAAAACTAACTTCATTAGAAGTTCCCAATTATAGCTACCTAAGGGAAGAAAACAAGAAAAAGGTAATCAATAACCTTACAACCTTGAATAGCCAATTAAATTAGCAGAAATGAAATTGACATACAAAATGGAAAAGCGAGACTTCCCTTATTCCCTTTTCTTAAAATGTCTCATTCCACTTCACCTGTTGTGCTAGAAAATGAAATCTAATCTTCAAGTTACCAGATCAAATGTTATCCAAAGTAAGTAATTTCTTTAATTTGGTATGCCAATATGTTTAATGATCATGGGATACATCAATTACAAAAATAAACTGTGAGGTACCATCACGTAATGCATCAATATGCACAGTATTTCTGGGTTTTGGAAATAAAGTAAAAATGTTGTCCGTTACCAGGCACAGTATTATTCTAGGTTTTCTGTAAAACGCAGAAAAAATACAGGAGAAGTATTCCTGACCTTGCCAAGTTCATTATCCAGTATGAGGGGGAGAATTAACAAATATGAAAGAACTCAATATTAGGTGAGAAGACAAATAAAAAGGCATTAGGATCCAGAAAGGTTAATTATCAACAACTTGTTAGATAGGACAGTTTATGACAGCAACCTCAGAGAAAAGGTAATGGATGACTCTGTACTATTTTTGTCAAGCTCTTTCCCCTCTCTCTAACAGTCAATGGATGACTCTGTACTATTTTTGTCAAGCTCTTTCCCCTCTCTCTAACAGTCTGTCCATCTGTAAAATGAGCTTTATTAAATCTAAGATTCCCTTCCTGTACTACTCAACTTAAAATGATTAACAGGTGAAGTCAAACTAAACTAAGTAATGAAAACTATTAACGAAATCACAAAACTAGAAAGGAGAAATCAATGGTGAACTGATCTGATTATTCAACAATGGTTACTACCTACATGTCAGACACTTTGCAGTGCTAGGAACAGTGGCTCAGGATCTTAACCTGATCTCAGGTTAAGATCTGAATCTATAAGAATCTAAAGGAAGACATTAATCAAACCTGAACAAAAAATTACAACAAATTTTTGTTTATGTCAGAAAAACACACATATAACATGAAGACACAAGATACAGCACAGAAACAGAAAAGAGGAATGGTATTTGAAAGCTCCACCAAGATCAAGTATTCCTAAAACCAATATATAAAAAGACTCCTGCTCTACTATACTTGATACTTATACTGCATGAGAGAGACTGAAGTTCTTTTTTCTTCTTTTTTAAACTGACATAAGCTGAAAAGTATCAGGGAAATTCCACTGGCTTAATACCACAACTTACACCTTACCATTACTGAGGCAGAATAAAAGAATGAGGGAATATCAGAGCTAGCAAAATTATCCGGTCCTACCCACCTCCATTCACTGCATATAACATAATGTCTGAGGAAAAAAGCAATCTTTTCTGTATTTTGTACACCAGTATGCGATAAGCATTTAGGATAGGACCAGGTAAATAGCAGATGCCCAACAAATATTTGTTGAAAGTAAAAGCAAACAAGTCTTAAGAAACAAAAAGAGTAGTAGAGCTGAAACTGTGGTAAGAAATACATAATTGAATCATGATTCTAAGTAGAACCCAGTTCCTCACATTCCTTACTGTTTCCTTTTCACTATGTGTTTATGAGTTTGGGTGAGATTTTTGATAGCACCACTAATGACACTAAACACTCAAAAGAGGATACAGGGCTTCCCTGGTGGCGCAGTGGTTGAGAGTCCACCTGCCGAGGCAGGGGACACCGGGGTTCGTGCCCGGGTCCGGGAAGATCCCACATGCCGTGGAGCGGCTGTGCCCGTGAGCCGTGGCTGCTGAGCCTGTGCGTCCGGAGCCTGTGCTCCGCAACGGGAAAGACCACAACGGTGAGAGGCCCACGTACCGCAAAAAAAAAAAAAGAGGATACAGCTGCCTACTGGCAGAATAACAATTTTCAAAGCACTTCAGGTCTCCCCTTTCCCTAAAAGGAACTGCACATCATGATCACCCATCAAGTTTCGCTTTTTTCCCCCTTAATTATCTAGGTTCCACCCTGGAACTATTCAGTTAGAAGCCCCTAGAATCTATCCTAGGAGCTAATTAAAATTTTCAATAAGCTCCATAGGTATTCTGAGCTGAGGTAGAAAATTATAATTATACAATGACTCTGAAAACAGAGTAAGAAAAAGGATTTATGTCAAATACGTGCATAATGCATGTGTACGTTTGGTAAAACACAGGACTAGCAAACACGTATTTAAAGAATAAACTTAAAGGCTTCCCTGGTGGCACAGTGGTTGAGAGTCCGCCTGCCGATGCAGGTGACACGGGTTCGTGCCCCAGTGCGGGGACATCCCACATGCCGCGGAGCGGCTGGGCCCGTGAGCCATAGCCGCTGAGCCTGCGCGTCCGGAGCCTGTGCTCCGCAACAGGAGAGGCTACAACAGTGAGAGGCCCGCGTACAGCAAAAACAAAACAAAGAAGATCCAAGAATAAACTTAGATATGATTTTGCATCAATCTACAATATTTTTTCACATCTTCCTTAAATGTATACAATAATGATCACTTTATAAAAATAAAGTAAAATAAAAATAAGTAAATTCAAACCCCAATAGACAGAAAATGCTGTAAGTTTCATACAGTCTCTTTTTCTTCTTTTATAACACTAAGATATAAATAGACCTTGGTTATTACAGTCATCCCATTTTCCGGATTATTTACGAAACAGATATATTAAGAGTCTTGTGTCACACCATGAACCCGAAACAGATGCCACACTAGTTAAAGCCTTTCTCTCTTCCTCCCTGAATAGGGAATTTAGTCCACTGGTCTAAAGAAAAAGAAAAGCTGAAAACAAAACAAAAAAATCTATTATTTCTATTTCAATAATTTCCCAAGCACTGAAAACTGTCTCTCACACACACATACTAACTTAATTCTGCACAGCATCTATGGAAAACAAACCAATTTTAAACACAACATAAAACTTCAAACTCTTATATTGAAGGAACAGAATTGCACAACAAACCAGTCTTTTATAGATGACTTCAGTGAATGACAGGAAGACAAATGCCTCAATTTTTTTATCTCTTACAAATAGTATGTTATTCAAACATCTTTAGGAATAAACACACCAATTTAAATATTCTAAATATGCTGGGAATAAAAAGCAAAAGTAATATGCTGGGAGAACTTTATTCAATACACATCTCTGTGGCTACTCCTCAGTCATGAAATGTTTTAATAATCTTTAAAACAATATTACAAACGAAATATTTTAATCAAACCTAAGTCCACTCTGATACATTAAGTTTCAATGTTTAAAAATGAAAAAGAATATAAACCAGTGATTTATTATAGAATATTACGACAATAATTGGTACAATGGTTGGAATCACCATAGCTGAGCCTAAAACTCAAAAGACAAATTCGCTATTAATTAAAAAACTATCAAAAAAGTCATGGTTTTATTTATTCATCTACAAGATTATAGCTGCATGCTTATAAACAATTGACAAGTGATTACTGCCCACAGTAATTACTGCCTACTCTTAAAAGATCACTCTAAGGACTTCATGTTAGACAAATTAGATAAGTGCGTAGAGTTGGGGGGGTAGGGGGGTTGGGGGAGTATAACAAATAATTATCAG
This sequence comes from Mesoplodon densirostris, assembly GCF_025265405.1. Taxonomy (NCBI): domain Eukaryota; kingdom Metazoa; phylum Chordata; class Mammalia; order Artiodactyla; family Ziphiidae; genus Mesoplodon; species Mesoplodon densirostris. Next base: position 81,119 of record NW_026778236.1, on the reverse strand, counting down.
CATTATTTTAAAAGCTGCACAAGTGATTTTAATGCACTATCAGGGTTGAGCAAAAACTCTGCATTAACCCTTTCCCAAATACTAATATCAGACCTTCTGTTCAAGTTAAGACTAATAATAATGAATACTTATTATTAAAAGAACAAAATGGAAGTTAAAAATGTCTTTCTTTTTTTTTTTTTTTTTTTTTTTTTTTTCAGTATGCGAGCCTCTCACTGTTGTGGCCTCTCCCGTTGCGGAGCCTGTGTTCCGGACGCGCAGGCTCAGAGGCTATGGCTCACGGGCCCAGCCGCTCCGCGGCATGTGGGATCTTCCCGGACCGGGGCACAAACCCGCGTCCCCTGCATCGGCAGGCGGACTCTCAGCCACTGCGCCACCAGGGAAGCCCTAAAAATGTATTTCTTGAGTGCTGAAATAAGGAAAAATACATTAAGATTCAGGAAATGTAAGGTCAAAGTAAAAATGCAATGACATTTAACATAAAAGTGGTATTCTCACAATGGTTGCCCAACAATGTAACTGTACTTAACATCACTGAACTACACCCTTAAAAACAGTTAAGACAGCAAATTTTATGTGTATTTTACCACAATTTAAAACAAAATTTAATTGTCACTGTCATTTAGAATATAAATTAATTTACCCATTGCTAGTGTGAGGATACACCAGACAGATCAACAGCACATAACTGACAGTCCAGAAATAAGCCCTTACTTATAAGACCTTTGAATATGTCAAATAATTGTCAACAAGGGTGCCAAGACTATTCAAGGGCGAAAAAAAAGTCTTTTGAACAACCTGTACTGAAACAACTGGATATCCACATGAAAGATGAATTTGGATTCCTAACTTACACAGTCCACAAAAGTTAACCCCAAACGGATTACAGACTAAGTACTTTAAATATAAAATCCTTAAGGAAAGAAATTTGACTGAGTCTTTATGACCTTCAGTTAAGCAAACATTTCTTGGCTAGACTGAAAAGTGATAAAAAGAAAAACATTAAGGGACCTCCCTGGTGGCGTAGTGGTTAAGAATTCTCCTGCCAATGCAGGGGACACAGGTTCAATCCCTGCTCCTGGAAGATCCCGGAGCAACTAAGCCCGCAAGCCACAACTACTGAGCCCACGTGCTGCAACTACTAAAGCCTGTGTGCCTAGAGCCCGTGTTCCACAACGAGAAGCCCCCACAATGAGAAGCCCATGTGGCGCAATGAGGAGTAGCCCCCACTCACCACAACTATTGAAAGCCCACGCACAGCAACGAAGACCCAACACAGTGATTAATTTTAAAAGAAAGAAAAACAATAAACTGAACTTCATCAAAATTTGAAACTACTCACTTCAAAACATACCATACAGAAAGTGAAAAGAGAAAACACAGATTAGGAGAAATATTGCAAGCCATGTATCACAGAAAAGATAAAACCTAAACAAATAACAATTTTAAAAAAACTAATTTAAAATATGAGCAGAGTCTAGACAGACATTTCTCCAAAGATTTGCTAACAGCTGATAAGTACATGAGAGTATGTTCAATATAATTAGTTACTAGGTTAGTTCAAATTAACCACAATAAGATACCACAACACACTTACTAGAATGGATATAAACAGAAAGTCAAAATGTACTCAAATGAACTGGAAACCTCATAAACTCCTGGTAGGAAGTAAGATGGAGGCAACCTCTTTGGAAACAATTGCGCAGTTTAAGTTAAACATAAATTTACAATACAATAACTTTGGTCCCAGCTATCTACCTAACATAAAAATGTATTGTTCACACACCAAGACTTGAAAATTAGTGTTTGTAACATCTTTACTTGAAGTCCATAGCACACAGATGCATATTACAATATGAATAAACCTCAAAAACATTACCTAAGTGAAATAAGTCAGATACAAAGACTACATATTCTATGATTCCATTTATCTGAAACATCCATGATAGGCAATTCTAGAGATAAGAAGTAGATTAGAAATTGCCTGGGACTAGAAACAAAAGGGGGGTGGGAGTGGGATCTGAGGATCTGTATGTCTGCAGGTGAACGGTAGTTACCAGAGTGATGGAAATACTCAAAAATTGGATTGGTTTGTTGTTTTTACAGCACTATAAATTTATACCTAATTGTATATGTTAAAGAAGTAAATTTTATGGTATGTAAATTGCCTAATTGTATATGTTAAAGAAGTAAATTTTATGGTATGTAAAATATATACCTCACTAAAGCTGTTAAAAAATTAACTTACATGATGACCAAAAGACTCAATTGTCATTCCAATTTGTAAGGACAAATCCTTTCACACACACACAACAAAAAAAGAAATGTGGTGTCCACATTAAAATGCTGAAACAAATGTGAAAATATTAAAAAGCTTAAAGTGTGCATTTGTCTAGCTAGACAATAATTGAACGTTGAAATTTCATTACAAATATCCAATTTCAGAGTAAGCTGCATTAGAAATACTTCATCAAACAAAAATTATCCATGAAAAGTACTTTATCTTACTGGAATCTGAAAATGCATTTCAAAATCATAGAAGTAAAAAACCCATCTCTACCCACTAGTATGGTTTAAAGTAAAACCTAGTCTTAAAAATTACTTGAGAACTTAGATTGTCAAATGTAATGTTTTGCTGTTATGCTGTCACTACAGAAATTTTCTCCAACTTCAGAAGAAACATTAGATATTATTAGGGCCAAGCAAGAAGAAGTGTAACAATAATTAAAATATCAAGATGATAGGTTAAACTTTTGTGTTAAAATTGTAAGGGAAAAGGGTAAGAAGGAAAAAGTTATAATTTAAAAAATTTATCTTTAAATTTATGAAATACAACACATTCTCAGGTGCACTTTGAATCAATAATTGCAAATGGTTCCTAAATACTGGGACAATGAAGTTTAATACATTTAAACTAAAACTACATGGTTTAATTATCGAATTAGTAGAGCAAGGAAAATTTGTCTTTAAGTTTAGGATAGGCACCAAGACTTCTTGTCAACTAATGCTTACTCAGGACATAATCTCTAATGATAAATAAGACCCAATAAAAGATCTTTCCTAAGCAGAGTATACCAAATTGTTTTCTAACACCGAGAGTATGTACACGAAGTGTTATACGCTTTCTCAGGATGAACGTGTTTACTGGTTAAGTAAAAGTTACAAAATACAGCATGACTAAGCCACATTTAAAACTCGCTGAATTAAGTTTAAAAAACTCATAAACACCTGTAGCAGAAACTGCACAGTGGCATATTCAGTAACATTTTAACAGAATTCCATAAAATAACTGAAATATCTGCTCCGCAACTGTAAATTAATATTTCATAAAAACGAAAAGTATCTTATATATCCGAAACATAATGGCTGACATTAACAAAAATGAAGTTTTACTACTAAGAAACGGAATGAAGTTACTATTTTTGTAGCAACACAAAAAAACAAAAACGTAAAACCTAGTTTGGAACAGTTCTTCATTGAAACATCTTTCACCCTCCTCGGCCCTCACCACTTTGGTGTGCTATCCGAGGCTATCTCGGAATATGGACAAACGTCAAGATCTAATAGCCAAGCGTAGCTGGAACCTAGCTCTACTCCGAATCACTCGGTCTCAGTGATGGCGTTTGGTGGCAAGCGCGAGAGGGAATACATCAAGGGTCCTCTGAGGATTGTATCTCAAGGTTCTTCAGTGGAGCGGTTAGCCTCCAGCCACAGATAAAAGCGTGCCGGAGAAGAGAGGGCGGGACAGAGACGTCAGCCATTTTCCCTTATACTTCAAAACACGGACATGTTCCTAGAGCTGAAGATCCGCACCCTTTAGAACGGTGTCTAGCCCAGTTAGAGCGGACAACAGGGGGCCTAAAAACCTCCAGGCCAGGCAAGGAGAAGGGAAGAAATACTGAACAGATCCATTTGTTGACCCCGGGGAGGTGCGAGTGGCGTGGCCACTCACTGCATAACGCAGATGCTTTTACCCCAAAACCAGACAACGTGATAGCTGACGGAGACGCAAATCTCATCCCAAATACGGAAAAAAACGGCAGATGCCGGGTTCCGGACCGCAGCGTGAGGAAAAAGCCACTGTTCCCACTCCGTCCTCCTCCACATTCTGTGGCCCTCTTACCTACTTTTTTCTCGCGCCGGCGTGTCTCTGAGCTTAGAGGCGCTCCAACTGGTGAGATTCTGTTTCAAGTCCTTAGTCCTCCCGCAGCGGGGGCTTCACCTTCTTGGGCCTGGTCTCTAAGCTGCGACGGAGTCCTAGGTGCCGACACCAACACCAAAATGAGGGGCTAAGGCGGCCGTCTCCCGTAAGGGAGAGGCGGCACGGGGCTCTAGCTCCTGTAAGGCCTGGTGAGGCTGGAAGTAGGTGAGCTCAATAGATCCCCCCTAAAGGGCGGGGTACGGCGACGTTTGAGCTCAGGCCGTCGCCCGGCCTCGTCGTCTTCAATATGGCGGATCCGGCAAACTGAAAAAAAAAAAAAAAACTACCGGGCCAGTGGCAACCTCAGCGGCGCAGATTTCCACCAGTCTCAGCGCCACCTGGAGCCTGGAGGACCAATCCCCCGCAACGCTCTGCCGCCAAGTCCCGCCTCTCGGCCTCTCCCCCTACTCTTGCGCAGTCCCTTGCCGGTCAACCGTTTCTCTTTTTTCTTCTCTTTCCCCTCCCCCATGGCCTCACTCAGACGGAACTGGAAAGAAGTTCCAACCCAAAGCTGGAAGCAAATCAGTCTGGCTGAGGCACCTTGATCCTGCACCGCTGGGAAAGGGGTGGGGACCACACGATACACACACCACGTAACTGTTGGAGCAGTAACTGTTGCGCATGCCCTTCCACGGACTGTAATGGGCATGCCTCTAACCCGTTTCGGTTCTGGAGCTCTTTAGGGGAACAGCTGGACTGAGAACGGGCCAGAATAAAAAAGTACGGTATTAAGACTGGGACTCCCGAGGAGTAACTAATTCAAAGAAGGTATTAAACACAGATTAATCGCGTGTGGTGACCCATCGCCGTCACACTGACATGTTCCCTTGCATCGCTGGGTTTTGTTGCGATGTGAATTTCTTCTTCGCCGAAAAACCCGTATGAATGCTACATCCGATGTCACTTTTTTTCCAGATTCGGAATGCCAGGGAGAAGATGGACCTGAATGGAAAAAATGCTGTGACTGACTTTTGTTCCGTGCTTGGGCAATCTCCGACGCTCAGTTTTGGGCACCACCTCGTACTACCTCGTAGCTTTCCGAGCCCTTCAGCCTTCTCCTAGGGCCCTGGGCGCTGAGGAGGGAAAAACTGTCGATTCGGTAGAATCCAGGGGGCCAGCCACCTCTTTGAGAGAGTAAAATGAAAGCTTGTTGGTTATCCGTGCGAGATATGTTAAGGTGACCATGTGGCCTTTGTTCTTTATTAATATGGAATATTTTGTTAATTTATATGTTAAAACAATATTGTATTCCTGGGATAACTGCCACTTAGCCTTGGTGTAGAATATTTTTAAATATATTGCTGGATTCAATTAGTACTATTTGTTCATCTTCTGGGTCCACCTGCAAGCATCCATCCATGTATTATACAATTACAGGTGTGCTAATGATGGGGATGTCGTTAATACTTATTACTCTATGAAGTTTTCAAGACATAGATTACCATCCTTGATTCTCTGTAAAGAAAATATGTACAAAGTGTAAATTGACCAAAATCACCAGATAGGCATGGTAAGTGGAAAATGGAAGTTCTAATCCCTATCAGACTGCACCCTACATATAAAAATCCTTTGGGTCTTATTTTTGCCTCCTACATCGTGCCTTCCCTTCTCCTGTGAACAATCTTGATAGCTGATACTTAGACGTGAGCCTTTTTTTTGGGGGGGGGGGGTAAATGTTTTCACTTAAGTGTACATACATCCTGTGAAATTTGCAACTCAATTTTTACTAAGTAAATACATTTCTGTAACCTGGACAAGTTTCATATAGAATGCAGTATTTAGTGGATCCTGGTAAGAGATAGGAGCTAGGGACAAGATCAATGACTTTATTACCTATAGCAGAACAAGCAGCATGACTATCATGTTTGCAGGTTTCCCTTATTTCCTAAATCCCACGCAAGTGATGTGAAGAAGTACATATTCTTGCCACGCATTTCACTATTTCCGTCACACCTGAGGATCAGTGAGCTTGGGGATTCCAATAGTTTTATACTAACTAATAAGGAAGCTTGCTGTTTGTGTGTTGGGATGGGGAGGGATGCTACCTTATAGCTCAAGATTCCTAACTGAGAAATGACTTAGGTAATGGGCATAGGTAAATGACATAGACGCATTGTTAGCATACCCAGAAAAGGAGTGAAAGATGGCAGATCACCTTTCCCAACAAGCACTACCAGTACTTCAAAAACATACCTTTCCAGTCATTGTCCACCCTCAACCTTCTGAAGTAACAACTATTCTGACTTCTATTGGCCTAAACTAGTTTTACCTGATTTAGAAATTTATATAAACAGAATCATACAGCATGTAAACTTTTATTTTTGACTTTTTTGCTCAACATTGTGTCAAAGAGCTTTATTTGTGTTGCATTATATAAATATGTACCTAATTAGTACTGACAACACATTTGAGTCATTTCCAAATTGGAACTTTTATGAACGAGCAAGTTTTAAGCCATGTTTTTTGGGGGACATACGTCATTGTTTTTAGTACGCACAAGCCTATGAGTTGGATTTCTGGCTTTTTTGAGTATTTATATGTTTATCTTTAATAAATAGTGCCAAGTATTTCTCCAAAGTGGTTTTGTTTATTCAAATTATAAACTTAGGGACTTCCCCGGTAGCACAGTGGTTAAGAATCACCTGCAAATGCAGAGGACATGGGCTCGATCCCTGGTCTGGGAAGATCCCACATGCCACGGAGCAACTAAGCCCATAAACCACAACTACTGAGCCTGTGCTGTAGAGCCCGTGAACCACAACTACTGAGCCTGCGTGCCACAACTACTGAAGCTCACATGCTCTAGGGCCCACATGCCACAGCTACTGAGACTGTGTGCTGCAACTACTGAAGCCCGTGCACCTAGAGCCCATGCTCCACAACAAGAGAAACCACTGCAATAAGAAGCCTGCGCATCTCAATGAAGAGTAGCCCCTGCTCACCACAACTAGAGAGAGAAAACCCTCACACCACAAGTAGAGAAAAAACTGCGAGCCACAATGAAAGATCCTGCATGCCTCAACGAAGGTCCCGTGTGCCACAAATAAGACCCAATGCAGCCAAAAATAAATAAAATAAATAAATAAATTAAAATCTTTAAAAAAATCCGATTGCAATGCAATTGACAAAGTAACTTGGTTACTGCTGTGACATACAACACTTTAAGATAAGTAGAATTATGTCTGATAACATTTTACAAGGACATATCAGAATTTTAGGAACTCCATATAATTTCTAGAATATCTATATTAATAACATTTACTATACAATATAAATTAAGAAGATTTGTTACTCATTTGACAATACTTCCCATGTAATTTAACATACCAAATAAACTTAATTTGTTTAATATCTCTCTCTGGGATGTTTCAGGAGCCCTTTGAAGCATCCTAAAGTTAGCTAGGGGTCAAAAGGACTTCATTAGAATTGGATTTAGGAGGGACTTCCCTGGTGGCCCAGTGGTTAAGAATCCACCTTCCAATGCAGGGTATGTGGGTTCGATCCCTGGTTGGAGAACTAAGATGCCACATGCCACAGGGCAACTAAGCCTGCATGCTTAACTACTGAGCCTGCAGACTGTGGAGCCTGAATGCCACAACTAGAAAGAAACCCACTTGACACAATGAAGATCCCGCCATGACTAAAGACCAGAGACAGCCAAATAAATAAATAAATAAATAAAATAACTGGATTTAGAAAGTTTTGTCCAACAAATATCAAAAAGGGTTTATTGACATATATACACTAATATGTATAAAATAGATAACTAATAAGAACCTGTTGTATAGAACAATAAATAAAACTCAAAAAATAAAAAGGGGGGCTTCCCTGGTGGCACAGTGGTTGAGAGTCCTCCTGACGATGCAGGGGAAGCGGGTTCGTGCCCCGGTCCAGGAAGATCCCACGTGCCACGGAGCGGCTGGGCCCGTGAGCCATGGCCGCTGAGCCTGCGTGTCTGGAGCCTGTGCTCCGCAACAGGAGAGGCCACAACAGTGAGAGGCCCGCGTATCGCAAAAAAAAAAATTAAAAAATTAAAAAATAAAAATAAAAAGGGTTTAGAGGTCTCAGATAGGATCATAGGTCACTGTGAAACAATATTCACTTAGCCAAAGTAACAATAAAAGGTTTCAAAGACAAATACAGAATAGATCATTTAAAAGGTAAATAAACAAAATCTGTTATCAAAGACACTTCAACATTTTAAGAAAACTTGTCCTCTTAACAGAGATACAAGCCAAATTCATGTTTTGCACAAGCTTACTTTTAAAATTCATTTACTCAATTACATTTATTTTAAACTTAGTCAACCCTGACCATGCACAAAATTCTTTTCTTGGGGTCCTCTTTCTACAAATCTTCTATCACTTAACTAATTTTATCACAGCTCTAACCTTCAAGTTGTGAATATCTGGAGAGATTATTCTTAAGTAGACATTCCTAAAATATAATTATTCCTTAAAAGTTCACCCAAAACTCTTATCTCATTTGAATTTAACTCACTTATAGTTCATCATACCAAGTTATTTTTCTTGCTGACAAGTTTGCAACAGATATAATAAGATCTTACTTAACTTCTATTAAACCTACATACAATAAAGGTATTACACTTAATGTTGATGACTCTGAAGATGAAATAGGAGGGAAGGTGTCAGGGCACAACCTTTAAAAGAATAGCATAGCCATAGGACATTACATAAATGGTTAGAACCAACTGGGGCCAAGGTGGCAGAAGATTCGACTACCAGTGGACTTTGAGCCTCATTATATGCCCACTGGAATACATTAGCATCTAAATGACACACCTATAGGTGCCAGGACAGTTCTATAGCCAGCGATAAAAGGTCAACAAGTGGGCAGTGGCCCAATTTCTGGAAATTCCCACCGCTTCCCCAAAAGAGCTGGAATACTCCTCCCACTCATTAGCCTAGGAAATTACCCACCCCTATAAAAACTAACCACCCCATACCCTGGTGCCACTCTCGTCTTCTGAGATGGCCCACACTCCGTCTGTGGAGTATGTTGGTCTCTAAATAAATCCACTTCTTACCTATCACTTTGTCTCTCACTGAATTCTTTCTGCAATGAGACATCAAGAACCTGAACTTCATTAAGTCCTGAGACCAGATGTGTGATCTCAATTAAAAGACCATGGGTTCGAGCCTCCCTGGTGGCGCAAGTGGTTGAGAGTCCGCCTGCCGATGCAGGGGATACGGGTTCGTGCCCCGGTCTGGGAGGATCCCATATGCCGCGGAGCGGCTGGGCCCGTGAGCCATGGCCGCTGAGCCTGCGCGTCCGGAGCCTGCGCGTCCGGAGCCTGTGCTCCGCAACGGGGGAGGCCACAACAGTGAGAGGCCCGAATACCGCAAAAAAAAAAAAAAAAAAAAAAAAAAAGACCATGGGTTCAAACTGGGTTTGGCCAGGTTCAGGTCCTGGCATGTGGGTTCAAGTCCCAATCTGAATTACACAGTTTCAAAGACATATCTATATTAGTTAGATTAACAAACTTAAACATTTATATCTGCTATAAATTTAATATTGAATATTTCCCAGTTCATGTGAACCTGAAATTAATGCTGACCTGTTACCTTCTATAATTTTCAGAATTTATATAAGCACTTAATTTACTTTAAGCCAAGTAAGTAGACCTCATTGACAAATTAATTTTTATAATACCATCCAAATGTAAAGACAATGCACACATAAACATATAGAAAGACACAGCAAGAGATCTCATAGCTTCATTTTCTAAACTTAGTCATTAATCAGACATCACAATATAAAATTCAATAGTTGTAAATAACAGTTGGAATAAGTAAACTTTTAAAGGCTTCTTTCCCATTTTTTTCCCTCAGTCTCAGGAATTAGAGATGGTCTAGATACGTGTTCCTGAGAGCCCTGGTCTCCAGGCACAGGGAGAGAAAGTCAAGTTCTAGTAGTAGGACTTGTTCCCTCTGGGTCAGAATTCTGGGGGAAAAAAAAAAGAGGAAAAATTATTTTAACAAGCTAGTTTCCTCTAATTGAACATGCACAAAAGAACCAGTTTTTTTTCAATTTCAAAAAAAGTTTTATCTTAACCAATTTTCTCTGGAGTCCAAAGAATATATTGCAGCCACACAATGTGATAATAAACTATCATCTTCCTTTTCTGTTGTCATAGTTTCATAGCTAAAATTTAGACCAGATAGTGCTCAAATTGGCCTTCACAACAGGGCCAAACAGGCTGATAAAATGATAAAATATTTTGCTTCCCTGTTGGTGCAGTGGTTGAGAGTTCGCCTGCCGATGCAGGGGACATGGGTTCATGCCCCGGTCCGGGAAGGTCCCACATGCCACGGAGCGGCTGGGCCCGTGAGCCATGGCCGCTGAGCAGCCTGCGTGTCCAGAGCCTGTACTCCGCAACGGGAGAGGCCGCAATGGTGAGAAGCCCGCGTACCATAAAGAAAAAAAAAAAGATAAAATGTTGTTGCAGCAGGTACTGTCCCTCTGATGAGGTGGGGTTTTAGTTTGATAAGAAGAATCTGAAGGAGTAAAGGAACTTGCAGAAGTGGGGGAAGCTTTGTTCACCACAGCCCCCTCCCCCTTAGAGTTGGGAGAAGTTAGAAGAGGGTAGTTTAGAATGTCTAAATAGTTTAGATAGTTTAGGAGAGTTAACCTCAGTCCATTTTCCCATCCTGTGGCAATAAAAATCTAATTGTATTATAATATAGAAACCCATTTTCAGGCCATTTTTCAATGCCCTAATTTAAATAAAGTCCAGGCAATGTTACAGCAAAACCTAAGTTTTTCATTTCTCAGACCATCTGGCTTAGAAAGGGGATCCTCTCATGTTGAGCAACCTGCAACCCAGAACAGCACTCCTAGAAATGAAGTCCAGAGTCCTAAAAGCATTATTAGGAAGCACCTGAAGGAGTTTCAGAGTGCCCTCTGAATTTCCTTCAAATCCTATGCTTGATGTGATTTTGGGCATCCTCTATTCCCTCACTGATCCCTGACCAGATGTGCCGGGTTGACCCAGTCCCTTGTGTGAGGGGTCCTGATGGGGGATGTTTGCATTCCCAGGGCTCTGCTTAAGGTGAGAATTGGAATCAGCTTGAAAGTGGCCAGCCCAGGGACTTACCTGGTGGTCCAGTGTTTAATACCCTGCACTCCCAATGCAGGGGAGATTACTTTTTATTTTATTTCCATTACTCTAGGAGCTGGATCAAAAAAGAACTTGCTGTGATTTATGTCATAGAGTGTTCTGCCTATGTTTTCCTCTAAGAGTTTGATAGTGTCTGGCCTTACATTTAGGTCTTTAATCCATTTTGAGTTTATTTTTGTGTATCATGTTAGGGAGTGTTCTAATTTCATTCTTTTACATGTAGCTGTCCAGTTTTCCCAGCACCACTTATTGAAGAGGCTGTCTTTTCTACATTCTATATTCTTGCATCCTTTATCAAAAATAAGGTGACCGTATGTACATGGGTTTCTCTCTGGGCTTTCTATCCTATTCCATTGATCTATATTTCTGCTTTTGTTCCAGTACCATACTGTCTTGATTACTGTAGCTTTGTAGTATAGTCTGAAGTCAGGGAGCCTGATTCCTTCAGCTCTGTTTTTCTTTCTCAAGATTGCTTTTGCTATTCACAGCCTTTTGTGTTTCCATACACATGTTGCAGGGGGAAGATTAAACAGAAGAAGAACCCCAAGTCTATTACCCTGTTTGTTTGGTGGCTAAGGTAAAATTGGGAATCTTCTGAGGATTTTATCTGACACAGGCAACAGTGAGTTTGGCAGTGGTGGGAACACAGTTTAGGAACGAGGTCCAGAAAATCCTTCCCTGAAAGGGTGTGGAGATGTGAAGTGAGAAAGAGACCTTGTTGTGTGAGTAAAGTGGGAAAGAGGAGCATAGTAGAGGGTTCCATATGGGACAGAGAGAGATAGAGAGAAAGAGAGAGACCCCTTGGGCTTCTTTTTTTTTTTTTTTTTTTGGTATGCGGGCCTCTCACTGTTGTGGCCTCTCCCGTTGCGGAGCACAGGCTCCGGATGCGCAGGCCCAGCGGCCAGGGCTCACAGGCCCAGCCGCTCCGCGGCATATGGGATCCTCCCAGACCGGGGCACGAACCCGTATCCCCTGCATCGGCAGGCGGACTCTCAACCACTGCGCCACCAGGGAGGCCCCCCTTGGGCTTCTTCACTGAGCAGACTGAGATCATGCCCTGCAGGTCTTGGAAAGAGGACAAAGCAGTGAGCAAGACAAAGAGGGCAAGAGCAAAAGTCAGGGGCCTCAGGCTGCAGCTGGGTGAAGTCCATGATTTACCTTGAATTCCAGGTTTCAGAACCAAATGTGATCTTGGGTGGCCTCAGTCTGCAGCAGCTTGAAGCAGGATTTCATTCGGTTCCCTGGCCAGAGATTGAAGTCAGGCTGTGGCAGTGAGAGCGCTGAATCCTAGCCATTAGACCATGAGGGACAGTGGTCAGTGACAAGACCCTGGCCCACTGGCTTTGTATAAATGAATTCCCACAAAGATATAGAAGGTAGTGAAGCAAGTGAAGTGTTTATTAGGAGGCAAAAGGGTATGTATAGATAGATACATGGGCAGACCGAGAGAAAGAGAGTTGGGCCCTCATTGTAGTTTGAGTCATTTTATGGGACATTTCTACCAGGTTTCCTCTGGACAGCCATCTTGCTTTGCTGGGCTCTGAGTCCATATTTGGTTCATTTCAGGGTCCTCCCTTGTGTTCGTGTGCACCTCTTAGCCAAGACAGATTCCACTGAAGAGGGCTGTGGGTAGGTCAACATCACCTCTATGGGATGGCCTCCCCTCCTTTTTGACCTCTGAGGAGTCTTGTAATGCATGTGTAGTCAGAAAGGTCTCCTGACCTTAAGAATGAGATATATGTAGTCTCTTTATCTTTTATCTGGGCAGGGCTCTCCTCCTCCCTGCTCCTGCCATTACTGTTATCTAAAGTGTCCAGAGGAGGTAAAGTCCAACTATGTACCCTATTCCTGTTGTTATTTTTATCTGGAAGTGTAAACAGAAGGCTGGCTGTATATGTCTAACCATCTATCTCCTGCCTCAGTGCTCTTAGAACTGACATTCATGTGCAAAAACCAGCAAATAAAAATAGTATTTTGAGGAGGTCCTGTGTATCTGTGACAACAGGGAGTTACCTTATTCACTCTTCATTTGCTGCTGTTTAAGTTGACAACTTCCCTTCCCAATAAAAATTTACTTACACCTCCTGCCTTTTTAAGTTCCTGTATTCACTTTACTGTATAATGGAAGTAGCATGTTGCTGCCAGAATACAAGCATTGCCTTTGGCAAATTAAAGTGTATGTCATTTCTTAATACACTAGAAAGTATACAAGTCCAAGTCTAAAACTTTAGTATTTTCCCATGCAGATTTGTGCACATGTAAGGGGGTGTCCAGTTTGTCTAGTGATTGTTATTTAGAAAGTTGGACCATTATTGTATGTTGTTCATCATTGACTGTAGTCCCCAAAAAACCTGTGAAAATGTTATGCCCTATGTAACAGCAGAGTAACATAAATTAAAATTATATATTTTTAAAAAACAAAAAAAAAAAAAACCCAGTACTTTGACCCTTTTACAAAAATTAACTTGAAATGGTAAAGGGAACTAAATATAAAAGATTTTAAGACTAAAATTTTTAGGAAAATAAGAGAAAAATCCTTAAGACCTTTGGCTAGCCAAAGAGTTCTTAGATACAACTCCAAAAGCATAATCTGTTTTTTAAAATTAATTAAATTTTACCATAATTATTCTTTACCCTGGAAAAGACACCATTAAGAGCCTGAAAAACAAGATACAAATCAAATAGGGCACATGAACTAATATTGACAACAGGCTACACAGCAAGTTTGCAGGTAGAGAGAGTGCAGGCCTAGGATTCTGCTTTTCTTTGGGTCAAAGGTAGAAGCCTAGGGTTTCACAGGCTCACTTTTTTTTTTTTTTTTGGCTGTGTTGGGTCTTAGTTGCGGCACACGGGACCTTCGTTGAGGCATGCAAGATCTATCGTTGCGGCACGCGGGCTTCTCTCTGGTTACAGGGTGCAGGTTTCCTCTCTCTACTTGTGGCACTTGGGCTTAGTTGCCCCACAGCGTGTGGGATCTTTGTTCCCTGACCAAGGGTTGAACCGATGTCCCCTGCATTGGAAGGCAGATTCTTTACCACTGGACCACCAGGGAAGTCCCCACAGGCTCACTCTTTATTAATTAATTTAAAATATGTTAGGGGGAATTTAAAACCCAAAAAGAGAAAAAACAAGCAAACCAATGACTAGTTACTAAAACCAACCAAGATCTCTAAAACAAACAAGGTTTTATAGAGGGAGGTGAAACTGAGAAGGACACTGTGGGGCTCTCCCAGGAACAAATCCTTTCCTTGTCCCCATTTCTTGTTTGTAGGAAATAGGCCTAATTCAGCCTTCTGGACCTATCCTGAGTTCCAGGGGGCAGATTCAAAGAGTAGCTCATCAGGGAAAGGAGTGAATGCAAAAACAATGGAAGAGGGACTTCCGTGGTGGTCTAGTGGCTAAGACTCTAAGCTCCCAATGCAGGGGACCAGGGTTCAATCCCTGGTTAGGGAACTAGATCCTACATGCTGCAACTAAGAGTTCACATCGCACAACTAAGGAGCCCAGGTGCTGCATCTAAGGAGCCAGCAAGCCGCAACTAAAGAGCAGGTGAGTCGCAGCTAAGGAGCCCACCTGCTGCAACTAAGACCCGGGCAACCAAAGAAATAAATAAGTAAAAAAAAATTTTTTTAAATCTTATCTCATTTACATTTAATTTGCTCAAAAGCTTTATCAAAAGAAAAGTTTTATCATATAGAGTTACTTTCCTTGCTGACAAATTTGCAACAGATATAATGAAGTCTTATTTGACCTCTAGTAAATCTAGGTACAGCAGAAGTGTCATACTTAACCCTGATGAGTCTAAAGACATATCTGGGGCCTCCCTGGTGGCGCAAGTGGTTGAGAGTCCGCCTGCCGATGCAGGGGATACGGGTTCGTGCCCCGGTCTGGGAGGATCCCATATGCCGCGGAGCGGCTGGGCCCGTGAGCCATGGCCGCTGAGCCTGCGCGTCCAGAGCCTGCGCGTCCGGAGCCTGTGCTCCGCAACGGGGGAGGCCACAACAGTGAGAGGCCCGCATACCGCAAAAAAATAAATAAATAAATAAATAAATAAATAAATAAATAAAGACATATCTGTATTAATCAAACCAACTAGCATAAGCTAGCTTCAATACCAGGTATTGATTCAGTACTGAATATTTCCCAGATCACAAAAACCTGAAATTCATTCTGGCCAGTTTCTTTTATATTTTTGAGAATTTAATTCTTTTAAGCTAATTAAACAGAGTTCATCCACAAACCAATTTTGGTTTTGAGGACAGAAATGCATCTTTTTTTTTTTTTTTTTTTTTTGTGGTACGCGGGCCTCTCACTGTTGTGGCCTCTCCCACTGCAGAGCACAGGCTCCAGATGCACAGGCTCAGCAGCCATGGCTCACGGGCCCAGCCGCTCTGCGGCATGTGGGATCTTCCCGGACCAGGGCACGAACCCGTGTCCCCTGCATTGGCAGGCGGACTCTCAACCACTGCGCTACCAGGGAAGCCCAATGCATCATATTTATAAGGTACACATAGACACACTTGCATCTATAGAGATACAGAGATATCAGTTTTCCTGCTTGACTGTATGTATATATTTTTAACATCTTTATTGTAGTATAATTGCTTTATAATGGTGTGTTAGTTTCTGCTTTATAACAAAGTGAATCAGCTATACATATACATATATCCCCATATCTCTTCCCTCTTGTGTCTGCTTCCCACCCTCCCTATCCCACCAAACTAGGTGGTCACAGAGCACTGAGCTGATCTCCCTGTGCTATGCAGCTGCTTCCCACTAGCTATCTATTTTATATTTGGTAGTGTATATATGTCCATGCCACTCTCTCACTTTGTCCCAGCTTACCCTTCCTCCTCACCGTGTCCTCAAGTCCATTCTCTGTGACTGCGTCTTTATTCCTGTCCTGCCCCTAGGTTCTTCAGAGCAATTTTTTTTTTTTTTTTTTAGATTCCATATATATGTGTTAGCATACAGTATTTGTTTTCCTCTTTCTGACTTACTTCACTCTGTATGACAGACTCTAGGTCCATCCACCTCACTACAGATAACTCAATTTTGTTTCTTTTTATGGCTGAGTAATATTCCATTGTATATATGTGCCACACCTTCTTTAACCATTCATCTGTCAATGGGCATGTAGGTTGCTTCCATGTCCTGGTTATTGTAAATAGAGCTGCAGTGAACATTGTGGTACATGACTCGTTTTGAATTATGGCTTTCTCAGGGTATATGCCCAGTAGTGGGATTGCAGGGTCATATGGTAGCTCTATTCTTAGTTTTTTAAGGAACCTCCATACTGTTTTCCATAGTGGCTGTATCAATTTACATTCCCACCAACAGTGCAAGAGGGTTCCCTTTTCTCCACACCCTCTCCAGAATTTATTGTTTGTAGATTTTTTGATGATGGCCATTCTGACTGGTGTGAGGTGATACCTCATTGTAGTTTTGACTTGCATTTCTCTAATGATTAGCGATGTTGAGCATCGTTTCATGTGTTTATTGGCAATCTGTATATCTTCTTTGGAGAAATGCCTATTTAGGTCTTCTGCCCATTTTTGGATTGGGTTGTTTTGGTTTTTTTATATTGAGCTGCATGAGCTGCTTCCTGCTTGACTATAAAAAGGCCACTCTTTTTCTTCACTTTCTGGGATCACAGATGATTAAGATTCCTGAGAGCTCAGGAAGATTATCTACATCCTAAAGGCACAAAAAGGGAAATACCAATTCCTTCTAGAAAGTTAGCTTCCTCTACTTGCATATGCAAAAGTCAGTTTTAGAATGTCAAAGGAGTTCCATCTTGACCATTTTCTGGGATTTTTTTTTCTTCAGTCTCTAAATAGTGGAAATCAATAGCAATAATAGACAATAATAAATATAACTCATAGTTACATGCCTCACTTCTGGATGAACATAAATCAGCATTCAAGTTACCAGGACCCCCTAACAAGGGTCAAACCAGGAAGAGAGAACAGAATTTGGATACCTGAACTAAAATGCTCATGCACACACCAAAGATAAAAGCCAAACAAATTTTAAAAGGCCGACTTTGATACAACAGCATAAAAGAATTTAGAGTATATTAGGGACCATTTTTCTTTGGATCTCAAGGAGTACTGACACCAAGCAGGGTTACAATAAAATACCATTTTCTTTCATTCATGGGAACATAGCTGAAGGTCTTCCAGTTTTGCAAAAATACACCTTAGGGGACTCTAAGTTGGAAAAGAGTTCTGGGAATTCATATGTAACAATTTATGGCCAAACAGCAAACCAATGCAATGCAGAACTGTCTCTGAGGGTCACAGTTCCCTAGCCCCAGAAAGGGAAATTCCCAATCAATGCTCAATCAGAGATGGGGTCAGATGGTCAAGCCTTAGTCCAAAAGGGAAAAATGCCAACCAGTGTTCTGCCATAGGCAAAGCCAATGCAATAGGAAAGAATACCCTCATGTCATCAGTGTTCAGAGCTCAGAGCCATCTCCACTAGCCAATGCCAGTACTGAAACACACACACATACAAACAGCAAACAAGGTCCCACAAACAAAAGATCAGATGAGGTGTAGCCCCAAAGTTCCACTTCCATTCCCAAATGGAGGTCTCCAAAATATGGCCTACTTCTCTAAAAAGAACAAGCCCAGATTGGCTCTCAATGAGCCCAGAGTGGCTCACTCCCTAAAAGGGAAGTGAGCCCAGATGAAGTGGGTTGAATTTCTAGGCTTCACAGGCTAGAGTGGTTCACCCGAAATTGATGCACACAAAAATACAAACAACAAATGTGGTATGGTTGCAAAGACAGAAAATCAGAGGGAGTTTAGTCCAAAAATTCCACTCCCACTTGCAGACAGAGGCCTCCAGAGTGGTCTGGCTTCTGAAAGAGAATAGACCCAAATTGGCTTGCAATGAGCCCAGAGTGGCTCAGTCCCCTTCCAGGGAAGAAGGTAGAATTTCCCAGCCTGTGCAAGCTGGAATGACTCACCCACAAACAATTCCAAGTGTGAACCATGTCTCAGGACATTTCTTGGCTTCAAACAACCTCGGGCCAGGGTGGTTGGTGCCCATCAGGGAGAGTCCCTCCAACTACCCTGGAGCAAAATGCGGTCTGGCAGCTGCTAGGGACTCAAGGAAGTGGCTGCCCCTGGCTGTGATCCATCTTTCATGAGCCTGGTGTCTCCTTGGCTAGCCCTTGAAAATTGTTACTAAATGCAAGTTCATGTGCCCCATGCACAATGAGGCCAAATAAATCAAAACATTGGAGTTTGGAGTGGAGAAAGTTATTGCAAGGCCAAAAAAGGGGTAGTTTGTGTTCAAAACCCCTGAACTCCCCAATACTTTTCTGGCAGAAATTTTTAAAGGCAAAATTTAGGGTGTGGGCTGCAGGGCGTGTGACTTTCTTCTGATTAGTTGGTGAGGTAACAGGGCAGTGTTCCAGGCATCTTGTGCTCAGCCTGAAGTTGCCATCCTCCACCTGAGTGGGGCCTTAGTTCCTGTAGAAGTACTCAAAGATACTGTTCTGTATATTCCTTCCTGAGAAACCAGGGCTTTGCCGCATCCTGCATTATTCTTTCTTCACTGTCCTCCTTTGTCTCTGCATTCCCTCCTTTCCCTGGTTAGCAACTGTTTGACTCTGCCCTTTGGAACTCAGGGAAGCTCTAGGAGGCTGAAGCCTATTTCGTACAAACAAGAAATGGTAGACACAGAAAGAATGTGTCCCAGGGAGTCCCACAGAGTCCTGCATAAAGTTACATAAAGTTTACATAAAGTTTACATAAAGTTTTTGAGTCAAGGGGTTATACATCAGAGTAACATATTGACAGTTTACATAGTCCAGATCTGCCCATATAAGGAAAGTAGTGGGTCATAGTGACCACTTACAGGACTAAGAAAGGAATGTTATTGTTAACACAAGTTCATGTGCCCACTGCACAGTGAGGCCAAACAGACTGAAACATCAGAGTTTGGAGCAGAAAAAGGTTTATTGCAAGGCCGTGCAAGGAGATAAAGTGGCTCATGCCCTGAAAAGCATAGACCTCCACAAATTCAAACCATTTTTAAAGGTCAGGTTGGGGGAAGGTGGGGTCACAGGGTTTGTGATCAGCTTGTGCACAATTCTCTAACTGGCTGATGGTGAGGCAGTGGTATCACAGGTGTTAACATTATCAGTCCTTAGACTCCAGCATGCCTGGGACTATGTGCTCTTGGTCATCAAGTAAGTTCTTCCATTTGGTAGGGTTTTCATATCTGCAAAACAACTCAGGAATGTGCATCAAATACTGTGAGCTAGGTACTTCAGAGAGGAGCTAAAGCAGAGGATGTGGGGGAGGGGTCTGTCCTGGGAAGGCCCCAGAGGGTTCTGCTCAGTTAAATTATCTCCTAAGAAGTTACCTTGCTGGTTCCAGGAGGAAATTGCTCTTTTTTGTTGAGTAGGCATTCCTGTGTTTTCTAAGGAGGTCTAGTTAATGTATAATGCAGATACACAATGCACACTAAAGGGGAGATAGGATGTACAAGGGAGCAGAGAAAATTTCATGCTTAAATTCTTTTCCTGTCTTAAAAATAATTTTATTTTATCAACCTCCCCTTTTGATTATTAATCTTTTTTTTTTTTTTTTCTTTTTGGCGGTACGCGGGCCTCTCACTGTTGCGGCCTCTCCTGTTGCGGAGCACAGGCTCCAGACACGCAGGCTCAGCGGCCATGGCTCACGGGCCCAGCCGCTCCGCGGCATGTGGGATCTTCCCAGACCGGGCCACGACCCTGTGTCCCCTGCATCGGCAGGCGGACTCTCAACCACTGCGCCACCAGGGAAGCCCCTGATTATTAATCTTTTGATACAAAGTATTAGGCATTCAAATATTTGATTCCAGGGTGGTTGCTTACTTGCCTTGGGTCCATCACCGCCCTCGATGCAGGGCTCAATGACCCATTTTTTATTTTTTCTTACGGGGTTATACTGGTAGGGTATCTGGCAAAGACTAATAATCAGTTACAAATTGTCCAATAGGACTGCTGCCAATTTTACCTCTCATGTGCATTGTGCCTGTCCATACTTAATAGAGATGTATAGATGTGATCAATCATATCAAGCTGTTTGTATACCATCATGTTAGTAGGAGTGTAACAGGGAAGAGCTAAATCAGACTCCACTTTGCATCTGTTTCATTGACTTTAACCTTGCTTTTCGTTGCTTTTGTTAATGTAATCGTACTAATGGCCTGCCTTAGGGGGAACCCTGCCCCTCTGCCTGAATATTAAAGTGCCTTTGTTCAGCTCACAGGGAGACAATCTGATCCTGCCCACCTGTGAATGGCTGCGGAAAGGAGAAATTAACACATCCCCTCCCAGATGCCTGCCAAGCCAGGAGATAGTTTACAAAACTAAAAGCCTTTTTACTTTACTCTTTTTTTTTTTTTGATACGCGGGCCTCTCACCGCTGTGGCCTCTCCAGTTGCGTAGCACAGGCTCCGGACGCGCAGGCTCAGCGGCCATGGCTCACGGGCCCAGCCGCTCCGCGGCATGTGGGATCCTCCCGGACAGGGGCACGAACCCGCGTTCCCTGCAACGGCAGGCGGACTCTCAAGCACTGCGCCACCAGGGAAGCCCTACTTTACTTTTTACCTCCCCCCATCTCTGTTCTGTAAAAGAAACCAGCAAACAGACCCGGGTAAGATGGTGTTTCAGGGACCCTAGTTCGCCATCTTCTTGGTCTGCTGGCTTTTCGAATAAAGTCGTATTCCTTGCCTCAACACCTTGTCTCCTGATTTATTGGCCTGTAACAAATTTAGCTTAGCCAGCCAGGAGCCTCGCTGCTAGTGGCTAGCTGGCCCCAGTCAGGTGATATTGATTGGGGCAAGGCCCTAACAGCTGCCGGGACCATGTGTCCTGAGGATCTTCCCTTCAAAATTCTCGGAAGCAGCACTGGCTACCCCAGCCCTTGGCAGTTGGAGCAAGGAATCGGCAAACTTCTGCAAGTCGATGGACTCGCATTTGGAGGGTAGGTCGCTCCGGTGTGCACACAGGGAACATGTTCCCCCCTCAATTTGTGCATTTCCTTTATGGGACAAGGCAGTTTGTTTGCTTGGGGTACGCTGTTGGAGAGGGGAATTGTTCTTGGACTCTACCTGCCTTGGAACTGGTGCGTTGGTTTTGGTTTTGTGTGCATCAATGTTGGAATTTGTTTGTGCTTTTTGTATTGTAATTTGTCTGCGTCTTTTGTGTTTTGGTGTTATCAAACTTATAAAAATGAGAAATACTCCATTTATCCTGAAGGGGAGCCCTTTGGGGTGTATAATAGATAAATGGGCAAAACATAGCCATGAGCCTATGACTAAGAGAGACCTGATATACTATTATACTAGGGTGTGGACCCCAATATATGTTAGGCTCAGAAGAGCGATGGCCCCTGAGTGGCTTACTCAATTACTGTCTCATCTCACAGTTAGAAGTATTTTGCAAAAGAGCAGGGAAGAGATGAGATTTCATATGTTGTAGAAGCTATTGCATCAGGAGGAAAAGGACTCAGAGGGCTGCCACCTTATGGTGTAGTAATCTGAAAGGAAATCCAAGGGGGAACCTGTTCTACAGGGGAAAGAGGGAGAAAACGAGAGTGGGAACATGTTACTCCAAAACCTAACCCCCCCTCTGGCCTATCCAGCTCCCCCACTGGCCAAGAAGCCTGCACTGGCAGTTCTTCCGGCTGCTCCCCCATGCTGCCAACATATTCACTCCTTTCACCGCCTCCTGTTTCCCCTACCCATGGGGATCAAATAGAAGTTTCTATGATAACCCCCAAGGCACAGGGACCTCGTTTAGTATCACCGTCTAAGACCCCACAGGGCACCCAGTTTGGACCGGGATCCACCTCCGTAGCAGGACAATTTCCCTTGCACTGATATCCTGTTAGGAGGCCAGGGGACTCCCTTAGACTTGAGGCGTCCAATTCTAATTTCCCCACAGGAGCCCCGGTTAACTTTGACAGTGGGGAGCAGGTTGACTGACTTTCTAATAGATAAGGGTGCCACATGTTCTGTGATAAACACCAAGGTGGCACAGAAAACATCTCACTCTATCCCAGTGATGGGGGTTTCTGGAGAAGTACAAAACCGTTCATTCTTACAACCTCTAGAATGCCAGCTAGGGGACCTCACCCTGAAGCACAACTTCTTGTATATGCCAGAGTGTCCAGTCCCCCTTTCTGAGAAGAGATCTCCTTTGTAAATTAAATGCTCAAGTCACTTTTTCGCCAGGACAGCTTGACATTAAGGTCCCACTGTGGCCTTTTGGACCTTGTCCATTTGGGGAACTTTATTTCCAATATGGGGAATTTTGCTTCCAATTTGGGGAGTTGTTCCTGTGAAGGGAAATTCCATTTGTGAGATGTCTCTTTGGACAAAGGTCATAGGTCTAGTGGGACTGGGGAGTCATGTTTGGGGCTTTTTGCTCTTTGGCTTTTGACTTCTGGGCATATCTCTTTGCCATCTATTTTACTTTGAGTGTGACTTCTGGCTGGCACAGTTTAGCTTGGTTTGTTTACTTTGGTTTGAGCGCAGAGACATCCGGTACTAACTGCTTGAGCGAAAACGGGAAGCACTTCTGAAACCATGCCCCTCAGATTGGGACTTGAACTCACATGACGAGAATCGAACCCAGCCAAAACCCTGATTGGGACTTGAAGCCATGTGGCTTGGTCTTGAACCTGGCCAAAACCCACAGTCTTCCAACTGAGATCATACGCCTGCTTTCAGGACTTAATGAAGTTCAGGTTCTTGATGTCTCATTGCAGAATGAATTCAGTTAGAGACAAAGTAATAGGTAAGAAGTGGATTTATTTAGAGAGAAACACACTCCACAGACAGAATGAGGGCCATCTCAGAAGATGAGAGTGGGGCTTCCCTGGTTGCACAGTGGTTAAGAATCTGCCTGCTAATGCAGAGGACACGGGTTTGAGCCCTGGTCCACGAAGATCCCACATGCCATGGAGCAGCTAAGCCTGTGCGCCACAGGTACTGAACCCATGTGCCATAACTACTGAAGCCTGCGCACCTAGAGACTGTGCTCTGCAACAAGAGAAGCCACTGCAATGAGAAGCCCATGCACCGCAACAAAGAGTAGCCCCCACTCGCCACAACTAGAGAAAGCCTGCGTGCAGCAACGAAGACCCAACACAGCCAAAAATAAATAAATATATTTATTAAAAAAACAAAGAAGGGGCTTCCCTGGTGGCGCAGTGGTTGAGAGTCCGCCTGCCGATGCAGGGGACACCAGTTCATGCCCCAGTCCGGGAAGATCCCACATGCCGTGGAGCGGCTGGGCCCGTGAGCCATGGCTGTTGAGCCTGCGCGTCCGGAGCCTGTGCTCCGCAACGGGAGAGGCCACAACAGTGAGAGGCCCGCATACCGCAAGAAAAAAAAAAAAAGATACAAAGGAACCACAGGGAGAAGGGTAGGAGGGGCAGAACTGTGATACAGTCAAACCCCATACCCCTGAGTTTACCCTGGCTGGGACTCTACAGTTCCTGGACTTGGGTGACTGTTTCCTTTCCCATGCTAGGGAAATTTTCAGCTATTATCTCTTCAAATATTTTCTCAGTTCCTATCTCTCTCTCTTCTTCTGGGATCCCTATAATGCAAATGTTGGTGCATTTAATGTTATCCCAGAAGTCTCTTAGACTGTCTTCATTTCTTTTCATTCTTTTTTCTTTATTCTTTCCATGACAGTGAATTCCACCATCCTGTCTTCCAGGTCACTTATCCTTTCTTCTGCATCAGTTATTCTGCTATTGATTCCTTCTAGTGTATTTTTCATTTCAGTTATTGTATTGTTCATCTCTGGTTTTTTGTTCTTTAATTCTTCTAGGTCTTCGTTAAACATTTCTTGCATCTTCTTGATCTGTGCTTCCATTCTTTTTCTGAGATCTTAGATCATCTTCACTGTCATTATTCTGAATTCTTTTTCAGGAAGGTTGCCTATCTGCACTTCACTTAGTTGTTTTTCTGGGGTTTTATATTGTTCCTTCATCTGGTACATAGTCCTCTGCCTTTTCATCTTGTCTATCTTTCTGTGAATGTGGTTTTCATTCCACAGGCTGCAGGATTGTAGTCCTTCTTGCTTCTGCTGTCTGTCCTCTGGTGAATGAGGCTATCTAAGAGGCTTGTGCAGGTTTCCGGATGGGAGGGAATGGTGGTGGGTAGAGCTGGGTGTTGCTCTGGGGTGCAGAGCTCAGTAAAACTTTAATTCACTTGACTGTTGATGGGTGGGGCTGGGTTCCCTCCCTGTTGGTTGTTTTTCCTGAGGTGACCCAGCACTGGAGCCTACCTGGGCTCTTTGGTGGGGCTAATGGCGGACTCTGGGAGGGTTCACGCCAAGGAGTACTTCCCAGAGCTTCTGCTGCCAGTGTCCTTGTCCTCACGGTGAGCCACAGCCACACCCCCACACACGCCTCTGCAGGAGACCCTCCAACACTAGCAGGTAGGTCTGTCTGGTTCAGTCTCCCCTCGGGTTACTGCTCCTTCCCCTGGGTCCCGATGCAGACACTACTTTGTGCGTGCCCTCCAAGCGTGGAGTCTCTGTTTTCCCCAGTTCTGTCAAAGTCCTGCAATCAAATCTCACTAGCCTTCAAAGTTTGAGTCTCGGGCCTCCCTGGTGGCGCAGTGGTTAAGAGTCCGCCTGCCGATGCAGGGGATACGGGTTCGTGCCCCGGTCTGGGAGGATCCCATATGCCGCGGAGCGGCTGGGCCCGTGAGCCATGGCCGCTGGGCCTGCGCATCCGGAGCCTGTGCTCCGCAACGGGAGAGGCCACAACAGTGAGAGGCCCGCGTACCGCAAAAAAAAAAAAAAAAAAAATGTGGCTTATTAAAGTAGTACGCAGAATGCAGAATCAAAGATTAGATAACCTGAGTCTGCTACCAATACAGTGAACTCAGTTACTCATGGCATAACATGACCCACATGGTCTATTACAGATCTAAAATGTGATATCCTTTATATAATGTTCATGTGTGGGAAGATGAGAGCTATTCCTTGCGATTCGTTTTTAAAAAAAACCCTTTAACAGGTTGTTTTCTTCCTACTAAGAATGTCCTTTTATATAGCAGTGGAACAATCAAGGGGAAAAAATCATCATGGTATTTTACCTACCACAAATTGCCATTTTCCATCGGGTCACTGGGCAGAATTCACACTGAAGCTGTCGTCCAGCATACCATCGTCCATTAAACAGAGAAAGGGCTGCTTGACATTCTTCTTCCCTTTATACCACAAATTAACAGATGCATTTTACAGTAATGTTCTAATATATAGATATAACCCTGTTATTTATTAATCAGCTCTTTTGTTAATTTACTATAGGACCGCAAAGTCACTACTGAGGGAGCCCTTATGAGAGCATTCAAGCTCCTAAAGCTCAACATACACTAGGAATCTTTTTACTAACCCTCCAAAAGGTTCTGATGGATGCAAACTGGTTTCTTAATTCAAAAGAGTTGACTATTAAAAATGCAAAGTGTTTCCACTGTTAGAGATTGTTCTTTTTCAGCTAGGATTGCTGTTGCTCTACAGTGGTTAATTTAACCAATCAGCTATGTAATGATCTAGGCAAATATCAAGACTAAATAATGATACATTAACTGTTTTCTTAGCTGGTAAAATATACCTATGATTTATATTGGCTTCAATTTCTGACACTTTCAATTTATACTTCTAAATTCTCTATTCTGGTTTTCCTTGTTTTCAAGTTTTGTATCTTAATTACTAAATTCTATACATAATAATATAACTATTGAAACTTGTTCAAAACCGTATAAATACACAAAGAATACGTTTTCTGTATCAGCTCTTGATGTTTACATTGTTAAAAATATCATGCCTATAAAAGATATATATCAGTGGAATAATCCCAAAAGTCAATATAAATAAAACAGATGTGCTACAAAACATGGACATATTTAATATTTACGTTCAGAATACTTACGATTGATACTGAACATACACATTGCCCCTCAGATGAGGTTCCAAGTTGCAGCTGACCTAAAGAACAATGAAGTATTCTATCATTAAAAAAACTTAAGGAAAGGGGCTTCCCTGGTGGCGCAGTGGTTGAGAGTCCGCCTGCCGATGCAGGGGACACGGGTTCGTGCCCCGATCCCGGAAGATCCCACATGCCGCGGAGCGGCTGGGCCCGCGAGCCATGGCCGCGGAGCCTGTGTGTCCGGAGCCTGTGCTCCGCAACGGGAGAGGCCACAGCAGTGAGAGGCCCGCGTACAGCAAAAAAAAAAAAAAAAAAAAAACTTAAGGAAAAAACAATTCAGTTATCAAATACACTTTGTCTAGGCTAGTATTACCCTATGTAGTTACCACAAAAGATTTCAAAACTGAGATACCTTACTCTCACTTTTTTTTTTTTTTTTTTTTTTTTTTTTTTTGCTGTACGCGGGCCTCTCACTGTTGTGGCCTCCCCCATTGCGGAGCACAGGCTCCGGACGCACAGGCCCAGCGGCCATGGCTCACGGGCCCAGCCGCTCCGCGGCACGTGGGATCTTCCCAGACCGGGGCACGAACCCGTATCCCCTGCATCGGCAGGCGGACTCTCAACCACTGCGCCACCAGGGAAGCCCACTCTCACTTTTATTAAAGGCATACTTCATCATGCAGCAGCACTGCAGGCCCCAATTATGTGATCTCTGTTGATCAGATTCATTCTTCAATACATATAAAATGTTTCCATATGCATAAAACCACAAGAAATATAAATCAGTCATATACAGGCCACTTTAATTTAATTTGCATTTTTGACTAAGATTGTAAAAAAATAAGTAGAATGTTAAAGTTTTACTTTCTTGAAATGTTGAAGCCATTTCACTCTATTCTTCCCTCTTGCTCACATAAATGAACCATCTTGAGAATGGGTGTATCTTTGAATTCCAGACACAAACATATATACACAAATACATATGTATGAATATATACAGACACAAATGCATATACATATATATTTATATAACCGTAGAAAAACCTGCCAACATTCATAGTAAAGTTTAGATTTTGGGCTTCCCTGGTGGCGCAGTGGTTGAGAGTCCGCCTGCCAATGCAGGGGACATGGGTTCGTGCCCTGGTCTGGGAAGATCCCACATGCCGCGGAGCGGCTGGGCCTGTGAGCCATGGCCGCTGAGCCTGCGCGTCCGGAGCCTGTGCTCCGCAGCGGGAGAGGCCACAACAGTGAGAAGTCCGCGTACCGCAAAAAAAAAAAATGGTGTGAATAGACTTGCTGAACATGAGTTGCTATACATGTTCAATTTGTACAAAAACATCAGATATCTGTGAACTGAAGTAAAACGAAGTATGCCTGTAAAGAGCTCATGTAGAGAGCCCAGGGAACTTGGTGCATAGTTCTGCTAAATTTGATCCCCAAACAGAAACCTTGCTGGCCTTTGATCCAGTGTGGGCAAGAAAACTAACTCATAGCTCCACCAACTGATGAGTACAGCTTTCAGTCCACCTACCAAGAAACGTAATTGGAACACATGGGAAACTGTACAGCCCACAGTACAGCCAATGTTACAGTAACACTTGAAAAGAGCACAGCCCATAGCTTTCCCTGTCTGCAGAGTAAAGCCAATGATCCTATCTGGCCAAGAATTCAGTGCATAGTCTTGCCTGATTGATTTGAGTCCCCAAACAACATGCTTAACTGACCTTGGGACTTATTTTCCTGTCCTGTGAGGGCAAAGAAAACTCTTATCTCTACCTACTGCTGACTGTAGTACCCAGAACTAACCATCTAGGACAGCAGTCCCCAACCTTTTTGGCACCAGGGGCCTGTTTCATGGAAGATAAACTTTCCACGGACTGGGGGTGGGGTGGGAGGGGGCAGAGGGGAATGGTTCAAGTGGAAATGCAAGTGATGGGGAGCGGCAGATGAAGCTTCGCTCGCTCACCTGCCACTCACCTCCTGCTGTGTGGCCTGGTTCCTAACAGGCCACAGATGGGTACCGGCCCACAGCCTGGAGGTTGGGGATGCCTGATCAAGGAAACTGAACCAGAGAACTCAGGCAACCCGTCTTCCTTGTACAGGGTACCAAGCCAGCAATCCTCTCCAACTGTTATCAGCCAGCTCTGCCTCCTCCCCCACCATCTCAGAGCTTAGGCAGTAGCCTGGTGCAAAAATAGACCGACAAGAAGCCCCACCTGCCAAAGGACTCTTATCAATTCACGCTTCCAGGACTCTAAGTTAGGCTTGGAGAAGAGACTTCTGGTGAAAAGACTGCTTCCTCAAATGTATCAATGTTAAGAAATCAAGGATCATGAAAAATCAGGGTAACATGGCACCATCATAATAAAGCTCTAATAAGTGAACAGAAAGAAATGGAGAATTATAAACTAGTAAACAAATTCAAAACAATCCTCTGAAAGTTTAGTAAGCTACAAGAACACACAGGCAAACAACTTAAAGGAAATTAGGAAAACAATGCATCAAGAAAACAAAAAGTTCAACGAAGAAAAGATAAACAAAAATAAAATCAGGAAAAATAAAAATCTTAGAGGTAAAGGAAACAGTGACTAAACTGAAGAGAACCTCAAAAGCAGACTTCACCTAAGAATCAATTATTTAGAAGACAGGACATTTGAAATTATACAATCAGAGGAGCAAAAGGAAAAAATAAAAAAGAGTGAAGAAAGCCTACAGGACTTATGGGATACCACCAACACAAACAATATTTGCATTATGAGAATCCCAGAAGGAAGGAGAAAGAGAAAGAGACGAAAAGTACATTTAAAGCAATAATGACTAGAAACTTCTCAAAGCTGGAAAGAGATATAACAGATCCATGAGGCATGAAAGGCCCAAAATGGCTAAACCAAGACATTGTAAATTACAGTGTCTAAAGTAAAAGACAAAAAAATAATAATAATTGAAAGCAAGAGTAAAGTGACAAGTCACATACAAGGGGAAGAAATCCTCCTAACCCCCCTGCATAAGAATATAGGTGGATTTCTCAACAGAAACCTTTCAGGTCAGGAGAGAATGTAATGATATATTCATAATACTGAAAAGAAAAAAAGTCAACCAAGAATACCATACCTAGCAAAGCTGTCCTTCAAAAATGAAGCAAATATAAACACTTCCCTGAACAAAGAAAATCTAAGGGAGTTCATCAACACTAGACCTGCCTTACAAGAAATGCTAAAGAAAGTTCAAATGGAAGTAAAAGGACACGAATTACATCATAAAAATGTTTCACTGGCAATGCTAAATTTTCAAAGTCATTACCATCTCTAATATAGAACCAGTGCTGTATGATTCACTTACAACTCTAGTTTAAAAGTTTAATCATATTAAAAATAACCAGGGGAATTCCCTGATGGTCCAGTGGTTAGGACTATGTGCTTCCACTGCAGAGAGCACAGGTTCGATTCCTGGTCAGGGAACTAAGATCCGTGGTATGGCCAGAAAAAAAAAAAAAGAGAGAGAAAGGAAATCACACAAAGATAAGGACTAAGGAAAACATATATTGATATACACTCCTCCTATATAGGGAAGAGTCTAACAAGAGCCCAAATCAATAAAACATCAATACATTTGACTACATAAAAAAAATTAAAGATAACCATAATTATAATAATTTGCCACTGGATACACTATATAAAAAACACGTAAACTGCAATATAACATCAATAACCTAAAGTGTGAGGGGAGGAAATGTAAAAGTGTAAAATTTAGGAATGTAAGGCTCAAGGTAACAAGTAAAAAACCTGTAGTAGTTACACAAAGGAATATGATAAAAAAGTCAAAGTACACTGATACAGATGACATCAAATCAGTTTTTTAAAAAAATATTTTATTTGTCTTCTTCCCTCCCTCAGACTCAAGTCCTAAGCATTTTTGCATTTGATGGGTCAGGAACGTGAGCCCAATGTGGGGCTGTGCCATTTTTTTTTTTTAATATATTAAAAAAATATTTTATTTATTTTTATTTTTGGCTGCGTCAGGTCTTTGTTGTGGCATGCAGGATCTTTGTTGAGGCACGTGGGCTTCTCTCTAGGTGCAGTGTGTGGGCTCCAGGGCGCCCGGGCTCTGTAGCTTGCAGCCCCTGGGCTCTCTAGTTGAGGCACATTGGCTTAGTTGCCCTGAACCATGTGGGATCTTACTTCCCCAACCAGGGATTGAACCCACATCCCCTGCATTGGAAGGCAGATTCTTTACCACTGGATCGCCAGGGAAGTCGCAACATCAAATTGCAAAAGAAGATAAAAGAAGAGAGCAGGATAAGAAACAAGCAACAGTGGGTCTACCAAACAGTTAGAAAACAATGAAAAAAATGACAATTATTATTTTCAAAAAGTCTACAAACAGTAAATGCTGGAGAGGGTGTGGAGAAAAGGGAACCCTCTTGCACTGCTGGTGGGAATGTAAATTGGTGCAGCCACTATGTAGAACAGTGTGGAGGTTCCTTAAAAAACTAAAAATAAATCTACCATATGATGTAGGAAACCCACTTCTGGGTATTTATCTGAAGATATTGAGAATATGTATTCAAAAAAATATAGGCATCCCAATGTTCACTACAGCAGTATTTACAATAGCAAAGACATGGTAACAAACTAAACATCCAGTTATGGATGAGTGGGTTAAAAAAAAGTGAGATAAATACACACACACACACACACACACACACACACACACACACACAGTGGAATATTATTCAGCCATAAAAAAGAAAGCCTGCTATTTGTGACAACATGGGTAGACACTGAGGGCATTATGCTAAGTGAAATAAGTCAGACAGAAAAAGACAAATACAGTGTGATCTCACTTACATGTGGAATCTTAAAAACAAATACAAAAACAAAAATGAACTTATTGAAAAAGAGATCAGATTTATGGTTACCAGAGTTGGGGAAACTGGATGAAGGTGGTCAAAAGTTACAAACTTCCAGTTGTAAGATAAATAAGTAGTGGGAGGTACAGTGATTATAGTTAACACTGTTGTGTAATAACACTGTTGTGTAATATATCTGAAAGTTAAGAGAGAACATCCTCAGAGTCCTCATCACAAGGGAAAAAACATTTTTTTATTAATTATATGAGGTGATGAATGTAACTAAACTTGCTGTGATAATCATTTTGCAGTATGTACAGGTCAAGTCATTATGTGGGACACCATAAACTTATAAAGTGCTGTATGTCAATTATATTTTAATACATCTGAAAGAAAAAATACAACATAAAGCTCAGAATTTTAAGCAAAAGAAAATTTTAGATAGTGGTTATGCATGAACAGCGAGATTTCCATTAAGGAGCTGCAAGTTTTGAAAGCAGTATGATTTAGAGATCTCAAGAAGGAATAAAGTGATAATTCACTTTTGAGATGAGGAAAATTCATAAAGAGGTAAAGTGATGTGTTCTGGAGCACAGGGTTAGTCAAACCACACTGACTCCATGGCCTGTGCTTCTAACGATATTGTGCTGTGTCTGACAGGCACTTCCACTTCACTTTTTATTAGTTGTACAGTCATTCCTTGGTTTCCTTAGGGGATTGGTTCCAGGACTCCTTGGATACCAAAATCCATGGATGCTCAAGTCCCTTATATAAAAGGGTACAATATTTGCACATAACCTATGCACATTCTCCCATAAACTTTAAATCATCTCTGGATTACTTATAATACCTAATACAACGTAAATGCTATATAAGTAGCTGTCAGTTTGTGGCAAATTCAAGTTCTGCTTTTTTGGAACTTTTTGGATTTGGGGGTGGGGGCTAGGGAATACCTTCAATCCACCGCTGGTTTTATCTGCAGTTGCAGAATCTGCAAATGTGGAAAGTACAGATATAGAGGGCAAACTGTACTGAGAATTAGTGCGAAGACAGGACGATATATACAACAGTAGCAAAAGATAAGAGGAAAGAAAATTTTAAAAGAAATTTTTAAAAAAAGCTCAGAGTCAGTAAACAAAAGTGTAGCTCTGGGGCTTCCCTGGTGGCGCAGTGGTTGAGAGTCCGCCTGCCCATGCAGGGGATACAGGTTCGTGTCCTGGTCCAGGAAGATCCCACATGCCGCGGAGCAGCTGGGCCCATGAGCCATGGCTGCTGAGCCTGCGCGTCTGGAGCCTGTGCTCCGCAACAGGAGAGGCCACAGCGGTGAGAGGTCCACGTACTGCAAAAAAAAAAAAAAAAAAAAGTATAGCTCTGAATTTAGAAATTAAATTTAGTCTTGAACTGTGGCAAGAGTGTCCCTTACTAGAAGTTGCTGTGTTTTTTCTTTTCAACTTATGTTATTTCCAACTATCAGAAAAAAAAAATCCATAGCTTTAATTCCATCTTTTTTCAAATTACATGACAGCCTCTGCTTTAACATAACAAAATCATTAAGGTCAGAATCTGATCAAAGCATAAACAAGGTGGGAGGCTTCTGTATCAGGATTCCACTTGGTTCTTGAGAGCAAAAGGTATCAGACCTGACTTTAAGACCTGACCTTTAAAAATATATATATATATATTTTGTGTGTGTGTGTGGTACGTGGGCCTGTCACCGTTGCAGTCTCTCCTCTTGCGGAGCACAGGCTGCGGACATGCAGGCTCAGCGGCCATGGCTCACGGGCCCAGCCGCTCCGCGGCATGTGGGATCTTCCCAGACCGGGGCACGAACCTGTGTCCCCTGCATCGGCAGGCAGACTCTCAAACACTGTGCCACCAGGGAAGCCCCCAGGTCAGTATTTTGAAGAAGGAAAAACTCACAGCAAAGATAATTTTATGAGTAAAATATAAAAGAACCACATAGTTTCATGGATTTGGGATTAATAGGACATAAAAATTATGATTAGATCTTCTCCTCTGTAGAATACATAATAAATTTACTGAATTACTTACTACTGACAGAGATTACTCTAATTACTCAGTTTGTCTCCTGTTACCCATCTTTTCATTTACCCTTGGTCAACCAGCGTCCTAAAACATTAAATGGAAAATTCTGGAAATAAACAACTTGTAAGTTTTAAATTGTGCACTGTTCTGAGCAGTGTGATGAAATATCGTGCTGTCCTACTCTATATCCTGCCAAGGATCTCCATCCAATGACACCACCTGCTCCTGGCATCCAACCATCAATATCATCATGGTTTAATGATACAGTATCACCAAAACAGATGATCTTCCTTCCTTCTATCATCAGAAGGTTAACAGAAGCCTAAGTCATTATCTCATGTCATCTTATCATGTAGGCATTTCATGATCTCACATCATCATAAGGGTGAATGTAGTACAAGATATTTTGAGAGAGACAGCACATTCCTATAACTTTTTTTTTTTTTTTTTTTTTTTTTTTTGGTGGTACGTGGGCCTCTCACGTTTGTGGCCTCTCCCGTTGCGGAGCACAGGCTCCGGACGCGCAGGCTCAGCGGCCATGGCTCACGGGCCCAGCCGCTCCGCGGCATGTGGGATCTTCCCGGACTGGGGCACGAACCCGTGTCCCCTGCATCAGCAAGCGGACTCTCAACCACTGCGCCACCAGGGAAGCCCCCTATAACTTTTATTACAGCATACTGCTCTAATTGTTTCATTTATTATTATTATTATTAATCTCTTTCTGTGCCTATTTTAATAATTAATCTTTGTTATTGGTTTTGGTTATTGGTTATTCTTATAGGAAAAAACATAGCATATAGTGAGTTTGGTACTAACTGTGGCTCAGCCATCCACTGGGGTGCTTGGAACATATGCCCTGTGAATAGGGCCAGATTATTGTACCTACTTTGAATTGTTTATTGATAAATGAGGCAAATTATAAAAATGACAAGTGCCTGGAACACAGATGTTCAAATATTTGTTAAATGAATGAAGAGATCAACACTTAGTTTTCCACATAAATGTCTTGTTTCAGAAACACTGATCCCAAAGAGATACAGAACAAAAATGGTTCAGAGAACAACAGCAACAATGATCATAATGAAAACACAAGCAAACTCTTAGGGCTTGCCATATGCCTGGCACTGTTCTGTGTGCTTCCCATGTATTCACTCATTTCAGGCTCACAATCCCCTTATAAGGGTGATACTATTTTTAATCCCTATTTTATAGATAAGGAAAATATGGTACAGAGATCTTAATTAACTTTCCCAAAATGACAGCTACTAAACCTAGTTTTTGAACCAAGAGGGCTGTTCCTGAGCCTGAGTATACTGAGAATGGTTAATGTGAATACTCCCTCTATTCACTCGGATCCTGTCCTGCACAGATATCCATTTAAAAAAAGCAATTTTAAAAAGCTCGTTTTGTGCAAGTGTTTTCCACTGGAAAAACAAAGCCAGGGTTCTAAGCTTCCTGGAAACAGCACAAATGTATTATTTCCCCAATCATGTTGTCCACATGGACCAATGCAAGCACAGGGTAGAAAACAAGAAGCAAAAGATCTTTATAAGGTGTGGGAGGAAAGTAAAGGAAGCACCACCAGAGAACTAGGTTAAGTCTACCCTAGAAATAGGTATGGGGGAAGCAGAGTACAGTCAGCTGGAGGACTGAAAAAGTGGCAAAAAGCCAGCAGATACGTGATTAATAATTTAAACTGAAGACTGTGCCTCTCCCAAAAAAAGAACTCAAGAAACCCAATGGTTCAACTCTCTTAATTCTGACGTGATAAAACAAAATTATTTACCTATCTCCAAATCTGCAGGCTCCCGTTTTACTGTAGAATGGACAAGTAGCTCTATCTTTGTCCATTATTCTTAAGTCTGTGGGTGGTTCTGGATTTTGCCATGTGGCACCACTTTCCAACTGTTGAAAATAACCATAACTTTACTGGTAGTTTTAAAAATCCATGAGAATTAAAGATTTAAAGTATATTCGAAATATTTTGGTCAAAAATAAAAACAGATTCATGTAAGAATATACACATTTAAGTTGTATCACACAATCTAGACTCTACAAACAATTGTCGTGAGACAGGGGCTATATGTCTCTCCTGGCTCCCAGTCACTGCCCATCATCAGGCATCACTATGGCTACCAGGAGCAGTCACCAAGGTTTCACTTCTGTCCATCCATTCCGAAAAGGGTTGAAGGACTTGTTAGGGAACCACCCCGAGAGCAATCTAAGTTACTCTGAATCAAGTTAAACCATCCATCTGGGCATAAGAGTGTGTGATGCTGTTTACATACACTTTAAGGACTATAAACAATTTCAGTCCACCAGGGTGATTTTTGTTTTTGTTTAGCAGTTCACTTCTGTTGCTGCTGCTGAACAAATCACACACCTATGGAGGGATTCCCACATTCAGACAGGATCTAAGTAGTTTACCACAAAATTAACATTACCAGAAGTATTCTTTTTAAAGAAATGTTCACTGGTATCAAAATTTTAATGAAAGTTTAAAAAAATACCTCATTTTCAGCCTGTTCCAGCATCTTCTGTATAGATTCCTACAAATGCAAACATGGGATTAATAAAAATCTGAAAGTCAGGTAACTCATAGCTAGTTTTTGTGGTTAAGAATCTCAACTTAAAATTTTAAAAAGCCTATATACATGCAAGGTTTCATGTTTTTATTTGCTTTCTACAGCACAGATCTTCTGAAAAGCTTTCAAAAGAATATAGGTGAGAATTTTAATTCAAATATAAAATGTAATAAAACACATTATAAAATATTTAAGAATATTCCTGTAAGTTTCAGAAACAACAGTTACTATGTTTAAGCATATATACCACATACAAGTTTTTAAGATGAGGTATCAGTGAGTATTATAAAACACAATGCTAGCCACAACATCATTAACATTTAAAAAAAGCTAAAAATGTGACATGGACAGTAGTATTTAGGATTTATGAGCTATTCCAAACTTTTTGATAAGGCAAAGTAAGTTCTCCAAAATTTCAGTAAATTTCTATGTAACTGGCATTTAAACATTTTAATCATGTCAGACTTCTCTTCTCTAGCCCCTTAAAGAATTACATAAAAGACTTGATAAATCTAGATGCATGTAAAAGTCCTCCATGCTCAAAACAGAACTTTTGTTTCCTCCTTGTCGACCCTCTTAAGTGTCACATCTCAGTAAATGGTGCTTTCATTTACTTCCCCTCTTATTCAAAGTAAACACCTGAGAGTATGACTTGGATTCTCCCATTCCCTTTCACACCTCTACCCTCAATTTAGCATGAGCAATCTTGTTGACTCTGCATTAACATACCCCAGATCTGTGTACTTATCTTTGTAAAGCACTATCCTCATACAAATTACCAACATATCATATCCTATTTGAAACAGCAGCGTATCTTGACTCTTGCCTCTTTGGTCACTGTTCCCTACTCCCTATTCTTTATACAAAAGTGATGAATGATTTGTTATAGGTAAAGACAATGGCTTTCCATTACACTTAACATTAAGTCCAAACTCCTCCTTCCAATCCAGGAGGTCTTAAATGATCTGACCCTGCCTACCCTCCTGATCTCCTCCCTGCCCCTGCCACTCTCTCCTTTGGTCTCTGGGATTCAAACACCCTCACCTCCTTTCAGTTCTATGCTCTGGGCCCTTCCCTCTGCATAGAGCCCCTGAGATCTTTGTACTCAGGTAACAGCATAAAACATCGGCTTCTCAGAGAAATATTCCATGATCATTTATCTAAGGAAATACTCATCTATGCCCATCACTCTATCACATCACCTTGCTTTATTTCTTTGTAGCACTTAACACCACTGGAAATTATCTTTTTTGGGCAACTTATCATATGGCTTCCCCATTTAGCAAAGTAACACTAAGAGCAGGGACTGTATCTTTTTCACTGTCTTATCCCATTAACTAGACAACTGTCTAGCACATAGCAGAATCACATATATTTCTTAAATCCACTTAGAATCTACAGTCAGTCCTCTGTATGTGTGGGTTCCACAGCCATGACTTCAACCAATGATAGTACAAAAATATTTGGGAAGACACCCCACAAAGTTCCAAAAAGCAAAGTCTGAATTTGCAATGTGCTAGCAACTATTTTTGTACCTTTTACACTGTATTGGGCATTATAAAAATCTAAAAATTATTTAAAGTATATAGAATGATGTGCATAGGTTATATGCAAATACTATGCCATTTCACTTGAGCACCCACAGATTTCAGTACCCTCAGGTAGGGGTCTCCAATCCCTGGGCTGCACAGCAGGTGAGCAGCAGGCAAGTGAGTGAAGCTTCATCTACCGCTCCCCATGGCTTGCATTACCACCTGAACCATCCCCACCCTGTCCATGGAAAACTGTCTTCTACAAAACTGGTCCCTTGTGCCAAAGAGGTTGGGGACTGCTGCCATCAGGGTCCCTAGAACCAATCAATCACCAGAGATACCCAGGGATGACTGTACTTTATGCTTCTCTTTAATGCCTTCTAGACTTCCTTAAAAAAATTAGAGCATTTAAAAGAAGCCATAGCTTCTATCTGAACCCTGGAAACCTCAAATGAAAAAAATTCCATAGTTAAAATGGCAATTGAGTCCTCTCTATAAAAAAATTTAAAAGTTCCAAATTTCTTGTCCCCTGATACATCTCACCTCATCTAGAAAGTAGTGCTCAAATTAAGGTGCCTAAAATTTGCACTGGAATTAACTAATGGCCTGAAATACAAAAAACAAAGTTGTGGAGACTACTTCTACCCCATTATGACCAAGACACAACCAAATCCATTTTTCCCCATTATGAGATGATTAACTACTCAATTTTATGTTATGCAAACTTAGAATACAGCAAAGAAAAATGCTGATGAATCATTTCAAGTAAAGATGGGTTGTGAATTTTTGAAATAATCACCCTATTAAAGAAAGTAGCAAAATACATCAAATCAATGTTTAGAAAGAATCCTGAAAGACATGAAAGATATGTACATACACCTTA
This sequence comes from Mesoplodon densirostris, assembly GCF_025265405.1. NCBI lineage: Eukaryota > Metazoa > Chordata > Mammalia > Artiodactyla > Ziphiidae > Mesoplodon > Mesoplodon densirostris. Next base: position 42,922 of record NW_026778236.1, on the reverse strand, counting down.
TAGATTACTTTTTTAAATTAGCAAACTGTCTATTAGCTACAGGTTTGAAAGCAAGTCAAGATTTAATGAGAACGACAGCAAAAATCTCCTAAATCTTAAATATTCGATCCTTGTTTTCTCAAAATCAAATAGTTTTGGTGGGGCCTCCCTGGTGGCGCAAGTGGTTGAGAGTCCGCCTGCCGATGCAGGGGATACGGGTTCGTGCCCCGGTCTGGGAGGATCCCATATGCCGCGGAGCGGCTGGGCCCGTGAGCCATGGCCGCTGAGCCTGCGCGTCCGGAGCCTGTGCTCCGCAACGGGGGAGGCCACAGCAGTGAGAGGCCCACATACCGCAAAAAAAAAAAAAAAAAAAAAAAAGTTTTGGTGGCAGGACACAAGCTCTTAAGCCTTTAAGGAACGAAATAAACATGTCAAGTATACAAAATGTTTTTTCCTAAACAAGTCAACTCACACAGTTGAATCTGAGAGTCACATCATTTGCTAGAGTGGTACAAAGTGTAAAGCAGGGGCCAGCTGTCTGCTTCTATATAAAGCTTTATTAGAACACAGCCACACCTATTTGTTTCCATACTGCCATGGCTGCTTTTGCACTACACTGGGTAAAACTGAAGAAACAGTTAAATTAAGATTTTCTTAATTGCTACTGCATGGACACAAAGAATATGTGTGTCTCTACTAAAAAAATACGACTTTTAAACAACAAACCGAAAAACTACAAGCCCTCACATGCGCATAGCTTCAAATCCATCATATACTCTATCTGCACACTTTTTTTTTTTTTTTTTTTTTTTTTTTGCTGTACGCGGGCCTCTCACTGCTGCGGCCTCTCCCGCTGCGGAGCACAGGCTCCGGACACACAGGCTCCGCGGCCATGGCTCGCGGGCCCAGCCGCTCCGCGGCACGTGGGATCCTCCGGGATCGGGGCACGAACCCGTGTCCCCTGCATCGGCAGGCGGACTCTCAACCACTGCGCCACCATGGAAGCCCAATCTGCACACTTTATACAGTGTATTTATCCTCCTATGATAAGAATCACCTCTTTTTCTCTTTTCTCCTGTAGTTTCTGCTCCTCCTCTTCTCTCGCTCTTCTCTGATGTTCTTCCCTCAACTTTCTCTTCAAAGAGAAAAGAAACGTATTTTTCCCCCAGACTTAATTTTTAAAATATTCAACATATGGGATAAATTAATTAAAAAAATTAAATATATTGGTTACACAGACTATCACTTTCAAATATATAAATATTTTTTGCGGTACGCAGGCCTCTCACCGTTGCGGCCTCTCCCGTTGCAGAGCACAGGCTCCAGACACGCAGGCTCAGCAGCCATGGCTCACGGGCCCAGCTGCTCCGCGGCATGTGGGATCCTCCCGGACCGGCGCACGAACCCGTGTTCCCTGCATCAGCAGGCGGACTCTCAACCACTGCGCCACCAAGGAAGCCCTCAAAGTATTTTTGCTGCTGTTGTTCAAGGCATGTAATTCTTAATGTGAGAAAGTCATTCTCTATTTTAATTAGAAGTTATTTTAGTTAACTAGTTAGGTAGTTGATTAATTTGACTAAAAGCATACCTCTTGTTCTTCCTGCTGTTTTCTAGCTGCCTCTTCCTTTTGCCTCTTTATTCTGAAATCCTCTTGTGCTTTCTGCTCCCTCAACAACCACTCCTCATGTAAGTTTTGCCTATTGATATAATTATGTAATCAAATAAAAGAATTGGCATTATTCTACAAACACACACACATACACTATATATAATAGCAAATAACACATTTTTGGGATGATTAAAATGTCATGAAAGTTTTTTTACATAAAGCCTTTAAGAGGTGCAAGAGAATTAGAGGACATAATAGAACACTTGAACTTGGAAGAGCACTACAATCAGCATCTTCTTAGAAGGTAACAGCTTAAAGTCACTACTTCCACATTCTTGTGTGACATTTGTTCTGTCACTTTTCTCATATTAAAAAAAAACAGTAGTAACATTAAAGTTTGTCCTAGTCTGATCACACAGATGTGCAGGTGCCAACAGAGCAAATAATAAGTTTCAAAGCAACATCCAGGTTTCCACATTTAGAAAGTATAATCCTTCCATTCTATGCATTTTAAAAGTGGCAACGGCAGGATTGCAGAACTATGAAAACCTGACATCTGCCATAAACTTAACGGGCTACTACTCCAAACAGTTAAGGGACTCTTGTGGTTTGTCCCCAGGCTCCTTAACAGCTAAAACATGGAAAATATCTTTTAAACATAAAGAATGCTACAGGTTTTGAATCTGTAGATGCTTTAGGTAGTATAGTCCTTTTCACAATATTTATTCTCCCATCCAGAGCATGGTATATTTCTCCATCTGTTTGTGTCATCTTTGATTTCTTTCATCAGTGTCTTATAGTTTTCTGAGTACAAGTCTTTTGCCTCCTCATGTAGGTTTATTCATAGGTATTTTATTATTTTTGTTGCAATGGTGAATGGGAGTGTTTCCATTAATTTCTCTTCCTGATTTTTGGTTGTCAGTGTATAGGAATGCCAGAGATTTCTGTACATTAATTTTGCATCCTGCAAACTTACCAAATTCATTGATTAGCTGTAGTAGTTTTCTGGTGGCGTCTTTAGGATTTTCTATGTATAGTATCATGTCGTCTGTGTTGCAGGGCAGGAATAAAGATGTAGGCATAGAGAATGGACTTGAGGACTCAGAGTGGGAAGGGTAAGCTGTGACCAAGTGAGAGAATGGAAAGGACGTATATACACTACCAAAGTAAAATAGCTAGCTAGTGGGAAGCAGCAGCGTAGCACAGGGAGATGGGACTGGTGCTTTGCGATGACCTAGAGGGGTGGGATAGGGAGGATGTGAGGGAGGCTCAAGAGGGAGGTGATGTGGGGATATATGTACGCATATGGCTGATGCGCTTTGGTGTACAAAAGAAACGAACACAGTATTGTGAAGCTATTATACTCCAATAGAGATCTATTAAAAAATGTTACAGGTTTTATGAAAAGATGATAAGTTATATAAACCAATTAGTAGCTATCTATTTTAGACAATGATCAATTATAAAAGAGATGTTACTGTAAAATAGCAAGTGTCTCAGACATTCAATATCGTAAGTTTCTAAATTAAAGATGGGTTTTATTTCAAAGTGGATTTACCAATTAGATATTTAGAACAAAGACTGTATTTCTCCACTGAACTTGTAAAAGAGATAAAATATGAGGAAGTGTTTTATGTTACACTTCAGTAATATCAGCAGTTAATAGGATTTTATATCTAGCTGAGGGATCTGACCATAATTTCAAATATTCTATAGGAAAATGTATTTGATTTCCAACTGAAGATTCCAGGAACACACCCTTGAGCTACGGTGAAACCTGGCTTATTGCCTATGTCAATATTCATTTGCCCTATTCATATTATAGGGCAAATATAGATGTTTCAGTGTGCAAAATTCTGGCTTAAAGAATCTTTTGAGGAAGTTACTAGTTGTATACAAATTTAAGACCACAAAAATAATTTTAAAAATTAAAATCTTTAGATTTAGTAACTTCAATATACTATATATTATGTTAAAATAGTGCATAAGATATCAACTGTAATAAGAAATGAATAAATAAAATAGTGCATAAAGTCACACATTATTTTCATGTAAACTTATTTTGCTGTTTTCCAACAAATAAAGTTAGCATGCAACTTGTAGAAAATTAAATGAAGAGCAGAGAAACAAAAATACATGTATAGTGATGTAAAAGAAGGATTTCTTACATATAAATGAGGAAAGAAACATCAGTTTGCTATTTTATACAATATGTAGCATCTGTATTATAACAGAAGTCTATAATAACAAAACAACCAGAGTTATTAAAGCACCTCCTAATGCTGACACTGTGTAAGCACTATACATATATATTTCATCTCATGTAATCTCCACAATTCTATGAGATAGGTGGTATAACTGATTTCACCTCAATATTAAGGATAAGGATATTTAATCTTAGATTAACTAAGAAATGTGGAGCACAGTTGTACAGCTAGTAGGAATTAGGGCCAGAACTGGAGTTCAAGTCTGGCTCAAGTCATTTCGACGCTTTTAATCAGTACTCATTAAAAAAAAGAAAAAAAAAAAAAAAACCCTAAAAAATACTGGAGGAAAAAAATAGCAAAATATTTTCACTACCTTGGGATAGGAGAGGTCTTTTAAAGTTAGACACCGAGACCAGATACTGGATTTCAAATTATGAAACTGACATGAAAATCAAATTGTTAAGTAATGTTGTGAGCCAAACTGAGACCAATAATAAATGAGAAAAATATGTCATGCATATAACAGAGGATTAATATCCTTAATTAGTAATTATAAAAAACATACATGTTAATGAAAAATATATATTTATTTATATTTATCTTCTTAGTGTGAATGAATATATGGGGAAAATGGGCACTTTTGTTCACTGCTGGAAAAACTGCAGACCCAGATGCCCTTTCTCTCTAGTTATGTATACCTATTATTTGATTCCAGCAATATTATTTCTAGGCATTTTCCTAAGGAAATAATAGGACAATTTTGTAAGTTATATAAGCATAGATACTAACGAACTTATTATATAACAATAAAAGCTACTATTATCTCAATGTCCATCAACAGAGAACAATATAAAGAATAAATTATGCTAGATCTATACAATAATACTATGTTACTATTAAATGGTTGAATTAGACTTCTGCTGATTACTGAAAGATATGTATTCTATCATATGATACTGAAAAATATGTATTCTATAACAAGCAACAAAACCAATTTATAGAAAGATGTATAACTATCAGCCCATTATACAAATACATTTTTACACATTTGCACTCAACTGTTTGTAACAATGGCTACCTTTGGGTATGACGCATTTACTGAAGGTCTTTCACTTTTTATCTTTTTAATTGTTTGAATTAGTTGTTCTTTTGCATACCCACTTACCAATCACCAAAAGCAGTGAAAAATACTTCGGTTAAAAAATATTTTATACAAGTTTTAAAGATACCAAATATATTCTTTAAAGTTACCATACACTTTAAACAGAAAGGCATGGTTGTTATTCAGGCATAATTAAAAAAGAAAGCCACATTGGGAGAAAATAAGTAAATGAAATACAGTCTACGTTAGTAATTCAAATAAGAAAAAAAACACAGGAAAAACTTTTACAGGTACAAATTATACAATGGTTCCTTCGTTTAACAGATGAGGAAAGTGTATCAAAAAAGGTTAAAACAAATACATACATAATTGCAAAGAATCACCCTTAGCACTTTGGGTCATACCTCACACCATATGTCACACTGACAACTGAAACAAACGCAAGTCCTCACCTATAAATACGATGTCTCTTGGCTTGACCTTACATTTAAGAGTTTTTGAGATTAGAGTGAGGCATATCTTCCCTTATATGAATACTAGACCCCCACTAACTTTAAATTAGGTTGTATGATCAAGTTATTGCTTGGTCCTAAATAGAGTATCCTTCTTTTGTTAGACTTTTTTTTCCTTAAAAAAAATGGACTTTCTTCGTGCAACAGTCTTCGGTTTATAGCAACATTAAGAGAAAAATGCAGAGTTCCCACACACCCTTTGCCCCATGAATGCATAGTCCCCCTATCAACACTGCTACAAGTTTTTATAAAGAAGATCTATATCAATAAAGCCTTATAATTTCAAATAAAATAACTGAGTACACTTTAAGCTTTTTAATCAGTGCTGACCTCTCTATCTGCAACAGCTTCTCTTCTTTTAACTGTTTTTCAATAATAGCAGCATCCTCCTCTTCCTTTTGTGATAGTCCTGAGGGAATTTAAATCTTTATTAAACTGAGTACTATAAAACTTTGGTCAGTGATTCAGGAAAATATTTAAACATTTGAAATTGTTAATGTTTACAATAATGGTATAAACCTGTCTTTTTAAACCTGCTAATAATAAAGGCTCCAAATAGCAAAACTCTGGACAACCTAAGCAACAGAAAATTAATATAAGTAGTAGATAAAACATTACATTTAAAAAAAAAATCCACAGTTCATAATACTTAAAAAGGTGTTGGGGGAACACATTTACCAAAGAAAGGCAACTAAAATATAGAGAATCATTTTTGAAACACTCATGGTAAAAACTAATTAAGGTAAAGTTGCTAAAACCACTGGAAGAAGTAATTAGCACAGGATATTTATACATTTTCAATACACCATCCCAGGGAAGAGTACTTAATTATAAAGAGGAAAAATGTAGTTTTACACTGGATCAATCTAGTAGGCAACACCTTTGTCTTGTATATGAATTTAGAGAGGGACGTAAACATTCAGACCATAGCATTTCATCTGTACCTCCCCACAGCATACCCCAATTCATGTCCTTCTCACATAGCAACTAAAAAGTGCAGAGCCTCATGTAGGTATCTGCAGACAAAGAATGTTGCCTGTCATTCCAGTAAACAACAAATGTTGCTCACCATCAGCCACTGCAGCTGTCCCAATGGTGTATCCTGAGGGGATTCAGGATGGAGAAAACAATACTGGCCCTAGATAGTTAAGACCCGTATCTAAGGGATAATTTCAATGAGCCCCGCCAACTAAAAACTGTCACTTGTGCAAAGTTCATACAATGAAAAAAATCAACAATATTACAGTTGAGAACTGAAGAATGTCACTTGCCATCTGGCACTACAAGGATTAGGTCAGCATATTCCCAAACACAGAAAAGCACTAAAATCATTAACTTCAGACATCTGCCTTTAGTAATTATAAACAATATTTTGATGATTGACTACATGTTTTTTTTTTCTTCCTTCTGGAGAAAACTCCTATATATCCTGGTTCCTCCCTTATCTCTTTGGAACAGTTCCTCAGAGCTACCTGAGAGGTTGTCTCTGGGGCTAGAGTCCTCAGTAAAGTGCCCAAATAAAACATAACCCAACTTTTAGGTTGTGCATTTAAAGTGCCCAAATAAAACATAACTCAACTTTTAGGTTGTGCATTTTTTCTGTCTGGGGTTTAGGGGTGCCCACCCCCATATGTCTGTGTGGCATTGCCTTAGCAGGATCTCTTTACTGAAGCCCCTCCTTTGATACAGTTAAATCCTTCAGGCCCTTATATATTGGGTTTGTGAAGGAAACGCAGCCCCATAATCTACAAAATGCCTTCAGGGCTATTCTTCCACTGTTTTGGACAACAGTTCCTGGCATCAGTCTAGACTAATCTCCCATTTTTTGATGCATAGCTCTTAGATTCTGTTCAGATGCATGATACATAATAATCTCCTTAAAAGACTAGGTCTCATCCTTTGTGTTCTCTCCATTGTCTTGGACAGTAGGTCCTGTTTTCTATTTAGATGACTGACCAATCTCCCTCACTGCCTTCATTAATAGCTCCAAGCTATTGTTGAGATGGTGATTCACACCAGTTTTCTTATCAAAATCAGCAGAACTATCAGGTTCCCTCCCAAACACATTTTATTTCTTTCAATTTGGATAGGCTGAGAATTTCACAACTTTTAGTTTTGATTTCTTTTTGAATAACAATTCCACCATCAAATCATTTCTCTTTTTTTACATTTTACTATGATGAAATAAAATTTATATTTTAAAGCAGGACAACAAAATTTAAGCATAAAGTTCTCTGTCAATTTGGGCCTCTTCCCTCCATCTTTCCCTCCCTCCCTTCTTGATATGCAAGTGTGCATCTGCGTTACACATTAAACAAAGGTGGGAATACCTACTTGACCATAAAGATCATTTTTCCCCTTTTCTCTGAACTAGCAAGTTCTTAAATAGCATTCTTTACCAGCTTTGTAGGAGGTCATGGTGACCTGATGCTTGCTTTGTATGTGCATACCCAGATTATCCCTGGTGAACTTTATGTAAAATGTCAGTAGGTCATTTTGACATACAATCCTTTGTCTTGAAAATGTATACGACTGTACCTTTGACTTCTAACAGGTGGAACAGTCCAAAGAGCTTTCTGAAAGTCTGTTTCCTGAGTTATATCCTCAGTTGGTTTGAATGAAAGTCTCTATTTTTCTTTCTTAGCTTGGTTGTTAATTGAATTTTCATTGACTACTGTATAACCATTCAAGAAAAATTAGACCTTCTGCCAAACATTCAAATTCATGGCTCAGAAGTTCTACCTACAACAAAATACTAGGACCTTAACACAATTTAGCTTTCTGACATTTTGTAACAAGGACTGCTCTTCATCTACTGTCAAAGAACATATCCCTAATTTCCATCTGAGATCTCATACAAATACTGTCCATATTTCCACTAATATACCATTCACTATCACTTAGGCATTCTCTGAGAAAATTAAGGCCTTCTCTTGTGAACTATGAATAACAAAATGGACTCACTTACGAGTAAGGGACCTAAAATGAAGCCAGGCCACTTAGGAAGTGGAACTTCCACACACCCACACCTGGATGCAATATAAACTTTTGACCAGCTATCCCAAGACCACCTAGAACTAGTTTTCCTTACTCCCTAGACACCACAGTTTAGCAACTAATCTGCTGCCAAAAGTAACTGAATGCCAGCCAGCATCAACCACAGTTCTGTAAAAATAACTTATATAACTTCTCTGGAATGTCTTTGTTGCCTTTATAAAATCCTGGTATTTTCTATTTCCCTGTTAACACGTCTGAGTTGCTGCTTGAATTGGTGCCTCTGAATTTCAATTCTTAAGACCCCAAATAAACTTTCTTCTTTGCAGCTTTCTGCTTTTTTCATTCTTGTTGACACTCTTATCATTCACCTTTCCTTCTGAGCCTTTGGGAGAAGTATTTTTAACTGTCATTTCATGGCAACAAAGGTATTTTTCTAGCAAGCGCCTCTGAACTCTTCCAGCCTCTGCCCATTACTCAGTTCCAAAGCTGCTTTCACAATTGAAGGTTATCTGTTACAGCAGCAACCATATGTCTTGGATTTTCTGTCTTAATCCGTTCGGGCTGCTAAATAAAATACCACAGTCTCAGTGGCTTATAAACAGACATACTTCTCACAATTCTGTATACTATGTCCAAGTTCAAAGGTTTCAGCATAGTCAGGCCCTCATCCAGGCTGTATCTTATTATGGTAAAAGGGGCAATGGGAACTCTCCTAGATGTCTTTCATAAAGGCAATACTCTTAATCATGAGGGCCCATTCTCATGACCTAATCACATCCCAAAGCTCCCACCCCTAATAACATCATAATGGGCATTAGGATTTCAACATATGAATTTTGGGATGGGGGTTGGGGGACACAAACATTCAGATCATAGCAACTTTAAGCACACTTACGTGGCCAAGAACAACCTGATTTATAGGTCCCTTAATGTGTGTAGTAAGAATACACAAAATCCTCTTTCTAGTATTTTGCAATAAAGAGAGCAACATGAGAATACAATCAGACAAATCCAGAAGGCTAGGCCTTTTTTAAGATTCCATTAGATAACTGACTTCAGCTTTTTAAAGTAATCAATACTGGCTATAGGTATGTAACAATAATATATATAAGATGTATATGTAACACATATATACCTGGTTATATACATATATCAATCCTGGATAACATATACAGCCATTCGTATATCATACTACTGAATTCCTTTCATTTATATAAATGCAAAGTTGGTATGTTCTGTAGAAAAATGTCATACTTTAGAGATGCAAGCTGAAATATTTAGGAATGAAGCATCATATATCTGAAACTGATGTGTAAACTATTTGGGGAAAAAAACTTAGGTATATATGAATGTGCATCTATCTGTATGTATTTATTCATATATGGATATACATAGAAATATACATATGTACATACACAGAGAAAAAGAGAGAGGACAGAGAAAACATGTTCAGTAGCATATCTAGATAAAGAGTTCATAGATGTTTATTGTACTATTTTTTCAACTTTCTGTATATTGAAACATTTTCAAAATAAAAATACATTATTTTTCCCATAATAAAAAATTATATCCTGTTCCATTTAAAATTTAAATTTGAGAGAAAAAAGGCATGAAGACATGGAGAGTACACAGGGAAAACTGAAGCAACTTAAGGAAATGCAACATAAGCTTTCCATGATTCAAGATTAAAAGAGGGGCCTCCCTGGTGGCGCAAGTGGTTGGGAGTCCGCCTGCCGATGCAGGGGATACGGGTTCGTGCCCCGGTCTGGGAGGATCCCATATGCCGCGGAGCGGCTGGGCCCGTGAGCCATGGCCGCTGGGCCTGCGCGTCCGGAGCCTGTGCTCCGCAACGGGAGAGGCCACAACAGTGAGAGGCCCACATACCGCAAAAAGAAAAGAAAAAAAAAAAGATTAAAAGAAAAAGATTTTATATCTGTCACATATGTATTATAGGTCTAACCAAATGCTTACCCATTCCTAGATTAAACTGCTTTTCTAAGCAAGTAAATTTTATTATTTCAGCATTTTAAATTGAAAGAAAATAGGCTCACATATATACACCAAAGAACGGTAACTTCTAACTGATACAATTATTCAGATAAATAAATGACCTAATCTGGTACAGAGGATATGACTCTGAATTACTTACAGAGATTATTCCCACTGATTAGACACTGCCTGGATACTCAAAAATATCTGTTGATACTCAAAAGTATCTCCTCATTCACTTAACCCCTAACCCTCCAAATTAAGTTCACATACTCCAAAGAAGTGATTATAAACAATCTGAGGTGTAGCATTTTCTCTACAGATATAATCAAATATATGCCAGCATATATTTAAGTACAAAATATATAAATGTATTATGCATGTAACTCTTTAAAACAAAAAGAATCGTGCTACAGTTTTGTAACTTGATTTTTTACACTTTATCTTAATTTGTGACAAGACAGTTTATTTTAGATTATCCAAGGTTAAAGTAGATGCCAAAAAGGCTACCTGTAACTGCAAGCTCAGTATTCCACAAATTTCCAACAATCATTAGCCAACTCATTCTTATAGTAATATTCTCTGTATTTTAGAGAATACGCGTGTGTAATGTTTGCCCATCCAATCTGTACTACAATGAATGAACAGAAATGTTTTTTCTTCTTTTTTTTTTTTTTCTTTTTGCGGTATGCGGGCCTCTCACTGTTGTGGCCTCTCCCGTTGCGGAGCACAGGCTCCGGATGCGCAGGCCCAGCGGCCATGGCTCACGGGCCCAGCCGCTCCGCGGCATATGGGATCCTCCCAGACCGGGGCACGAACCCGTATCCCCTGCATCGGCAGGCGGACTCTCAACCACTGCGCCACCAGGGAGGCCCCAGAAATGTTTTTTATTCTACACATTCATTAAGTATTACTAGATAAAGAAATGTGAGTCAATGCGCACAACTAGGAGCAAAGCTCATAATCGAGAGACAACTGCTTAGTTTTGGATATGGCATTAGCTATAAAATCATGAGCAAAGCAGCAACCTATCCTTCAACATACTAAATCTACCAAGAGAGATTATCGACTTGACTACCAAGGCTTGCTGTGAGTGTACCTTACAAAGTCAAAAGGAAAAAAAATGATGGAAGAAAACACAAGCTATTACTGAATTTAAAACAGGGAAAGAAAAAGAGAGAGAGCCTTTAGAAAACTGTATGCTAGAAGAAAACAGATTAAATACACAATGGGAGATAGCTGAGAATTTTAGGAATTAAAAAAAAAAAAGTGTAAGTAACTCCAACCTATCCTGTTTATCCTTTTCTCCTGATGTTTTGTCCTACCTATAGTGGACCAGTTTCCACCTAATAATAGAGACATGTCATTACATGTCATTGCATGTGAACACACTGATCTTTCCATTCCAAATATTCCATGTAGTGGTCCTAAAATCATTACCTGGGAACACCAATGGTAAATGAAACCTCTATGGTTGTTTTTCCAAGTCCAAGAATCCTTGTTACTTGAGGCCATAGTCCCTGTAGTTCAAGAACTGTCTTGGACAATTTAATAAGCAAGTTCTGGAAAACGTGTATGACAACCATTATAAGCCAGTATTGTGTGATTTCAGTGCATCCATCTGCATTTATAACCATGTTGGCTCAAGTAGTACTAAGTTCACTGCATTAAACAGACAGGTTTATACAAAAATGTTAAGGTCTTACATTTTAAGGCCAAATGACATTATGATCAGTGTACAAAGGTTCCCCACTTTTTCCGACAGAAAAAAACTGGTAAATAACTTTAGGCAACAATAATAGAGGCACTGCAAATGCCACATAATGCAGTTATAGCCATGAGAACGATAATTATTTTTCAGGAATTTGTTCCACATAATCCCTAACATTATACTAACATAGATTTGAAAAGGCTGTGTGATTTTATTTGGTTTTCTTTTCTGTAAATATATAACGTTATAGTCAAATAAGCGCTTCATGACTAGTTTCACGCTTGTAAATATTTAAATAACAATAGTTTGATTTATTAGTTGAGTAAATATAAAGTGTATTACACTACTGTAGTCTGAGAGAAACTTGAACAATATCTAATTAAAACCCTTGACCAGTACAAAGGAAAACATTCACTGAGTAGTTAACGTGTCCTAGAGCTATGTTAACTGCTGAAAATTCACAATTGTTGCACCTGTAACATCAGGTTCTTTAATAAATACTTACATATAAACAGCAGTAATTCACCATACCTTTTCCTTTTTTGTTCAGAATGTTAACATTTTCTCTTACATGAGTCTAACGTAACTTTATTTGCAAAGAAGCAGTTCATCAGGTACACACCTCCCTTCTGACACTGGGGTCTCAAGTTAGGGCGGCAGCTGGGGGCAACAACTTCTTACACAAAAACAAGATGAGGAGACCGTTACCTGAGTCTCTCAGTCGAGCGAGTTCCCGGCGACGTTTCTTTCGTTTTTCCTTCTTTAGGGCGGCTCTGTATTTCTTGTGGCTGGAATATCAAAATATACAGCAGCATCAGCGATCCCTCGCGCAGCGCTGCCTTAGCTCCCCTCTCCTCTGCGTCCAGAGCAAGAAAGTCGCTCTGGTACTCGGGAATGAAATCTTGCTTTTCATATTTTGATTACAAAACTGTCTCGCCTTTCTACGCTCAGCCAGTAAGTCTCTTCGATTCCGGCAGCTTCCTCCTCTGAACCCACCGACGCCAGTGACAATACCGGGAGCGCTCCGGCTTGCTTGGCTCAGCCTACACATCACCTACACCCAGCCCAGGCCCACCCTGGCTCTTCTTCTCGTCAGTCACTTCTCCCAGCCAGCTTACCTCAGTTTATTGGGAAACATCTCCAGTGGCGCCACCTTAGTCATAACTCTCTGCCCGTAAGAGTAGGCCTATAGGCGGGCCTAACGCGGAAACGGTCATGCGCAAGCGCAAGCATCACGTCCTCTACTGTAAGGAAGCAAAACCGAAAATCGAGAGACGTCTGGCCACAGCTCAACTTCTAGAGAACTATTAAAATAAATATCTCCTTCCCGAAATTTATTTTTGCGGTTCTTTCGGCACCCTGGAATTAATTCTTCTCTACTTCGCACTTTACTGGTGATTTCTTCCTATGCTATAGTGTGAGTCTTGCGGCCAAGAGGCGAAAATCACCTCTCGTCCCTGTTCACTCTTACCTCTGAAGCCGACTTCTCCAGCCTCCACTCCTTACGCAGCTCCACCTATCAGCGCCTCGTATAAAGCTCCAGATTCCGCCCCTTTCCTTTCAACGGCCTAAAGAGAGAACCTTATTGTTGGGTCAGGAATGCAAACTCAGCCTCCAATGTATTTAGGGCCAGACAAGGAACAATGCATAGATAATATTATAAGCTACATGCAGAGATATTTAGGTAGTATAATCGTTTCAGCCTGAGTTGAATTTTTTTTTTTTTTGGTCTCAGAGAAATGAACATTAAAAAAATTAAAATGCCTTTGACGTATAACGCGTAAAATTAACCTGTGCAACATGTTATTTTGTTAATTCACGTATTGTAGTACGATTGCCATTGTAGCAATAATTAGCACCTCTTCACTTTTCTAATTATTTCTTTCTAATTAACTTGTAGTCTCTTAGCAACTTTGATGATTATAAATACAAAATTGTCTACATTCATTACCCTGAATTAGATCCCTAGGACTTACTTACTACTTGTTGCCAAGTTAGTACTCTTAAACAACATCTTAGTTGAGTTTGGAAAGAAGAGGACGGTTACCTAAGTAGAGAAGAGTGACAATGTGTTGCAGATCAGCATAAGCAAAGGCACTGCATGCTGAAACATGTAGAATGTACTTGGAACCACACAAAGTTTGGCCATCAGATTTAAAGTGCTATTCTATATTATAAAGTAACATAATGATAGAGGTAGGCTGCAGCCAGGTTTTGGAAGAGGAACTGGTAAGTCATGGTGAGACAATTGATTACGTTTCCTAGGAAAGAAGAATAGTTGGACGATTTTAAGCAGAAGCTTGGTGTTACATATATTTTTAGGTAGATTACTCTGGTTCGTAATATAGAGGATAAAAACATAAACCTGGAATACTACAATCACTAGGTGAGAGATGATGAGAAATTAGATTGGGGCTGTGAAAGTGAGAAAGTAAAAATTAGCCTGGCTAATAACCAGACCTTGATGTACAAATACAAGACCAGAGACAAAGCCAAGAGAAAATGTTTCTCTAAAATTTACATTGCAGCTTCAGAATGACTAATAACCATTATATTTTGGGTGGCCTTTGTTCTAATCTACTCTACAACAAAAACTGGTGAGATAGCCAATTACTAAACTATGCTTGCTTCTCCTAGTTCCTCGAGGAATCATTTAACAGAATCCCCAATCCTACATGAAATCTTGTTTCACTGAGGCTTGAAACAACATACCTATTCCTTCACCTCCCAGTTGACCTTGTCTACCTCAATGCACCAGTATTTGGAGACACAGACTTTCAAATTATATGGAAGAGGAGCTTCAAGCTTTGGCTATATGAGATCTTGAGTCAGTCTTCAGTTCCCTAATTTGTAAAAATCAAGATAGTAATAATATTTCCCATCTTGTAAGGGTTTTCTTGTGAAGGTTGGCTAAAGTTATGCATACTATGTGTTGACACAGTGCCTGGGAATAGTCAGGGTCTTCAAAGCATTAGCTGTTGGATTATCATTATTATGAAAATTTTTTGATGCCCTTTCAAGAGTGGCTTAGGTACTTGTTATACATACATTCTGAGCACAAGTATTTCACCTGTAGTAGATAACAGCTCTCATATTATTTTGCACTTAACTGTTGACATTACTTGTCTGCTTCTACCAATAAACCATAAACTCCTTGAAGGTAGAGACTTGGCAATTGTATCCATAACTGAGTTGTTTCTTGAGCATTTCCAGGGTGCAATCTGAACCTGGTCCCCATACTCACAGGGCAGAGAGAAACCAGAGAAAGAGGCAGATCACTCCAGATTGCTAGGTGGCAGTTTTAATAAGCAAGGAAACTTAATTACAAATCTTATCTTTGGTAGCCCCAAGACAAGCAGATTTCTGGATCTGCCCACCAGAATCTTAAAAGTTAATATAGAGGCCATAATTGGGTTCAGTAATGTACTCAGACCAGATAGGCTCAGCACAACATTCTATTTCAAGGATGTTTCCTTGAAATAGAAATAGCTTCTGGGAGCAGTGAAGGCAAATGGAATGCACATTCCAAGGACAGAGAAGAGGACCAAATGCCCAGGTCCAGCTCAGGGTCAACTGGTGGTCATATCTGTTGATGGCTTCCTCCAACAAATTGGAGAATTCCCTCAGAGTATAAAATGTTCTAATTGTTCGAGTCATCAATTTTCTGGTGCCTGTCACTTAGGCTGAGATTGCTGATATTCAGAAAGCATAAGTGTTGGGTTGCTATAATATTCTTTATAAATTAGACCACTTTTATTTCAGAATAATAATAAGAATATCTTCTAAATGTATTCCTAATTTAAAAATACAAATGTAGATTTTTATTTCATTATGATGTATAACTGAATGGAAATCTCCTTTTATAGGAGTGAAATATTTATTTTCAATAATAAACTACTGAAGATTTCCTGATGTGAACACACTGAATGTACAGTTACATATGGTACAATCTTAACTGATAAAACCCCCAAAAGTAGATGAGTAACTCCTACACATCAGGCAAACAGAAAAAATGGACATCAAAGCGGTTAAAAGAGCCTGAGATACAGTCTTACCATAAACCCCATGCCTGGTGCCATTACCCATAATCAGGCTGAAATTCACAATCTCAGCCTCCCCCTGAAAGGGTAGGTAGGATTTGAACCCCACATTGGGCATTCCAACTTTTAAGATAAGCACCTAAGAGACAAGCCTCCAAAGATTTGAAAGCCAACAGGGCTTGTGTCAATGAGACTCACAGGCTATTGCTCACCAAGATAACAGCTTCATATATGTAGACTCACCCACCCCAACGCCAGCACAGAGGCAGCCCACTGAGAAATGTCCAGTCTTTCTGTGAAAGAAGCCTATCTGCTTACCTTAAAGCTTTGGCCTTAGATGCAGGTTTCTAATTTAATACACATTGAGGGGCATACTGAAATACTCTCCAAATAAAGAGGTTGGTGGGTACCATCTTCATGCTCTTCCTCTACCTCACTCCAGGTCTCTGGAATCTCTGAGAAAGGAGCTTTGTACACATCTGGCACCTTGGCTTTCGTGGCTGTCACCCAGGGGACCATGCCTTGGTGACTCTATTGGCTGGCAGGGCTTGTGTTCATAGGTTCAATGGGATTGTAGCAAACAAAGAAACAGTTCTTAGCTGGCTATTACCCAGGACTCATCACACAGAAACAATCATCTTCTAGTCTTCCTCTGAAAGAGGTATATTCATATACTTTGAAAGCTGCTGCCTGAGGGTCAGGCTTTCAATAAGCCTGAATCTAAGTGATGACTAAAATTCTCCCCTTTCAGATACTGACAGGTCTTGGCACACTTCAACTACTGGGAGCCACTAAAAACAAATAGGGATGCTTGGACAATCACAAAGATTTGAGAGACAACTAAGAGCTGGGGCAGGATTGAACAATAAGGTTTATCTCCTACATGAGGCCACTCCTTCAAGACTGGGAGAATTGGATATTTTATCCAATGCATAGATAGTCACAGAGAGTCAAGAAAAAGAAAAGAACAGACAAATCCGTTCTAAGGAAAAAAAAAACCCTCAAATAAAAATCTTAAATCTCAGTTTAAGTTATTTACCTGAAAAAGTGTTCCCCCAAATGGTCATAAAGATGCTGACTAAACTCAGGAGCACAATGAGAACAATGAACAAAGTGAGAATTTCAAAAAAGAGGTAGAATATATAAAAAAGTTAGAATAAATCACTGCATTAATTTTCAGAACAAGCTTTGTTCAAGAATTATTCAAGTCAGTTTCATTACTGAAATAACTCTAAAAGCTAATTCTATTTCCAAAGTATAACTAATATCATTTGAATTAAAAAATCAAAAGAGAAAAATAAAGTTTACAAAATTTTAATGCAAAGGTGTTTCCTGCTAGGGTATTCTGATAAATGAAAGAAAGTTATCTTTATCCAACAACATTACATATGTATATTTGCCCTGAAATACAACATCTAGTTATTCTCAGATATGTGTATTTCAGGTTAGCCCTTTGCTATGCAAAAATGTCTTTATATTTTACATTGTCAGTAGAAAATTGCTAATTATCTCAAAAAGGACTAAAAAATACTTGACTTCTTTAAAAGATTTAGTACAGAATGCTATCACTAATATGACATTATAAAATGAGAAAATTCTGATTAAAAGAACATTCTAGTTTTCAGACACATTTTAATCTAGGAAGGTTGACATTAATTGCACAAATACATGATGAAATATTAACAAGTTTTAAAACCTAAATCTCTTTCTTTCTATAGGAATATAGACAGATGCATAGGTTTAGATATACACTTCTTCCCTGGGGAGGGAATGACTCATAAATATATTTGTCTAATTATTGGAGATGTTATCTATTTGACCATTAAATAACTGTCCTGAAACGAAATAGACAGATTTCTAACATTTACTGCATTTCAAAATATTTACTAGCATTAAAAAATACAAAACTTGGGCTTCCCTGGTGGCGCAGTGGTTGAGAGTTCGCCTGCCGATGCAAGGAACACGGGTTCGTGCCCCGGTCAGGGAAGATCCCACATGCTGCGGAGCGGCTGGGCCCGTGAGCCATGGCCGCTGAACCTGCGCGTCTGGAGCCTGTGCTCCGCAATGGAAAGGCCACAGCAGTGAGATGCCTGTGTACCGCAAAACAACAACAACAACAACAAAAACATAACTTACAGATGAAAACTCTGGGCCATACATAATTTGTGAGATGTTTCAAACTTTTCATTGTTTACACTGTCATTTATTTCTTCATTCATATTTCTTTCTGAGTTCACTTTGGCTATTCATAACTCCCAAGAAAACCATTCATATTATTCAAAATTTCCAGTACTCTCATAGGCTTTCCCATAAAATATCTACATTTTTTACTTTGGTCCTAATATATCTTCAAGTTTATACATTAATTTTTTCTCTATTTTCATTAGACTTGCCAAAGTTTTATCTATTTTTATTTACTGTTGTCTGTGAAAACAAGCTCTTAGATATAATTTTCAATGTTATCATCTATCAATTGATCAGTCATTTTTACATTTAATCTTTTCTATTTCATTATAATTATTTTGTAATTATTTCGATTTGGGAAGTACACTTATTTACATATTTTTAGTCTTTCTCTGTTAATATGAAACTATATGAATTTTCCTCTGAGTACTCTCTGGACAAATGACATAAACATTTTAGAAGTACAGTAATCTCATTTTCCTTATTTGGTTTGTTTTGTTTTCTCAATTCCACATATGAGTGAAATTATGGTATTTGTCTTTCTCCTCTCACTTATTGCACTTAGCATAGGATCATCAAAGTCCATCCATGTAGTAGAAAATGGCAGAATTTTATTCTTTTTTATGACTGAGTAGAAAGCGAATATATATATACCATTTCTTTATTTGTTCATCCATCCGTGCACACTTAGATTGTTCCAGTATGTTGGCCATATACTGCAATGAACATAACGATGCATATATTTTGTGAACCAGTATTTTTGTGTTTTTCAAGTAAATACTCAGAAGTGGAATAGCTTCTGAGTCATAGAGTAGTTCTATTTTTAATTTTTTGAGGCAATTCTATATCATTTATCATAGAGACCACACCAATTTACAGATCCACTAGCAGTGTGCAAAGATTTCCTTTTTCCCACATTCCCTCCAACATTTCTTATTTCCTGTCTTTTTGATAACAGCCATTATAAAACATGTTAGATGGTATCTCATTGTGGTTTTCATTATTTCTCTAAAAATTAGTGATGTTCACCGATTTTTTCATGTGCCTGTTGGCCATCTTCTTTGGAAAAATGTATATTCAGATCCTCTGCCCTTTTTTTTTTTTTTTTTTTTGCGGTACGCGGGCCTCTCACTGCTGTGGCCTCTCCCGTTGCGGAGCACAGGCTCTGGACGCGCAGGCTCAGCGGCCATGGCTCACAGGCCTAGCTGCTCCATGGCATGTGGGATCTTCCCGGACTGGGGCACGAACCCGTGTCCCCTGCATCAACCACTGCGCCACCAGTGAAGCCCTGCCTCTTCACTTTGATATTGTTTTCCTTCACTGTGCAGATATAGTCCAATTTTTAAAATATTTTCTTTTGTTTCCCTTGCCTTTGGAGTCAGATACACAAAAACATCACTGAATCCAATGTTGATAAAATTACTGCCTATGTTTTCTTCTAAAATCAAAAACAAATTTTATAGTTTAGGTCTTAAAATCAATTCTTTAATCCATTTTGAGTTAATTTTTTTGTGGCATAAAACAGTGGTCTAGTTCCATTCTAGACTACTTTTTTTTCATTCATTAGCTGTGGCAGTCCAGTTTTCCCAACATTGTTTACTGAAGACACTATAGTTTCTCCATTGTACATTCCTTGCTCTTATGTTGTAAATTAATTGTCCATATATGATTCAGTTTATTTCTGGGCTCTCAAATCTGCTCCATTGATGTATGTGTCTGTGGTTTTTTTGTTTGTTTGTTTGTTTTTGTTTTTGTTTTGCCAGTGCCATAATATTTTGATTACTATACACTTATTTTTCTTCCTCGTTTGTTTTGGCAGGTCAGAATTTTTTGTGTTTTTATACAAACTTTATAATTATTTGTTCCAATTCTGTCACTGGGATTTTGATAGGGATTGCTTTGGGTGGTTTGGATGTTTTAACAATATTAGGGCCTCCCTGGTGGCGCAGTGGTTAAGAGTCCGCCTGCCGATGCAGGGGATACGGGTTCGTGCCCCGGTCTGGGAGGATCCCATATGCCGCGGAGCGGCTGGGCCCGTGAGCCATGGCTGCTGGGCCTGCGCGTCCGGAGCCTGTGCTCTGCAACGGGAGAGGCCACAACAGTGAGAGGCCCGCATACTGCAAAAAAAGAAAAAAAAAAAACAAACAATATTAATTCTTTGAATCCACGAACATGTAATGTCTTTCCATTTATTTGTGCCTTCTTCAATGCCTTTCATCAGTCTTACAGTCTGAAGAGTTCTGTTGTTTCACTTTTTTTGTTAAATTTATTCCTATGTATTTTATTCTTTTTGGTTCAATTATAAATGGGATTGTTTTGTTAATTTCTCTTTATGTTATTCATTATTGGAGTATAGATGCCACAGATTTCTGGGATTTTCTATCTTCCAACTTTATTGAATTAATATATTAGTTCTGACAGTTTCTTGGTGGAGTCTTTAGGATTTTCTATATATAGGTCATGTCACCTGCAAATAGGGAGAGTTTTGTTCCTTCTATTCCTATCTGTATGCCTTTAATTCCTTTTTCTTGCCTAACTGTTATATCTAGAACTTCTGATACTATGTTGAATAAAAGTGGTTATAGTGGGCATTCCTGTCCTGGTCTTGATCTTAGTAGAAAAGCTTTCAGCTTTTCATCATTAAGTATGCTGTTATCTGTGGGTTTGTCATATATGACCTTTATTATGTTGAGTTACATTCCCTTTCTACATGCTTTGTTGACAGTTATTTTGATCACGAATGAATGTTGAATTCTGTCAAATACTTTTTCATCATCTGTTGAGATAATCATATGATTTTTATCCTTCATTTTGCTAATGTGATGTTTCATATTGATTTATTTGTGGATGTTGAAACATCTTTACATTCCTGAATAGGTTCTCCTTGATTATGGTATATGATCCTTTCAATATATTGATGGATTCCATTTGCTGATATATTGCTGAATGCTGCTAATGTTTTATTGAGGATTTTTACATCAAAATTTGTCAAGGCTATAGTTCTATAATTTTCTTTTTTTGTGGTATACATGTCTGGTTTTGGTATCAGGTAATGCTGACCTCATAGAGTGTGTTTGGAAGATTTTCCTCTCTTCAGTTATTTGGGAAGAATGTGGGAAGAACAGGTATCAAATCTCTGAATACTTTGTAAAATTTTCGAGTAGAGCCATCTGCTGTTGGACTTTTGTTTGTTGTAAGAGTTTTTCAGTACAGGCATACCTCGTTTTATTGAATTTTTCTTTATTGCTCTTCATAGACATTGAGATTTTTACAAATTGAAAGTTTGTGGCAATCTTGCATAGAGCAATATATTGCTACCATTTTTCCAACAGCGTTTCCTCACTTCATGTCTCTGTATCACATTTTGGTAAGCCTTGCAATATTTCAGACTTTTTCATTATGGTGATTGGTCATCAGAGAATTTTTTTTTCTTTTTTGGCTGTGCTGCACCAAAAGTCCCCTGACCAGGGCTTGAACTTGGGCCCTCGGCACTGAGAGCACCAAGTCCTAACCACTCGACCACCAGGGAATTCCCCAGAGATCTTTAATGTTAATATTGTAATTGTTTTGTGGTGCCATGGACTGCACTCTGGTAAGATGGCAATTTTAATTGATGAACATTGGATGTGTTTTGACTACTTCACTGGCCAGCTCTTCCCCCATCTCTCTCCCTTTACTCAGGCCTCCCTATTCCCTGAGACAGAAGAACATTGACATTAAGCCAATTAATAATCCTACAATGGCTTGAAAATTGTTCAAGTGACAGAAGAAATTACATGTCTCTCAATTTAAATCAAGGTCTAGAAATGATTACGCATAGTGAGGAAGACATGAAAGCTATGCTTTTTTTTTTTTTTTTTTTTTTTTTTGCGGTATGCGGGCCTCTCACTGTTGTGGCCTCTCCCGTTGCGGAGCACAGGCTCCGGACGCGCAGGCTCAGCGGCCATGGCTCACGGGCCCAGCCGCTCCGCGGCATATGGGATCCTCCCAGACCGGGGCACGAACCCGTATCCCCTGCATCGGCAGGCGGACTCTCAACCACTTGCGCCACCAGGGAGGCCCGAAAGCTATGCTTTTTGTGTCAGTTAGCCAAGCTGTGAATGCAAAGAAAGTTCCTGAAGAAAATTAAAAGTGCTACTC
The DNA here is from genome assembly GCF_025265405.1 of Mesoplodon densirostris. Lineage (NCBI taxonomy): Eukaryota > Metazoa > Chordata > Mammalia > Artiodactyla > Ziphiidae > Mesoplodon > Mesoplodon densirostris. The sequence continues at coordinate 20,452 of NW_026778236.1, read as the reverse complement.
CGATGAACACACAAATGATTTAAAAAAAAAAGTGAAAGGCTTATCGCTGGTATGAAGAAAGTTTTAGTGGTTTGGATACAAGATCAAACCATTCACAAAATTCCCTTAAGCTAAAGTCTAATCCAGAGCAAGGTCCTAGGGCTTCCCTGGTGGCGCAGTGGTTGAGAGTCCGCCTGCCGATGCAGGGGACGTGGGTTCGTGCCCCGGTCCGGGAAGATCCCACGTGCCGCAGAGTGGCTGGGTCCGTGAGCCATGGCTGCTGAGCCTGCGCGTCCGGAGCCTGTGCTCCGCAACGGGAAAGGCCACAACAGTGAGAGGCCCGCATACCAAAAAAAAAAAAAAAAAAAAACAGAGCAAGGTCCTAAATATTTTCAATTCTATGAAGACTGTGAGAGGTGGGAAAGCTGCAGGAAAAATCTTTTAAACTGGTTCATGAGGTTTAAGAAAAGAAGCTCTCTCCATAACATAAAAGTGCAAGATGAGGCAGCGAGTCTAATGTAAAACCTGCAGCTAGTAATCCAGAGGTCTAGCTAAGATATTTAATGAAGGTGGCTAAGCCGCACAGCAGATTTTCAGTGTAGATGAAACAGCCTTCTATTGGAAGAAGATGCCATCTAGAATTTCATAGCTAGAGGGAAGTCAATGCCTGCCTTCAAAACCTCAAAGGACAGGCTGACTCTCTTGTTAGGGGCTAATGCTGCTGTTGACTTTTAAGTTGAAGGCAGTGCTCATTTACCATTCTAAAAATCCTAAAATTATTCTGTATCTACTCTGCCTGTTCTCTATAAATGGAACAATACACCCTAGATGACAACACATCTGTTTACAACATGGTTTACTGAATATTTTAAGCCCACTGCTGAGAGCTACTGCTCAGAAAAAAAGATTCCTTTTAAAATATTACTGCTCATTGACAATACACCTGGAAACCCAAGAACTCTGATGGAGATGGACAGAAAACTTTAATGTTGTTTTCATGCCTGCTGACACAGTATACCTTCTGCAGCCCAAGGATCAAGGAGTAATTTTGACTTTCAAGTCTTATTTAAGAAATATATTTCATAAGACTATAGTTGCCATAGATAGTAATTCCTCTGATGGATTGGGGCAAAGTAGATTGAAAACCTCTGGAAACAATTTAACAATTATAGATGCCATAAGGAACATTAGTGATTCATGGGAAGACATGAAAATATCAATATTATTAGGAGTTTGAAAGTTGATTCCAACCCTCCTGGATGACATTGAGGGCTTCAAGACTTCAGTGGAGGAAGTAAATATAGACTTCAGTGGTGGAAACAGAAAGAGAACCAGAATTAGAAGGGGAGCCTGAAGATCCACTCACAGGATTGCTGCAATTAATTAATGAGGAGCAGCTTTATTTTTAACATCTTTATTGGAGTATAATTGCTTTACAATGGTGTGTTAGTTTCTGCTTTATAACAAAGTGAATCAGTTATACATATACATATGTTCCCATATCTCTTCCCTCTTGCATCTCCCTCCCTGAATAGCTTCTTATGGATGAGCAAATAAAGTGATTTCTTGAGATGGAATCTACTCTTGGTGAAGATGCTGTGAAGATTGTTGAAATGACAATAAATATTTGAACATTACATACATTTAGTTAATAAAGCAGCAACAGAGCTCGAGAGGATTGAATCCAGTTTTGAAAAAAGGCCTACTGAGAGTAAAATGCTATCAAACAGCATTGCATGCTACAGAGAAATCATTTGTAAAAGGTAGAGCCCATTGATGCAGTAAACTTCATTGTTGTCTTACTTTTAGAAATTGTCACAGGCACTGCAGCCTTCATTAACCACCACCCTGATCAGTCAGTAGCCATAAACATTCAGGCAAGTCCCTCCACTAGGGGGAAAAAAAAGAAAAAGAGAAAAGAGAAAAGAATAAAGAAAATATTATGACTTACTGATGACTTAGATGATGGTTAGCATTTTTGAACAATAAATTATTTTTATTTAAGGTATATACTTTTTTAGACACAATGCTATTGTATATATAATAGATTCCTGTACAGTGTATATAAAATGTTTTTATGCACTGGAAAACCAAAAATTTTGTGTGGTTTACTTTATTGTGATATTTATGTTTTTTGTGGTTGCCTGGAACTAAACCCACAGTATCTTCAAAGTATGTCTGCACTGTTTCAGTCTCCTTACTAGTAATCAGTCTATTCATATCTTCTATTTCTTCATGATTTATTCCTGGAAGATTTTATGTTTCTAGGAATTTATTCATTTCTTTTAGGTTGTCCAGTTTAAAGGTGTGTAATTGTTCATGGTAGTCTCTTATGTTCCTTTGTATTTCTGTGGTATCAGTTGTAATTTATCCTTTTTCATCTCTGATTTTACTTATTTGAGTCCTCTCTTTCTCTTGGTGAGTCTAGCTAAAGATTTGTTGATTTTGTTTACTTTTCAAACAACCAGGGCTTAGTTTCATTGATCTTTTCTACTTTTTTGTTTTTTAAGTCTCTATTTCATTTATTTCTGCTCTGATTTTTGTTATTTCCTTCCTTCTACTAACTTTGGGCTCTCCTTGTTCTTTTTCATTTTTCTTTAGGTGCAAAATTAGATTGTTTATTTGGGATTTTTCTTGTTTCTTAAGTTAGGCCTGTATTGCCATCAACTCCCCTCTTACTTTTGCCGAATTGCATAGATTTTGGTATGCTCTGTTCTTATTTTTCTCCAGGTATTTTTAGATTTTTCTTTCACTTCTTAGATGACTCATTGATTGTTCAGTAGTATATTGTTTAACCTCTGTGGTTTTTTCCCCTTTTTGTCCTAGTGATTGATTTTTAGTTTTATGTCATTGTGGGGGGAGAACATGATTGATATAATTGCATCCTCTTTGAATTTTTTACGACTTTTTTCATGACCTAACATATGATCCACCCTGGAGAATATTCCACGTATACCTGAGAAAAATGTGTATTTTGCTGATTTTGGATGGAATGTTCATATGCTCTAATGTATTTTTTTTGTTTGTTTTTTGGGGTTTTTTTTTTGGTATGCGGGCCTCTCACTGTTGTGGCCTCTCCCGTTGCGGAGCACAGGCTCCAGATGCACAGTCTCAGCGGCCACATGGCTCACGGTCCCAGCCACTCCGCGGCATGTGGGATCCTCCCAGATTGGGTCACGAACCCTTGTCCCCTGCATCGGCAGGCGAACTCTCAACCACTGCGCCACCAGGGAAGCCCTATTTCATTCTTAAAGACAGGTAATATGGTATCTGCACTGACTAACTTACCATTCAGGTCAGTTGTTCTTTAGAAATGAATATGTTTCTGGGTTGTATGTGTTTAAGAATTTAAAAATTATTATGTTTCTGGACTTGAGGATATGGGGAGGGGGAAGGGTAAGCTGTGACAAAGTGAAAGAGCGGCATGGACATATATACACTACCAAACGTAAGGTAGATAGCTAGTGGGAAGCAGCCGCATAGCACAGGGAGATCAGCTCGGTTCTTTGTGACCGCCTGGAGGGGTGGGATAGGGAGGGTGGGAGGGAGACGCAAAAGGGAGGGGATATGGGAACATATGTATATGTATAACTGATTAAATTTGTAAAATAAAAAAAAAAAAAAAAAAAAGCTTAAAAAAAAAATTATTATGTTTCAGTCTATGCTTGTCTTTTTGCAGTACATGTAGAACCAGAATGAACCAGGAAACATTGAATTAACTGTGAATATACTGACAACAAGTTTTTGGACAGCCTAGGTCCCTAAGGAGATTCAGTTACCTCCAGAGGTAGGAAATTTCCTATTTAAGACTGTAACATATAGATACATGAGATATGTTACATGAGATAGCAGATTGGCTTTAATGTGATGTTTTAATCTTTAATAAATCTTTATGCCATACTTAAGTTAATGTAAATGTCATCTTAATGTTTGTCGTTTCAAAGTGTAGTTCAAAACTACACTTTTCAGTGTTTGACAGATTTCAATAGTTGGAATAGTCTGTTTTCATTACATAGTCAAACATAGATTTTGAATCTGCGTGTCTTGCTTCCCTTTGCTTTTTTTTTTTTTTTTTTTTTTTTCTTTTTGCGGTATGTGGGCCTCTCACTGTTGTGGCCTCTCCCGTTGCGGAGCACAGGCTCCGGATGCGCAGGCCCAGCGGCCATGGCTCACGGGCCCAGCCGCTCCGCAGCATATGGGATCCTCCCAGACCGGGGCACGAACCCGTATCCCCTGCATCGGCAGGCGGACTCTCAACCACTGCGCCACCAGGGAGGCCCTCCCTTTGCTTTTTTTTTTTTTTTTTTGCGGTACACGGGCCTCTCACTGTTGTGGCCTCTCCCATTGTGGAGCACAGGCTCCGGACGCACAGGCTCAGCGGCCATGGCTCACGGGCCCAGCCGCTCCGCGGCACGCGGGATCCTCCCGGACCGGGGCACGAACCCGTGTCCCCTGCATCGGCAGGCGGACTCTCAACCACTGTGCCACCAGGGAAGCCCCTCCCTTTGCTTTTATACTGTGCTTTTTTTGGTATTTTGTGGCTCGTCATTAGGAAGTGGAAGTTTACTAATAAGTACATTAAGGTCTAGGAGTTCATATTTAATTTTTTTTTAATGTTCTTTGTCTTGCACAGGCAGCACATACTATTCCTAATATATATATATATATATATATTTTTTCTTTTGTTTTGCGGTACGCAGGCCTCTCACTATTGTGGCCTCTCCTGTTGCGGAGCACAGGCTCCGGACGTGCAGGCTCAGCGGCCACGGCTCACGGGCCCAGCCACTCTGTGGCATGTGGGATCTTCCCGGACTGGAGCACAAACCCGTGTCCCCTGCATCGGCAGGCGGACTCTCAACCACTGTGCAACCAGGGAAGCCCATTTTCCTTAAAATTTATTTTTGGCTTTGCTGTTGCACACAGGCTTTCTCTAGTTGCAGCAAGCGGGGGCTACTCTTCATTGCGGTGTGTGGCCTTCTCACTGTGGTGGCTTCTCTTGTTGTGGAGCACAGGCTCTAGGCACATGAGCTTCAGTAGTTGCAGCACGCAGCCTCAGTAGTTGTGGCTTCCGGGCTCCAGAGCACAGGTTCAGTAGTTGTGGTGCATGGGCTTAGTTGCTCCAGAGTATGTGGGATTTTTCCAGAGTAGGGCTCGAATCTGTGTTCCCTGCATTGGCATGAGGATTCTCAACCACTGTGCCACGAGAGAAACCCTATACCACATCTTTTTTATCCATTTATTTTTGATGGACATTTATGTTGCTTCTTTATCTTGCCTATGGTAAATAGTGCTGCTATGAACATTCGGGGTGCATTTATCTTTTGAATTAGAGTTTTTGTATTTTCCAAATATATCTCCAGGAGTGGGGTTGCTGGATCATTTGTTAACTCTATTTTTAGTTTTTTGAGGAATCTTCATGCTGTTCTCCATAGTGTCTGCACCAATTTACATTCCCATGAACAATGTAGGAGAGCTCCCTGCTCTTCACACCCTCTCCAGCATTTATTTGTAGACCTTTTGATGATGGCCATTCTGACTGGTGTGAGGTGTTACCTCATTGCAGTTTTGATTTGCATTTCTCTAATGATTAGTGATGTTGTCTCTCTTTTCATGTGCTTGTTGGCCATCTGTATTTCTTCTTTGGAGAAATGTCTATTTAGGACTTCTGGCTATTTTTTTTTTTTTTTTTTTTGTTTTGCTGTACGCGGGCCTCTCACTGCTGTGGCCTCTCCCGTTGCGGAGCACAGACTCCGGACACACAGGCTCCGCGGCCATGGCTCGCGGGCCCAGCCGCTCCGCGGCATGTGGGATCTTCCGGGATAGGGGCACGAACCCGTGTCCCCTGCATCGGCAGGCGGACTCCCAACCACTGCGCCACCAGGGAAGCCCTTCTGGCTATTTTTTGATTGGGCTGTTTGTTTTTGTTTTGATATTGAGCTGTATGAGCTGTTTATATATTTTGGAAACTAACCACTAGTAGGTCGCATCATTTGCCTATGTTTTCTCCCATTCTGTGTGACGTCTCTATGTTTCGTTTATGATTTCCTTTGCTGTGGAAAAACTCCTAATTTGATTAAGTCCCTTTGATTATTTTTGCTTTGATTTCTTTTGCCTTGGGAGACTGACCTAAGAAACACTTGCCATGATTTATGGCAGAGAATGTTTTCCCTATATTCTATTCTAGGAGGTTTATGGTGTCGCATCTTACAGCTGAGTCTTATTGCCATTTAAAAAAATTATTTATTTTTGGCTGTGTGACTCAATTCAAAGCATATACAAACACACACACACACACACAGCTCACTGTGACTCAATGCACAGCCTATACCAGCACACACACACACACACACAGGGCTCACTGTGACTCAATGCCAGCCTATACTTGAACTGACACTCACACTCACATACAAAGCTCACTGTGACTCAATGCAAGTCCTATAACTATACACACACACACACACACACACACAGACCTCACTATGACTCAATGCATACCTATACCAGCACAGACAAACACATGGTTCAGTGTGAATGAATGTCCCGTCTATTCCTGAACACACAAGCGCACACACACTCCTCATGGTGAAACAATGCTCAATGCATACCTATACCAGCACACACGCATGCACACACACATATGGCTCACTCTGACTCAATGCACAGCATCTAACAACACACACACACGGCTCATATGAGTCAATGCACAGTCTGTATCAGCACCACACCCATACTCACAGCTCACTTAACTCAATGTAAAGCATATACCAGCACACACACACAAACACACACAGCTAACTGTGAACCAATGCAAAGCCTATACCACCACACACACAACCACACAAACAGCTTGATGTGAATCAATGCACAGCTTATACAAGTACACACGAATCACACACACACATGGCACACTGTGACTCAATGCGCAGTATCTATGTGCACACACACACACAGACCTCACTGTGACTCAATGCGCAGCCTATAAAAGCACACACATAAACACACATCTCAATGTGACTCAATTCAAGGCATATACACGCACTCACACACACACACACAGAGCTCACTGTGAATCAATGCACCATCTATACCTGCACAGACACACACCACACACAGACGGCTCAATGGGACTCAGTGTAGAGTCTATACCAGCACCACACCCACACTCACAGCTCACTGTGACTCAATGCACAGCCTATTCCAGTACACACATACACACACAGCCACAGACATGCACGGCTCACTGTAACTCAATGTACATCTTATACCAACACACACACACAGACACTTAAACACACACAAACTACACTGTAACTCTATGCTCAGACTATAAAAGCACACTCACACACACACAGCTCACTGTGACTGAATGCATGGCCAATACCAGAACACACACACACAGCTCACTGTGAGTCAATGCACAGTCCATACCTGCACAGAAACACACACACACATTGCTGTGACTCACTTCAAAGTCAAAACCAGCACACAAACACACATGGCTCACTGTGACACAACACGGAGCCTAAACCAGCACATTTGCACACACACACACACACATGGTTACTGTGACTCAATGCACGGTCCATACCTGCACACACACACACAGATGGCTCACTTAAACTCATTGCACAGCCCATATCAGCATGTATACACTACCACACACATGGTTCACTGTGACTCAATGCACAGCTAATAACAGCACACATGCATGCACACACACACACGGCTCACTGTGACTCACTACGCAGCCTATAAAAGCACAGACACACACTCACCACACTGTCACACAATGGTCAGATTATACCAGCACGCACACACACACACACACAGCTGTGACTAAATGCACAGCCTATAACAACACATATTCATGCACACATACACACACATGGCTCACTGGGACTCAATCCAGAGTCTCTAACACCACAGAAACATGCACACACATACACACACACACACACCTCACTGTGACTCAATGCACAAACTTTACCAGCACAGACACACACACAGAGATACACACCTCACTATGACTCAATGCACAGCCTATACCAGCACATACAAACACACACACACGGCTCACTGTGACTCAATGCCAGCCTACACATGAACAGATACACACACTCACATACAAAGCTCACTGTGACTCAATGCAAGGCCTATAACAGTACACACACAAAAACACACACAAAGAACTCACTATGACTCAATGCACAGCCTATACCAGCACAGACACTCACTGGCTCACTGTGAATCAATGCTCAGCCTATACATGCACAAACACGCACACAAACACACATTCCTCACTGTCTATGCCAAAACACATGCATGCCCACACACACATTGCTCATTGTGAAACATTGCACAATATCTAACTGCTCACACACACACACAAACAGATGACGGTGAATCAGTGCACAGCCTATACAAGCACGAACGCATGCACACACACACGGCTCACTCTGACTCAATGCACAGTATCTAAGTGCACACACACACAGACCTCACTGTGACTCAATGGGCACCCTATAGAAGCACACACACACACCCAAACACGGCTCACAGTGACTCAATTCAAAGCATATACAAGCACACACAGACACAGCTCACAGTGAATCGATTCACCGTTCATACCTGCACAGACACACACACACAGAGATGCACACTGGGATCCAGTGCACAGTCTATGACAGCAACAAACCCACACTCACAGCTCACTGTGATTCAATGCGCAGCTTATTCCAGTACACACATACACACACAGCCACAGACACACACGGCTCACTGTAACTCAATATACGTCTTATACCGACACAAACACACACACATGAACACACAGAAACCACCCTGTAACTCAATGCTCAGACTATACCAGCACACTCACTCGAACACAGCTCACTGTGTCTGAATGCACAGCATATACCAGAACACACACATACAGCTCACTGTGAGTCACTGCACAGCCTATGTCTGCATGGAAACACACACACACACACAAGGCTGTGACTCAGTTCAAAGTCAATAACAGCACACACACACACATGGCTCACTGTGACACAAAATGCAGCCTAAACCAGCACAGGTACACACACACAAACACACGGCTCACTGTGACTCAATGCACCTTCCATACCTGCACAGACACACACACACACACACAGAGACGGCTCACTGGGACTCAGTGCACAGTCTACACCAGCACCACATCCACACTCACAGCTCACTGTGACTCAATGCACAGCCTATTCCAGTACACACATACACACACAGCCACAAACACACGTGGCTCACTGTGATTCAATGTACCTTCAATACCTGCACAGACACACACACACAGAGACGGCTCAATGGGACTCAGTGAACAGCCTGTACCAACAAACAGTCACACACACTCACAGCTCACTGTAACTCATTGCACAGCCCATATCAGCAGGCATACACACACACACACGGCTCTTCATGACTCAATGTACAGCCTGTATCAGCAGGCATACACACACACACACACATGGCTCACTGACTCAGTGCGCAGCTTATAAGGGCACACATGCATGCACACACACACACACGGCTCACTGACTCACTGTGCAGCCTATACAAGCACACATAAAGACAACTCATTGTGACTCAATGCGCAGCCTATATAACAGCACACACATACACACACAGACACAGGCACACACCACACTGTGACTCAATGGTCAGATTATACCAGCACACACACACACACACACACAGCTGTTACTCAACCTACAGCCTAGACCAGCACACACATGCACAGACACACAGCTCACTGTGAATCAAGACACAGCCTACACAAGCACACACATACCCACACGGCTCACTGTGACTGAATGAGCAGCCTATAACAGCACACATTCATGCACACACATACACACATGGCTCACAGGGACTCAATCCAGAGTCTCTAACTCCACACACACACACACACACACACACCTGTGACTCAATGTCAGCCTACACATGAACAGATACACACACTCACATACAAAGCTCACTGTGACTCAATGAAAGGCCTATAACAGTACACACACACACACAGATCTCATTAGGACTCAGTGCACAGCCTTTACCAGCACACACACAGAAACACAAACACAATGCTCGCTGTGAAACAATGCCTAGCCTATACATGAACACACACGCACACACACACCACTCACTGTGACGCAATGCTCAGCCAATACCAGCACACACTCATGCACACACACACATGGCTCACTGTGACTCAATGCACAGTATCTAACAGAACACATACACACACAAATGGATCATGGTGAATCGGTACACAGCCTATACAAACACGCACCCATGCACACACACACACTTGGCTCACTCTGATTCAAAGCACAGTATCTAACAGCACACACACACACACAGACCTCACTGTGACTCAATGCATAGCCTATACCAGCACACACACACACAACACTATGACTCAATGGTTAGATTATACCTAGCGCACACACACACACACACACACACACAGCTGACTTTGACTCAATGTATGGCCTATACCAGCATAGACACACACACACACAGACACGCACCTCACTGTGACTCAGTGCACAGCCTATACCAGAACACACATATACACACACACAAACAAACGCACACAGTGCACTGTGACTCAATACCAGCCTACACCTGAACAGATACACACACTCACATACAACTCTCACTGTGACTCAAAGCAAGGCCAATAACGGTACTCACAAACACACACAGACCTCACTATGACTGCATGCACAGCCTATACCAGTACAGACAAACACATAGCTCACTGTGAATCCCTGCCCAGCCTATACCTGCACACACAGGCACACACACACACACTCCTCACTGTGACACAATGCTCAGCCTATACCAGCAAAAATGCATGCACACACGCACATGGCTCACTCCGACTCAATGCATAGCATTTAACAACACATACACACATGGCTCATATGACTCAATGCACAGTCTATATCAGCACCATACCCATACTCACAGCTCACTTAACTCAATGTAAAGCATATATCAGCACACACACACACAAACACGCACAGCTGTGAACCAATGCAAAGCCTATACCAGCACACACACACACACACACACACACAAACACAAAAAGAGCTCGATGTGAATCAATGCACAGTCTCTACAAGTACACACGAATCACACACACACAGCACACTGTGACTCAATGCGCAGCCTATACAAGCACACATATACACACACGTCTCAATGTGGCTCAATTCAAGGCATATACAAGGACTCACACACACACACACACAGAGCTCACTGTGAATCAATGCACCGTCCATACCTGCACAGACACACACCACACAGAGATGGCTCAATGGGACTCAGTGTAGAGTCTATACCAGCACCACACCCACACTCACAGCTCACTGTGACTCAATGCACAGACTATTCCAGTACACACATACACACACAGCCATAGACATGCACGGCTCACCGTAACTCAATGAACATCTTAAACTGACAAACACAAACACACTTAAACCCACACAAACCACACTGTAACTCTGTATTCAGACTATAAAAGCACACTCAAACGCACACAACTCACCATGACTGAATGCACGGCCTATACCAGAACACACACACACTGCTCAATGTGAGTCAATGCACAGTCTATGCTTCCACAGAAACACACACACACATGGCCATGACTCAGTTCAAAATCAATACCAGCACACACACACATGCTCACTGTGAAACAACATGCAGCCTAAACCAGCACACCTGCACACACACACACACACACCTCACTGTGACTCAATGCACAGACTACTCCAGTACACACATACACACACAGCCACAGACACGCACACCTCACTGTAACTCAATGGTTCCCTGTAACTAAATGTATGTCTTATACCAACAAAACCACACATATATAAACACACACAAACCACACTGTAACTCAATGCTCAGACTATACCAGCACACTCACACTCATACAGCTCACTGTGACTGAATGCACGGCCTATACCAGAACACACACACACAGCTCATTGTGAGTCAATGCACAGCCTATGCCTGCGTGAAACACATACACACATGGCCGTGACTCAGTTCAAAGTCAATCCCAACACACACAGTCTCCCTGTGACAAAACACGCAGCCAAAACAGGCACACGGGCACACACACACACACACACACATGGCTCACTGTGACACAATGAACCTTCCATACTGCAGAGACACACACACACACATATGGCTCACTGTGACACAATGCACCTTCCATACTGCAGAGACACACATACACAGAGATGGCTCACTGGGCCTCAGTGCACAGCCTGTACCAAGAAATGCTCACACATCCTCACGGCCCACTGTAACTCAATACACAGCCCATATCAGCACGCATACACAAATGCACACACATGGCACACTGTGACTCAATGTGCAGTATCTAAGCGCACACAAACACACACACACACCTCAATGTGACTCAATGCACAGCTTATACAAGCACACACACACACGTGGCTTACTGTGACTCACTGCCAGCCAACACCTGAACAGACACACACTCACATACAAAGCTCACTGTGACTCAATTCAAGCCCTATAACGGTACACACACACACACACACTCACACAGACCTCACTATGACTCAATGCACAGACTATACCAGCAGAGACACACAAACACAAACACATGGCTCACTGTGAATCATTGCCCAGCCTATATCTGCACACACACGCACACTCACACACTCCTCACTGTGACACAATGCTCAGCCTATACCTGCACACACACAGACACACACACACATGGCACACTGTAACACAATGCGCAGTATCTAACGCACAGAAACATACACACGGACCTCACTGAGATGCAATGCGCAGCCTATACAAACACAAACACACACACACACACACGGCTCACTGTGCATCAATTCAAAGCATATACAAGCACACACACACACATACACACAGCTCACAGTGAATCAATGCACCGTCCATACCTGCACAGACACACACACACACAGAGACGGCTCACTGGGATTCAGTGCACAGCCTATACCAGCACCACACCCACACTCACAGCCACAGACACGCACAGCTCACTGTAACTCAATGTACATTTTATACCAACACACACACACCACACTGTAACTCAATGCTGAGACTATATCAACGCACTCACATGCACACAGCTCACTGTGACTGAATGCACGGCCTATACTAGAACACACACACAGCTCCCTGTGAGTCAATGTACAGCCTATACCTGCACGCAAACACACACACACATGGCCGTGACTCAGTTCAGAGTCAATACCAGTACACACACACATGGCTCAGTGTGACACAACACGAAACCTAAACCAGCACAGGTGCACACACACATACACACACACACACGGCTCACTGTGACTCAATGCACCTTCCATACTGCAGAGACACACACACACAGAGACGGCTCACTGGGACTCAGTGCACAGCCTGTACCAACAAACATTCACACAAACACACACACACTTACGGGTCACTGTAACTCAAAGCACAGCCTATGTCAGCGTGCATACACACCAAAACACATGGCTCACTCTGACTCAATGCACAGCTATCACAGCACACATGCATGCACACACACACACACGGCTCACTGTGACTCACTGCACAGCCTATACCAGCACACACATACACACAGAGCCAGCCACACACGGTTTAGTGTATCTCAATGTGCATCTTACACCAGCACACACACACACATATACACACACACACCACACTGACTCAATGGTCAGATCATACCAGCACACACACACGCACACAGCTCACTGTGACTCAATGTAAGGCCTATACCAGCACACACACACACAGCTCACTGAGAATCAATGCGCAGCCTATACAAAAACACACATACACACACGGCTCACTTGACTGAGTGTGCAGGCTATACCAGCAGACACACACAAGCTCACACACACGTCTCACTGTGACTAAATGCAGAGCCTATAACAGCACACATTCATGCACACACACACACACACACGATTCACTGGGACTGAATCCAGAGTCTCTAACACCACACTCTCACACACACACACCTCACTGTGACACAATGCACAGGCTATACCACCACATACAAACATACAAACACACACACACATGGCTGTGACTCAATGCCAGCCTACCACTGAACAGACACACACACTCGCATGCAAATTTCACTCTGACTCAATGAAATCCTATAAGTGAGCTGTGTTCGAGTGAGTGTGCTGGTATAGTCTAAGCATTGAGTTACTGTGTGGTTAGTGATTATGTGTGTGTGTTTGTGTCTGTATAAGACCTACAGTGAGTTTCAGTGAGCCCTGCATGTTTGTGGCTGTGTGTGTATGTGTGTACTGGAATAGGCTGCACATTGAGTCACAGTGAGGTCTGTGTGTGCACTTAGATACTGCGCATTGAGTCAGTGTGCCATGTGTGTGTGTTGCGTGTGTGCTTGTATAGGCTGTGCATTGATTCACCCTGAGCCGTTTGTGTGTGTGTGTGTTCTGTTAGATACTGTGCATTGAGTCACAGTGAGCCATGTGTATGTGTGCATGCGTTTGTGCTGGTATAGGCTGAGCATTGCATCAGAGTGAGGGTGTGTGTGTGTTTGTGTGTGTGTAGGTATAAACTGGTCATTGATTCACAGTGAGCCAGGTGTTTCTGTGTGTGTGTCTGTGGAGATATACGCTGTGCCTTGAGTCATACTGAGGTCTGTGTGTGTGCATTTGTGTTCGTACCATTATAGGACTTGCATTGATTCACAGTGAGCTTTGTATGTGAGTGTGTGTGTCTGTTCAGGTGTAGGCTTTCATTGAGTCACTGTCAGTCTTGTGTGTGTTTGTGTGTGCTGGTATAGGCTGTGCATTGTGTCACAGTTAGGTGTGGGTCTGTGTGCATGTGTGAGTGCTGGTATAGGTTGTGCACAGAGTCACAGTGAGGTATGTGTGTTTGAATGTGTGTGTGGTGTTAGAGACTCTGGATTGAGTCCAAATGAGCCGTGTGTGTGTGTGTGCATGAATGAGTGTTCTTATAGTCTGTGCATTTAGTCATAGTGAGCCGTGTGTTTGTGTGTGCTTGTATAGGCTATGCATTGATTTACAGTGAGCTCTGTGTGTGTGAGTGTGCTGGTATATCCTTTGCATTGGGTCAGAGTGAGCTGTGTGTGTGTATGGTGCTGGTAATATACAGTGCATTGAGTCATAGTGAGCCGTGTGTGTGCATGCGTGTGTACTTGCATAGGCTGTACATTGATTCACCATGAGCCATTTGTGTGTGTGTGTGGTGTTAGATACTCTGCATTGAGTCACAGTGAGCCGTGTGTGTGTGCATGCATGTATTCTGGAATAGGCTGTGCATTGAGTAACAGTGAGGTGTGTGTGTGTGAGTCTGTTGGTATAGGTTGTGCACTGAGTCACAGTGAGGTGTGTGTGTGTGGTGTTAGAGCCTCTGGATTGAGGCCCAGTGAGCCATGTGTGTGTGTGTGTTGGTATAATCTGATCATTGAGTCACAGTGAGCCGTGTGTGTGTGCACGTGTGCTGGTTTAAGCTGCATATTGTGTCACTGTGAGCCATATGTGTATGTGTGCTGGTATTGACTGTGAACTGAATCACGGCCATGAGTGTGTGTGTGTTTGCATGCAGGTATAGACTGTGCACTGACTCATAATGAGCTGTGTGTGTGTGTTCTGGTATAGGCCATGCATTCAGTCACAGTGAGCTGGGTGTAAGTGTGCTGGTATAGTCTGAGCATTGAGTTACAGTTTGGTGTGTGTGTGTTTAAGTGCGAGTGTGTGTGTGTGTGTCGGTATAAGATGTACATTGAGTTACAATGACCCGTGCATGTTTGTGGCTGTGTGTGTATGTGTGTACTGGAATAGGCTGTGCATTGAGTCACAGTGAGCTGTGAGTGTGGATGTGGTGCTGGTATAGACTGTGCACTGAGTCCCAGTGAGCCGTCTGTGTGTGTGTCTGTTCAGGATGGACAGTGAATTGATTCACAATGAGCTGTGTGTGTGCTTGTGTGCTTGTGTATGCTTTGAATTGAGTCACAGTGAGCCGTGTGTGTGTGTGCTTGCATAGGCTGCACATTGAGTCACAGTGAGCTCTGTGTGTCCTAACATACTGTGCTTTGAGTCAGTGTGCCATATGTGTGTGTGTGATGCGTGTGTGCTTGTTAGGCTGTGCATTGATTCACAGCGGGTGTTTGTGTGTGTGTGTGTGCGCTGGTATACACTTTGCATTGAGTCACAATGAGCTATGAGTATGGGTGTGGTGCTGGTATAGAATGTGCATTGAGTCATATGACCCGTGCGTATGTGCACTGTAAGATACTGTGCTTGAGTCAGAGTGAGCCGTGTGTGTGTGTGTGTGTGCATGCGTGCATGCTTGCATAGGCTGTGCATTGATTCACTTTGAGCCGTTTGTGTGTGTGTTGATACTGTGCATTGAGTCACAGTGAACCATGTGTGTGCACGCATGCGTGTGTGCAGGTATAGGCTGAGCATTGCGTCCCAGTGTGTAGTGTGTATGTGTATGTGAGTATGAGTGTGTGAGTATGGTATAGGACTGAATTCACGCCCTATACCAGAACACACACACACAGCTCACTGTGCATCAAAGCACAGCCTATATTTGCACACACACACACACACATGGCTGTGACTCAGTTCAAATTCAATAACAGCACACACACACACGGCTGTGACACAACGCTCAGCCTAAACAAGCACACCTGCACACACACACACACACACACGGCTCACTGTGACTAAATGCACCCTCCATACCTGCACAGACACACACAGAGACGGCTCACTGTGACTCAGTGCATAGCCTGTACCAACAAACACTCACACACACTCATGGCTCACTACAAGTCAATGCACAGCCCAATCAGCAGGCACACACACACACATGGCTGTGACCTACTGCACAGCCTATACAAGCACACACACACACATGGCTCACTGTGACTCAATGTTCAGCCTATACCAGCAAACACATACACACACAGACACAGACACACACGGTTCAATATATCTCAATGTGAATGTTAAACCAGCACACACACACACACATACACACATGCACACCACAATGTGACTCAATGGTCTATTATACCAGCACACAAACACGCACATGGCTCACTCTCAATGTATGGCCTATACCAGCACACACACACGCACACAGCTGTTACTCAATGTAGGGCCTATACCAGCACACACACACACACGCAGCTCACTGTGAATCAATGTGCCGCCTATACAAGAACACACATACACACACAGCTATGACTGAATGTGCAGCCTATACCAGCAGACACACTTGCACACACACACACACAGCTCAATGGGACTCAATCCAGTCTCTAACACCAAACCCACACCCACACATACACCTGTGACTCAATGCACAACTTATACCAGCATAGACACACACACACCTCACAGTGACCTAATGCACAGCTATACCAGCACACACAGACACACACACAATGGCTCACTGTGACTCAATGCCAGCCTATACCTGAACAGACACACACATTCACAAGGCTCACTGTGACTCAGTGAAAGGCCTATAATGGTACACACACACAAACACACAGACCTCACCATGACTCAATGCACAGCGTATGCCAGCACACACACACACACAAAGACATGGCTCACTGGGAGTCAATGTCCAGCCTATACCTGCACACACACACAAACACACACGTCTCAATTTGACTCAACGAACAGTCTCTAGCACCACACAAACACACATACAGGCCTCAGTGACTCAATTCAAAGCCCATATCGGCACACACACACACCTAAGTGTGACTCAATGCTCAGCCTGTACCAGCACACAAAAACAGACACACCTTACAGTAACTCATGCACATTCCACACCATGAAATACACACACACACACACACACAGACATGCACAGTTCACTGTGACTCAATGCACTGTCCATATCAGCACATACACACACACAACACACCTGTGACTCAATGATCTGATTATACCAGCACACTCACACACAAACACACACACAGATCACTGTGAATCAATGCACCATCCATACCTGCACAGACACACACACACAGAGATGGCTCACTGGGACTCAGTGCACAGTCCATACCAGCATCACAACCACACTCACAGCTCACTGTGACTCAATGTGCAGCCTATACCAGTACACACATATACACACAGAAACAGACATGCACGGCTCACTGTAACTCAATGTACATCTTATGCTGACACACACACTCAAACACTTAAACACATACAAACACCACTGTAACTCAATGCTCAGATTATACCAGCACACTCACACTCACACAGCTCACTGTGACTGAATGCACGGCCTATACCAGAACACACACACACAGCTCACTCTGAGTCAATGAACAGCCTATAACTGCACGGAAATACACACACACACATTGCCATGACTCAGTTCAAGGTCAATACCAACACACACACACACACACAAACATATGTCTCACTGTGACTCAGTGCACTGTGTATACCTGCCCCACTCCCACACACACATGGCTCACTGTGACTCAGTGCACAGCCTGTATCAGCAGACACACACACACACACAAGGCTCACGGTGACTCAATGCACAGGCTGTGGCAACACACACACACACACACCACAGTGACTCAATGCAAAGCCCATACCAGCACACACACACACATACACACAGAACTGTGACTCAATGCTCAGATTATACCAGTACAGACACACAAACACATGGCTGTGACTCAGTGCAGAGCATATACCAGCCCCCCCCACCTCATTGTGACTCAATGCACAACCTATAGCAGCACACACACACACACACACACATGCTCACTGTGACTCAATGCAGTCTATACGAGCACACACACAAACTCATTGTGACTCAATGCAGTCTATACCAGCACACACACACACACACACACACACATATAACTCACTGTGACTCAGTGCACAGGCTATATCAGCACACAGACACACACACACAAGGCTCACTGTGACACAGTGCAGTCTAGCACCACACACACACACACACACAAACCTGTGACTCAATGCAAAGCCCATACCAGCAGACACAGATACACACACACACCTGTGATTCAATGCTCAACCTCTACCAGCACACACACACACAGCTCACTGTGACTCAATGGTCAGCCTATACCAGTGCAGACACACACACACCACACAACTCACTGTGACTCAATGCACAGTCTATACCAGCGCATACACACATACAGTTCACTGTGACTCAGTGAACAGCTTATCCCAGAACACTCGCAAACACGCACTCACACATGGCTCACTGTGACCCAGTGAACCGGCTATACGAGCACACACACACACAGACACACACACGGCTCTCTGTGACTCATGGCACAGCCTGTACCAGCACAAACACATGGCTCACTATAACTCAATGCTTAGTCTGTAGCAGCACACACACACAGACACATAAACACTTCACTGTGACTCAACAGAAGCCCATACAAGCACACACACACACCTGTGACTCAATGCACAGTGCATACCAGCACACGCATGCACACACACAGCTCACTGTGATGCAATGCAAAGCCTATACCAGCAAACACACACACGCACAGCTCACTGTGAGTAAATGCAGTGTATACCAGCACACACACACACACAAACACACCTTCCTGTGACTGCAAGTCTATACCAGCACATTCACAAAGACACACACACGCACAGCTCCCTGTTACTCAATGCCCCGTCCATACCAACACATACACACTCACACAGGCACCTCACTGTAACTAAATTCAGTCTATACCAGCACACACACACACAAACACGCACTCACACATGGCTGTGAATCAGTGTACCACCTATACCATCACACACACACACACACACACAAGGCTCAGTGTGATTAAATGCACAGCGTATACCATCACACACACACACACATGCACAGCTGTGAATCAATACACAGCTTATACCAGTACACACACACATGGCTGTGATTCAATGCACCATCCTTACCTACACACACACACACAGCTCACTGTGACTCAATGCTCAGACTGTACTACCCACACACATAACACACACACACGGCACACTGTGACTCAATGCTCAGCCTATACCAGAACACACACAAACACGCACTCATACATAGCTGTGACTCAATGAACCACTTATACCATGACAAACACACACGAACAGCTCACTGTGACGCAATGCAAAGCCTATACCAGCAAACACACACACACGCACAGCTCACTGTAATGCAGTGTATACCAGCACACACACGGACAGCTCAATGTGACTTAATGCACAGACTATACCAGCACACACACACAAACACAGCTTCCTGTGACTGCAAGTCTATACCAGCACATTCACAAAGACACACACACGCAGGGCTCACTGTTACTCAATGCCCCGTC